>NC_140593.1:227884919-228484919 GCF_964204655.1 Triturus cristatus
GAGGGTCCCTAGGGTCCAACTAGCCCACTAGGTACTTCCAGTAAGTGCCACAGAGCTGCGTTGCAGAGAGGTGTAAAAAGTGGCACGGCCTGGACCACCTCTCTGCAATGCAGCTCAGTGGCGCTTACTGGAAGCACTTGGTGGGCTAGTTAGCCCCCAGGGGCCCTCAGTGTTGAAGGGAAATTATATCCCCCAATTTAAAACGTGCCATAGTGCGTGTTTGCACACGTCACCTCAGGCCCCGTCCCCTCCCTTCACCACTGTGTAAACGCGTCCTGTGGCTGGTCTAAGTTGAGAGATTAAGTCCCCTTGAATCCTAAGGGTCCCTAGGGTCAAACTAGACCACTAGGTACCTCCAGTAAGCGCCACAGAGCTGCGTTGTAGAGAGGTGTAAAAAGGGGCTTGCCCTCAAAACACCTCTCTGCAGCGCAGCTCCCTGGCGCATACTGGAGATGCCTGTTGGGCTAGTTGGCCCTCAGGGACCCTCCGTATTGAAGAGGAATTAATTCCTCAACTTACAACTCGCCAGGGAGCGCGTTTGCAGAGTGCTGCAAGGAGGGGGCGTGGCCTCCGGCACGATGCCAGTCTTTTATTTATTTTAATTTTTTAAGAAGGGGGGCTGTGTGGTTCCCCTTCTTATTCTAATTTATTGGCCCTGATGACCCCATCCCCCAGGGCCTGTCTCCTAATTATATTTTTTTGACCCCAATCCCCAGGGCCGGCCACTGTTTTTTATTATTTTTAAAAAATATATATTTATAGACACACCTAGGACATGCTGGACAAACCGTACATACCTATCACCATGACGATTTGCGTGATATTCATTAAAAGGCGACTATGCATACAATGAATCCACGTGGAATGTATTTACACCACTAGTGAAGCTCTGACATGTCTGATGCCCTACCGTGCCTAATCCCGGTAGACACCCTTGTCGTTTATTTATACAAACATGGGTAGCTATTGACGGGCACATTTAATACACATGCACACCAAGCCATTCAAAGGGGATTCGACAAGAATTCGACCAAAACTATGCAAGAAACCCCCCTCACGGTTAATAAAACACACATCCACTGCCGGATGTGTAATACTTTTTATTTTACTCTCTGGAAAGGGGACGAACATCACTTGAGAGTCACAGCGCGCTCCTGGCAGAGCCCAATGCTGTGTTACACCCACCATTGCCTGCCGAGTGCCACACACCTCTGTGTTGTATTCCACCAACTAGTGCATATGCTATGACACTCTCTAGCCCATGTGCACTGTAACACCACCCCGTGAATATGTCATGCCACACTTGTCTTCGCACGGGTTATATTGCCCCATCTAACGTGCCTTCCTCGATGCCTATGTTATAACGCACAGTGCTATGCCATACATATTACAATCTGGGATCCATATCTTTGTCACAGTGCATATGCAATGTTACACTCCCCAGCACATATTTTATATTACAACTTTAGAGACTAGTTAGGTTACACAACACTGCCCTCTGCATATTACACTCCAAGGCGCATATCGCATAGCACGCGCTAGTGCCTGTGCTATCCCGCGCTCTCCAATGAATCTGTCATTGCGCACAATGGATTGCATATTATATTTCACTCCCGGTTCATCTTATATCACACTTTTTGGTGCACAGTTTATACCATACACTATATCTAGTTTTAATTTTCAATCGTGCTCTCAGGAGTATGTTCTATATAACACTGTGTTCACCTACCCTTTTCACGGGCATTACATTTTGCGATAGGGGGTGGAGGGTCAGGGGGTGTTTCTGCCAAGTGAGCCCAGAGTCACAGTCACAAACGCCCTCTTCTTCCTGAATAAAAGTGAGATTATACTGCATACTTGTTCATATTTTAAGTAGTTCGCACAGACACACGTTTTAAAAACAATAAAGTTCCTAATACCCGCCTTCTCTGAACAGTTAGCTTGCTGCCCCATCCCCCTGCTCCCTATCCTCTGTTGTGTGAATCCATGGACTAGCCTCCTCCCACCTGCCATGCATGGTCTAATGTGCTGCCTCTGCCCTCAATTTAGTATGATGTACCAGTCCACTCCTCCTGCCCTCCATTGCCCAATTCTATGCCCCATCATTGACCTCCTGCTTAAACTCTGTGCTTAGCTTGCTGCCCCTATTCTCCTTCCCCCTGCCCTCCGATGTCTTTGTGCATGCCCCTGCTCCATCCTTTTTGCCCACCATGTTCCATGGACCTGCCACTCCTATCTACTCTGAGTGTTCTGTTGAGCTGCCACTCCCCTCCCACCTGCCTAGCATTGTCAGATGACTGTAACATGTCCCTGCCACCTCCACCCCGCCTGTCCACATGCCATGCCCCTATCCTCTTCCTCCTGTCCTACATGGTCCATTGTACTGCCACACCCTTCTGCCCTCCCTGGTCTGTTGTGCTGCAACTGCTCCTCCTGCCTGCCCCGTGCAGTCTGTTGTGAGGCCCCTTCCCCTGAACTTTCTTGTCTGTGCACAGGTCCTGACCCTCCCTTCTATCCTCCATCGTACTTTGTGCATGCCCCTGCACCCTCCTTCTTGCCCATCATAGCCATTGTGCTGCCACTAACCCTCCCACTTGCCATGCATGGTCTTCTGTGCTGCCATGGCCCCTCCCACCTTCCCTGTGTGGTCAGTTAGCTGCCCCTGACCCCCTCCCACCTTCCCTCCATGGTCTGTGTTTATGCCATCACAGTCTCACTGTTGCTCTTCATGGTGTGTCTTGCTTCTAGTCCCAATCCTGCCTGACCTCCATGGCTATCTTGCTGCTCCTGCCCTGCCCCCTTGCCCCCAGCCCTCTGTTTACATGTGAAGACCCCTACTCCCTCCCTCCTGGCTTGTCTGTTCCATTGTAATTCCCCTGATCCGTCCCTCCTGCCCTTTATGGTCTGTTATGCTGCAGCTTTCTCTCCTGTCTGTCCATTATGGTCAGCTAGCTACCATTGCCTCTTGCCCCTCTGTTCTCTGTTGTCCATGTGCATGGTCCTGTCCCCTCCCTGTTGCTTTGTATGAATTGTTGTGCTGCACTCTCGTCCCGCATGCCCTGTGTGGTGAATTGTGCTGCTGCAAACCCTGATGCCTGCCCTGCAGGGTCAGTTTGGTGCACCTCTCCATGTCCCTCCTGTCCTCTGTTATCCAAGTCCATGCCCCTACCCCATTTCCTTCCATGATCCAATGTACCATACTTGCGAACATTTTGAGCTTGGTAAGAGGGAGATTTTGAAAAAAACTGGGGTATTGATTTTCCCCTTTGAGTTACATTGAAAAAGAGGAGATTGTAGACGGGAGACAGATCAAATAACGCCCATTTGAGCTTAAAAACATTGGACGTTTCCTGGCTGAATCGGGTCTGTTGGCATGTATGGTTGTACTACCATTGCCTCTTCCTTCTGCCCACAATGGTCTATTACATTGCCAGAGACTCTCTTGCAAGTCCTGTATTGTTGGTTTGTTGCCCCTGCCCCCTTTTCTACTGCCCTTCATAGTCTGTTGTGCTGCCACGGCCCTTCCTGCCTGCTCAGTGTGGTTAAATTGTTGCCTTTGCACCCTCCTACCTGCCTTCAATTTTCAGAGTCCGTGCCCCTGGCCTCTGCCTCTCAACAGTATCCTAATGAACAACTAGATTGCTAACATTCTATATTTATTACAAAAGTGTGGAACGCCTGACGTCATCTTGATGTAATCAAAACTGTAATACCTAGAGCATTTCCTTTAGAAATTACATATATGAGAGGGTCTTATTGGCATCAAAATTATGGTTAGTGCTCTAAAAGACTAAAATAAGGACATATTTTCTGAGTTTTCAAATAGCGACAAAGCACTTTAAAATTATTTGTTATCTTTATGTTTTTTTATCCAGTTGACCACTTGATTAAATGTTGCACTTAGGGGAGAGGATGTGGTGTTACTTCCAGAACTGCAGACTTTGCAACTGGGGAACCAGGTTGGAGTTTCTGCTTCAGCTCGACATTCTGTGATTCTGGTCAAATCACTTAGTCTCCCCATGTCTACAACCAAAATGAATTTGTTCTTGTGTGATGTAACCAATGCTCATGTAAAGCACTCCAATACCTGACAAGTCTGCACTATATAACACTGCAAAAACACAAAATAATAAGTGTTTTGCACACTTCTGTCATTGGGCTATATTTGGGCTACATCTGGGTGATTTTGGGCTACATTTGGGCTCTTTTGTCTCCTGTGGCCATCTTGGGAGATTTATTTGTTATGAAGTTTCCTAATTTCCTCATGTACTGCAGTCTCCTCAGTAGGAAATGCTTTCAGTTTTTTACTTTGATTCCATCATGAAGGTATTCAGATATGTCACACATTTGCCATAAATTCTGAAAGTTAGCACTCTAGTTGCTCATTAGATCACTGTAGTAAAACTACTGTTCACCATGGAAGTCTGCTCCTGGTATTAAAAGTGCATGTTTCAGTCTGCATGTCAGAATTTTTTAATGAAATGGAAGAGGATTTGAGAAGTCACTCAAAATGTGCCCTCATTTTCTTTCTTCAGCATTAATCATAATTTCTATGGCAAAATGAACCCCCTCATTGTGTTCCTTTTTAAATTAAATGTTGTAAGTGTTACCAGTGTATTCCAATCAAGATGGCTTCAGGTGTGCCATACTTTTGTCATAATGAAGACAGTAAGCGCTCTAGTTGTTTTTAAGAACACTCTGGGACATTCTGTCATTGGGCTATACTTGGGCTACATCTGGGTGATATTTGGGCTACATTTGGGCTCTTTTGTCTCTGGTGGCCATCTTGGGAGACTTATTTGTTATGAAGTTTCCTAATTTCCTCATTTACTGCAGTCTCCTCAGTAGGAAATACTTTCAGTTTTTTCTTTGATTCCATCAAGAAGGCATTCAGATGTGTCACAAATTTGCCATAAATTCAGAATGTTAGCACTCTTTTTGCTCATTAGATCACTGTAGTAAAGCTACTGCTCACCAGGGAAAACTGCTGCTGGTATTGAAAGTGTTTCAGTCTGCATGTCAGAATTTTTTAATGAAATAGAAGAGGATTTGAGAAGTCACTCAAAATGTGCCCTAATTTTTCTTTCTGCAGCACTAATCATGCTTTTTATGGAAAAATGAACCCCCTCATTTTGTTCCTTTTTAAATTAAATGTTTTAAGAGTTACCACTTTAATCCAAGCAAGATAGCTTCAGGTGTGCCATACGTTTATCATAAGTAGGACTGTTAGCGCTCTAGTTGTTCTTTGGAACACTCTGGGAAGCTGCAGTAGAACACAAAGGCATCAACTGACAGTCTCTGCCCTTGTTGGATGTACATGTTTTACTGAGAATGTCAGACTTCATTCTCAAATGACTGAGAAAGATAATGTGAATTTACAGAAAATAAGCTCTCAGTTTAGCTTATAGATCACCTTCCAAACCTCTGTGGGAAAAGCATGAGAAAATATTTTTCTCTCAATCATGATATCCCAGCAGAAGGCTTTTTCACATGGTGAAATCACCTTAGAACATACCACAATTCCTAAAATGAGTATGGTACCATCAACAAATGATTTATAATGTAACTAAAGTCTTAAAACCTTCTATTAACTGCAATGCTTTTTAATGAGGTGCTATCATGTATATTGGTCCCAAGATGGCTGCCAACACTTCTTGGATGAAGTGCTGACAGCCAATCAGATCTCAGGATGAGATGTGTGGTTAGGCTCCGCCCACATATATGTATGATTTTACTTTTGATTTTCTCAGGAACTACTGAACAGATTGACACCAGACCTGCAAAAGGCACATCCCTGACCTGAGGACTACCTCTTTGCCAAATTTAAAGTTGTTCTGTTCAGCCGTTCGGGCTGTACCTTGGACTAAAGGTCCCTATGGAAAATTGCATGGGGAAAACGCGTTTTCGGACCCCCCTTTTTTCTCAGCCCCCGCTTGACGAATCCCCCCGAGACTTTCAGGGTAGGACCGGAGCGGAGCGCCCCACCTATTTTGAAAATTTTGCGAGGATTCGTCAACCGGCGCCAAAGTTATTCCAAATAGAATGTTGCGGATTTCCTATGGAAACACGGTCCTAACTATAACTATCTACTGGCGACCGCCAGTAGATAATATATATATATATATGTAAATTATTTAGGTTGTGAAAATGTTTGTAGTTAATAGTAACAGTTTTTGGGTTGGATTATGATTTTAGGGATATAATTTATTGGGGTGAATGGTAAAGATTTTCTTGATGTAACATATTTATATTTAATTTAAACATGTGTTTAAAATGTGTTGGTTTATTTCCAATCATTTTTTTAATGTAAAAAGTGATTTAAAAAAAATATATTTATTAATGAATATTTAATTATTTTGGTGATAACATTGTAGTCGATATTATGTGAATCGGTATTTTTGACATTACATGTTTATTTAAAGGTAACAATATTTTTATTTCCAATATTTCTGTTTTCGATATAGGTACAATTAACATTTTGACAACAATATTTGTGGTCCCGATATTTGTGG
This sequence comes from Triturus cristatus, assembly GCF_964204655.1. NCBI lineage: Eukaryota > Metazoa > Chordata > Amphibia > Caudata > Salamandridae > Triturus > Triturus cristatus. The sequence continues at coordinate 227,891,432 of NC_140593.1, forward strand.
TTTTTCTAGTTAAGAATAAGAAGTCAATATTTTTGTTATCGACATTTAATTTCCGATATTTTTGTGTTTCGATATTGTATGCATTGAAATGATGTCAGTGTTCCGTAGCAAAAGCTTGGCAAATTATTGAAAGCACCTGTCAATTATGAGGTCTGTTTCCATTTGAAGATCAAAACTTTCAGAAAAACTTTTTATGTTAAGTGTTATTTGTGTTCAGTTAGCCACACAAACAGGCACAGCAAGGTATGCACTGCCTTACAAAATATTTACCTATTACCGGCACAGCATGATATAACACTACTCCAAAGAAAAAAAACTAAGCAAGTAATGCACTCCCTTTCAAAATTATCAGGAGTTACCAGTGCCAACTCACAACAGTAAATTAGCCAAGTCTGTAGGCATAGGAAAAGCAGAATACTCCACAATCTATGGTTTGGCTAGCGATCATAATAGGCTAAATGTGCAGTGATGCTCAATGTTTATCCATTTGTATGAGTGATTCTAGCCCAATCTAAAGATTGGTCCTAATATTTTACTGATAGTTGTGATAAAGCAATTTGGAATATAGTACCTGTAAAATATTATGTGGGGTTATAAAGAGAGCATGCTGGGGTTGCGCGCTCTGATCAAGTTATTACATTAACTGTCTTATTTCCCGTCGTTCAAAGTTCTACCTTGTAGTTATTATTCAGCCACCTCACCCTCAATTGGACAATATTACAAGTTTTGTCAGTGCATGTCCTTGCATAATGCTGTAACGTGAAAAGCCCTCATTCATTCTTGGCTATTACTAGCACCTTGCACTGAGTATCAATAGTATTAAAGTGACCAGCCTGCAGGGTATTGTTGTGACTCAACTGAGAATGAGTTGACCAAGAGTGTAATGAGCATTATTGGTTCTCTGCAGTAATAAACACCAATGGCCCCAGATAATGACCACAAGAAGCATCCATGTGTATCAGTGTCATCAGGCAGTAATGAGACGCAATTGCCATGGACATTAATGAGTATCAATGTAGCAAAGTTTTTAAGGAGCATCTATATTTGCTCCAAGTAGTGATGAAAAACAATGCCACCAGGAAATAAGAATTATCTGCCCAGACAGGAATAAAGGTTAACACTTAAAGGCATTAATGACCATCAATTGCCCCAGTAATAATTATCAACTGTTCCCAAAGATAACAATTATTGGCTGCCAAAATGAGCTTCAGTGGCCCCAGCCCTCAATCAGTTAATAGACTTAATCAGGGATGGCCATCAATGGCCACATGCAGTATTGAGCATCAATAGCATCAAGCAGCAATTACACAGTGTGATGGTATTATTATTTGACTTTAACAGCATTATCATTAGCTTTAATGCCCCCTCCATTAGTAATTAACATTAACAGTCCTAGGCAGTAGTGTTCATTGTATTCATCCACTAATAAACATCAATGGCTCTATGCAGTAGGGGGGCATAAATGGCCTTGCACTGCATTTTTCTACACTCTGGCTTGTCATCACGCGTAGAATCTGGTGAAAGCAAAGGCCACAGTATGCCATTGCGCTATTATAAAGTAGAGCACTCACGGCAGAGCAAGCTTCAATTTAATTCAGAAGATGCAGTTGTCAAATGCGAAAAAATTATGAATGAAGGCAAATGTAATTATTGCAAGATTTGTTTTGGTGTGCAGGAATGGAAGCATGTTCGTGACGCCCATGTGCGTTGAGAGGATTATGAAATACACAAGTTGTGTCGATTGAATACATTCGAGTACAAACAAAAATCACTTCAGGAATATGTGATTAGTTTAACAAAAATAACATTTTCCCAAAACTGCCTTGTCTTTCACAAATATTTATGCATGGTTTAAATGTTTTTTTTTTTATAGTAATTCTGCCTCTGGAGAATCACTTTAATAAATGCTTGCTCATTTCACGAGACAAGAAGCGTGACGTTGCAGGGTTCATACTGAGAGAGGGTGGTGCTGTTTGTTTCTGCACTGACAATCGCAGGCCACTAAAATCAAACCAAAAATTGTTACCTTACTATCTGCACAAGGCTCATAAACAGCCATATGCCCTTATAATCCCTCGTGGCAAATCAAAAAAACTGATTAAAAGTGATACGTTTACGAAACTTAAACACGAGGACGCAAATTCACCGACTGAAAAAGACCCTTCTGACTTCTTTATAGCTGCTTGGCACAAGGCCTATACAGAGCTGTCAAGTTTCCGGCAAAATACGTGCATTTCTTAACTGAACGGGCGAGTTTCCACGATTTTCAAATACGGCTAATGCATTTATCGCCTGTGGCATCTATATTTTTTTTAAAGATCACTGCATACACCTCCCCAGCCAATTTCTTTCCATTTGTAATACTATAGAATGACAACCAGTGATTATAAGGGCCTCGCAAATGCCATGAAAGGTTTCAGCACTGAGACACACATACTCAGTCCCTCCCAGCCCCCTCCCCGCGTGGCGTACGCCTGCACTTTCTACACCACCAGGCTCACAAAATTAGCATCCCTTTCCCCACTGTACTTCCTAGACCATTCTTCAGTTTCAGCACAGAGCCTTTGTAAGCCATGGTACAGGCACAGCCTCCCAGCTTGACTCCAGATGCAACGCGCTCACAATGGAAACAGTGTGCCACAAATCAAACGCTGCGGCACATCATGTCACGTGACCAGTGACAGATGCATTTTTGGATGCTGTGGGGTAGGCCTTATAATAGAACATGTATCCAGCCCTTTGCTGGCTGTGGCTTCTCGGCCCACACGACTGTGGGTTGGTTACTTCTAGATGTTAAACCCACCAACTGAACTCAAAACGTAAGCAAAGTAGCTTTCAAGGTTTATTATAGCACTGGAGAATGGGCTGCGTCATCCTCTTTTCCTGCTCTGTAGAGGTCTGTTCATCTGTTCAATCACTAGGCACCACGCCTGCCCTGCAAGAGATGCTCTTCCCTCAGAGCTCTCGCTTTCATTGTTCTGACATCACCTGCCCATTAATGGTGCTCCTCTCCCCACTACAAGACAGAAGTAGGCTGATCGAACGCTGAGGTGGAACCAAATATTGTGGACACATTATCAAAGGAAAAGATATCCAAATGTGAGTAAATATAGATTTTGTATACCTAATATAGAGTTTGTATACCCAACTACACAAATATGGGCCTTAAATTCACTAAAAAAACAAAGGTTACAGGGATGTTATATTTAGGCAATGAAATGAAAACCCTTAGAAATTCACTGAAAAAACAAAGGTTACAGAGAGTTATAACTATAACTGCTGGTAAATTCTTCAGTTATAGTTAGCCGAGCTAACTATAACTTGAGCCCCTGCAATGCACTGCTTATGACCTCATTTTACATCACTCATGACTGGTCAGTGAAATCACTGATGATATCTCAAATTACATCACTGATAACATCATTCAGTGACTGTGAGCATTTTTATAAAGTTTGAGTGTTAAATATATACACCAAGGTGTATTGGTGAATGAGTGGGTGTATGAGTGCCTGTATGGATGATTCAGTGGGTCCATGACTGACTGTTTAATTAAGGGATTAGGTGTCTCAGTGAATATATGGGTGAGAACCTAGGTTGAGTGAATGTCTGCATCAGTCTGTCAGTTGGTATAGAAGTGTCTGTATGGGTTGGTGAGTAGGTATGTGAGTGGCTGTATAGGTGACTGATTGGTTGTCTGAATACCTGATTGGGTGTATGAGTGTCTGTGTGGATGGATGAGGGTGTGTGTGACTGCCTTCATGGATGTGTGAGTGGGTGTGGCAATGTAAAGGTACTTATAGAGCGCACTGTCACCAGACGGCCACCTTGCGGTGTCGCCTCTGCGGTTTCCTGGCGCTGATACTCATACCGCTGTGGAACCCCTCCTGGCTTTCCCTGTGAAGTGTCCACTCCTGGGCACCCCCAGGGTGAAGCCAGGCATCCTTAGCGCTGTTGGGGCCGGTGTGGAGGCTAAGCAAGCTATTGCCCAGAGTTGCAGCGTGGGGCCCGTGATTAGAATAGGCACCGAGGCGAGAATAGACAGGTCCGAGGAAATTGAACCCGAGCCCCGCCGAGCCGGGAAACGAACCCTGGTCCCTGACCAGAACTCTGCTTCAGGGTCTGTCGCTCTAACCATTGAGCCACACTCCTCCACTAATGGCTGTATGGGTTAGTGAGTGCATCTGTGAGGGGCTTTATGGGGGACTAAGGGTGTGTGTGGCTGTGTTGGTGAGTGAATGGATGTGTCAGTGTTATATGGGTCAGTAACTGCATATGTGAAAGGCAGGATAGGTGAGTGTTATAGTACATGTGTGACTGACGATTGCGAGAGCGGATGTAAGGGTGAGTGTGTGCTTGTGTCAGTGACTGCATAGCTGTGTGAGTATGTGTTAGTATCTGTATGAATAAGTGAGGGTGTGTGTGTAGAGCTGCACAGGTGAGTATGTGGCTGTGTGATTGATTATGGGTGAGTGAGTAGGTATGTGACTAGCTCTATGGGTGACTGACAGTGTGTGAGTGTCTGTATGGGTGTACGAGTTGTATATATCAGTGGCTGTATAAGGGAGTGAGTTGGTGTATGAGTGGCTGTATGGGTGACTGAGTGGATGTGTGTGTAGACCTATAAATCAGTCAGTGAGTGTGTAAGTACAGGTATCGGTGTGTCAATGGTTTTACATTTGCAGAGTGGTGGAGAAAGGGGGCCGGGCCTCTGACGAGTTGACAGCTTTTTTTTATTTTTAGGAAGGGGGGGCTGCATGGCCCCCCCTTCCCTGGAACCTTTTGGGCCCCAGGGACACTATCCCCCAGGGCCTGCCCCTTTTAAAAAAATGTTTTTTTTTTTTTAAAGGGAGGGGGCCATGTGGTCCTCCTCCCATGGCCAATGTCAGCCACAGGGACCCCATCCCATGGGGTCAGTCCTTTATATATTTTTTGGGAAAGCGGAGGGCGGCCATGTGGCACCCCTCCCCAGGCCAATTTCTGCTCCTCGGACTCATCCCCCGGGGCCAGGCCTTTTCTTTAAAAAAAATACTTTTTTCCTTAAAAGGGAGGGGGCAGAGGGACTATTAGTAGCTATTTTGTGTAGTTTGGAGATGACCGCATATGCAGAAGGTGAATTGTCCAGTGTGAAGACACAACAGCTGGATCCGATGATACAGCATGCTCCAGTCTATATTGTTCCCATGTGGTCTCTGTCTGGTCAACTACCGAGACATCGATTGCACTTTTTCCCCTACCAACAGCATAGTGATTGAACAATTGCACATCTTGATGGTAGGTTGGGGGAGCTAAAAACACAGGTGGTAGAAGGAAGGCTATGTAACAGGTACCAGACCAGTCTGGATGTAGGAAGTAGTATGCCTTAGTTTCACAAACAAAATAAGTGTGACGTGATGCAAGGAAGCTGCTTCGGTCTCTCGTAGACATCTGCAACACTGTAGTACGGTTACTGTGGCCCACTGGCACATCGTCTGTACTTTGTACACAAAGGGGGCCAGTGGTCATGGCAACAGAGATAACAAGGGGTCCATTTTCTTTAGCCAACCTAGAATTTGGATACACAGAGTTTGTTGCTGCACTTCCTTTACTATACTCCACTATTTCTACAGCAGTTCCTTTTGCTTATGGGTCCCCATCTTTTTTGGGGTAACATACTTTGTTCATTAGAGGCATATAGAAGTTTGAACCAAGCTGGGCATGAGCCATTGTGAGAGAATGGCAGCGGTGACAACGGGATTCCTTTTATTATCTGATGAGGAGGAATCTTGCCACAAACCTAACAGTTGGTAGCATTGCTTAGCTGGTGTGTCTGATGCAAAATTTGAAGAAATTAATTGTTTCTCAGATTTTGCCGGTATCCCTGGTCATGTTGCGGCAAATCAAAATGATGGTGCTCTTTTGCAGCAAGTGATGTAACATTAATATTAGGTAAGGAAGCTCCAGGCATTACTTCCTCCACTACCCACATTACAGTAGCGATGATGGCAGCAGTCAAAGTCAGAACAAGGATGCAGATTGTACAGCCGCTGCACGTTGTTGCAGCGATCTCCTTCCTAGGCGAGCGCATTTTCCTTGACAAACAACAAAATAGATGATGCCCTAAGGTCCTGGGCAGGCATTGGTTTCTTCACTAACGTTGAGACAAGTAGTCACTAAAAGGCTACCCCCATTTGTAGTCCGTCTTTAACCACCCAGGACAGTGGCTTAAACAGTCTTTCTGTGATGAAGTGTCTTACTTCCTGGATCTAAGTAGGTATCTAGATGCACCAGGGATCGTGTGGTTCGGGAAGACTTCCTCAGATCCTTCAGGTGACGCAGCTCGTCCTCTCTTGGTGACCAAAATGTCGTGATGATCTGTCAGCACAGCAGGGCTCATGAAGGAAGAGCTTCCTGCACCTGCCGATAAATAGATGACAAGCTGTCAGTTAACTGGGACAAATAGTCACTCATCAACCTGTCTGGGGTACCTAGTACTAGTGCAGAACAAAGGGCTTGGCGTAACTGTTGGAAGGCGCTCTGGCACTCAGCAGTCCATGGGAGGGGCATCAGAGTGTCTTTAGTCAAAAGGGTCAACAAAGGTTTAATAATGTGTGAAAAAACGGCCTACAAAAAGAAGTGAGGCCAATCAGTGCATGAACATCCTTCTGAGTGTGGGGTACAGAAGTATCTAAAATGGTCTGAATGGATCTGGTGTAAGTGCACGTCCCTCATTAGACAGGAGGTGACCTAAATAGGTAACCTTCTGTCTACAATATTACAATTTCCTTCGCGAGACTTTGTGATGATGGGAGGCAAGAAATCATAACAATAACGGTGTTGCTGTTTCACACTAGGTAAGGACGCCCGAGCGGCATCCTCATTGATAAGACAGGATCTCTCAACCATTGGATAATTGTTATTTAAAATAACATGCACACCGTCCGGAGAACAACGTATTGTGGCACGCAAATATTTAAGCATATCGATACCCACAATATTGTCCGGCCTGTTAGGGGAAAGCAAAAATGGACATGCTGCAGTGAATTTGTCAAGTCCGAATTCAAGTGGCTGTGAAAGCGGGCTAGGTGTAGGTGTCCCATCGAATCCTATCGATATTATCATTGTGCCGGACAGGGGAGCCCTAGGAACCAGTTTAGTTTTTTAGACAGAGCACTACGAGTAGCCCCTGTATCAACCAGAAACTGATCAGTAGATCCCAAGACGTTTGCATCAACATAAGGCCCCATTGATCTACTGGCACCTCGACCGGTTCCTTACCCCGTCCTAGGCATTCCTATGCATAGTTGAAATCCGCAAGGGCATCAGCAGAATAATTAGACATTTGATATTGATTTTGTCTATCAAAAGTATTAGAGTAATTTGGTCTTGTTCAACAGCCTCAAACCTGGGACGAGCTCCCGTGCCTCCCCTGTTTCCTGAATTCCCTGGGCGTCCACTCATACTTCCCCTTTCCCGTTGATACTGCTGACCTCGCAAAAGAGGGCACTCAGAACGCCAATGCCCAGTCTCTTTACAATAAGCACACTGATCAGGGGGCAAATTTGCTCGAGGGAGAGGGGGTACTCCAGGTGTATACATTGCACGTCCGCCTCTTCCAACTCCCCTAAACGGTGGACCATATATTTGAGCCAACATAACTTTTGTCTTTAACTCCTTAACCTTCTTATCCTCCCTGCCTATCGGTTTCTGATCCTGCCGCTCATAATAGGGAAACTGGGGAAGAAACCATAAATTTTTCAACAAACAAATGCTTACCCGTATCCTCGGCCAATGACTGACCACTAATATCATGGAATGTTTCCTCAAACCTTGAAAAGAAGTCAGAAACTGACTCATCCATTTTCTATTTACAGGACGCTAACATAGTCCAATCTATTTTTTTAGGAGGTATGAGAGTCTTTAACTTAGTCACAATAGTTTTAGGAAGATCCAATATCTCCTTCTGAGGTTTCTGTGCAGGCTCCCGTTCCGCAAATATTTGTTCTAAATGTTCCCAGGTATCACCATATGGTACACTGTCATCTATTTTACGTATTTTTCTCCACATATCAGGAGGCAAAATAAGCCCAAAGAACATATCAATATCTGGCAAGGTCATAGTGCAGGAGCTAATGGCTCCTTCCACCTCCTCATAGAAGGTGGCAGGATTTTTCCGGGGGTCGGGCAAAGCAGCTTTAAGAGCAGTCACATCAGCTCTACTCCAAGGAGTATAAACCCAATTATATATAAAATATCCCTTTGCATCATTTGAAGTTTTATCATTTGTTCCCGCACCCTTAGGAGGAACATAAAGGGGTGCAGCTTCATGCATAGGTTTTATAACAACTGTACTACTAACGGGTGCAACCTCATCCACCGGAGCATCTACTTTTTGTGCTGGGGATTGAACTGTTTCTACACCTTTATGTTTTCTAGCTAAATCTTGCTCCTTTCGTAAATGCAATGTTCCGTCTCGGATTTTAACCACTCGTCTAATCATATCGGGTAGTTTCGAAAAAGGGAAATTCCCCTCCGTTAATAGAGTATAATCAGTATTTATATCCTTTGGCTCTAATTCCTGAGAAATTTGTCTATAATCAAATGTTACCTCCCAAACAAATTTTTCTACAAAATAAAATTGCTCTGCACTGTTTCACTGTTGAACCATAGTTACAATGAGCGATGCAGCGTGAGGCCGGCAAACCTTCTCCCTAGCAGTGGTTTTTAAGGTATCCTTTTCTGCCTTAGTCAAAGTAGAGCGAGTCTGTCGCCCATCTTGTTTATCTTGTTCTTTGTCATCTGAAGACAAATGCTCGTCGTCAGAAACCTCAACAGCACTTGGAGTGGGAAATTTATATGGGGGTGGGGGGCGTTCTAATAGGATGCTGTCATCCTGAGGTTAATTAAGTATGGGATAAATGGGGCATCTAATAGGATACTGGCGATTTACCTCTAATCGACGTTCCTTATCTTCTTTTTCTATTTTTTCCTTCTTTTCTTTATTTTTTAATTCTAGCGCTTTTTGATATATTGTTTTTCGTTTTTCTTTTACTGCTATAGCTTCTGCTCTTTTCGCTCTCGCACTTCTTTCTCCCACATACACACACAATCACACCTATCCTGTCTACTTTTTCTTTTAAATAAACACTGCTCTACATATTGAACCTTTTTAAAATCAAATGACCCATTCACTGGCCATTGTAGATCAGAATCTTTTTTTGTGTGGAAGAAATACCATATTTGACATACATGTCTGTATTAGGTGTCCCCTCTGGGGGGGCCGGCTGACTTTTTTCTAAACTTTGTTTGGTACCACCAGAGCAGCAACACCAACTACGGAGTGTGCTGAGAACAGGCATGCTTTACCAATATGTGTAAAATATTATTACTTCAAAATATTTCAAAAGGAGAAAAATCTCCATATTACCCGCCTTTAAATATGGCAAAGATTGAATAACAAATTCAAACAAAAAGCCCAGGCTTAACAAATCAAGAGTGTCGATTTAGTTACCTTACCAAACAGACCTCTCCAACTCCCACCTGCCGATCTCTGGTCGACCTAATGGTCACTTCAAAATTGCGCCAAAGAAAACCCCAGTTGAGACCGGCCACCACCTGGAGGGTCAAATGGGGGAAAAATAGAAAAGTCATCTCGGCCTGCAAAGACAAAGGTCTCCTCGTGCAGTGCGCTTCCTCAGCAATATTTCGGTATTCCGTCAAGACCACTCCTTCGGATGGCCGCGTCTCCAATGGGGCCTCACGTTGGGCGGCAACTGTGGAAATGTACCTTTTTAGGGGTACACTGGTACAGGATCACCCTTTTGTCCACGGGTTCAAAGACCAACAAAATAGAGGTCAGCACTGGAGTTGGAAATAAATAACAAGTTTATTAATCACTCATGAGTGGGACCACATCCACACAGCACTCTCAAGTGCTGCCAGAGCTAGTACACTGAAGTCACAGAGCACAGGTCTTTTATACAGGTTTTCTGCACTGTAAGCATGTGAACAAAAATAGAGAGTACACGTTTTAGAAATAGTTTTCAGCAAACATGGGCAGATGAATAACCACTTGGTCAGCAAAGTGGGGGGGGGAGCAGGAGTGCTTATGGCAGCAGTATATGGTTGACAATTAAAATCTGAGACCAGGTGCTCTGGCAGCTACAAACCCTCAGCACGTACATTGGTTTTCGCTGAGTCAGGAAGTCAACAAAAATAGATAACACAAGCAGAGTGAAAAGACGAACAGCAGAGGACGGGAGAATTACGAAGGAAACTAAATGGACACCACAGCCAAAATGGCTGTCGCTTATGCCAAGTAAAATATTACACGTTTTCCACAGCTGTGCCAAAGTTATTCAGTCATTGGCAAAACAAAAAATGCTTTCCTAACTATAACTACCTACTGGCTATCCCCAGCAGGTTCTATATATATATAAACCGTGAACAAGACCATTTCTTGGTCGAAACGCGTAGGTCTTGGTGATGGTGGAAATTGTGCTGAATACATCTTAATTAAGGAATACAGACACAAGGAGTGCGGCGATTTTTTTTGTTTGAAAATTGATAGCGAGGTCAAGTCTAACCTCGACGTCCGGCACCTGCTGTATAAAGTGCGCGCTGAATTGGGACTGTTTTTAATGGGGATATATATATGTATATATGTATATATATTACCTACTGGCGGTCGCCAGTAGGTAGTTATTGTCGGGCTAGGTTGGCTTTCCAGGCAGAAGTAGCCAATTCCCCAGGAGCGAAGATAATGCCCCTCCCTTTCTCAAAGATACCGTCTACTCAATGTTTTCAGGCATACACTAAGCAAGACGCATATCCTCAAAAAATGAAGGGACAAATGAGAATCACCAGAACGTCCCTCTGCTGCCAACAGGAATAGATCCAGGTCACTTAGATGCAGGGGTTCTAACAATAAAGGACAAGAAACAAGCGGGTTCAATTAATTATAGAATTGTAAGCTAACAAGTATACCCCCCTCTAGAAGGAAAGAACACCCATTAGGTTGTGTACTGTTCCACACTTACCTGTATGCCACTCTGCAAGAGGAGTATTGACATACACAGCTGAAGCCTTCTTCGTATTATATAGTTGACCTGCAGATGGCGTAGAGGTGTCCTTTAGTTGAAAATCATGGATAGATGAACAAATGAAGCAAGGTTATCGAGTGTCTGTATTAGGTAACGAACACGTCCTCGCGTTCGCGATCTCCAGATAAGTAGGAGCCAGAGAACACAAAAATAGACAGCAGCTGCTGACAAACGCTATTCGCGTTTATATAAAAATAATACTTCGATAACACTGTTAACGCGTCCTTGCGTTCGTCTTAAAAAAAACAAAGGCGGGAGCCTAGAAGATCCTTGGAAAATCCGGAACGGACTAAACGCGTTCTCGCGTCTTGAGGTCAAGGTTTGGAATAAACGCGTCCTCGCGTCTTGGGGTCAAGGTTTGGAATAAATGCGTCCTCGCGTCTTGGGGTCAAGGTTTGTCCCGAGCCGGAAAACTCCGACACGGCTGTGATTTGAACAGTAGCGCGGAAATGCGCGGGAGGGAAATTTGGGGCAGCAAACGAAGTTAGCAAGTCCAGGGCAGCTTCGTTCTGTTTTGAAGGCGTGTCTCCCAACGAGGAGAGATCGGCAAAATCCGGTCCAGGAAGACAGAGCAAACGCGCCAGGAAACCAACACAAGGGGATAAAGATTAAGGCAGGGAAATCCGACAAGATGCACCGACAATCCAGGAAATCGACGATACTGGCTGTGTTTCACCAACGAGGCAACCGGCAGGGTCCACGAGAGGAAAGCCAAGCACTGATGCTCCATCTTGGCGGGCTTAAGAACCTCCCCATCAGCTGACCAACCCAGGGGCAGTATGGGACAGCACACAACCTCCCTCCCTAGTGGTGCATTCTGGGATATGTAGTGTAGATACCTCACAAGAAGCCTGACCCCTAACAGTTATAGTTAGGACCCCTTTTCCATAGGAAATCCGCAACATTCTATTTTGAATAACTTTGGCGCCGGTCGATGAATCCTCGCGAATTTCTCAAAATAGGTGGGGCGCTACGCTCCGCTCCTACCCTGAAAGTCTCGGGGGGATTCGTCAAGCGGGGGCTGAGATAAAAGGGGGGTCCCAAAACGCGTTTTTCCCATGCATTTTTCCATAGGACCTTTAGAACGAGCTACAGCCCGAACGGCTGAACAGAATTACTAGAAATTTGGCAGAGAGGTAGTCCCTAGGTCAAGGAAGTGCCTTTTGTAGGTTTGGTGTAAATCTGTTCAGTAGATTCTGAGAAAATAGCCTTTAAATCAATATATATATCTGAGCCCGCTTACCGTACGCTTACCGTACGCTTACCGTAAGCGTACGGTGGCGTGCGCGAGCGCGATTCTGATTGGCTCTCAGATCTTAGTAAACATTCGAATCGGCCGAAACCAGGAAGCGGCGTCCGCCATTTTGTCTCTCGCATTGAGAGTTATTTCTCAAACTTGATGCCCAAAAACATGTTACGGGGCATTTTTGACAACTCCCTCCCACACAGTCATGTTGAGGGAGTCCCCAAACATCCCCCAAGAGCAAAAACGGTTTTATTTTTTTTTCGGCAATTTCGCCGAGTACGCTTACCGTACGGTAAAAAAAAAAAAAAAAAAAAAAAACACTATCCACACTTACCCCACCCCCTGTGCTTTTGGTGGCCGGAGGCCACCAAATGTACAGGGCTTATTAATAGGTAAAAAAAAAAAAAATTTTGGCAACATGAAATTATAAAATCGAAATAAAAAAAACACTATCCACATTGACCCCACCCCCTGTGCTTTTGGTGGCCGAAGGCCACCAAATGTACAGGGCTTATTAAAGTTGATAAAAACCATGCACGGAACGAACTGCGTTAAGTGGGCGCGCACGCCTCGAATGGCGTAAAGTAACTTAGCATTTAAAAAACCGTACAAATTCACTGAAAAAACCATAGGTTTCACACACGTTATAGTTAGGAATTAGCATTTAAAAAACCTTGCAAATTCACTGAAAAAACCATAGGTTTCACACATGTTATAGTTAGCGGAAATTTTACTGATAAAAAACCAGTGAAATTGCCCCGTTATAGTTAGTGCTGGCAACTATAACTCACGCGACCGCAATCTTCTGCTGATGACATATGTGTCTTTATGAAAAAAAAAATATTTGTAATATATGTATAGCTAAAAATGTATGGAAGAAGACATGGGCAAATAAGTGTCTAAATACAGTATTAGCATCAGCAGAGGATTGCGGTCGCGTGAGTTATAGTTGCCAGCACTAACTATAACGGGGCAATTTCACTGGTTTTTTATCAGTAAAATTTCCGCTAACTATAACATGTGTGAAACCTATGGTTTTTTCAGTGAATTTGCAAGGTTTTTTAAATGCTAATTCCTAACTATAACGTGTGTGAAACCTATGGTTTTTTCAGTGAATATATATATATATATATATATATATATATATATATATATATATAAAATCACTTTAAAAATCATAGGTTTCACACAGGTTATAGTTAGGTGGATATTTCTCTCATAAAAAAACAATGAAATTCCCCCGTTATAGTTAGTTCAGATAACTACAACTCGCGCGCCCGCAATCCACTGCTGATGACGTCACATATTACATCACTCAAGACATGGTCAGTGGCATCACTCATGACATCACTGATGACGTCATCCTTGTGATAGAGTGGCGGTCGCGCGAGTTATAGTTATCTGAACTAACTATAACGGGGGAATTTCATTGGTTTTTTATGAGAGAAATATCCACCTAACTATAACCTGTGTGAAACCTATGGTTTTTTAAGTGAATATATATATATATATATATATATATATATATATAAAGTCCAAATCCCCACTCAAAGTAAAGGAAGGGTCCGACACCGCCAGGATACATTCGGGAGGATTTATTTCAGGTTAAGTTCACAGCGCACACTGGGTAACAATACGGCACAGACGCGTTTCAGCGATTCAGCTTTCCTCAGTGCCTGTTACAATAGGAGAGCCTCGCACCTGGTGGCCACTTAGGTATTCACTTGACCACTCCCATTAGAGTCTTAATCGAGGCTCCTCCTTTGCCTTAAAGAAATATTACAATTCGCACTAGTGAAACAGGCTGCTGCATGCTGGTATTTGCAGTTCATATGCGGATCCCCCTTAAGTAAGTGGGAAATCCGAAACACCAGGTGGCGTCCCATCAATGTGGCCTCCGGACTACACCCAACCGCAGCTTCCTGTTTAATAAAATGTCCTCACTGAGACCCCTTGATGCTCCCTGCAGTCAATGCTGCTCCACTCTCCCCACGCAGTGATGTCTTCACACAGTGGTGCTTTGATCTGAGCGGGGGGCGCTGCGTTGTGCATTCCAAAACACGAGTCCAAAGATTGCTGGCTACCGCGGTGCTTCCTGACCCAGAGGGCGTGTCTGGAAAGCCAGTGCCTGCAATACTGGCGTAATACAAAGTCCAAATCCCCACTCAAAGTAAAAGAAGGGTCCGACACCGCCAGGATACATTCGGGAGGATTTATTTCAGGGTAAGTTCACAGCGCAAACTGGGTAACAATACGGCAGACGCGTTTCAGCGATTCAGCTTTCCTCAGTGCCTGTTACAATCGGAGAGCCTCGCACCTGGTGGCCATTTAGGTGTTCACTTGACCACTCCCATTAGAGTCTTAATCGAGGCTCCTCCTTTGCCTTAAAGAAGTATTACAATTCGCGCTAGTGAAACAGGCTGCTGCATGCTGGTATTTGCAGTCCATATGCGGATCCCCCTTAAGTATATATATATTCACTTAAAAAACCATAGGTTTCACACAAGTTATAGTTAGCTGTACATTTCACTCGTAAAAAACCAATGAAATTCCACGTTATAGTTAGATCAGGTAACTATAACTTGCGCGACCACAATAAACTGCTGATGACGTGACATATTACATCACTTCTGACATGGTCAGTGACATCACTCATGACATCAATGATGACATCTGAAATGACACATTGTGCATTGCGGTCGCGCAAGTTATAGTTACCTGATCTAACTATAACGTGGAATTTCATTGTTTTTTTACGAGTGAAATGTACAGCTAACTATAACTTGTGTGAAACCTATGGTTTTTTAAGTGAATATATATATGTATATGTATATATATATTCACTCCAACGCTCACCTTCACTACAAAGCAAGCAGGACACATGCTCCGGGTATGGTAAAAGGATTTAATGAGCTCCCAGCTAATCACTTGAAACAGTCTGTGGAACGCTGTGGCAGACGCGTTTCTGGCCAACCATGGCCGTCATCAGTGCCGATTTCACAGGCTGATGGGTTCACCTGTAGGTTCAACGATCACTCCTGATAAGTAGTCTCTCGACTCCTATCACTTGAATCAGGTGTTGGTTTTATATCGCTGGACTCCAGGAGAACTGCATGCTGGTACTTGCAGTCCAACGTGGTTCCCCATTCAGTGTTGAGGACTTCCAAACACAAGATAATGCCCCACATTTCGTGGCAGTAGACAGTCTACTGCAAATTCCTCCTGGATGAGATTCAGCTCGCATCCTTATCCGTATCCTTATCAGGCAGACACTCGCTGCCTCCTCTCTCCCCTCGCAAACATAACAGCCCAGTGGCAGTAGTTTTCGCTCGGGGGGGCGCTGCGTTTGTACTCTTCATACTCGTCCACAAGTTTGCTGAAAGAACGCAGAGCTCCTGACCGAGAGGGCGTGTCCAAAGCCGGTATCAGCAGAACCGGCCAAATATTCACTCCAACGCTCACCTTCACTACAAAGCAAGCAGGACACATGCTCCGGGTATGGTAAAAGGATTTAATGAGCTCCCAGCTAATCACTTGAAACAGTCTGTGGAACGCTGTGGCAGACGCGTTTCTGGCCAACCATGGCCGTCATCCGTGCCGATTTCACAGGCTGATGGGTTCACCTGTAGGTTCAACGATCACTCCTGATAAGTAGTCTCTCGACTCCTATCACTTGAATCAGGTGTTGGTTTTATATCGCTGGACTCCAGGAGAACTGCATGCTGGTACTTGCAGTCCAACGTGGTTCCCCATTCAGTGTTGAGGACTTCCAAACACAAGATAATGCCCCACATTTGCCACTTATTCAAACGTCTCCATTCAGGCACTTATGCAAGGGTGAGATATGGGAGATGTGGGGAAATTTCTGGGCCATTTCCGGTTGAAAAGGGTGTGAGGCAGGGCTGTGTCCTGGCCCCCACTCTTTTCTCCCTTTTCATCAATGGGTTGATTGAGTATCTCCTGTGCACCGCTAATTTGGACTCCCCTATCCTGGCAGGGCGTAAGGTACCGGCCCTAATGTTCGCGGATGACACGCTTTTGCTGTCTAAATCTTACATGGGCATCCAGCGTACATTAGAGGCCTTCTGCTCTTTCTGTAAAAACAGGGATTTGGAACTGAATCTATCCAAAACAAAATTTATGGTTTTCGGCTCCAATTCATTTAACTGCCCCCACCCTAAGATGGGAGATGTAGAGCTGGATAGGGTCGACACTTTTGATTATTTGGGGGTGACCCTTAATGACAAAATGAAATGGGGGTCCCATTTGGCGAAGGCTAATTTGAAACTAGCTCAATCAGTGGGGGGTATCCTGAAGGTGTATAACAACACCTTTTTTAAACCTCTGGGCCCCCCCATGGAAATCTTCAAATCCCAAGCTAGAGGGGGGGCGCTTTATGGCGCTGAACTCTGGGGATACTCCATTCCCGCTTCCCTTTCTTCAATTGAGAATTCTTTCATTAGGAGACTGCTGAAACTACCTGTTAGCACTCCTTTAACTCCTTTGAGATGGGATCTGGGTCTGGTTCCCATAGAAGAGATTGCCCTGAATCGCCCTCTCCAGTTCTGGAGACGACTTTGGTCAACGCCCGAGCTGGCAAGCTATAGGTACGATCTTGGTGATATATTGGCAAGGGGAAAATTGGATAAAATCCCTTGGCTTACCTATGTAAAGAACCTCTGCTACTCCATAGGGATGGGGAACCTATGGTCTGCCCCGGAAGAGACATGCTGTGCACTTTCGAAGAAATCATTGCGGGAGGTTTTGAAATCATATCGGAAGGAAACGCTATTCCACTCCTCTTTGGGTAGGCTTACCGACACCTTCCTGGATATTAAGATTAGTCCCCAGTTCGAAGTTTTTCTGGACGTCATCCAACCACCTTTGGCAAAGAAACTTTACATCCAGTTCAGACACGGCTCGCTACCGCTGAGGGATTTTACTCATAGATGGTCTAATGTTTCGGAACCCTTAAGCACGTGTCCTTTATGTACTGACACCTGTGAAACAGAGTTGCATGTTGTCCTTTTCTGCCCTTTATATATCAACGCAAGAAAAAAGTGGATCGTCCAGTTATGCAAGTCTAGGGGTCTTAGGGACTACAAGGAGGCGTTTAGAAATTTGAAATACGATACTACCCCATTGATAGTGTTTGCAATGGCCAAATTTCTTCTTTCCATGTGGTTTACAAGGTCCAAAACTATGATTTCTGTCACACAACCCTCCTGATTCTAGTATTGTCACCATTGCTACCATAGAACTCTGTGGTGTAGTGAGTACATTTTTGGCCCCGGATACAGTTTTAATAATTTGTTTTTGGGGAATAACTCTGTTCCTTCGTTGTGTAATTTTTTTTATGTAATAATTTTAATGCTTCAATGGATTACACTCTATACAATGTCTATTTAATCATGTTTTAATGTATATCACTATTTATGTATATATATGTATATATATATATATATATATATATATATATATATATACACTCACTTAAAAAACCATAGGTTTCACACGTTATAGTTAGGAATTAGCATTTAAAAAACCTTGCAAATTCACTTAAAAAACCATAGGTTTCACACAGGTTATAGTTAGGTGGACATTTCACTCGTAAAAAACCAATGAAATTCCCCCGTTATAGTTAGTTCAGATAACTATAACTCGCGCGCCCGCAATCCACTGCTCATGACGTCACATATTACATCACTCATGACATGGTCAGTGGCATCACTCATGACATCACTGATGACATCATCCTTGTGATAGAGTGGCGGTCGCGCGAGTTATAGTTATCTGGACTAACTATAACGGGGAAATTTCAGTGAAATTTCCACCTAACTATAACCTGTGTGAAACCTATGATTTTTTAAGTGAATTTGCAAGGTTTTTTAAATGCTAATTCCTAACTATACCGTGTGTGAAACCTATGTTTTTTTAAGTGAATATATATATATATATATATATATATAAATTACCCAGTTCTTCAAGCTTGCAAAAGAAAGCCAGGACACCTTGGAATTGCAGTGAATAATACCGACTGCACCAGCAACGCGTTTCAGCTTTCGCCTTGCTCACGCGTGAGCAAGGCGAAAGCTGAAACGCGTTGCTGGTGCAGTCGGTATTATTCACTGCAATTCCAAGGTGTCCTGGCGTTCTTTTGCAAGCTTGAAGAACTGGGTACTTATAATTCAGGGTGCCGATACCCTGTGCGAGGACCGCCCTACATTGACAGCCTCTACACATCTATCGGGATTGGTATTTGTATATATATAATATATATATATATATATATATATATATATATATATATATATATATATAGGTCCATAGATGATTAAAAAATTAAATCTATACTTCCTCTATATGCACTTATCTTTGAATATTATGTCCACGATACTAGTGTGTAATGATGTACCTCGATATTCCATAGTACAATCATCAGGTATGCAGCTTCAAAGTGGTGTTAAGTGTGGGATAACCTCCTAGTAATTTCTTAGTTGGGTTTGGCCTGGCAGACTCAGTAGAATTGGCTGTCTGGAGCAACAATGATAACTCACTGTTGCTGCACAATGAGTCAAGCCAACATATTAACCTGGAGAGTTAGAACCGAGCCAAGGGTGGGCTTGATTCTAAAAGCCTATTACACAAGCCAAGACATGAAATATTTGGTATGTTGATTATGCAACAAGCATCATGTAAAAATGTTATAAAGTTGCAGTGGCGGCTGGTGACATTTGAAAGTGGTAGGGTGTAAAATTTGTGTTTGAGTGCACCGCGGCGAGCAAGCGTAGCGAGCGAGCCCAAACAACCAAAGGGGGGTTCAAAATTTTGAAAGAAGAGTGGGAAAATGGTGCATTTTCAAGCAAATTTGAGAAAGCAAGAAGGTTAATAAAGCAATTGTGAAAGTGCAGTTATTACATTGATAAATAGATGTCATATAACAACATAGGTACCATCCTATTCAGTATAACCACCGTGCTTCATAACAGACTTCGAGATACAATCCTGTCTGAGTTTGTCTGTGTAATTAGCCACTGTCATTCTCGTCTGCAGTTAGTATACGTGTGTGTGCGACTGCGGGGTCACCTCTAAAGTGAAATTAATGCACATATGGGGCCATGCGACTGTGCACGCGCCTTCTTCTATTTCACAGAGTATGTGAGTGCGTGCCACCGTGCTGACAGTCGTATTAGGCACCTACAGCTCTGCAGAGACTGCGTGCAACGGCCCGTTGGAGTTACAGACCTAAGCGGTCTGGCACGAAATGTCTAGCCTTTGTTTTAAAATGACATCCAGAGACCAAAATAACGAAATATCATTGTTCGTCTGTATTGGCGAACAGGTGGACAGATTAGCACAAGAATGAGGGTGTTACCCGCAGACACCATTCAACACGGTCACATCAAGTGCATTTCAGCAATAGTCAGTCAGCGGGGGGCCCGCAGATCAAATCACCACAGGATGGTGGATGAATGACACGCGTGTAATTTCATCACTGCCCATAGTGCACGTTTGTAATTTCATCACTGCCCATAATGCACGCCTGTAATTTCCTGATGCACGCTTCGAATTTCATTAACTCCCCTAATGCAAGCTTGTAATTTCCCTACAGCGGTGGCCGGCATGCTCGAGGGGGGGAGGGGGGATCGCGGCCCGCGGGTGGGGAACAAATAAAATTAAATGAATTAAAATAAAAGCAGCGGCGGCCGGAATGCTCGAGGGGGGGGATCGCGGCCCGCGGGTGGGGAGCGAATAAAACTAAATGAATTAAACTCAGTTAAGATAGTTGTCGTTTTATTGGCATTACTTAATTAGCTTCCATTTCAATACACTGAGCATGCAGTTCAAAAGATCTCTTCCATTTCAAAGCAGCCTCTGTCTGACAAATTAAGTTCTGGTACCTGTGGGAACAGAAACGCAAGTCATAGGTACCTGCCCTCTGCCTATGGCGGAGCTTAAAAGTTAGTGTTGTGTAATAAACGCATCAGCGGCGGCCGGCATGCTCGGGGGGGGGGGGGATCGCGGCCCGCGGGTGGAGAACGAATAAAACTAAATGAATTAAAATAAAAGTTGCTAAAAAAAGTTGATTTCTTTAACATACAGATGTGTTTCAACTTAGTCCTTCGGATTGTATAATTGAATTGAGAAGCATTTTTTAAAAGTGATAGTTTTAAAGCATAAACTTTGATATATTAATGCCTCCCCACACCTTGATGACAATTCCATTAGTGAAATCCGAGGCAAGTCAGATTTTATGTGTACCCCATATGTGGCCCAGATTTCTGTTATAGATGAAGCAACACAATAGTTTGGTAAATCAAACACATGAGGTTTTTGTACATCACACTTCCCGAATTCCAGCATTTGAAGGTACTCATTTGTTACAATCAAGAAAAAGGAGGCTAGAAGAAATGCAATATATGCTTAGGATCACACAATTTGTTCAAGTGGTGAAGCATGGAATGACACCAGATTTTCAAGTTTCACACTATGCAATTCAACTACTAACTGGGTATCTCTTTCTCTTGCCCATTTTACATCAAAGGTCACTGATTTGTCATTAACTCTTTCCACAGGAGGTTAGAACGTGGGGGCAGGCAAATGCAACATGAAAGCTCCACTCATTTTGGGCTTGGAGGTCTAAGAGAAACTTGAGATGAGCCAGAGCCAGGCATCAGTCTTGAGGGTTCAGTAGCTTGCACACCCCAAAGTCTGGGCTTGGGATTGCAGCATGACATACGAAAATGTGTGTGATCCACATGCAGGGTAGGGGGAATGGATCTGATTGGTACCCTGCCTGTCACCCACTCCACATCAGTGTGCCACATGGACGTCAATTCCCCAAAATGCCAGGGGTAGCAGAAGTGACATCACACGCCATTTGACCTTTACTTTCCACTCACATATGCTTCCTCAAACACCCAGATTCACACATACACTTTGTTTCTCATAGACACACTCGCACCTGCACACATGCACACAACATACTTTGAAAAGCAATTTTTACTTAGCTCAGCTGCCAGGGAGAGTTATATTCCAGGTAATTGTACTCCATTTTTTTATTGCACTAATTGTGTAAAATATAATATTATTCACTATTAGTGTGATAAAAAAATGATAGAAAACAAGGAGCTCCAATAGAGGTCCATAAGGAAGAGCTTTCCCTGTGTTCCTGGTACTGATTTTGCCACTGCTGAGGCCAGGGACCACAAAGCAATGCCAGGGGTCGCAAGGAGGAAGCCAGGGGTCGCAGCTATGACCCCTGGCAACTCCTAAAAGACGTCCATGTTCTGCTGCCTGCTGGGCGTTACCTGGATCGGGTCCTACCAGGTCTCAAGTGCAGCAGTAATTAGAATCTTTCGAAATGGGGCCCGATTTGGTCCTGGATTCATGCCCTTTACAGGCAAAAACAATGCTTGAATGCAGAGCAACACCTGTAGAAAGCCTTGAGGTAATCCATAACAGTGATGCGCTCCCTCTTTAAATTACATTTTAATCTCATCCTGCATTTCTTAGCAACAGTTTTTTATATGTTCAGATACTATTATATTATATTGTAATTGCATTTATATAGCGCTTGCCACCCTTGATGAGGTCTTGAAGCGCTTCTCGGCGAGTAGCACGCTACTCCGGAACCCAAAAAGGATTAATCATGAATTATTATAGGGAAATATGAAATTAATTTGCGCAGTGGACAGGTTAGTCTGTTATTTGGATTGAAAATAAATAGTGGAGGTATACAAGAGGGAAGGGTCTAGAAAGTTTTTTTGTGTTTTTTTCGAGCTCATAGCAGTAGGAGGAGGTTTGGGATGAGGAAAGGGAAGGTGGAGGGGGAAGAGTCAGAGGGAAGGGTTTAGAAAGGCTTGTTTGGGAGATCTGAATAGTAAGAGGTATGAGATAATACAAGGAGGGGTAGAGGAGGGGGGTTTGGGATGAGTGAGAGAGTGGAGGTAGAGGCTACATTAAGAGGTATACTGTGAGAAATAGGGTAGTGCATTGGTGACAGAAGTATAATGAGGTTTGAGATGAGCTAGAGTGGAGGTAGGGGACACACTGCAAGAGGTATATGGTGAGATATAGGGTAGCAGTTTGGAGATGCTGAACTAGACACAAAGTAACAAATACAAAGATACATAAGTACATGGAAGGTAAGCATGCACAAGGAAGGCAATATATGTAGATTCAAGCTGTATTTAACAAACTCAAACTTCCAAGTGTTGCTGTAAATCAAATGTATTAGTGTTTTTTAAAAAAAGTAATTCAATAGTGAAGCACTTGTTGATAAATAGTTATGATACAATATGTACTTATTCATGCAGTCACTTATATACATGTTAAACATAGAATAAAATAACTATAAGTAATATGTATGAATATCTATATATTTAAAAACATTAATTATTATACACATTTATACAAAGCAATACACATTGTACCAGCACTTCTCAGCACTGGTTCAATGCTTTTAATGGGAGAATACCAGCACTTTTCAGCAGCACATAGGCATTCTGAGACAAACAGTACCTGCAATTATGTAATTCCATTACAAGCACTGTATAAGAGAATGTTTTTTCCATGTGTTTCCAAAGTTTTTTCATGCAACATATGCCGCTTTCATATGACTCGAGTTTCCTCTAGGCATCAGGGTAAGTTCCAGTTGTGGGTGAAACGTTAATAACAGGAAACAAGTGAAAGCACTGGAGATGAGCCCGAAGGCAGTGTGAATTTCTCACAGTGCATGTAAGTGTGTCATAAGGGTGTTCAGACATGTCATACATGCCATCATTGACCTCTCTGCAGAGTGCACTTAGCAATGGTCACATATATGGCAAAGTGTGTGAAGGAAATATACAGCAGTTAAAATACTGACAGTGGCAAAATAAAATGCAGTGCTTAAAAGGTGATTTGTGTGTGTGTGTGGATGGTGAAGTGAGGAGATGAATAGTACCTGCTGAAGAAGAGAGTAGCAAGATGGTGTGAAGAGGAACATGATGGTGTGTGAGGTATGCAGAGGGAGGATTTCAGAAAGATGCGGGAGAAGAATGGAGTAAATGTCTATCAGAGTGAGACAAGGCAGAGGAAAGTGGAATGAAGGGGAACAGAAGTGATTGAGACAATCTGAAGACCACCCCCTCTTCCACAGATCTTAGAAATGTTTAACTCTATCTCAAAATTTCAAAATACTCATTATTCACAGCAAAATCATTCTATTTGATGCTGCTAACCAACATTGGCAAAGCCAAAAGGACTGTTTATACGGTGTTTTTGTGGTGTATGTTGGTTGTTGTGTAATCTCTAGATGCAATAGCATACACCTCTCAGATAGGTACCAAAATATTGGTCAGGTGGCATGCTTTGTAAAACATAGGATTTTAGCTTACACCTTTTAAGCCACACTCTTAAATACATACTCCAAGCCTCTTAGAAAGGTTTCCTAGTTACACTTCTTCGCCAATTTCCCTTTTAGAGACTCCCCACTGTTCCAGCTCAGTTAAAGCATTGACTGCCTGGGATAATCACTACAATGATGATGCACCGCATTGAAGCTGCATGACCCTCTCGGTCTTTATATGTGGTGCTTGTGTACTTGGATACAGTGCTTCAGCAATTGAAGTCAGCTCTTAAAATATGTTT
This sequence comes from Triturus cristatus, assembly GCF_964204655.1. Taxonomy (NCBI): domain Eukaryota; kingdom Metazoa; phylum Chordata; class Amphibia; order Caudata; family Salamandridae; genus Triturus; species Triturus cristatus. The sequence goes on from NC_140593.1 coordinate 227,915,390, forward strand.
CCCGCTTCAGCATCGGGTTTCCTTTATCTGAATCTCCTTGTGTATGTGAGAGATATCAGAAATAGCATCTGCATATCATCTTGAGTCCTAACAAAATCCAATTTTTTTTTCACTGTTATCAGATTCAAGTTAGTTCTACAAAGTCGCTAGCATTGCACAGCCCATTACCTTAGGCTCGGCCTGGACTGTCACTCAATTGTTTTTGCAATATAACAGTAGGTCACAGGAGCAGTGTTTGTAATGTGAGGTCCTGGGACCCTTGTGTCTGACCAGCTGACCTTCTCCGGCAGCATCGGAAAAGTTGGAACTACAAGACCTCTGGAGGATTGGAACCAAACACGCAAGTCAATCCAACCAGAGAACCACCTTGACTGTCGACGACTTTAAGTTGGTCCTGCTCTCTGCTTTTTGCTGCTCTAAAAACTTGTTTAGTGGGCCTTCATGGCAAGCCTATCTGACTTTAGTGCGATCTTCCCAAATACAACCTGCAGCCTTGCCCGCCTTGAGAATTGTGAACTCCAAATAAGAGACTGAATGCAAATTAAGAAATCTTGACCAAGCGAAAGCTCAAAAACTATCTTGCCTACAAGGGTACTTCTGTGTGCCCAAAATCTGAAATGTTTCTGCTCCGAGCTTTTCCTGCCAATAGTGACAGCTTCAGCAGGTCCTTGTCCAAAGGCTGTCTGGCATTGATAGTATATCCTCAGATACAATGTGCAACCTTGTCCCTAAGGGAGATTTTGACTTCCATTTCAGAAACGAAGTCGGAAGGTAAAAATCCGGGACAAACCTGCTTGGTGTCCCATTGATCCTAGGCCCTGGTGACACACTTCCTATTGGCGTTTTGCTTTTTCGTTGTATTTTTTTCCCTTAAACCTTTTAAAATGTATATCTCCAGTTTCCCTTATTGGAGGTTTGGCATTTTGGTTTTTAAATTATGCTATAGTTTTATAAATTGGGGTAGGATTTTTATTGTGTTGTATTTTTGATTTTTTTCTACTTTTTTTACTTGGTTACTTATACTTTCCACAGTTTCTCCAAATTAAGCCTGTCTGCTCTGTGCCATAGTTCGTAGGGATGAGCACCGGTTGAATGTATTGGAACTTTGCTTGGATGAATAGTGACTTTTTTATTTGTGGTGGATTACCCTCCATCCCAATTAACAGTTCCCATTCTTACACACATATTAGAAGAATGTTGTCTTTAAGGAAGAAGGTGATGGAGTAAGCATGGTGATAGCATGATGATTATCAGATCAGCTAAGCTATTTTTTTTTACAACGTTTCCTACATTATAGGACAGGAGCTTCTCAAAGTTATGGATTTAGAAAGCTATTGTAACTACCAACAAAATAATTTTCCATAACTTAAAGGGACAATCCTGTGCTAGGGTGGTTGACTGGACGAATGATCTATCAAAATTGACTATGATGGAAAGGGTTGCATAAACTATTAGAGAAAGACTTGCTTTGTGAAGCAATTCTATATTACGATAATTGACTTGTAGCATCAGTTCTGTTGCAATGGATTGTTGGGGTTAAGTAGTAAATACGCCACTATAAAAGATATGTTAAACACTTGTATCAAGTATCCATTAAGAGTATTGTCATAATACGCATAGCAGTCCGTGTTGTGTTATGGAAACAAGTAGTAAGTGATCTTAGTGTTTCATATTTGTGTAAATCTATAATATAAAAACAATATAAAGTTGAAAGCACATTTTGAGGATTCACTGGCTGCAAGACACAATAGATATTTTATTGCCAGATCGGAGTTCTGTTCACTGTTTCGTTTTTTGCCAGTATATCAATGATCATGAACTACTGAACATTTTATTTGGACATCCAATTACTCCTGTAAAATATTTACTATTTTCATAAATTTTAAACTCTCTGTTCGAATGTTCCGGAAGCTATGCACTTGATCTAAGTCCTATAGCATATAAAAAATCTAAACAGGATTCTTCAAGTTCTACTGATGTTGATGTGGATATTAAATTTGGGGTTGGAGCTGAAATAGGTGATTTGCTGCTATGTGAATGAACCAGTGGTGATTGCTGTTCTGATAACAATGTGATGCTCACCTCTACATGCTGTGCAGAGGTGAGCGAAGTCCTATAACATATAAAAAATCTAAACTGGATTCTTCAAGTTCTACTGATGCTGGTGATGTGGATATTAAATTTGGGGTTGGAGCTGAAATAGGTGATTTACTGCTATGTGAATGAACCAGTGATGATTGCTGTTCTGATAGCAATGTGATGCTCACCTCTGCACGCTGTGCAGAGGTGAGCGAAGTGGGCACAGCGTACTTAATTTTCCTTCATGTCATTGTGTTTCACCATCCTGCTCAGACACTGCCTTGATTATCCAACTCCAACACATTCAGACATCGAGGTCTGCGAAGGGAATGAAAGTGTACAGTGAATGTTTGTGCCATATCTCCTGAACAGAGCAAATGATGTAGTCTTAAGTAGACACAATCTCTTGTCGCAGCCTAATTCTTGACCCTAGGGAAAGAACTAAGCTCTCTAAATCAGAATTTTGATTACGCTGCTTACCTTAAGGTGTTTGTTCCTTCACTCGCTACATGGGATGGAACAAGTTCAGAAATGTGGTTGCTTGAGTAAATGGCAGCATTATCCCTGCTGACCACATGTGTCAAAACCTCAAATGGTGCACAGATTTTACGCTGTATCAGACCTCATTTCCAGTGGTGGTCACCGCACAACGAAAGTGAGGGGGGGGGGCCAAGGAGGGTGGTGGACTGGGGGTAATTGAGGGAACAAGTAAAATATATATAAAAAACCTTATCTCACTGCCTCGATGTAGATGGCCTCCTCAGTGCTTCACTCTGGGCAGTCTGTGGGAAGGCACAGGCTGGCCAGCCAAACCAGACATGGCTCTCATGCTATGAGAGCAGTGCCAGGATTGGTCTGAGTGGCCTGGTCTGCCATTCAGACATTGCCTCAGAGCCTGCGGCTTTTCTCTAACCCGGCTGTGAACAGAGTTGGGTTGGAGAAATAGAAGTGTGCATGTCTGTTTGGCCAGCCTAAAACAGCCGGCCAAACATATATGCGCACCACTCCTGCCTGTCATGGCCCGGCCTGCACGCACCATCAGCCAGAGCCCCTCAGAAAAAACAAAACAGAAGGAGGTCAAGCTCCAACCTTTTGGCCAACTTCCAATGTGTAAATGGGCTAGTCTATAGTTTTGTTGGTACAGTGTTGCTTTGCTGAACTGAGGAAGGATAGCACTTAGCTTTTTTGTGGTGGTCACATGTTGATTGACTCCTGTGAAGGTGTGCCTGGGAGCTTTAGGATGAACATGATATTCTTTCCCCTGTACCAGTGACGAGTTATTGACGGTGCATGTTGGATATGTGTGGCAAGTCTTGGTGTCCTAACATCTGGATCTGAACTTGAAGTTGGATGGGCTAGTGTACCACAATTATAATCCTCATCACCTCTTTTGTCAACTCCAGATTCTGCAGTTGCACCAGCAGCCACCTTTTTTTGGTGCTCTGCATACTTGATTGCACATTTGGATCTCAAATTTACTAATGGGCCCTGGATGGCAAAATGTGCAGCGAGCTTCCCATGAAACACTTTGGTGTGGCAAATTGTGAATTTTGCAATATGTCTTCAATTGTTCTGAATGGCTAAAGAAAGCCCATACGAGTGATGAAGAATTTTTATAAGGTGTTAGAACTTGAATGGAACCAAGAATGGTGAACTCAGAATGGGATGGGACTAGGGTGAGGGTTTGGGTTCTGATTTTTATTTTGTTTAAATAAGATAGAACCAAGTATTGATAGTGCTGCAGTCTGAATAGCGATGGCTTATGCTCCTGCAGTGCCCCTCCCATCATGCACAATGACAAGCTGATCTTCCTCACTGTGATAACTGCCATATGTGCTTTCTGGAAGCTTTCTTGAACTTTGTCCTCTTGGCAGTCCTCGTGGGTCCACTTCATGTTGCCTTCTCAGAGGTGTTTTAGGGAAGCTGAGAGATATAGCCTCTATTGTCTTACAGGAAAAGATGTTGACGAAGAAGGCAACATTGATGAACCTTCTATGCTGTTCCTAACTCAAGTGTGTTGACTCTAGTTCCTGTATTAGCCAGGACAATCTTGTCTCACTTCCAGCCTTCATTATTACCACCACAGCACTGAGAGACTTTTCTCTCCGATGGGACAGTGATTTTGGTGGCAGCGCATTTGGATGTACGCAAGTTGTGCTTTTTAGCTAAGTGAGGCATTGATTGTAAACGGTGACAGCCTACTTACTCTCTGGCACTTTCTTAACTTCTTTTTGATTAGCTGGGAGATGTTGAGTTCATGATTGGTGATGAACTAGACTCTTTGTGCGCTGTCTCATCTACCTACAGGCAAGACGAATTATTGGTACAGATTGTAAGACGCAGTGAATGCAATGGAAGACGTAACACAGACTGTGTCTAATAGTAAGGCACCCACTCTCCATGAGCAGCTAAACTTACGGAAGAATTTGAAATGTTTTTTCAATAATAAAAGATACCTTGATTGCTGTGAACATTGCTCACAAGACAGCCAGGCCTATGGTAGGGTGATGAGATAGCACAGTGATGCATAAATTGGAAAATATTAAGGGAGTCATGAAGAGTTTGGTGAGGTGAGAAAACCCTTGTAAATCGGCATTTCTTCTGCTGTGCCATACTTCCGGTTACTCTGCTGCCTTTAACTCATGGTAGAACTGATGGTACTCTGGTGGAGCAAATTTCAGCTCTGCTGGCAGTCATTGAAAGGCAACACCCCATCCACCACTGCATTGCAGCTCTTCATGCATTTCATGGCCTATTTCGAACAGTCTTCCTGAGGCATATTTTCCCTGCCAGGTCTTCCACGTCAGGCTTGGTGGGCCCGGGCAGGGAAAACAAACAACTGATACTCCCTTCATGTGAGGGTGATTCTTTTTTTTTTTTTTTGCAGAAAGAATCCCCTGCTTTGGGTATTTATTTTTGCAAAATTAATAAATGGAGACTAGCAACCATGACTTGACATTGGGTCAGCATTTCAGTTTTGCTTCAAATGTTTCTGTTGCACCGGTGGGAGCATTTTACCAAATTGATCCTCACTAATGAAGTAGGAATCTGTATCTACAGTGGTGGGCCTCCGCCTTAGGGTGGTAGCGATGACCTCCACCAACACGACTGGCTGAGGCGCCACCCCACTTGCTGAAAATGACGCACTAAGAGTTCCAGACTGAAGAGAAGTGTAAATAATGACAACATTGAGGACCTTCTCAGAGCACAGCAAGGTACAAACTGGCAGGCACATGGGCATGCAGCATCAGGGCATGCCTCACATATGAAATAAAAATCATTAGTTTTTGAGAACAAATCAGTAATAGTATCTGGGGGACAACCAGTAAGACTGTGGCCCAGAAGAGAAATGGGGAAGCTAGGAAATGAACTAATCACAGAAAAATATCAGCTTTGGCCATCGCTAGACACAGCAAACACGTCACACACACCAGAGCAAAACAAAATCAATTTGGAAATTGAAGTAAACCACAGAAACAGGTGGGGCGCCTTCTGGAGTAGTGAGAGTGCTGGAGCACATAAAGCAACAGCCTGATCGTGAGAGGGCGTGGTCCCATGCAAATGAGGGAATCACTTGGCCTCTGTGCTCGCAGCGTATTACTGACATGGATGCACAGGCAAGCATGCTCTTAGGAGGAGCACTGAAAGTGTGCTTCAAAAAGGTGGAGTGCCCTGCCAGTGGGCCCCCTGAGGGCAGCCATCTAGAGAGATGAAAGGGGGTCCCATGGACCCTCTAGACACCCCCCTGCAGGTGGGTGCAGTCATACAATGCACCTGCTTGCCAGGGTATCTCTAATCCCTCTTCAAAGTGCAGGTAGGTAGCTGCCTGAACAGAGAAACACGGAACAGCTTTTAACAGATGCTCCGTATGTCACTTAAATGCGCTGTCCCCAGGGCACCGTCAGTTTAAGGCTGCCTTAAGGGCACCCTATTCTTCATGATAGGGTGCACTTTTCCTGCTTGCACCTGATGCACCATTTTAAAGGTGCACCGTGGTGCAAACAGGGAAAGTGCACCCTTTTAGTACTTCTGGCCCTGGAGAGCAATATGCACACTGGCATAATGAAACACATTTCTGGGAAATTAACATCTGTGGTCTATATACAAAGCACCCCCCCTCACCTGCATCACCATCTCCAGCACACAGAATTTCAGAAACAATTCCAATGAGCAAAAACATTTGGGGGTTACTAACTCCCTCTTTCCAAAAACTAAAGGCTTTACAAAGTGGCACCGCATACAAGGACATTAGTCACCCATCACAAACAAACAGATTTTGACAGGATGGCAAACAAGCACGTTGCAAAAACCAAGTCTTAGAAAACAAATTAAAAATAGCTGCTTGCCATGGAGTCACACCCCGACTACTATCAAATACATGCAGAGCAATCATTACATCCTTATACTTAAGAGTTCTCAAGAAAACTCACCCCATCAATGGGCCCATAAAACCCACCCCACAGCAACAGAGCAATGATGAGAAAATAATAGTTGACTAGTACTTCAGACCCCATATCCCCAGGAAAAAAACGGTATATTATTCACAAACAACAAGGAAAATGAGGGTTATATATCATTACAATATAAATAGCCCTCCCCCGATCTGTCTCCATATTTCCAAAATCCACCAGCAAAAATAAAAAAGGGAAATTGGTGGTGCCCCTTTTGCCCTCCTCAAACATTAATTCATCAAACAGAAGTATGTTCTACAGAGCTTGAATTTTCAAAATAATGCAAAAGATAATGAAGACAAACAATGGGTTTTACTTTCACTCTAGAATCTCAATCATAATGATCAGGGAGACAAGAAACATGCGAGAGGTTGACAGGAAGAGGAGTAGTTAATACTTTGTGCAGTAGTATGTATTGCACTTCCACTGTGAGCAAACTGGAAATCATGAATTAAAGGTTCACAAATGGTGCATTCAGGGTTAAACATTTAACTTGAAATTGGATTCCTCTTTTAGCGATAATTGTTTAAAGGATTATTAGCTATGGCACATGTGCCCCCGGCTATTTTCCCTAGATCAGGTGGCTCTGCACAAGATAAAACCCTAGTAAAGCTCTTAGGATCCATGGGGCTATTCTATTTTAATGGACGAGTAGATACCGACCGCCCCACAAAGACTTTTCGTATAGGTAATCAAAGCTGTCCAATTGATTACGCCTTCATAAATGCTTGGCACTTCGCTGAAGTAGAAGGGTTCGAAGTGCTGCAATATGAGGCTAGTGATCATTGGCCCTTACAGGTAATTCTTAGGATAGAGCAAGGGCAGCAAAGAGATAGAGTGGCCCCAGTGCGGATGGAGAATCCTCAACGCATAACCACCCATGTAACTGAGGATGGTTTAAAATTGCTTAGCGACCTCCTGGTCAGCTATACATCTTTCGGCAAACCAGAGGAATGAGAGAATGTCCTAACAGGGTATGGCCGGGTGATTGAGCAGGTGGTATATTGTTTGAGGGTACAATTAAAATCACGATCCGTGACTAAGAAATGTGAATATGAGAAGGGGGTAAGAGAAATGGTTGGTTCAATGAGTGCACAAATTTAAAATTGAGGGTACAAAAATGGGAAAGACTGCTTAGGAAAAGGCAGGATAAAGTAACAATGGAGAGCCTCCGCTCAGCAAAACTTGAGTATAAAACAAGTTGAAGGAAAGGAGATCATAGAATATGACTACAAATTGGCAAACTATGCTTCAAGTGATAGGCACAAATAACATTAGGAAATGTTGGCAATTGGTGCATAAGGGTAATGTTCAAGGAGAAATGAGGTGCTTAGTGGGAGAATATGGCTGGATTAACCTCTTGAGCAATTTGTATGATAGTAATGGGGTAGATGAAAACCTGGGAAGTATGATAAACTTTGGGGTAGAAACAGAGCTTCACTTCTCCTTCCAGAAGATACATCCAATCCCTAAAACTAACTAAAGCAGCAGGGCCAGATAATCTACCGACAATTATATTACAAAATAATGTGGATTGGTGGGCAAGCTTCTTAAATGTAATTTTCCAAAAAGTCTTGACCTCTGGGAATTTTCCTGAAAGTTGGAAGGGGGCAATAGTCAGACCAATATATTACAAGCATTGACATAGCCAATAGGTCTCGCCTTTGAGACCTTATAAGTGTTTAGCCATGCAGCAGTTGGTGATGTTGCACCAAGGATATTGTGCTGCATAACTAAATATTTAAGGCCCCAAAGGCGAGACCTATTGGCTATGCCAATTCTTGTTCTTCTTAATTTGGAGTGTGTGTTATCTGAATGTGTGATTTGAGTGAATGTGAACATGAATCCCTATTTAAAGCAGTGAGTGGAACGATGCAATGAATCAATGAATAGTCGAGTTCTCGGGTACCCAAGAGTGTACACAAATTAAATGCAAAGAAGGCTGGATGAGGGTGAGTAAGTGCACGGATGTACTCCGAGAAATTATAGCATAGTGTGCTTACACATGCAACTCACTGCTCCCTCATTGAAAAGAGTCTCAAAGGAATAGACAAAAGTAATTATTGTGGTTTGACCAAGGGCGTTTGAATCCCAGCAAGGGAAACTCAGCCTTCCATCCTTCTGCGATCTGTAAATTGAGCATTGCAATTCAATGTTGTACACTGCTTAAAAACGACACAAGTGTAATATATAAAACTGCATAAAAAATAATTATCTGGAATAGGGCGAGCAGAACTACTCGTACCATAATGCAATTGGAAAACAAGTCTGGGTTGGCTACTAACAACAGTTATAATTGCTCCTACTTTTGTATAGCGCTTCAAACTGCACTTCCGTAATTTCTGTAACAAAGCAATAAGCATGAATCACACCGCGTGTTTGGCTCGGGTGGGCGCTGGTAGCATGAAAATGACCTCACTGTTGGGAGAAAACCAATTCAGACAGTGACGTGAAGCAGGGGAAATCTCGAAGTACGTTAAGTGTGAAAACTGTGACTTTTTCAAAAGTTTGTGGCCGAAATAACCCTTTGCACATCCATAACCGCTTTCTGAAAAGCACCAAGTAGAAAGAGAGGCGGGGCCTGGCCGTCCTGTAGGTGTTTAATTTCGGAAAGCGGCACGCAGGCTAGCAAATGGTGTGCTCTTTCACGGCCGCTTTGATGTTCTCAGTGGCCGCGCGGCTCACTGAGAACATCAAAGCGGCCGCGAAAGTGATCACGCAAGCTGTTGTCACGCAGTAAGGGAGGAGAAGGAGCGGGTGAGAGAGGGGGAGGAAAGCCTGCCATGCGAGGGATGCTAGAAAGGATACCAGCTGTGCGCGTGCACGACATTGCGAACGCAAGCTGGAGGCCTGAAAAGCCACTAGTTTGCACTTCCTAAACCCGCTTACTAAATCTCTCGCCAGAGCAGCGCTAAAGCGCTGGCTCAGGCGAGACCTAAAAAGGAGGATGCCACACAGCCCAAGAACTATCACCTAATTAGTTTGTTGGATGTACAGGGATAAAATATTTTCAAAAATACTGTTAGGCGTAATTAAGTACTGGGTAGAGCAAAACAACCTAATTCTGATAGAGCAACGTGGCTTTAAAGAGGGCCACTCCACAACAGATCATTGCCTCAATCTGTGGGCAATAGCAAAAAAGATATGTGAGCTACAAGGCAGATTGTTGATTTCCGGGCCACCTTTGATTTGGTCAATCGTAAGCTTCTGTGGGATATGATGGGGTGGCTTGGTACCAATAAGACATTACTTTCACTTATCCAGAAATTGCGTTCCCAGAATTGGGCCCTAGTAACTTTAGATACCCATGGGACCCTATCAAAGAAATACAGATAAAGAATGGCCTACGCCAGGGCTGTGTCCTGGCCCCCCTATTGTTCTCATTATTCTGGCCTGATTTACCAAATACGTTATGTAATGCTGGTGGTTTAAACCCTAAGATGGGCGGGACCCATATCCAAGGTCTGCTATTCGCTGATGATCTGGTGATAGTGGACATGACGAAATTGGGTCAGCAAAATACATTTTCCATGATTATTGTCTGAAGAAATGGCTTACAGTCAATTTGGATAAGACTAAAACAATGGTACTGGGAAAAGGAAGTTTCTAATTGGCAAGTGGGAGAGGTCAAAGTTGAGGAGGTGGACAAATCTAAATATTTAGGTATGTAATTTGATACTAAATCAAATTTTAGGGACCACATACAGTCATTAAAAGCAACAGCACTATCCTTAGTATGGGGCCTAAAACATTTCAAGTGGAAATATGGAGGTAGGATTTTATGCCCCATTGTGTCAGCCTTTAACGCAATGGTCCGCCCACAATTTTAGTATGAGGTGGAGCTATTTTCCTTGGGCGGTAAAATGGATTGGAACTTTGAGGAGGGTAAACGTGTGAAACAGCTCCTTGCACTTCCACCATCAACTATGATCCAGGCTGTGAGGGCAGAATGCCAACTTATTGCCTGGAGTTATCAGGGGCCTGCAAGCTACACTGAATTTTTGGCAGAGATTGAGTAGAGAAATGATCCCTAAAATATCACACTGTTGTAAAAGGGAAATAGAGGGAAGTGAACTGAATAGGGCGTCCCAAGTTAGACGCACACTTGCTAAGATCTGTGTCAAACTGTCATTAGAGCCAGAACAGTGGAAGTTAGGGTATCAGATCCCCAAGGAGGATCTACGTGCTATTACAAGTAAAAATGCAAGAGAGGAGGATTTGCTCTATCTGGGGAGTAAACCGTCCACCCAGTTCTTGGTTAAAGGCTGGAGCAATGATCATATGTTCCCTTATATTGAGTCCTTGCCAAGTCCTAAGCTTAGGAATGTTGTATTTAAATTTAGGGTTGGACTTAATGCATGCAATGCAGACAGGAAGATAAAAGCTGCAATGAGAAATAAACAGGGCTTGTGTACATGTGGGCTAAAAGTAAAATGCAGCAGCCCACATATTTAACTGGATTGTTTGTGGTTCCTAGACAAAAGGAAGGAGCTTTTAAAATCTCTTTTATTTGCTTATAAGATTATTAATAGGGATCAAGCTTGTAGTCTGTTGATAAATATGAGATTGTTAAAAGATGAATGTGCAATAGGGAGATTTTAAATTGCAACACAGGAGTCATTAAAAGAACTGCTAATACAACTTAAAAGGGCTCAGGGAGTTGGAATGAGATTTCTTCCATTACTTGATGCCCCTTTGATGTTCCTGCATGCATACAGAAATGTGCATTTTACTTCCATTTAATCATTTCCATATTAGTGATGAGTTCAAATCTATATATGGATGTATTTATAATATTTATAGACTATGACATAAATCATCATGTTAGAGTTAGGGTCACACCCTCAGAATTAGGAGAGACTTAAGGGTATTGGCAAATGGTTAGCGCTGTCCTGCGTTTATTGCACTTTTGAAAACAAACACATTTTATTGGCATTATTGATGTAGTGTGGCATTGCTCGTATTTGTAATGTAAGTTTTATTGGGTTTTATTATTTTATTTTTATTTATTGCTGTATTATTTATATTGCTCGCATTTTTAACCGCATGCTTTTACTGTGTTATTGTCTTTTATGGCTATGCCAGCTGAATAAAATATACTGAGAAAAAAATTGAAACTTAGTTTTGCTTACCACTACAGAGACAAAATGATGCATACAGCCAACCATTTTGTGTAAGTCATACTACAAACATTGCTACTAGCATGTGGGACACGTCCTGTGTCACAGTGCCAGCAGGGAAGCATCTACATGGTGTCCATTGGAAATGAGAATAAAATTCTTTGCTGCAAAGCATATCCAGGTTACCTATTAGAAAGTAAGTTTAGTTTCTACCAAAAATGCATCTTAGAACGTATGGTATCTCATAAAGTATGGTTTGCTGTGCAATGATGAACAGTGTTTTGATTACACCTACACCATGTAAGCAAGACCTGCATCTATACGATTGTGTGACATATCTTGTTTTCATAATCCCTTACATACCTAAATGATTTACTTATGGACATGTACACAGGGGCGGTTCCTCTATGAGGGCATAGTAGCCTCACCCTCCTGTATTTGTTGTCATAATATCGTTGTCCTGCATTGAGCCCATCATCATGAGCTCTAAGCCATGGAAGCTTTAATCAAGGAATATATCATCACCAATATTTATTATTGATATCTACGTGATAGAAGTCAAGACTTCATCAGTGTCATCTTACTAGTGCTCTTAGACATATCCAATACGGAATATGATGCTGAAATAATAATAGAGATACCCAATACGATTTACGGAGCTGGAATAATAATAGACTCAGCACAGATACACTGGATAGAAATTAGATCTCACTGTTGAAGCTTTGTGGCCATTTTTTCCTGACGAAGGCACGGTCTTGTGCCGAAACGTGAGTAGGAAAGACCACTGTCATACTAATTGTGCCACACATCTCTGTCAACAAAATTCATAATTGTATATCAATGATTATGGATAATGTCTTTTTAAACTTGTTTTGAATGCATGAGATGGTATGAATGATGATATGAATGGATTTGTGTGATTCCACCATTCGATTTTATTAACTTTCTCTTTATTAAAATATCTTTAATAAAATAATTTTTGTATTTTTCCCAAAAAAAAGGTAATGTTGGTTCTTTCTTCTGTCTATTTACCAGCTGCATAAAATTGATTGAAAAATGTTTGTTGCATATATGTTGCCTTAAGTATTTACATTGATTTGTTGCCACCCCAGCACTGCATTAAAATGTTAAATATAATTAGAGTGTTTTTCACACTTATTTTATTTCAGTTGTGCCGCTGCTGCGGACTGGGTTGGGTGCACACAGGCAGATGCCTTTTAATTATGAGTGTGCATTATGTAGGAAGGGGTGGGGCCTAATTATTAACCACAGACAGTTTGTCTGGGTCTGCACTTAACTACAGTATTAGTGAACATGTCTGGTTCGATGGGTGTCTTTCTACGGCCAACCTGACATGCGCACTTGAGGCAGTTTCAATCTCCACACTATTGGTGAGCTGGGGATTTCAGTTGCAGCCTCACTGGTCTCCTAAAAAGCTCTGATTTTGCTTGCTACAGCCAACCCTGGAGCTGCTTCCATGCTGTTTCCTAATATAAACAGCGTGGAAGCAGCGTCCAGATTGGCTCAGGAAATGCGAGTCGGCCGACTCTAACCTTTTCATCAGGGAATGTCAGTGGGCATGCCCAGTGCACAGCACAAAAGGCAAGGGCTGGAAGAGTGGGAGCCAAAGGAAGGCAAGCATTCTGGAGAGGCACAGGACAAGGGCACAGCATGGATGGGAATCAGGCTCCTAGACAGACGCTGTCACGATTGATATTACAGTTGCCCCTCCCGGCCTCCTCCCTCACTCGAGAAATGGTGATGTTTAAACTCTGGTGGAACAGAAGGCGACGCAGAGGACACATTGCATGGCCATATGCCCCGAGATCCTGCTAGTAATGTGCGCTGCCCTACCACACTGGGCGATTGGGGGGCACTGAATGACTGTGCGGCAAGGGATATGACCACTATGGGGGACCTCTACGCGGATGGCGCTGTACTTACGTATGAGGCATTACAAGACAGGTTTGAGCTGGCCCGAGGGGACTACTTGATGCAAATGAGGCTCATGACAGCCATTCAAACACATTGGAAGGAGGGGCTGAGAAAACCTACATCCTCAATGGCTTGTCAATACGTAGTTATGGCTGCGGGCACCATTAAGGCGGTTACGTTCCCCTACCGTCGAATGACACTATAGACTCACCCCTGTGCTCACTTCGACAAAAATGGGAGGAAGACTTAGCAGTGGAAATCCCTGAAAAAGCATGGGCGGGTCTACTAGAACAAGCATGGAAAAGCACGAGGAACGCACGCTTCCAACTGGTACATTTATTTATACTCCGGAGGGCTTATCTTAGACCAGCTAAAATTAACCAGCAGTTTAAAGTGAATTCGGCAATGTGCCTGTGCTGCTGTACAGTGGGAGCAGATTTCTCCCATATGATGTGGGGGTGCCCTCAGCTGGGAACGTATTGGGAGGAGGTGGTAACACTACTACAGGATGTCACGACTAGAGGCATAGAACCCACCATAGGCCCCTGTTTGCTACACTGGTTTCCTCACACCTCTAAGAACAAAGGTAACGAGCAAATTCATAGATTTAGGGCTTTTGCTGGCAAAGAGGGAAATCACAACTCACTGGAAGGCCAAGAAGAGTCCTAGCTATCGGAGATGGCAAGCCGAATTTCTTAAATGGGCGGAATGCAAAGGGACTACGAGACTGCAGCGGGCGACAGCGAAAAGGCACTAGAGATGGCGAGGGCCTGGGAGGCATTGGTGGTATTTTTAAAAATACCGGACACGAACTCTGATCTGGATTCAGACGCGCCAGCTGTAGATGCGTTGCCTTGAGGGTTTGCACTATCTTGGGGAGATGGGCACTATGGTGTCTTGTTTGGGGGCTACCTCTGACAGGCGAGAACTGTGTCATTGCTTGATGATATACTTTTGATTAATGCCAATGCAGCTGCATTATGTAATTACAAATACATGTATGTAGTTGTTACGCCAATAGGGTGGGGGGGTGGGATACAAGGGAGGGGTGGGATTTTGCATTTAAGCAATACCAGGTTCATGACGAGAGGGCATATATATCTTCCTTTTGACCAGAGAGATTATTGTGATTGAACCATCTTGGGCGGTAGGAACATGTAGATAGCAGTTTCAGGGACTGCGAGTTATAGCGATATGAGCATTTGCCTGATGTTATTAATTGGATGACTCACTTGCCCCATCTTGGTAGAGATGTTATTAATTGTCCTTGTTCATGCAATGCTTCATTGCATGCTAACCTGATTGCATATTTATTTGAATATTGAACCTATATGTGTTGTTTGTATTAAAACAATAAAAACATATATTAAAAAAAAAAGAACAAGGGCACAGCATTCACCCAAACACCGAGTTTGTCTCACACAGTGCTTGTCACATCCATCTGAGACCAGCTCTCGGATCTGCACAGCTTTCAGCAGAACAACTGCAAGGACAGGTGTAGCAGACTTCACTGCCTTTTAAAATGGATGGTAAGAGGCTGAGCTCCCCTGCACAGCGCACTAGAGCAGTAGTAGGTATTCACGACGATCCGCAGGGAAGGGTCATCCAACTGGTCACTGCCTTTCCTGACGGTTCTCTCCTCCCACTGCTGACCCACGGATGGGCCGGATAGATGGCTTCATCATGTGGCCCGCCCATATCACCAACAGGAGTCTCACACCAAGGTCTGAAGTTCCTTTCACTTAATTTCTAAACCTTTATCAGTCAAAATTAGTAACTCCAAGTGCATACTATAAGTTGCACAGGATATCATATGTTTTCCTTTGGAAAACACATTTGCATAGCTGGCCTCACAGCAACAATTGCAACATGTGTGTTTGCTAAAACATGCAACACGTGTGTTACACATGGAAAATTCCTAACATCTTCCACATCGCTCACCCCCACGGCCAGATCACAAATATAAAAATGTAGTTTCCAGTTGGATTTGATTCCAGGCCTCATGTGCTGACACTGAACTTCTAGAAGATCCATCCTGCAGCAGCAGCGTATACTGCCAGAAATGCCACCGCGCCAGCCCCACAGTCTTATCAAACACAAGTGGGTATTATCGTGTTTGGGACCTGGAATCTCACGACTCCGCTTCAGGGCCAGGAAGATTTCAAGGCAGACAGTCACCCCTAAAAATAAATCTCTCCCTCAGACTGTGCTCAAACATCAAAGCAAAGAGCCTAGTTTGGGTACATCGGGTCGGCAGATATTCACCAAAGAAGCATATATCCCTCTTCTGTGTCTAGAATTAATTGACAAGCAAATGCGTACTGGCACTGGTCAAATGTCTGCGCATGCTTTGTATGAGAGACTGGGCTTCCGGTGTTGCTTTACAGAGAAGGCCATGTGTGCTGGGGATTGTGCCAGGGGAAGAGGTGGTGTCACAAACACTTCTTGTCCAAGGGACAGCTGCAGCCCATGCAGGTAAGAGCAGTGGGGCCAGGTTGAGGAGGGGATTTCAACAGATGGCGACAAGGGAAAATTATCTATTTATTTTTCCCTCCTGGTCGTCTGTCAAATTACCCCACATCTCTTACCTACATGGACCGCTGCTGCCAAGGGGATCATGGTAACTAAATCGAGTTGAAGAAAAAGTCACATTGGGCGAAAAGGGAGAGGTTTTATTCATTCTCAAGACATAGTGAACAAGACAGTTGCTAGCCCTAAGCCCTACCGCAGTTAACTGTAGCTGCCAGTTTACAACCCTCGGCGCACTGGTCCTTCCTAAATTCTATGACAATCTCACAGTTACTCAACTCCAAGGTGTTGGCTAACTGATACACTCCCACAAGTTGTTGCAAGGAGCTTTGGGTGGACTGCCATCAGTATGTTCTGTGTTGGAGCCCCAGAGCTTTCCAGAGGTGGGGGAAACCCAATAAAGACCCGCTGTGTCGGCGGTGGTCCTTCTCTTGTCAGGGCTACACCTCAACGGTGGCCACTTATTAAAGACACAGATTTTACTCTCTTTAAATTAAAGCGTTCATCCACCGAGTTAACCCCTGTGCAAAATGCACAAGACTCTGCCCCGGGTAACAGAGCACTCCACGCCGCAATCAAGGGCCCTGGCTACAAAAAGAATGCATTTCTTTGACCTCAGTCAGTGGACAGTAAGGGAGGAACAACTGCCACTCACTTAACTTCCCTCTCTGTCAACTCTTATGTGGACAGAGGCAGGGTGAGAAAACTCTATGGGTAACCAGGTTACCTTATCACTGGCAACACTGCCCCATTCTACCACCCAAAAACAGACTCACTTCTTGGGTCAGCCCTTCCCTGCCTCACCGACCCTCAAAGGAGGCTGCAGCCAGACACCCCGGGCTCGGAGAGGAGCTGTGCAGTCTGTGCTCCAGAGACAGCTGTGTCTTGAGGCCTGGGACCCTCCGGTAGCAGCAGTGCTCCTGCCTGAGGTGTGAGGTAAGAGAAGCTGCCTACAGCTTTACAGTGCCCTCCTGAAGTCACATAGGATGCCCCCTGTGAAGGGATGATAGTATGTACTTGTGTTCTGTCCTGGCCCATCTGAGAGGCTGGCACTGTGAGGCCACCAGAGGAGAGGCCTCTGCTCAGTGTAAGATGAGGCTCTGCCTACACTCCACAGCCTCCACTCCTTGCAAAGAGGGCCTCATTGTGACATCTTCCCCCTGTGGAATGGGGAGGGTCACAGCAGCTGAAGCTCGGTCCCCGATGAGCGGCTTCGAGAAGCAGTATTTCTTCCCTGAACTGCTGCTCCCCACACTTGACAACATCCAGGGAGGTTGCAGTGGTAGTGCAGCACCCTCACCACTCAGGCCAACACTGTTTTCTACTCCAGATGGAGCCCTGCCTTCTAGGCCGCATTGCACGGCCCAAAAGCCTGACTGAGCCCAGCAGTGACTGGCTCTGCAATGAGTGAGGAACACCCGGAGGGCTCACACCAGGCCTAACTTTCCCCAGGTCTGTGCCACCTCACCAACTTGAGCTAGGTGTTCTGGAATCCACCACGACTAGCCACCCTCCCCAAGCTGAATATTTTATTCTCTAAGCCCCTGGTGAAACATTGGTAGTAAGAAGACAAGGGCCAGAGTGAGGCAAGAGAAAGTAACTTAATCGCATCTCCCCACCAGTCACTACATTGTAGAGTAAGAAAGTACTGGTTTTACATTAAAAGTGTTAGGCTGACTGAGGTGTCATTCATGTATTGTATTGCAATTGCAAATGATTTTTAAAGCTATAGGCGCTTGCTCTGGTGTCCTGGCATTCCTCTCTCTTGCTCTCTCGCTCTATCCCTCTTGCTCTCTCTCGCTCCATCCCTCTCGCTCTCTCTCTCCCTCTCTTTCCATCTCCCTCTCTCTCTCTCTCCCCCTCTCTCTCTCCTCTACTTCCTGCTCCCTCCATCCTGCTTTATCCCCCCATTTCTGCTATCCGCAGGTCAGCTGCTTCCTGTGCTTCCCATGTCACACCCAGTCGCGCCTGGTGTCCTCCAATGCAGAGACCACCACCACCCCCTCCTCAACCGCACAGAGACGGCTCTAGTCGCAGCCACCGATTACATCAATATGCTACTAGACCAGAGATAAACATTGGCCCTTATCCTCTGCAGCTTTCAACAACATATCCTACCACCAGATTGGAATCCATGGAGCAGCCCTCAAGTGGATCACATCATATCTCACAGGAAGAACGCAGAAAATCATCCTCCCTCCCTACTCTTTGCTCCCTAAGAACATGACCTGCAGTGTAACTCAAGGCTCAGCCAAACCCTCTTTAACACATACATGACACCCCCTGGCCAACATTGTCAAAAGCAACAGTCTCAACATCATCTCATGCGCCGATGACACCCAACTCATCCTCTCTCTGACTACAATCCAAGGACAATCAAAGACAAATTCAAAAGATGCTTGAAAGAGGTTGCCAACTGGATGAACAATAACTGTCTCAAACTCAACACAGACAAGACAGAAGTATCACTCTTCGGGAAGGCAAGGACACACTCTGGAACAATGAATGGTGGCCCCCTGAGCTGGGCCCAATCCCGATACCCTCAGAACACGCCCACAACCATGGCATCTACCTTGGCAGCCAGCTATCCATGAAGAAACAAATCTGTGTTATCTCCACCGCCTGCTTCCTCACGCTCTGAATGCTCAGGAAGGTCTTCAGATGGCTCCCAACCAACACCAGGTAAACTATCACAAAGGCTCCTATCATCAGTGGACTCGACTATGGCAACTCCTTCTATGTAGGAATAACAGCCCAACTCATGAAGAATCTCCAGACAATCCAGAACACAGCAGCCAGGCTCATCCTCGACCTCCCCAGACGGACAAACATAACCCCTCACCTCAGGAAACTCAACTGGCTACGAATTAAGCGTCACCATCGCGGTCTCTCAGAGATAATCCTAAGAAATATACGCCCTGTGTTGTACTGTCCCCATAAACGCTGTCCTGAAGAGACCCCGTGTTTCCCCACCTTTTCACAAATTTTCACTTAGTAATCACCAAGATAGGTTATGGTCGCTTCGCTGGGGCTCCCGAATCACTTTTAATGTGCAACAAGTGCAACAAGTGCAATTCTTTCATGTATAGGTAAAAGACTGTGACTGCAGAAAAAATCCTACTTACTTTGGTTGAAGTAAGCACTGTCTTGACTAATTGTTGCGTTGGGCTTCTTTAAGAAATTTCTAAAGAATTATCATATAAGAGTGTGTAATGTATTGATATTCTCAGGTATTTTTACCGTGACCTAACTAAGAAGGTCTAAATTGGATAGTTATGATTTAGATTTAATCTGAGCAAGTTACCTAAGCTGGCACATACAGTATTGCTTTGCTAAATGAGTTCCTTGTGAACACTGTTTTTTGCTTGATTACAAACCCAGCTCGCAAGGACATATGGGTCGCTCTTGTCTTTTTGAAATAATAATAATAATATAAAAATACCAGTCATGAAGAGCTGTCAGTACAAGCTACTCACCCACACATACAAGGCACTACACATCGAAGGACCTGCATACCTCACCCAATGCGTGATTTTTCACCAGCCCACCTGAGGAAACTCAGATCCGGATTCCTCACCCTAACTGCCACCCTTCGCTTCCGCTGGACAAACAGCGGAGGCCTCTCCTTCTCCGATCTGGCAGCCAAGACCTGGAATGACCTCCCCCTGCACCTCAGAGCCTCACCATTGCTTCAGCAGTTTAGGAAGGCCCTCAAGACCTGGATGTTCAACCAATAGGAGAAAAAGCAGCATGATCCGGCAGTGCCTCGAGACCCTCACGGGTAAAACAGCTGCGCTCTACAAATCCTGATTGATTGATTGATCCTCTATCTCTGCTGTCTCCCTCCGCTTTCCCTCATCTCTCTCCTCTATACATCCTCTCTTCTTCTCCTCTCCCTCCTCCAGCATCGCATAGACTGACTACTGCCATTATTTCATCAAGTGCGAACAGGTGAGTTGTCCATAGAGCCAGCTTCATCCCAACCCAGCCCTCTAGACATGAATACCTCTCACTCTACCAAGATGGGGCAAGTGAGTCATCCATAGCGCCAACTTCCAAACCAGCCTTCTACGTGCCCCATGTCACGCTGCTCCCTGTAAACGTGAGAGCAGCAGCAGTGCAGATAATGATGAAAACACCAAATGCACCGTGCAAGCGCCAGCGCCAGTAATAAATGAAAAAGAATGGTAGCATTATCATGTGAATGGAAATTAAACCTCCTACATGGCCCACGCTAGTTTGTAGTTGTCTATGCTTCGCTGCAAAGAAAACAAGCATTTGATTTGAGCATAGGTGCTGAGCTGTGAAGGGCCCACTCTGAGTTTCTTCTAGTCAAGGTAGGCCACTTTAAAAAGTTGGCAGTCAGTTTGCTTACAGGGAGCACCAATGACATTCGTCAGCTACTTCTCTTTAACTTGCATCTTTAAGAGAAGTCTATGTGTTGCTAAATGAAGGATGACATGTCCATCGGGTGATTATTCTCAACCCTACGGTTTTAAAATATTGCAGTCAGGCTAAATTGATGGCATGGATGGAAGCAGGAATGACGTAAGATATGGGACAGTTTTTAATGTGTTTAATTATTTCAAGACTACACGTTCCCAATTACTTTATAAATATTCTTGCTTTCTGAACTTTGCTTTAAATTACACCATTTGCTTTTTTCAAACATTTCCTGGGGGCGAGAGCCCCTCCAGCTCCCCTTTCATCAATTTGGCTCACTCGCGACACAACACTCATCCACAATATTAATGCCTGACCACTTTCAAATGTCACCAGCCGCCACCGCGTGCCCATGTTTGTCAGCAAGAGACTAAACATGTTGCATTGTACCATATCTACATATGTGTTCTAATGTTGACCAGCTGTACCAGTAAAGAACTTACAAGTAAAGTCAATAACCTGGATATGCATAAAGCATAAAGCGGAGATCCACCTTGTGCACATGAGATGTTTACGGTGCGACATACAATAAGCATTAAACATTTTTTGTCGGTATGCCAGTGGAGTAGTCTTACTCCAGACAGGTCTTTACATCTGACTCCTGATTTGAGGATGTCAAAATAACTCAGTGATGCTTCATGTGTTTCTGTGTACAGTGCTGCATGCTTCTTCTGTAGCAGTCATTGTCTAGTGTTAGTCCACTTTCAGATCACCCTACAGGATGCTACAAATAGAATGAGCAATGTGTCAGACTCCTTCAGCTAGTGGGATTATTACAAATGTCAATCTATTCTTGGGTCAGCTCATGTGACTATTGGCTGTTTGGAGTGTCCGATGTTGTCAGTGATGGCATTCTGCCCTATTGCTTCTAGCGGGAAGACTGTAAGTGATGAAAAAAAGGTAAAGTAGTCACCTCCAGCTGCCACTCAGTTCACCACACTCTAGTACTCCATGGAGCCAGTAGTTCTTGTATTGTTGCTGGTGGTGAAGTCACAGTGAGCAGCACGACGCCTGGCATCTTTTTGAGTATGCTACTACGTCATGTAAAGGCACACCGTTCACGATGGCCACCATAGTCTCGAAGTGTCTGTACCTATTATTTCCTGGTCACTAATATTCTCAGAATTATTTGCAGCTTTTTACATATTCAAATGAATGGTTGGCTTCTGCCAATCTGTATTGTTTCTCAGCATCTGAGATAATGATTCCACATCTGTACTTCGAAACTGTAATGTTTCTTTGAAACAAATATCCTGAAAATGATATGGAACATTATTACATATTCGAAATGACATGCATATAAAGCGCGGAAATACATATAAAACATGTTTGGTTCATACTAGTCTGTCTTCGTTGCAATGATTCCGGATTGCACTGATCCAAGGTGGCCAATTGCACACTGGAACCCTCTCACGTCTGGTGAGATCCATCCAATGACTTCAGATCTCTTCGTTTGTACACCTTGCAGTGATCGAAAAAGGATGCCCTGTGACCGTAGTGCTATGTATGCTTGACTTCTGGTGATGTGCTTCCGGTGACCGGGAATAGCATGCACACCTGGGAGCTGCTGTTGATTCTGCACCGCCATCAACTGAAGCCACATTGTAGACAATGAGCTCCTAACAACATCTGCAATATGACCAGCCCTTCCATCTGGAGAACAAGAGGCTATCAGCCCAAGGCTCTCGAATGATGTCAAAGAGCCTCTCTTCGTTGCAATGATTCCGGATTGCACTGATCCATGGTGGCCAATTGCACACTGGAACCCTCTCACGTCTGGTGAGATCCATCCAATGACTTCAGATCTCTTCGTTTGTACACCTTGTAGTGATCGAAAAAGGATGCCCTGTGACCGTAGTGCTATGTATGCTTGACTTCTGGTGATGTGCTTCCGGTGACCGGGAATAGCACGCACACCTGGGAGCTGCTGTTGATTCTGCACCGCCATCATCTGAAGCCACATTGTAGACGATGAGCTCCTAAGAATATCTGCAATATGACCAGCCCTTCCATCTGCAGAACAAGAGGCTATCAGCCCAAGACTCTCGAATTATGTCAAAGAGCCTCTCTTCGTTGCAATGATTCCGGATTGCACTGATCCATGGTGGCCAATTGCACACTGGAACCCTCTCACGTCTGGTGAGATCCATCCAATGACTTCAGATCTCTTCGAGGCACAACTCTCCTGAGGCGGAAGCCGGGAGACGCGCGATTTTTAAAAATTGTAAAA
This sequence comes from Triturus cristatus, assembly GCF_964204655.1. Lineage (NCBI taxonomy): Eukaryota > Metazoa > Chordata > Amphibia > Caudata > Salamandridae > Triturus > Triturus cristatus. The sequence continues at coordinate 227,938,177 of NC_140593.1, forward strand.
CTGTCACAAATACTTTGCTTTTAACCTGCACTGCACTCTCCTAGTGCTTACCTCAAACCTCCTATCACTGTTTCGCCGCACAGCCGATTGAACGCTGACACGGCACAGTGGTAGTCGCCGCCATTTGCTTCCCTCAGCCCACAGGCCACGCCCACGGCCCAGAGGCCACGCCCCCCTCGCCCCGGCTATTTAAAGCGCGCTGATCAAGAGCACGCATTTCAGAGGCACAACTCTCCTGAGGCGGAAGCCGGGAGACGCGAGATTTTTAAAAATTGTAAAACTGTCACAAATACTTTGCTTTTAACCTGCACCGCACTCTCCTAGTGCTTACCTCAAACCTCCTATCACTGCTTCGCCGCGCAGCCGATTGAACGCTGACACGGCACAGTGGTAGTCGCCGCCATTTGCTTCCCTCAGCCCACAGGCCACGCCCACGGCCCAGAGGCCACGCCCCCCTCGCCACGGCTTTTTAAAGCGCGCTGATCAAGAGCACGCATTTCAGAGGCACAACTCTCCTGAGGCGGAAGCCGGGAGACGCGTGATTTTTAAAAATTGTAAAACTGTCACAAATACTTTGCTTTTAACCTGCACCACACTCTCCTAGTGCTTACCTCAAACCTCCTATCACTGCTTCGCCGCGCAGCCGATTGAACGCTGACACGGCACAGTGGTAGTCGCCGCCATTTGCTTCCCTCAGCCCACAGGCCACGCCCCCCTCGCCCCGGCTATTTAAAGCACGCTGATCAAGAGCACGCATTTCAGAGGCACAACTCTCCTGAGGCGGAAGCCGGGAGACGCACGATTTTTAAAAATTGTAAAACTGTCACAAATATTTTGCTTTTAACCTGCACCGCACTCTCCTAGTGCTTACCTCAAACCTCCTATCACTGTTTCGCCGCGCAGCCGATTGAACGCTGACACGGCACAGTGGTAGTCGCCGCCATTTGCTTCCCTCAGCCCACAGGCCACGCCCACGGCCCAGAGGCCACGCCCCCCTCGCCCCGGCTATTTAAAGCGCGCTGATCAAGAGCACGCATTTCAGAGGCACAACTCTCCTGAGGCGAAAGCCGGGAGACGCGCGATTTTTAAAAATTGTAAAACTGTCACAAATACTTTGCTTTTAACCTGCACCGCACTCTCCTAGTGCTTACCTCAAACCTCCTATCACTGCTTCGCCGCGCAGCCGATTGAACGCTGACACGGCACAGTGGTAGTCGCCGCCATTTGCTTCCCTCAGCCCACAGGCCACGCCCACGGCCCAGAGGCCACGCCCCCCTCGCCCCGGCTATTTAAAGCGCGCTGATCAAGAGCACGCATTTCAGAGGCACAACTCTCCTGAGGCGGAAGCCGGGAGACGTGCGATTTTTAAAAATTGTAAAACTGTCACAAATACTTTGCTTTTAACCTGCACCGCACTCTCCTAGTGCTTACCTCAAACCTCCTATCACTGCTTCGCCGCGCAGCCGATTGAACGCTGACACGGCACAGTGGTAGTCGCCGCCATTTGCTTCCCTCAGCCCACAGGCCACGCCCACGGCCCAGAGGCCACGCCCCCCTCGCCCCGGCTATTTAAAGCGCGCTGATCAAGAGCACGCATTTCAGAGGCACAACTCTCCTGAGGCGGAAGCCGGGAGACGCGCGATTTTTAAAAATTGTAAAACTGTCACAAATACTTTGCTTTTAACCTGCACCGCACTCTCCTAGTGCTTACCTCAAACCTCCTATCACTGCTTCGCCGCGCAGCCGATTGAACGCTGACACGGCACAGTGGTAGTCGCCGCCATTTGCTTCCCTCAGCCCACAGGTCACGCCCACGGCCCAGAGGCCACGCCCCCCTCTCATATATAAATGTGTAATCCCCGGACGCGCAGCGGACGAGCGCTGCGGGTGCGCCGCACGCGCGCCGAAGGCGCGCCAAAGGTAAGCCCGTCTGCGCCCGTCAGCGACCGGCCGGGGCCAGGGACCACCCCCCCTGCTCATCCACCATGCCAGACCATCACCTATAGCTCTCACTCCCTTCATCAACTAAATCAGGCCGCAGGATCACCCTGCCTACACGCATGGGACCCATCTATAAAACACCCCGCCTGCAACCAGTGCGGTTTTCATTTCTCACCCCATCTCAAAATGAAACCCAGAATATACTCTATGCTCCTGCTCAATTGCCGATCACTCCCTAAACACTCCATGGAAATTTTCCTAATGCTAGAGGAAATAAGCCCAGACATCCTTTTCGTCACAGAGACGTGGCTGCAGGAACACTCTGAACCCTACTTGGTACAAGCCCTTCCACCTGGATACCAAATACTCCGCCTTGACCGCAAAAAAGGAATTGGCGGTGGGCTAGCAGTAATCCATAAAACAGAATACGAAGTCACTAGCACCCCCGTGCATTTTCCAGACAGTGAATGTCTTCCTTTCTATATAAAATTCAGCCCCACACATACCTTCTCTGGCATACTCATATACCGCCCGCCAGGGTCACAAGGTCAGTTTCTTTCCAATCTTGCTCCGATAGCCGCAAACCTTGCACTTAGCTCCGCTAATTTTACTATCTTGGGCGACCTCAACATCCATCTGGACGACCCGAACGACCCAAACACCAGAGAACTATCCTCGAGCCTAAATGCCCTCGAACTACAGCAACGTGTCCGTGGGCCCACTCATTTAAAAGGCCATCTCTTAGACCCCAACTTCAGCAACTGCCCCAACCTTCACGTTGGAAACCCTTCCCCCTTCCCTGGTCCGATCACTTCCTCATTCCTTTCACCTGGACCCTCCTAAATCACCCCCTCCCTAAACCCCCAACGATTCAACAGTCACGCAACTGGTCCATAATCCCCCTACCTGAATGGCAGGACATCGTACAGCGCACCAAACCTGTCAACACCTCTAATCCCATCCAGGGCAACGAGAATTACAACAGATGGATTACCAGCTCCTTAGACCGAGTACTCCCACTAAAAAGCACCCATCCCAAGCGGGGCAACCCTACAGCCCCTTGGTACACGACGGATCTACGGGAGGCTAAACGCGCCTGCAAACGAATCGAGAGGAAATGGCGCCTCGATTATCTCCCAGTAGACAAAGCGAACTATAGAGCAGCCATCAAAAACTACAAAGCAAATATCAAACTAGCTCAGGCCAAATACTATGAACAAAAGATCGACAAGGCAGCTTCTAAACCCAAGGAGATCTACCGGATAGCTAAATCCCTCCTGCAACTTCCCGAGACCCCTAAGGATCACAACAATACCCAGACCCACTGTGAGGAGATAGCGGAGTTCTTTCGCCATAAAATAGAAGTCATCAACTCCTCTTTCTCTCACTCTGCCACCTCGCCCAGCGATACCGCCAACATAGGCCCCACGACAGTCCCACTCAATGCTCTCAAAATCATTCTGTCACTAGACCTAATCAATCTAGAAAAGATTATGGGACAGGTCAAATCCGGATCGCCCACCGATCCAGCCCCCCCTAGGGTTCTCACCCCGATAACCAGTCAGATTTCACCTACCATCCAAGACCTGCTCAACTCCTCCCTCCATACTGGCATTGTCCCACCTCTGTGGAAAAGAGCTATGGTCAAAGCTCTTTTAAAGAAACCCAGCCTCGATCAAACCAATCCTTCTAACTACCGACCTATCTCCCTTCTACCCTGGCTCAGCAAACTTCTTGAGAAGCACGTCAATTCTGTTTTGACTGACTTCCTGGAATCTAACAACATACTAGACCCCACCCAGACGGGTTTTAGGCCTCGTCATGGAACGGAGACTGCCCTGATAGCAGTGACGGAGGAGGCAAGAAGGATCCTGGACGGTGGCGGGTCTGCGGCCATCGTCCTACTTGACCTAAGTGCCGCCTTCGACACTGTAAATCACGACATTCTACTCCACCGCCTTGGCATGATAGGAATCTCAGGAACAGCACTCACTTGGATGAGATCCTATCTCACAGACAGATCCTTCCAAGTATTTGAGAAGGATTTCACCTCCTCCAGTAAACCTCTTAATTGCGGAGTGCCTCAGGGCTCCTCCCTGAGTCCCACCCTTTTTAATGTTTATCTTAGCCCTCTAGCTGATGTCGTCCGCCCCTTCGGTGTGAAAATTGTCACCTATGCGGACGACACACAGCTAGTGGTTGCGCTGGACCCACCTCTCAACTCCCACCACAGCCTACACAATTGCTTGGAAGCAGTTGCCGCCTGGATGTCAGGCTCCTGTTTAAAACTAAACGGGGATAAAACAGAGGTAATGCTCCTTGTAAATAACATCATGAAATCCATTGATTCCATCTGGCCCCTCTGCTTAGGCAGCCCCCCAACCCCAAGGAACAAATCAAGAGTCTAGGCATCTGGCTGGACAAAACTCTTACATTCAACTACCAAGCAACCAAGCTTGCCGCCACCTGCTTCGGGTTAATGAGACTACTTCGAAAAATCCTCCCTCTTCTTCCGTTTCACTCAAGACGGATCATGGTCCAAGGACTAATTCTATCCCGTCTCGACTGCGGTAACGCCCTATACCTCGGGGCCCCACAGTCCACACTCAACAAACTCCAAATCATTCAGAACTGCGCGGCAAGAATCCTTCTCGACATCCCTCGCCGAGTCTCAGTCAAAGCCAGATTGAAGGATCTCCACTGGCTCCCTGTGAGAGCTAGAATCGAATTCAAGAGCATGTGCATTGCACATCGCTCCTACTGGGGAACAGGCCCTTCCATCAATCACCCCTTGGTTAAAGCCTATCAACCCAATCGCCCCCTCAGATCCGCGACCTCCCACCTCACCTCATTACCACGCATCAGAAGAGCCAGATGTGGAGGCCGGTCGCTCTCCTACAATCTGGCCAAGATCTGGAACTCTCTCCCTCTCCCAATCAGATCAGAATCCAATCTACTCACTTTCCGAAAACTTCTTAAGACCTGTCTCTTTAATAAAACTTCTACCTAAATCTTCCCTCAGCTCCACCGAATCCAGCGATCCGGCTTAACCTACTCTCCTCTGCAGCGCTGGGACACCCTGGGTAGCCATCGCGCTATATAAATTCTCTTTCCATTCCATTCCATTCCATTCGTTTGTACACCTTGCAGTGATCGAAAAAGGATGCCCTGTGACCATAGTGCTATGTATGCTTGACTTCTGGTGATGTGCTTCCGGTGACCGGGAATAGCACGCACACCTGGGAGCTGCTGTCGATTCTGCACCGCCATCATCTGAAGCCACATTGTAGACGATGAGCTCCTAAGAATATCTGCAATATGACCAGCCCTTCCATCTGGAGAACAAGAGGCTATCAGCCCAAGGCTCTCGAATGATGTCAAAGAGCCTGTGTTGCATATATAACAATGGCTCCTGCTTTTGAAATTGGTGAAATCATGACCCTACCCAGATTTTATCGATTGCGGATCTCTCCTACCAGCTATTGATCTTAGAGTTTGATTTGTGTCCTCATAAAACTTTTCACACTCGTCTATATACAGGAAGCAGCCTCAATCCTCTATCCCTCCGCACTCAAACAGTAGAGTGAGGCGCCGCGTCACATATCTGTACATTAGTAAATACTGTAGGTTTATCAGACAGTAGCTTTCTGTGGTGGCCTCACCTTGTTAATCAGCACATAACACACACTCGGTTCTTCATCATGGCATTGCAGCATATATTCGTAGTCAGATATTTGACCTCCCAAATGATTGGCACAATTAGTATGCTTGGCCTGGTTGCGAGGAGGCATTGTGAGTTGTATTAGTTGTATTTGCAATAAACAATTTCGAACATATTTCTTTAGCTGAACTAAGAACCGTGATTCTCTCATTAGGAGCATTTTCCAGTGTGTGCAAAGCGTCCCTTATCCCTGAGCTCTTTGTTGGGGTGGGTCCAAAGCTGTTTTGCTTCATAAGCCATAAGGAAATAGTTACTAGGCCAGTGCAATGAATACCGGTGATCTGAGCCATATAAATCAATGTTGACGTGGTTAGTACCATCTCATTCTGTGGCATGCACTATTTCAACTGTGAGCATTATTACCATTAATTGCATAAATGTATCTATTGTATTGCCTCATCCAATGACTGTTCGCATATTGGCTCTACAGAACAGGCCAGATTCATTAAAAAAAAAAGTGAAATGAGTAAAGTCCACAGGTTTTGAAGCTGATTGTACAAAAAGGGCCCAAGCATAAGCCACAATGGGAAAACAGATGTTTGCAAACATCAATGCCCCGTGGGCCCGGCACTGTCGGTGGCGGTCCATCCGACATCATAATCAGACCCAACCATTTTGATAAGGTCAAAACACTACTCGGTATGTGCAAATGACAAATATAAACTGAAAGCCAATTTCCACACATTATCTTTTTTGCGCTCTGTAATTTTATCAGTAAAATTGGTTGTCTGTGCAAATCTAGTGGTTATTACAATGGAACATATGCTGTATGTAAATGACAGTAGCTACCACGCCATGCTTTAGTGATATATTTGTAAGAAAGTGCTCCTCAATTCAGCACCAGCTACACAATACACCCTTACCATTCTCCTGCTGAAGGGGAGTGGCTCATTTGCGCACTTGTTCTGTAAGAGATGCTTAGATTTTTCAGAATCCCATAGAGTTCAGAGATGTTACTTTGTTGGCCACACCACCAGTCTGAAATGTGTTTCAGCACTACTGCATAGTAGGGCCACAGGACCCTTTACAGCACTGGGTGTTTGCTGTTAGCTCTGTCCAATTCTCTCAGCTACAGGAATCAGTCTCGGAGCAGCAGTTTCTGCTAAAGCACTGGTGGGGGCACTTCGAAGGCCTCATTGTGCACCCTGGCTGTCTGACACTATCAGAGGTCAAGGAAGCTATGCCCATGCTGTTTGATGGCTTCTGAAGTCAAGACAGTCACAGTAATCATTGCTCTCAGCCTTATGGGTGGAGGACAGAATATGGCAGTTAGTAAAAGGACATTGCTTATTTAGGACAGAGTGCTAGAACGGAGAAAACAAACGATTTGAGCATTGTTTATTTCATTTCATGCCAAAATAAATGCACTGGTAACTTTAATCAAATTCATGGGGTCTGTAATGCACAATTCATCCTTTTTAAAACCAAAAGTAGGAATAGTTGTCCTTCTAAGCCCTGTGGAAACTGGGTAGAATCTCAGAAAGCAAGATGTTGTTCCCAAGAGCGAGATATAAAGAGAGGGGGGATCCTGATGAACTATTATACACATTACTGCAGTAGAGGTGGGCGAGCCAACAAATTAATTAGTTAAATAATGTATTCCTCTTACCTGCCATCTTCATATCAAGTAGACCTATGGGAGGTGACATGTATTATTGTTGAACATACTAACTGATTATAATCTTTGCTGAAATTGAAAATCGGTTTGCGGTTGTGGTTATCTCATAGGTTACTTGATTCTATCCATGTGATGTTGAATCATGTTAAAATCTCCCACATGCTCTTCATTGATACTTCTGTCTCTTGATGAAATCACCGTAAGCATGGTTTTAGGAAACCTAAATGTGTGATCTTTGATTTGTCTCTCTTTCCACTTTCCAATGGATCTCTCAGAGGAAGCTCAGCAGGTATAAAAAATAGGGATGTAGAAGTGGAGAGGGTATCTTTTTTCTCTTGTTCCTAAATTTGCTGTGGATGCCGGAGTCCATCATATGTTAGAGCCGGCTGCTAAACGTTCCTGTTCCTTCAGTGGAGTCTACACTATAGCCTTGTGAGACTTCTGACTCTTCTGGGGTAATGCTCATGGTTGAAAGCATTCTTTTGAGGGCTTTCGCTTTCTTCATTAACTTGGCTCACCCCTTGAGATCTTCCTACAATTTCCTGTTGGGCTGTCTTTTGAAATATGTAATATAGGATTTTCCAGTCTCCTCTGCCGATTTGAATAGAGCCATAGAATTGATGTCAGGATCGGCGCTTTGCGCAGCTAGGGCGTTGTTTGTAAAGTAGCCCAGATGTAAAAGAGTTATGTCTCTTTGTATCCTTTTTATATGTCTGGATCTCCTAATAGTATATAGTAAAAATGTAACTCAAATAGTGAACATGGAATCTTTAAATATGTTTAACCTAATTTCTTTTGCCTTATATTAATCTTGTGGTAAATTGTCCTACCTTGTATTATCCTGTGTATTTTTCCTCAGACCCTGTGTATCGTGCCTTGTGCATTATTATTATGTTTCTTATATAGCGCCTGAATCGACCCCCAAAGGGGTATCTCCGCGCTTGCCTTGGGAACCCGTCCTGGCTTTTCCCTGTGAGATAGCCCCTACAGGGCATCCCCAAGGTGAAAGCCAGCACCCGTCCTGGCTTTTCCCTGTGAGATAGCCCCTACAGGGCATCCCCAAGGTGAAAGCCAGCACCCGTCCTGGCTTTTCCCTGTGAGATAGCCCCTACAGGGCATCCCCAAGGTGAAAGCCAGGCATCCCGCCGCGGGGCCGTTGTGGAGATTAAGCAAGCTTAATGCCCAGAGTTGCAGAGTGTGAACCCATGATTAGGTCAGGCACCGAAGCGAGAATTATCGAGTCCATGTACATTTGAGCTCAAGACCCTGCCGCGTCGGGAATTGAACCCTGGTCAGGGTCTGACCTCTGCTTCAGGGTCTGCCTGCTCTAACCAGTGAGCCACACTTCTCCATTATATCAGGTTGACTATTTATTGGATGACCTTTGTTCCCATGACAGCTCTTACTGCACTTGTGGCATCACTTATCACTGCTTTTATCAATAAAAATGAAACCTACAAGATTCAAAGCTTTGAATGGGTTACTCTTTTTAAAACAACTCACACTATTTAAAATGTTGCATTACATGACCCAGTAATGCTCCCAGTAATTCTTTTCACTTTTTTAGCACACGCCTTCAGCATTTCGCATACAGTCATATGCGCATGGAATATCTAAGTCATTGCAAACAGCGCATTTTTAGAGTTGGTTAAATGTAACAAACAAGGTTGCAACACCCTGAGTACCCGGATTTGTAAATGAAATGTTACCTATCATCCTGACTGTTTTATACGGATTAACATCGTCATTTTTTAGGTCTGGCCACAGGCAGCTTTAGCACCGAATGAAGACATACAGAGAGAGAGAGTGGGTTTTGGATCAGCTCCCTTCAGCCATTGGCTTTTATGTCTTCTTCATGACTTGCCATTGCTTGAATGGGCTGTCTATCAAGGCCATGCATTTTTGTAACAAGTTCCATTGTGCTCCCCTTAGATTTTGATGCAAGGACATGAAGTAGTCCTTTCGTTAGACTGAAGATGCAACATGACCTCTAGCTTGTAATTGGCAGGCAGTGCATGTTTCTTGATGTATTTATTTTCTGGCACACCAACTTGTTAATTACTATGTTATTAATTTTTTGTTTACGAGGTGCCTGATGTTTGAATGCTTTACTGTGTCTTTCTACAAAGACACAATACAACTCACTTTTTACGTTTTGTCTAGTTAGTATATCTTACTTTCCTGTGATTACATTTTTGTGGGCAAAGTGAACATTTGTTCATACTTAGGCTGTCTGAAAGTAGCAAAGAATATACTGGCCCTTTGTCAAAAGTATCTGTATGAACTATTTTGCTCTGTTCTCTTTTCTCTCAGTTTCCATATTGTTGTTGCCCAAACTTTTGCTTAACTTCCCCTATCAACAATCCCTATCTATTGCCTTTGCCAATGTTTGTTTTAGAATTTAAAAGCACAAACTTCAAGTCCTAATCATTTTTTTTTTAACTTTGTGTTACTGATAACCCATTCCCAGTATTCGACTCTGTATTTTGGTAATATGCACTTATGTCGATCTACAGTTTACAACAGAGCTGAAACCTACTTTTTCTGTGAATTGTCCTGCGTTTTTGCTCGGTAGGTTTTACCCACCTGGTTGAGATTAGTTTCTTATTTAAAAGAAGCTTTCAAAACAGATCACACATTAGGCTGTAAAACACGGTTGTTTTGTGTGCCTGTGGTATTGAGTATCGCACTGCACTTACAGCAATAACTGATAGATGGGTATCTGGCTTGATCTCGAGCTGAATGAAACTAAAAAGAACTGTCAATCATCGTGTTTGGCTTTAAAGACAGATGATTTAAATTCATGCAAGCCGCACGGGGAAGCCGAGAAGCTGGGGTGGTGCTGTTTGGGGTAGAGATGATTGGATTACCTCTGCTGTTGGGTTTCTCTGCTACTTGTTCTAGCACTAAATCAAGGGGGGAAGTTTATGAAAAGGGCTGCGGCTGGGGCCTCCTGGATCCCCATTCCTGCTGGGACTTTCCTATTATAAATCTGCTGTCAGAAAGGAGTGCCTCGCTTGTGGCATTACTTTACACAGGCTCTAACACTTTACTGCAACACATTCGCCGGAAAATACCTTAATGTAACAGGGTTTCCTATTTAGCCAGGTCCTTCGCAAAGCCAAGGCACACACACTCTTTGTTGCAGGCGATTTACTTCATAACATTCAGGCACAAAGTTTAAAATAATCATAAATTCTGTTTTCGGTAACTTAAGAAAAACATATCCAAAACCAGTACCGTTCTATGGAATTTAGATTGAAGAATAGTTTAGGCAGATCTAACTTGTTTACTTTGTATTAAATGTTCGAATAACTTTTATTCTTGTCACCCTAATGTGTAGAGTTGGTAAACATCGCTTCTGAGTTTGAAAATAATTAATTATTTTAACTGTTTGTTCAGTCCTGTGTTTTAATGAAGAAGAAACAGACTTTTATAGCGGAACATATATATATATCAAACAATTTTGCAAGTGTAGCTCAGTGTGTGAAGTTCAAGTTTGACTAAATCACAACTTCACCTCTGTGACTTTTAAGCCTTCTATAATGGAGAAGTTAGTAAAAATGTTGCCTTAAACACGGGCAGGGACTGTGTGATTGCAAAAATATTCTGGCACTCAGCCACCACTCAGCAGCCATGCAGCAGTCTTTTCCCGCCGTCAGATGTCTGATTCTAAAGGGCAGGATGTCTGGTGGAGGGTAGAACAGCTAAGGCATGGCTGGGGAAAATGTGTTGCTTTGTCTTTTACCTACCGAGAGAGGGCTAAAGGTAGCCATGAGCAGCAGCAAGTAAAAATTTAAAAAAACATTTTTTATTAAAGAAATAACATATTAAATAACAGAAACACCGCAGTTCACATGTAGACATTTGCACACAGTGTTGTATCATGTCAAGGGCCCTTACTCCCTACTGCAACATAGATGATAGCAGGAAAAACCCGTTAGTTGACATTAAAAGCCACTTTCCCCCGATCCTCTGGTGGTTCACATATCTCTCCCCGGAAGGTGTTCCATGGCTCCCAGATTTGCGGCCACTTTTTCGGGAAGCCCCTGGAGACCTAGATAAGTATCTCAGTCACCATGCACCAGTCCATGTCTTTGGCCCACAATGTTCGGTGAGGTCGGAGCCCTCCACAATCGTGCAATATTCCTCTTTGCAACCATGAAGCACAATATGACCCATATCCTCTCTTTGGCTGTAAGATCATTGGGGTCCAATATGTTCAACAGAATCAGTTTTATGTTGCACAGTATCTGCCGCCCCACCACCTCCTCCATCATTGATACCACCCCCTCCCAGAACTGCTGAATTATATCGCATTCCCAAAGTGTATGAATGAAGGTGCCATCTTGGCCGCACCGCCGTGCACACCCACCGTCTGGGGCGTATCCCATGTGGACCAGTGAGAGCCCAGACAGATACGTCCCGTGGAGGATTTTTAGCTGAACCAGTTGGAGTCTAGAGGAGATGGCCACTTCACGGGGAGAAGCTACTGCGGCCCGCCATTCCTCATCCTCCAAGTCGGCAACATCGTGGTCCCATTTGACTCTGAGCCGTGTTAAGGGATCGATCATGTTGTTGATAAGCTTCTTGTAAATGAGGGAGATGGCCTTTTCCAGCAGGTCCCCATCCAAGATCCTGTCCTCCAGAGGGGAGGAATCAGGGAGGGCCGTACCCTTGGGGAGAGCCGATAGTAGTGCGTGTCGAATTTGTAAATACCGAAACTGCTCGGAGCTGGCCATTTTGTACTCATGCCTTAACTGTGAGAACGGTACGACGTTCCCGGATCTCCAGAGGTATCCAATCCTGGAGATACCGATGGTATCCCATTTGTCGAACCCCAAGTAGTGCGACAGCTAACCCAGCTGGTCACAATGCCAGAGTGGCGTGGCCTGAGTAAGCCTACCCTTCCAACCCAGGCTTTTAGTGGCCTCCCTCCATATGTGCATAGCATGTTTTGTGGGACCGGTCAAGACGTTCTCGCAAGATTTTGTATAGAGTGCACCCTTAAATCCACGCCCCGGGATAAGCCATCGATCAATCTGAAATGCCGGGTCGTCATGTCGCCTGTAGGTGCATTGGTTGATGGCCACAAGGTCCGAGGCCCAGTCGTATCGTTTCATGTCTGGGAGTCCGATGCCACCATCGAACCACCCCAGTGTGAGCTTGTGCGTGGCTATGCGGGGTGGCTTTCCCTCCCATAGCAAGTCTCGCACAGCGCCCTCCAGCTCTTTAAAGGAGGATGCCGTAACCCGTAGGGGTGTGTTTTGTAACACGTACTGAAGACGGGGAAGGGACATCATTTTGAATAGGGCTGCTCGTCCGAGGAGGGTCAGGGGGAGCGACTTCCAGTGCAAAACATCGGATTTGAGGCGCTCCAGCGGTGGCCGGATATTAGTGTCATAGAATCGCGTCAAGTCTTCAGATCCCCAGATATTTAAAGCCATCAACGGCCTCCGTCAGCTGGCTCCCCCGGGTTTAGTCGAGGTCTCTGCCCACTAAGGACATAGAGGACCGATTTCGACCAGTTGATCCTATAGCCGGAGAACCTGCCAAAGCTATGAAAGATGTATCACACACTTGCCGAGGCACACTTAGTAATATTCTAAGCCAACAGGGCTGGCTTCTTCTGGTTTTTCACGTAAAGCAATCGAAATTCACAAGTTGTTCTGAATTTTTTTTCCCTTTTTAAAGTTCTTTATTTTTCTCTTCGGAAACAAAATATATGTACAGGCAGCCGACACACGTGTTTCGTCCCATGGACTTTCTCAAGGCTAATATAAGTTGATGTATCCAATAGTTATTCCTTAATTGGTGAAATAGATAAACGACCGGTTCAAAAATAAGTGTTTCACATTGTGTCCTAGTCCTGGAAAGCATTCACTGTGCACTTGTCACTTCTGTAGTCACCTGATCATACTGACTACAGAAGTGACAATTGCACATATGAATCCGTCTCAGTCAAAACTTTATCTCTGATGGGGAGGGGGGGGGGGGTTGTGAGATACCACACGTTAATCGGTGCCACACGGCCAGTCGAGGGCTCTCCTACCTCTATTCTGCACAATTTGGGGGAGTGATCCGATATGCCCCTGGCCAGGTGCCGTATTTCTTTGACGGTATGAAGAGGTTGTGTAAGCGTTGGCACATAGTCGATACGTGACATGGTGCCATGGGGACCCGATAGGTGTGTGTACTGGAGTTCCTCTGGGTGCAGGCATCTCCAGATATCCACCAAACCTAATGCCCCCAAGAAGCTGTGGATCAGTTTACGCGAGACCGGCAGGTCTTTCTGGGGCCAACGATCCAGGGAGTCTGACACTATAGAATTATAATCCCCACCAATCAGTAAATGACCATCGGGAAGGCCCAGGAGAAGGTCCCCAAGATCGATAAAGGCTTGCGTGTGAAGGCCTGGTGAAATGTACTCTGAGACCAAGTTGAGAATGGCTCCCTCACAAGTGCCAGACAGGGCTACGAATCTACCCAGTGGGTCCTCGCGGACCGAGTTAATCGTTAAGGGAAAGGATTTGCGAACAAGGATGCTCACCCCTCGGGAGCCTGAACCAAAAACTGAATGAGCCACCAGTTGAAAACCCCAGTGGGACAGGGCGTTACAACCGTTGCCCAACAGGTGGGTCTCCTGTAGAAACACGATGTCCGGTAAGTGTCGTTTCAGGAATTGGAAAGCCAAGCCTCTCTTTATTCTGTCCCCCAACCCATTCACATTCCATGAGAGCAATGTAAGTTTGTTTCTATTAGAGGTACTCATCAATTGGGTTTAGAGACATAGAGTACTCCGGGGAGGAGCAAGCCAGGGGGAGTACATGTGTGGAGTTACCTTCAGTGGCGAATTTTATGGTCAATAAGAGTGTGGTTAATGCCGTGTCTGCGGTTGACATCTTAATTCGAAAATACAAACCATACCTGCACAACAACAATGCCCAAGCGAGAACACAAAACCAAACCCCTCCCCCCACCCTGCATACCCATTGTATGTTCCCCTTGCCCGACACCCCCCCACCCTGCCTAGCAGAGTGCCTATCGCCCACCCTTCCAAGAACTTACGGGATCGTGAAGCCAAACCGAGCACACAACTCTAGGAATTTTACTGTTCCAATATTAACACCAATAGCCTAATGGGCTACCACTATTAACATCTATACGGGCCTAATAAATACCCACGTTAACTCACATATTTGGTAAAGAAACTGTCAAAGTGCAGAGGAGTATTTATCAGCATGCAGTCCTAGGCAGTCCAGCTCAATAGAGCAAATATCAGAGGCCAGTGTAGGAGCCGAACCCCATCCCACAGCCCACAGTCTACTTGGAATCGGTCACTCCACTCAAAGAATCGACTCCACCTGTCGCCTCGTCGCAGTCGGGAAGTGGGGAGCCACCACCTGCAGCCCGGGCGTCCCCCTCCATCCTCACGCCCCGGGCCCGATGAGCGTGGCGGCCTGCCGTTCGCCAGCCCTCCAGCCAGTCCCAGGTCCCCTCCGGGCTGGTAAAGAGCCATGATTTACCCTCCGACTCCACCCTCAGCTTGGCCGGAAACATCATAGCATATTACAGTTCCTTATCTCGAAGCGCTCTCTTGACTTCCAGGAAACTGCGTCGCTGTCTTTGTACCTTGAGGGTGAAGTCCGGGAAGAAAGTGATGCAACTGTTTTGGAATTCCACTGGCGGTGCGGACCGGGCACACAGTAGGATGACATCTCTATCGCAGAATTTGAAGATTCTAGCAAGAAGCGGCCTTGGGGGGGCCTCCGGCCACGGCCGGCCCCCTGGCAGCCAATACGCCCGTCCCACTGAAAAGAAATTGGAGAGTCCCTTGGGCTTGAGATAGGTAGTGATCAGCTCCTCCACGAAAAGATCCGCCGAAGGTCCATCTGCTCGTTCAGGCACCCCAATTATGCAAACGTTGTTGCGTCTGGAGTGCCCTTCATAGTCGTCCAGCTGCGCTTCTAGTTTATTGGCGTGTGTCCGCAGCTCCTCCATCTTTCTCTGCAGTTCGGACATGATTTCGACGTCTTTCAAACGTGTGTTCATTGAGCGCATGTCCTCTCTGATGAGGGACACCTCGGTGGACACTGAGTCAAAGCGCGACTCCAGTGACGTGCGGATGGTTGTGATGACCTCAAGAACATCATGCAGCGTCGGTTCCCTGTGCTTCCCACCGCGCTCAGATTTGTCGGTCGCGGTTGACCCCCCTTTGGGACTCGCGCCGGGGCCTCCATCCCATGCATACTTCGTCAATTTAGTCTGAGGGGCTGCCCGCGTGCCGCTGCCTCCTGCCATGATTTGAGCAACACTCTCCGGGGGGGCTCACTAACGGTCGGCCCCACCCGAGGGAGTCAGCAGCAGAACTCCAAGATCTCACAGCCGGAAACGCCTTCACCACCCAGGCAGAAGCAAGCAGGCACCAACCCCTATGCTGAGGTCCGTATGATGGCGCAGCAGCCCCCGACCAGCGAGCCCCTTGCCTGATGAACAGCTGGTCAAAGAGTAGTCCCGGATCACACCCAGCCATAGGGAGAAGCAGGTGCAGTTGGCAGACAACGGAGCAGAAACCACCACTGCGCCTCGGTACCGGCCCCGCGCCTCCACATACTCTTGAGGTCACTCAATGCCCCCCCCGACGGTCAGATGGGTAGCCCGGCACCACTCTTCCCAGCCGATCCGGCGATGGAGAACGCAGGTGCTCCCCGCTGGTGTCACTCACACAAATCCCCTCCCAGTACTTGGGTGATGGCGAGTGCGCACCTCCCCTACCACGAGAGGGTGCCCCAACAGTGCAGTGAGGCAATCGTGACAGCAAGGAGGGAGAGGGGTGCATCATTTTCATCTTCTGGCAATATAGGCTCCACACCATAGGGCAGCTCTCAACAGGCAAAAAGGCAGGATAACAATGTGGCGCCCACAGGTGCAATGGGGGGGCAGCAATGTCCTCGTCTGCGGGCCCCTTAGTGAGCAAGCCACTGGTCAATGAGACGTCCCAGTCCACACTGGGTCAAGCGTGAGTCAGCAGTGGCATACACGCGGCAGTGAAGCAGCTCCAGACACTCATCGGACCTGATCTCGCTCCAGTGTAAGCCGTCGGCGATAATGCAACAGACGTGAGAGTCCTGCCACTGATGGCTCTTCTGTTATGCATGCCGCACCTGATGCCCTGATGCCCTGATGCCCTGTGTCCTCGGGGGTGCCTGCAGCAATTCGGCGTCTGTCCTTGCAGCCCGGGACCCCCGCGAGGTTCCGAGGGACGTCACACCCAGGCGCTCACCAGCCTCGAGCCCGAGGCGGTCGCGCCGGCAAAGCAGCACATCAGTGACAATTCCGGCCAGCAGGCCTTCTGGACGCGATCTCACCCCGCTCCGGTCAGCTGTGGCAGATATCGCCAAATCCACTACAGACCCTCAATCCGGCCGTAGGTGGCCTCAAATTGTACAGCAGCCCCTCCGGTGCTAGGTTCACAGTATAGAAGCCTCGAGTTAGGCATTAATAGACGGATTTTTAAACGGATAAATCGCTCGGCAGAGCCGATAGCTTATGCGGCCATCTTAGCCCTCGGCTTAGCCACGCCCCCCAGTAAACCGTTATTTATGGTAAGCAATCCCTGCAGCTGGGTGACCTGCACTTTGTGGTCCTCTATGGCTCCTGGACTCCTTGAGTATCTTGATCGAGGATACAAGACTCTGGTCATAGAAGTTAACATTTAGAATGAGTCTGAGTCAGTTATAAAAGTTGTGAAAAAAAATATTTGTCAAGAAAGCTTTGTTATTTATATTATAGAGCTTTAATAACTACTAAAATATATGGTGACAGAGTAACTGGAGGAGAAACCTTTCCAACTGATAAAATTCTATATATCTGTCCCAAATGTCTAAAAAATGGTGGGGTACCATCTTGATGCAACAATTTCTCGCTGTGGAAAGGTGTAAAATCATTAGAAGGAAATAGTTGGGATCAGTGGAAAAACGGATTCCAAGGTCAGTTGTAAGGGATAAAAAAAAAGTGTCAAGTGAGACACAGTTCATTTTAATAAAAGTCAGCACCTGTTAAAATTTGGTTTGATGCATGCATGGACCTATTCAGGCCATTTGACGTTTCACTCTTTATTTGCAAGTTGGGCTGATGTATTCGGTCTAAAACTGCATTAAGACTCTATAGCCACTGCCGCTTACTGAGACATATATCATAAAAAAATAAAGAGGGAATAGAATTTATAGCACAGCGAACTTGTAAAAATGTTGTACATACCTTCATTTGTATACACGCATACCTTTGAATGCACCCAACTGCAATGTCTGAGTCAGTAACGGAAAGTAAGAAAGTACCTATAAGAGACATTCAGATGAAATAATGATAGCTCATACTAAAATAATTTATTAACACAGTTGCAGCTCTCAATAATCACAAAAAAATTGTGAATTAATAATGAAGTTAATCTGCTTTTTCTATATGATCACCCAAGATTTTTCACCTTTTTGGAGATCCTGCTTTTGCTGGCATTAAAACTCCTGCTAAACAGTAGGAAAATGCATGTGCTCCCCCTTTAAATATGGTTAATTTCGTTTGTCTGATAGACCTATTTTACTTGCACAGATGTTCCTAGTATATGTTGTAGAAAATGCATCCAGGGCCTATAAGATAAATGCCACCTGAGGACTGCAGCACCTATTGTTTGCCTGAATAACATGGCCGCCATGTGTAGCCAGACTGTAGCAGTCTAACAACTTGCTATTAAACCTGTCAAAAGAACGGTTTTTGATAGAAGGGAGATCCTAATGAGAAATATGAATGTCATCCTAAGTACCACTTGTAACCTACAAGGTAAAGGACCTGATATTTAAAAGTGTACATTGAGGTAATTAAATTTGGCATATTCTTATAGCCCCTAAACCCCCAAAGCCATTTTCACTGCCTGCGCTGTAGCTGGGTCCTATAAAATGTCAGACCGATTATAAACTTTAATCTGTAACTTTTAACAGGAAAAAGCTCAAATAGTAATTCATAGTGTACTTATACACTAATGGATTTTTAATAAATATTTTGGAAAAACCTTTAGAATGCGACTTTTTCCCCGACTGAAGCTTATGGAGGCTAATTTGCATTAACCTGCCTATAGTTGCACAGTCAGTGCTTGGCCTTAATGAGGTGTGAAAACTGCCCCAAGAGCAGAACAATGGGTTAGGCATGATAGGATGGACAAGGTGTGGTAGATATGATTTCTATCGGCTAGAATGGGTCTAGGAACTTCATTAACTTGAAAAGGGATAGAAGTGAAGTCTTCCCATACATAGCTTAGTGTAAGGGGAAACTTGAAGAAGGGAAAGCCTTGGATCCTAACACCCACATTATCGGGGTAAACTATCACCAGAACCACTTTTGAGTGGTGACTGCTCATTTCCCTAAACACACTCCTGACTGGCACACAAGCTCTATCCTAAGGTAAAAGGTCTGTGCCATCTTGGATTTTTCTGTAGAATGGTGCAATGCGGAATAGTTTGCAGTAAAGAAAACATGATGTGCTGCACAAGCGGGGAGGGTTGCCGCAAATAACTTGTTTTCCCATTGGTTAGGTTGGAGAGTACCCAGGAGTCATCCCCACCCACTGGCTAAAGCAAACCCTAAAAGGTAACCTCCTCAGAACAGTTGTTTCTGGACATATGGAAGATCAGAACAGGACTGGACCTCCTATCTGGGACCTGAAAGGAGACCTGAAGGACTGGGCCTTCTCCCTCTAGTGCCCAGGACAAAGAAGTTGGCTTCAAGGATCATTTGGCTGACCTCCTACATCTACAGGGACACAACAAGCTGCAAGAGGCCTTTTTCTTGAAGTGACCAGTTGACCAGTGCTTACTGGACCTGGACTGGACCATGCTGGTGGCCTCTTCAAGAATGAGTCCTGTTCCCTAAGTGCTGTCCCTGGAGTGACCCAGAGGAGTTCCTAAAGAAACCCTGAATGCTGGGACTCAAAACATTTTTGGACTTCCAAAACCTCCGGAGCTGTCAGCAGGACCTTGCAGGAAAGGTGTCTGATTTTGATGCATCCTGCTTCAGGCTTGTCCCACTGGAGTATTTTCAGCTCCATAAAAAAGGTAAATTTTTTTACCAGCTCAAACCCGTTTGTGTATCCGACCTACTCTCCACCGTGGTCAGTTGAAAATATGCCTAGGTCCTGGTCTACTGCTTCCATAAATTTTTGGCACTAAGGGCTTTTCAGCACTATTTTCACTTAAATATTTAAAAAATCATATCTCCAGTTCCTCCCATTGAATTTTTGTCAGTGATTATAGTTTTTTTTATTAACATTTACTATGTTTCTAATTGAGTTTCTGATTTTTATTGTTTAGTGTTTTGACATAATTACTGTTTGGGTACTGCATAAATACTTTACACATTGACAGTTAAGACTCTCTGCTCTGTACCATAGCTACCAGGGAATTAAGCTCAGGTTGATATAGTCACTTTGGAGTTCACCCTGATAACCAAGTGTTATTATTCCTTGAGGTGGGCGACTGCTCACACCAAATAATAATCCTCTTTCTTACAGTTATCTCATTACTTAGAGGCAATGTGTAACGCATTTGTGTGGCACTTCAAACAGTAATAAAGTGACGAACACCACACAAAAAGGATCCTACACCAAGTTGGAAAAATAGAGATTTGTTTGAATAATAAAACAAGTCCAAATCAACACAAATCTAATCAGTAGACCCAGAGATGTGCAATTTGAAAGATTTTAGTGGAAATAACGTCAAAAAGCACAAAGCGCCAACTGCCGATATCTAGTCACTCCCGACCAGGACAAAGTGACAAGTTCAGGCCGACCATGATGGAGCACAGGCCGACTACAGGGGCCCAGTTAGGCACACTGAACGAAGTACCTTAAATCCTGGTTTGCGGGGCGTTGTGAGGATCTGCATCAATGATGCGTTGTGTAGGCGAAGCAATGCGTCACTTCCAAGGTGCAGCAAAGCTGTGGTGCAAGGTCATACGTCATCGTCTAGTACTCCGTTGACGAGGGCTTGTGATGTGAAGTCCGGCATTGAGGATGCATTGGGCCGTCGGGGTGATGTCGGTTCACCGACGTCAAGGCTGCCGCCAATGAGAGATGTGGGGGCCTGCACTGAGGGTGTGTCACGCAGCCGCGGTTCCAAAGAGGCTGCAGAGGTGTTGCAGGTCTCTGCGACGGCTCCAATTCACATAGCAGTAGAGATGTGTAGGTTCTGCTCAGGCTTGTGCCACACACCAGAGGAGATTTGTTGGTTCCGAAGGATCCACAGAGCCTGGCAGAACATCTTCGGCTCGCTTCCAAGGGTCCTGGACTGGGGTAGCACCACTTACCAGAGTAGACTCACAGATGGCAGAATCCAGGTGCTGAGGTTGAGGTTGTTGGAGCCTTCTGTCCTTGAGGCTCATGTCCGGAGGCCAGCCAACTAGCCCTTGAATTCCTATGGGGTCCTGGGTTCAAGAGAAGCAGGTCCAGTCATTCTAAAAGGCAAGAGGGTAGTAGGCAACAGATCAGTACAGCAGGGCAACAGGCCTTCAGAGCAGCAGTCTAACAGAGTGTCAGTCCTTTAAACAGCACAGCAGACCTTTTTCCTTGCAGAGTATCCACAACTCCAGAAGTGTACTGAAGAGTTGGTGTCTGAGGTCCTGTTTTTATACCCAGTTCTGCCTATGGAGTGGGGAGAAGCTTCTAGAAGCATGTCTTTGAAGTGCATAAGTACCCTGCCTTCCTTGCTCTGGCTCTAGACTAACTTCGGGAGTTATGTAGCAGATTGTGAAGAGGCAAGACACAGCCTATGCAAATGTAAGTGGGGCTGTTCCCAGCTCCTCTCTCCCATCCTGCCAGTGATGGTCCAACCAGGCACACATAAGCTCCCTGTTGCGTGTGGCTGTCTAAGAGAAATACATAAAGACCAGCTGTCAACTACACCCAGTTATGTGATGCAGAAACATGCTGCAAGCATCAAATGGCTAAGGCAGGAAATTTCAGCTTTCTAAAAGACAGATTCTCTTCCTCCTGAGAGCGGAGTCCGAGAAAGAATTAACAAAGGAAAGTGCTGCAGCATTAGCAATGGCACACACGGTATGCCCCCCAGTGCAGGCGCTGCACTCCACAACGTGAGACTCCACAACGAACAAACAAAATTCATTTTCTCAAGAGAATTCAGAAGATGACATCCAGCAACATGAGGCTGACTGGATACTAAAGCAAGAAATAAAACTTTTGATCCACTTTCTTTCAGACAATTTGGAAGACTATAACCCATATTCACTGCTTGGCTGAAGAGTATCCATGTGTTCTGAGTCCTGAGGAGAACCCCCAAGCTTTTCAGGGTTTGAAACGAGTCAATAAGGGCACAACCCAAAGCGATGTTAATCAGTCAACTTGGGCCTACAGGGCAAATGATATAAAGTGTGTAAAGAAAATATTCCTGTTATGTGCCACTGATTGAATTTGTTTTTCCGCTTCTGGTATAGGCCCTCCAGGCCAGAGCTATGAAATGGTTGTAATTGGTCTAGCTCTATTTTTGATCAATTAAAAACCAGGATACAAAACACCACTATATGTTTGCACATAGATAATATTGTATTGTATTATGTTTTTTATCACATGTGATGTGCTGTGAAAAGTTTTTGTGGGTTTTAAGTTTCTGTTAAAGGATTGACAGATTGTTTTCTAATGTGTGTCTGGCAGCTGGGCATGATTTACATAAATGACCTGATAATTTTTCCTGAAACATTATAAAAAGTAAATGGTGGCTGCATTAATTGATTTGCGAGTACACCAAATTGAAAGTGTTTGTCAGTGCTAAATGATCATCAGCTTTGGCACTTTTTCTTGCAAACAATTATTTAGGCTCACACTTGCTGACTGACACAGGCCCATCCCCTGCTTTCTTTATTAAACTTTCTAAAAGTGGCATTTTCAAAATGGTAATTTAAAATCTGACTTCACCATAAGTTAATATGTATCATTACAATTCCAAAGACACCAAACATGAATGAATACTTGTTCCCATTTGGAAGTTACAGCTTATTACATGTAATAAGGGAACTGCGATGTTATCCTATGGGAAAGTAAGGCCTTGCAATAGTGAAAAATGACATTTTTCACCATCAGGACATGTAGTACTAAAATGTACATGTCCAACCTTTTACATACACTGCACTCTGGGCTGTCTATAACCTACCCTGGGGAGACTTACAAGTATTTGTTTTTTAAATGTTTGGGCCTGGCAAAAGGTTTATTTTGCCAGGTCGAAATGGCAGTTTAACACTAAGTTGTGGAGGAGATTTTGCACACCAGGTTTTAGGATTTAAAAATATATATATATAACTATCAATTTCACTTCTTTTGTGTGCTATGCTTGCCATATGCTTGCCTTGCATGTGTAGAAAATCAAAGGAATGGCCTAGTGTAAGAACCAGGACTCAAGCATGCACAACGATTGTTATACTTCAATGATTCGTATCTGAATCTTGTTTCTGCAGTTATAAATCTATAACATTTATTATACATTTAACAATTAATGCAACATTTTCATCACAATAATATTGCATATTCATATTATAGATGATTGCTACATAACATTTGCTAAACAATCACTTCTATTCAATTGTGGCGTTCTTTGCCTTTCGCCCAATGCATTTCGGGACTGAAAGTCCCTTCGTCAGGGGAAACAACCCGTAGATAAAACATAATATAAGCATTCGTATGCCAAAACAGCGTTATATATAGCTACAACAAAACTTTTGTTTGTGGTGTTACATTTTTGGAGAATTGAAGAGTGCACAATTCACGACAAGCAAAGTAAAAGTTCACATGCATGTGATGCATCAGATGTAGTTATTGCCAGTGGCCTAAATGTGTGCTCAGAAAGCAATAGTCTCTGTGCCAAAATTGGGTCAATCAGTAATATGAATCCAGTAAGTCAAAGAACCTTCCAAGGACTTCCACCTCACCCAATGTGAAGTGAATCACACCACACCACACCAAAATAACATCACACTTACACTGCCTGACTTCCAATTTCGTCATAAGAGTCCCACCGAGTCGAAGTGACCTGTAACATTAAATCTCAGGCTCGTTTACGTCAAAGATACCAAGTGCTAAAACCATCGGTTTACACTGACTGAAACATACCTTCCTGAAATATTAGGAATCTCCGTTAGTTACACAATTATCTGTAATCCTATACCTACTATCTAACCCTTATCTCTATGACTCTTACAAGGCAAAAACCGAAATGGTCGGCAAAACGATCAACCAGTATACAGCAGGATACAACGACGCCTTCACTGTGTTAGTAGAAAGAGATCAGGTGACTACGTTTCCGCATGACTGGATTAGCTAAATTAACGTAGTCGCCATCTTAGAACGCGTTAAATTAACATAGTCGCCATCTTGGAACACATATAAAGCTATGTATGTTTAGTGATCAAAGACCATACTGAATAACATAATCGATTTATCATATCGTCAAAGTCGATAAACTCTTCTTTATATACAATGTAATTGAATCCAAGGCTGTCAACCCGACAATATCAATGAACAGCAAACCAATGATTAAGAATGCCTACACAGCGTTCGTTAAGAAAACATTTGATCGTTGTGTCCCATGTAACTAAATTAGGTACGAAAGCAGTCGCCATCTTCAAATGCGTCAAACCTCTATAGAGTCATGTATATGAGCGGATACTAATCTCATCAACGGGAGATCAATTCCCTGTTGGGTAATGAATGAAGTATATTCACATACAGTGATGCTACCTACACCGTTATATAACATTCAGTGCTCGTTGGAGATCAAATAAGTTAATGTCAAACGAAAAGGTCAAACTCTAAGGTGGTGTTCAAAAGATAGAATAGCAGAATACATTCTTATGGCTATGTAATCATACAGCATCAGATATTCATATGTACAATGTTACCTCTGTGTGTTAATGCAATGTTGTCAATAAAGTTTTGTGTGTTGTAAAATGTCTCTATAAAAAACATGCCATCTCGAATTTATCATTAAGCCCTGTGGGGACATGTGTATTCAATCTTTTTATCCAGAATGCTTCTCTTTGTAGAAGTCTTTTGGAATTATCGATGCCTTCTATTTTTAATGTCTGTTCAATAATTTGACATTTGAGTTGAGAAATATTATGATGTGCCGTATTCCAATAATTTGCTATACTGGAATTTAAATTTTTATTCCTGATGGTACTTTTGTGTTCCGTTAAACGGGTCTTCATTTTCCTTTCTGTTTTACCTACATATAGTAGGCTGCAGGGACATTGTATTGTGTAAACCACATTAGATGAATTGCAATCCAACTGTGATAACTTAATTTTTTCACCCGACATTGGGTGAGTAAGTGTATCGCCTAGTATTGCATTGTTACAATGGATACAATTATGGCATTTAATAGTGCCTCCTTTGGTAGTTTTTTTCAAAGGTTTTCCTTTTGATAGTATTTCTTTGAGATTCTTTCCTCGTGGAATGCATAAAGTGGTTTATCTTGGAATAACCCATGGAAGTCAGTCTCCTCTGCTAATAGTTCCCATCGTCTGTTGATTATACTCTTAATTTGATGTGATACTGTTGAGTATTTAGATACGAATACCATTCTGGTAATTGTATGCTTGCTTCGTTTTTCCAGTAGTTTTTGTCTCGGCTGTACCATTGCTCTTGTCTTTAATTCATTAAGTAGACCTGCTGGATATCCTCTTGCAATGTAATCATTTCCTTGTGTAGTGATGGTGTCAGTACAAATGTTTACTTCTGACGTAATCCGTTTGGTACGTAAGAATTGAGAATATGGTAAATTCCTTATCAAAGAGGGGGGATGGAAGCTCTGGAAAAGTAAAGAGTTGTTACGATCAGTAGGTTTTAAGTATAATCTAGTACAAATTCTTCCTTCAATGATGTCTATACAGATGTCTAAGAATGCATAGCCACTTTTTTTAATTGTGTGGGTAAATTGAATTCTAGGATCATGTTGATTAAGAATGTTGATGTTTTCAGCCAATTCGTCCTGTGTGTTTTTCCAGATCAAAAAGATGTCGTCAATGAAACGACAAAAGAAAACAAGTCCCTCTTTCCATTTATCATTGGACAATATGTGGTCATGCTCAAATTTTATCATGAAAATCTTCGCATATACTGGAGCCCCTGGAAACCCCATGGAAGTTCCATTGAGTTGAAGAAAATATTCATCATTCCACGTGAAATAACTGTTTCAAGCAAAACTCTAGTAATTCAATGACAAATTTTGGAATGTTAGAATCAGCTTCGTTTAATAAGGCCCATTCAACTGCCTCGATGCCTTGTGCGTGTGGAATCGAAGTATAAAGTGACACCACATCAATGGTGCACAGTATCCATTCTTTACTTTCAGTATTTGTTAATCTTGAAATTTTCCTTAGGAAATCCGTAGTGCCTTCTATGTAGGAGTCCCTTTTTTTGACAATTGATTGTAGATGAACATCTATGAACCGCCCAGGGTTTTCAAAAATAGAGCCACATCCGGAAACTATTGGTCTACATGGAGGATCTTCCAGATTTTTGTGGATCTTCGGTAGCATATATATTTTTGGTCTTCTGGGGAATTTTGTATTCAAATATTGTTTGGTAGTATCATCTATCCAACCAAGTTCCAATGCTCTCTGTAGTATATTTTCCAGGTGATTCGAAATTTCCACTGTTGGGTCCTTTTCAAGTTTCCTATATGTGTTTTTTTTTTTTTTTTAAACTTCTGTTTATTGAAATTAAACAACTTTGTCATGGTTACATAATTCTGCTTCAAAGGAGATACTATTACACAGGGTTTAGAGGCGGGCACACACTTCCCCGGCTTTTCCCGGAGTCTCCCTCTGTCCATGTTATGGTAATTATATCATAAGCCCTATATGTGTTGATATCATGAATATGTTCCTTGATCTTATCTTCGTACATAGCTCTGTCCATCATAACCAATCCCCCACCTTTATCCGCCTTCTGGAACATGATGTCTTTATCATTAGATAAATTGTGTAGGATGTTGTACTCCCCTCTACTAAAATTGCTCCGCATTTTTGTAAATTTTTTGTAATTCAATTTCCCAAGGTCCTTTTTCACCAGAATTTCAAAAGTATCCAAGGTTTTGTGTGACACAGGGGCCATAAACGTGCTTTTTGGTTTAAAAAGCTTGGTTTCAGAAATGGTAGTAGTGGGCACAATGTTTGTAAAAAAATTCCTAAGTCTCAATGTTCTCATAAATTTGAATATTGCCACTTCATTTTCCAGAGGTGTACTGTGATATGTAGGAACGAAGGACATCCCTTTATTTAGTACATCTTCTTGAGTCTTGGTAAGGGTTTAAAATGAATAAAAATTAAATAATTATGTATAACAAATTAAAAAAATTACATTTAATTTGAATATTTTTAATTATTAATTATATATTACATTAGCTAAAATAATACAAAAAATATTAAATACCAGAGAGAATAAAACTACTACTCCAACAAAAACAACAGTAAGGATAGCGTAGGGCTAAAAATTACTATTTCCACTCCAGGTAGTGTAACAGTAGGGAAAGTGTTGGATAGCGTAGGGGTAAAAAATACTAGTCCAACTCCAGAGAGTGCAACAGTAGGGAAAGTGTTGGATAGCGTAAGGGTAAAAATGACCATTCCCACTCCAGAGAGTGCAACAGTAGGGAAAGTGTTGGATAGCGTAGGGGTAAAAATTACTATTCCCACTCCAGACGGTGCAACAGTAGGGAAAGTGTTGGATAGCGTAGGGGTAAAAATTACTATTCCAACTCCACAGAGTGCAACAGTAGGGAAAGTGTTGGATAGCGTAGGGATAAAAATTACTATTCCCACTCCAGAGAGTGCAACAGTAGGGAAAGTGTTGGATAGCGTAAGGGTCAAAATTACTATTCCAACTCCAGAGAGTGCAACTGTAGGGAAAGTGTTGGATAGCGTAGGGGTAAAAATTACTATTCCAACTCCAGAGGGTGCAACAGTAGGGAAAGTGTTGGATAGCGTAAAAGTTAAAAATAACATACTTATAAATAAAATAATTATTTAAAATAATTATTGATTTAATTATTAAATAACTCTAAATTATTTACAAATACAATAAATAATTATTACAAACACAACTACCAATGAATAATTAATTAGCAATAAATTAATAATAAATACTAATAAATAATAAACATTAATTACAACATGCCGCTCGCTGAACCTGCCACGGACTGAGGAATACCTTGGAGCTGGTCTCTATCCTGTTGCTGGACCGGAGGGGAAGTCGCGCTGCCTGCGGAGAGGCCGCTGCGGAGCTCGTGAGACCGGGACTGCGAGGACCAGGGTGCTCTCTGACAACCTTACTCGGCACTCCTGGTGTCTCTTCCCGGTCCCGCCCCTATTGCCTACATCACTCCTCGCGGCCCCCGCTTCGCGGGTGCCGCTCGCTGAACCTGCCACGGACTGAGGAATACCTTGGAGCTGGTCTCTATCCTGTTGCTGGACCGGAGGGGAAGTCGCGCTGCCTGCGGAGAGGCCGCTGCGGAGCTCGTGAGACCGGGACTGCGAGGACCAGGGTGCTCTCTGACAACCTTACTCGGCACACCTGGTGTCTCTTCCCGGTCCCGCCCCTATTGCCTACATCACTCCTCGCGGCCCCCGCTTCGCGGGCGCCGCTCGCTGAACCTGCCACGGACTGAGGAATACCTTGGAGCTGGTCTCTATCCTGTTGCTGGACCGGAGGGGAAGTCGCGCTGCCTGCGGAGAGGCCGCTGCGGAGCTCGTGAGACCGGGACTGCGAGGACCAGGGTGCTCTCTGACAACCTTACTCGGCACACCTGGTGTCTCTTCCCGGTCCCGCCCCTATTGCCTACATCACTCCTCGCGGCCCCCGCTTCGCGGGTGCCGCTCGCTGAACCTGCCACGGACTGAGGAATACCTTGGAGCTGGTCTCTATCCTGTTGCTGGACCGGAGGGGAAGTCGCGCTGCCTGCGGAGAGGCCGCTGCGGAGCTCGTGAGACCGGGACTGCGAGGACCAGGGTGCTCTCTGACAACCTTACTCGGCACACCTGGTGTCTCTTCCCGGTCCCGCCCCTATTGCCTACATCACTCCTCGCGGCCCCCGCTTCGCGGGCGCCGCTCGCTGAACCTGCCACGGACTGAGGAATACCTTGGAGCTGGTCTCTATCCTGTTGCTGGACCGGAGGGGAAGTCGCGCTGCCTGCGGAGAGGCCGCTGCGGAGCTCGTGAGACCGGGACTGCGAGGACCAGGGTGCTCTCTGACAACCTTACTCGGCACACCTGGTGTCTCTTCCCGGTCCCGCCCCTATTGCCTACATCACTCCTCGCGGCCCCCGCTTCGCGGGTGCCGCTCGCTGAACCTGCCACGGACTGAGGAATACCTTGGAGCTGGTCTCTATCCTGTTGCTGGACCGGAGGGGAAGTCGCGCTGCCTGCGGAGAGGCCGCTGCGGAGCTCGTGAGACCGGGACTGCGAGGACCAGGGTGCTCTCTGACAACCTTACTCGGCACACCTGGTGTCTCTTCCCGGTCCCGCCCCTATTGCCTACATCACTCCTCGCGGCCCCCGCTTCGCGGGCGCCGCTCGCTGAACCTGCCACGGACTGAGGAATACCTTGGAGCTGGTCTCTATCCTGTTGCTGGACCGGAGGGGAAGTCGCGCTGCCTGCGGAGAGGCCGCTGCGGAGCTCGTGAGACCGGGACTGCGAGGACCAGGGTGCTCTCTGACAACCTTACTCGGCACACCTGGTGTCTCTTCCCGGTCCCGCCCCTATTGCCTACATCACTCCTCGCGGCCCCCGCTTCGCGGGTGCCGCTCGCTGAACCTGCCACGGACTGAGGAATACCTTGGAGCTGGTCTCTATCCTGTTGCTGGACCGGAGGGGAAGTCGCGCTGCCTGCGGAGAGGCCGCTGCGGAGCTCGTGAGACCGGGACTGCGAGGACCAGGGTGCTCTCTGACAACCTTACTCGGCACACCTGGTGTCTCTTCCCGGTCCCGCCCCTATTGCCTACATCACTCCTCGCGGCCCCCGCTTCGCGGGCGCCGCTCGCTGAACCTGCCACGGACTGAGGAATACCTTGGAGCTGGTCTCTATCCTGTTGCTGGACCGGAGGGGAAGTCGCGCTGCCTGCGGAGAGGCCGCTGCGGAGCTCGTGAGACCGGGACTGCGAGGACCAGGGTGCTCTCTGACAACCTTACTCGGCACACCTGGTGTCTCTTCCCGGTCCCGCCCCTATTGCCTACATCACTCCTCGCGGCCCCCGCTTCGCGGGTGCCGCTCGCTGAACCTGCCACGGACTGAGGAATACCTTGGAGCTGGTCTCTATCCTGTTGCTGGACCGGAGGGGAAGTCGCGCTGCCTGCGGAGAGGCCGCTGCGGAGCTCGTGAGACCGGGACTGCGAGGACCAGGGTGCTCTCTGACAACCTTACTCGGCACACCTGGTGTCTCTTCCCGGTCCCGCCCCTATTGCCTACATCACTCCTCGCGGCCCCCGCTTCGCGGGTGCCGCTCGCTGAACCTGCCACGGACTGAGGAATACCTTGGAGCTGGTCTCTATCCTGTTGCTGGACCGGAGGGGAAGTCGCGCTGCCTGCGGAGAGGCCGCTGCGGAGCTCGTGAGACCGGGACTGCGAGGACCAGGGTGCTCTCTGACAACCTTACTCGGCACACCTGGTGTCTCTTCCCGGTCCCGCCCCTTTATCGACCCCTCCCCCCAGTTTAAGCCTATTCCCCGAACGCGCCAGCGGAACGCGCCCGGAGCGAAGACCGGGCAAAGAGCGGGCCGTTTGAGGCCGTTCGAGTACGGACGAGGGAGGGCGTGGGGCACTCCAGCGTGTCCGCAATCCACCACATATCAGGTGCCGTCGGTGACATTATGACCACGAGAGAAACTAGGAGCAAGAGTGCTATGGCGACGGGAAGGCCAACAGGTACTTTGGATACGTACTTTGCTAAAGCTGGGTCCCTTCTCGTGGATGAGATCTCCATTCTTGAAAGACGTATCTCCCAAGAAATAGACTGGGTGAGGAGATCCTCCCTAGGACCCATCGCACATGTTGCCACCCCCGCCAAGCAACCAAATCTCATAACACTTCCGGCAGGGGGGGTAGTTGGGCTGCCTGCTCTCCCAGACCTATCTGTTACTAACTGCTCCATTACCTCCTCTATTGACTGTGAAAATTCTGAGCATGCAGAGCTTAGCATCCTACCTCTCCCAAACTGTAAGGGCCCCACAGTACACACCACTGCTGAGGTAGCTGTCATTGAGCAGACCATAAGCAATACCAAGGCCCTGACTCAGCCCATACAGCAGGAGAAGGAGGGAGCAATCCCGAAATTGGATAAAAGGGCCTACAAAACCAGGGGGGGTAATTCTAAAGCTACTAAAGCTAATCCTAGAGCTAGGGGAACTAAACAGGACATAGTTAGCAAAGGGCCGGTCTCATCCCGTAAACACGAAGCCCTGCACCAACACACCCCGGCAAAAAATCCTCCTAGCCAACAAAACGCTGCCGGGATGTATGATAGTATGTTCTCTGATTTACGCACTCTATTGAGGGAACTGCTTAATCCCCTAGAAGACCGTCTGGCCAACATTGAAATCTGCCTAATAGATTTGCGTAGGGGATTACTAGGTTTAGTCTCAGACCAAAGAGCAGGTATGCACGCAGTAGGTGGGCACTCCATAGGGGCTCCCAATTTACCTAATCTACTTTTAAATTCCATCATCCCGTCCCCTGTACCCCTCACAGCCACCTCATTGGAAAATGTGCAGCCAGCTTCTTTGTTAAAATCCGCCTCCGCACTACCCTGCAACCACCAACCCGTCATAGGATCTACCAGTAGGCTGAACTCATCTGGTACGGCCTCTGGTCCTAATCAGGTAAAATTATTAAATGACGCAAGGAACCCTACAGACAGGCAAGACAGTCTACAAGATCGGCGCAAAGTGGTAAATTTGCCTCCCGAGGCTGCTGCCTATTCTGTTGTTTTGAAGGGAGTACCCCCGTTCGAGGGAACCGTGGTGGAACCATATGATTCTTTACATAACAAGGTCACTAGTTGGCTTAACACTCACAGGCCACTACCACCTAACACTAAGGGAGAAATTCTCATGGTTAGAAGAGTCCCTTGGATCGGCCATACCGATAAGAAATGTGCTGGTGACTGTATAATTGTAAATTTTAGGAACCCCAAAATTGTGTCCTATATTTGTAATTGGACCGGGAACAAAGGGTCTACATCTATTGAAGTGGTCCACCTGTCATACTTTTATCCCAATATTTTTAAGCCAATTTTGAACATTGACAATGGCTGGACCCGGGTTGGAACGGCTGCTGATGGCCGCAGAGTCAGGCCCACCCGTAATGCTTCATGCACAAACTTTGGTAACCTTTTCCATCCCAATAGATATAGCTGTCTTGAACAGACAGATTGACTCTCTAAGGGTCAGGGGCATGGCGTATGCGAAATAGATACCGCCACTCAAGAATACGGTGCCCCCCAAGGGGAGAACTTGACATCCATTAACCCCCACGGTGAAGAAACTGTAACATCCAAAACTAAAATCATCTTGGGTTGTACTAATAACAAGTTAAAATTGTCAGTCCCAACGCATCATAATGCAGACCCGATGGAACTATCTACTGTGGAAACATTCCTGCCCAGTCTTACGATTGCACCATTGGATGCTGCCCCGCTTAAAAGTGCTGGAAGTGTCCCTGACCCGCTTAACGTCTCCTTAAAGGTTCTTTCTTGGAATGTCGCTGGCATTGTCAATAAACTCGACACGAGCGACTGGGAGTCCCTGATAGCCAACAGCGACATCTGCCTCTTTCAAGAGACATGGGCAAGGGAACCATTATCTAGAGTGGGGTATGCTGTGTTCGAAATAAACGCGATCTGGTCAGGCAGAGGGAGGCCCTCCGGAGGGTTGGCGATCTGGGTGGCTAGCCACATTGGGTGTAATGCGGAGAGCTTACCGACGCATTCGCAGGACATCCAGTGCGTTCTACTCAGGTGGCCTAACGCTTCGAGTCTAGCAATAATCAATGTATACTCCCGTCCCACCAAGCTGGCCATGGAATCTCCCACACTTGATGATCTTACTTGCTTTTTGGCCAGCCTCCCTAATGACTTTAAGATAGTCTTGGGAGGCGATTTGAATTGCCACTTTGAGCCCTTAGAAGGCCTTAAGGAAGGAGCCCTCGTAGTGGAAGACGACCTTTGGGGCGTACCGCGTTGTCAATCGCCATATGTCAAAATCTGGTCGCCCCTAGTAGTACAAATTCTGTCCTTAACGCTAAATTTTTCTTTAAGGGCATGTAATGGCCGCAGTACCTCAGATACTCCCTCTGCATGTACTTTTAACAGGGTGAACCAAGAATCTAGGCTAGATTACATTTTTGTAGACATTAGTCTCTGGCCTATGGTTCTGGATTTTAGAATAATATCAAGAACGGACAGTGATCATAATGCACTTGTAATGTATATGGCGCACCCTAAAGGTGCTGATCGATCACTTGCCGCTGAGCCCAGCAAAGATCCCGGGAACTTGACAATTAGTTCCAATAGACGTAGGATCAAATGGGGGAAACTGGCGAGCTCCGAAGAGTCCCTAAGTAAGATTTTTCGGCTAGCACTCCCGAAGCTAATAGAAACGGACAATCTAATCTCACAGCCCAGAAACTTGGAATTCAATAAGAAACTAGCCCACATACATGAGGAATTGGTGGCCCTTTTAGGTGAGGTCTTTTACCCAGTGTTACCCCCAAGGAAAAATACAACTCGAACTCCAACCTGGTATAATGCATCTTGTAAAAAGGCTAAGTCCGAACTCCTGAAGTGTGTTAAAAAAGGATCGGACAAGAGCAAACTTGTTGAGCTTAGACGAATCTACAAGAAAACCATGGCAGTGGCACGAGCCGAATGGGATTGGAATAAATGGCAGGATTTAACATCAGCACTGGAAGCGAAAGATCTGAGGAAATTTTGGTCCCTGGTGAATACTGGTATGCCAGACCCCAAAGCTGCAATAGAGCCAAATATTGCAGCATCCGTTTGGGAGGGCCATTTTGGCCAATTATACCAGGAACCACCTCAAATTGATGGTGGGAGGGATATGGTCTCTACTGCTGCTCCCGCCCCAGTACCAGCCCTGGAATTTACTCTTTCCGAGGTGGTCAATGTTATTCTAGCCCTTTCGAGGGGGAAGGCCCCTGGTCTTGACAGGTTGCCTGGCGATCTTTTTCGCTCATACGCAGACATATGGGGTCCCTATCTCCTTACACTCTTTAACGCTATTCTGGGTGGGATGGAGATTCCTTGTACTTGGCTGGGGGCTGAGATAGTGCCCATTTTCAAAAAGGGTTCTCCTCTGCTCCCAGCCAACTACAGGCCAATAAGCCTCATAGATGTCCCCCAGAAAATATACTCGCGCCTACTCCTAAACCACCTTTTGGAGTGGATGGAGGAAAATAAAATTCTCAGCCCCTTACAAGCTGGCTTCCGGAAAAACACGTCCACCATGGATCAGATCTTCCGCCTCGTACTCCTATATTGGAAAACTGTGATCATTGAGAGGGGAAGGCTGTACATGGTGTTCGTGGACCTGAGGTCAGCTTTTGACCTGGTCCCCAGGAAGAAACTATGGGAGACACTAACGGGGCTGGGAGTTCCACCCCATCTACTAAATGCCATTATTAGGCTCCATGAAAACAACTTTGCACAGGTCAGGTATGGAAGGACGGGTGCGCTGACATCTAAATTCCCAGTACATAGAGGGGTCAGACAGGGTTGTGTCCTTGCCCCGACCCTGTTCTGCCTCTATGTTAATAATGTAATTGCATATCTTGACAATGTTCATGATAATGACGCCCCGTCTCTGGCCGGCAGGAGGGTACCGGCCATTATGTTCGCGGATGATACCCTCCTGCTGTCCAAATCCCCGATGGGGATTCAACGGATTTTAGATGGTTTTGGCCTTTTCTGTAGCCAACATGGCCTGGAAATAAATACAGGGAAGACCAAATTTATGATATTTAACCCCTCAGCCAAAACTAGACCAAACCCATCCCTGAGTTCAGTCACACTGGAGAGAGTAAAAACCTTTCAGTACCTAGGGGTAACGCTGCATGAGAACCTATCATGGGAACCTCACGTAGCAATTAGTCGCATGAAACTTGCACAACTGTCCGGGGGAATTCTGAAGGTAGCAAATTCCTCCACCTACAAACCAATTAGCCCGGCAGTTGTAATGTACAAGTCGCAAGCCAAAGCAGCCGCATCCTACGGTGGAGAACTCTGGGGATACACGGCGGGCACAGGAATCATTAATGTAGAAAACAATTTTTTAAGGCGTCTCCTGGCCCTCCCCCGAGGCACACCCCTTCTTCCCCTAAGAATGGATATGGGTCTACCCTCTATAAAAGAGGACCTGGAACTTATGCCATTAAGGTTCTGGCATAGGCTCTGGTCCACTGTTGAGCTTCTACACTATAGGCAAGAGCTTGTACATGTTATGAATCTGAATTCCTGCGATAAAATTACCTGGCTAGCCTCGATTAAGAAAGAACTCTATCGGCTGGGGCTCCCCGAATTATGGGAATCGCCCGAGCAAGGCTGTCTTGGGGTCTCCCGCAAACGCCTTGTGGGTATATATAGGGAGCAACGTTATGCCTCCCTGGTCTCTGCATCTAACAAAGGGTCCTTGACTGATCGATTTCTGACTTTCAAGGACCATTACCAGTTTGAGGGATTTATGGATATTATTTTTCCCATCTTATCCAGAAAATTGTTCATACAATGGAGGCTAGGGACTCTCCCTATCAAAATTTTTACCCACAACTGGACAATAAAGAATGATAAAATCTGTCCAGGCTGCTGCAATCATGATGAGGAAGAAACCCACATTGTGTTCTTTTGCCCAGCTTACAATAGACCAAGAAGATACTGGCTAGTCCCGCTATGCAGAAATCTGGGCATTAGGAGTCATCAGCAGGTGTACAGAATATTGAAAACGAACACTGATCCGCACATAGTCTTTGCAGTTGCAAAATTTTTAACGGCTATGTGGCACATAAGGTCTAATATAAATAAGAACTGTGTTGTTTAATGAATTCCATTGTCTAGATGTCCGTAACATTTGTATATTGATTTTACTGGTTTTATCATGCTTGTATTTTTAGTGACCGTTTTAAATGTATTGTGTGATTCTATCTTTTATGGCCTAATCGGCCGAAATAAAGAAATTTTGGATTGGAATTACAACATAATAAATATTGAACAATAAAATATTTTCCATAACAAAAAACACATTAATTATTAAAAAGTAATTACCAATTAAAATATATTGAACAATTAAATATTTGTTATACCCAAAAATAATAATTATTAAACATTAATTACCAATTAAAAAATATTGAACACATAAATATTTTTATACCAAAAAATATTAATTATTAAACATTAATTACCAATTAATAATTACGTATTAATATATTAATTAGCAATTTCAATAAATAATATTCAATCATATTTAATTACCAATTGGTGATTAATACGCAAGAAATTATTTTTCATAACCAACATATTATAATTTAAAATATTTACCAATTAATAATTAATGTCCAATACATTAATTATCAATACCCACCAACAAATTTAATAATTACTTAATTAGATTTCAATTACTTCGAACACTATTCCCCTATAAGCGCACGATACACTCCAATAATAAAATAATACACTTAACATAATTATCAATTAATCAATTAATAAAAACTAATTACCAATTAATACAAATTAATTACCAATTAATAATTAACAATAACATAATTATCCATACCAATAAATGAAAATAAATTATTACTTAATTACAATTAAATTACTTCCCGCCCTATTCCCCTATAAACCCACAACCCGCTACAGAACTGAAACGCAAAAATTAATTAAAATTAATTAATAATTCCTAAAAATGTATAATTAATTTCATATAGTTAAATTACTTCCCACCCTATTCCCCTATAAACCCACAACCCGCTACGGTACTAAAACACAAAATTGACTTAAAAAACCATTATTAACATATAAAAATTGTATACATTTATTTTAAAACCAGTAGAACACTTGACAAAAAACATATAACACATATATATTAAATACATATTAAAATACATGACAATAATATAAATATCGATATTAGTAACATCAATATTAGTAACATCGATATATTTGATTTCGATATTACTAACTTCGATATTACTAACATCGATATAAAAAAAATCGATATTACTTACCTTAGGGTCGATATTCTGTCCATCGATATTCTGTCCCTTCGATATTCTGTCCCTTCGATATTGTCAACTCGATATTAGTGTAGGTCGATATTTAATTTTCGATATTTTGACTGCTCACGATTCAGGAAAAATGCAACTGAATTATTTTGCATTACTCGTTTAAGGTTTAACCCTGAATGCTCCTGAGTGGCAAATATTCATGGCGGTGTTGCCCTGTGGTCAGGTAAAGTGTGCATTTCTTTGAATTTATTTCCATACTTTTTTTTTTATAGACCGCCATCAAAACAATGAGTACATGTCTGGTGTAATAGGAATCTAGCAGAAAACATGGCACATCCCCTCCCCACTGCCAGTGTATTCTACAGTCTTTGAGCTGATATTAACCCTGGAGGTCCAGCACAGCAACACCTTTATTGGGCCTGACACTTGTGGTCAACCATGGTCCATCTACGTCCCTAGTCTATGTATAATGAGGTACACTCTAGAGATTCATCTGATGGAAGCACACAACCTCCTCTGCTGTTAGCTATGTTCAAAGGGAATGCTCCACTATAGGTGATAGGTGATAGTTTAGAAAAGAGTTGTCTTTTCTTTTTTTAACTCTCAGAGAAGGCAAAAACGCCAGACTCACAGAAACAAACATGTTCCTGGGATAAGGAGTCTATTTGCTTGCGATGTTAGCTTGGCTTAAGAATCACTGTGCTCTCAAGAGAAAATGTGTGGTGAGTGTAAAACAGTTAAAGTAAACAACAATTTAGTTTGATTGTAAAACCCTGGTCACGTTATTTGGGTGTTGTCGGGGGTCAGTCAGTTCCCTTTTAACTACTAGCAA
Source organism: Triturus cristatus (assembly GCF_964204655.1). NCBI lineage: Eukaryota > Metazoa > Chordata > Amphibia > Caudata > Salamandridae > Triturus > Triturus cristatus. Next base: position 227,975,626 of record NC_140593.1, read on the forward strand.
TGCCCTTGCGACCCCTGACCTTTGAGGGAGCAAAACCAGCAACAGAGAAACAAGGACTCTTTACGTTGGAAAATTCTCCCACTATCCAGAGTGTAGAGAGCCACCCGGGCTCTCCACAACAATGTAACAAGCATGCATTCCTCGGGGCGGGCTCGACCTGAGGAGATATAAACAGCGAGAGACCGCTCGGGGTCCTCCCGCCAACGTATAACCAACTGTGTGGTGTGCCCCTTTATTTCAGCTATGCACAGGCCCTATTACCCCTAGGCCCCGCCGCGCTACATTGGCGACGAGGCCGGTCGGACTCCAGTGCAACGCTGTGCCTGCTGCTAAGTGCACAGTGCCCACCCGCAACACTCCTTCGCCCGAGGAACAGAGGGACATCGCCCCCCCCTCGTGCCTGCTATCGGCGGCCTGGGCTGCGTTCCTGTGCCCTGCGCTGCCGCCCTGCTGTGCATCGCCTCACCTGCCCTCGCCTCTGGCACGTGTGGTGTCGGCCTGCTCCGGCTGCAGGAACCTCTGGCCCTGCGATGCCACCTTCCAGCCGCGGTTCTGTGCCCTGCCCTGAGCGGCATCTTCCACAACGTCCAGCAACCTGCCGGCACGCTTCCCAGAGGCGACGGGGAGCGTGCTCAAGTCGGCGGTGCGCGCATCCAGGAGACGACGCATGCTCTGGTGAGTTAGACAGCTCCAGGGAACCGTCGTCGTGACGCGCTGCAGCGCAGCAGGCCTCAGACACCCATTGCCTTAAAGGAGATCGCCCCACGTGTTCGGCACCTCCTGCTTTGCGCAGCAGTGGCAATTTTAAAACCGCAGAGAGCCAGTCAGGCCCAGCAGGCCTTAATCACTGAAGAGCACTTAAGATAACCTTCAGCCCACTCCATGGGGGAGCCCAACAGGCTGCTCACTGCCACAGCCCAGGGGAAGACCACGCAAAGAGGCACCCCTTTTCACCACACAGCCCACCGGCATAAAGTGCCATTTCAACAAGGAAAAGCGGGCACGGTGCATCACACTTCCTCAAGCCCGCCAGTTACGTGGCTACCAGCCACCATACACCTCACATCCAGGACCCCTAGTGGAGACGGTGCGCCACCGCTACTGCACCCGGGCACACCGACGCCATGAGCACGCCATCCGCAACAGGCGCTGACAGCCAGCAGGCCGGAGGGAGCAGACCACACAGAGGGGATGACGGCCCGCCACCAGGTCACACCCACATGGACATTTCACCACTGCAGCCTTTCAGCGAGACCGCTGACCAGCCCTTGGCGGCCCCACGATGGAAAGCGTGAATCGGACGATTGTACCACTATTTAAGGGGTACCAGGGAGACGGACGGCGCGGTGAAAAGGTTGCTGCTTGTATACTATGCCGGCGCTGAGATCTACAATCTGTTTGAGACATTGCCCAACCCAGGGAATGATGACGACTATGAAGCTACGGTCGCCGCGCTCAACAAGCATTTCGATCCCCAGCTTAACCCTGACTTTGAGCCTTTTAAGTTCAAACAAGCGTCACAGTCAGACACAGAGTCTGTGGACATGTTTTATGCGCAGCTGCGCAGACTGGCAGGCACGTCAGCCTTCATGGACCAAAGGGAAGAAATACGCAGACAAGTCATCCAAGGATGCCGCTCATCGCTGTAACGGAAACTGATCCTTCGACAGCCGGGGGATCTCCCTTGACGAGATCCTCATCCTGTCCAGGCCCCACGAACCCTCCGATGCACGGGTGGGCGAAATGGAAGCTGCCCTGCATAGGACCGCCGCAGCGCCACAGACACTGAAGTACGCGCTCATTAAGGAAGTGAGCCAAGGCCATACATCGGCGCCCGAGTATGGCCCGCCCTGCACCGCGGCAGTCTAAGAGTGGGGCATGCGGCAACTGTGGGGTGGAACACCTGTCAACGGCAGTGTGCAGAGCAAGAGGGAAGACGTGCTCCCACTGCAGAAAGGTGAATCATTTTGCCAAGGTGTGTAGAAGCGGCCGGTCTCGACAGACCTACACCAGGCCTCGGGTAATGACGCAACGTCTACGCCAGGTGTTGCTCGACGATGCACAATCACAAAACGACAAAGCGATGCAGGGGCGCAGCCTTGCGCTCGAAGAAGATGACAATGAGGTGTTTGTCATATCCTTCGTCAGCAGGTCGGACAAGCACCGAAGGCCGCCGCCGATGTGCTCTGTCCTGGTACGAGGGTCTGCAGTCCAGACACTCATCTATACGGGTGCATCGGTCAATGTCATGGACTCAGTACAGTACCAGCGGCTGTCACCACGACCCCCTCTTGCACCTACCAAGGCCTGGATCTACACCTATGGAGGTACGCACCCTATGCCCCTCAGAGGAGTAATCGAGGCTGAAGTCACCAGTGATTAACATGTCACGAGGGCCTGATTCCACCTCAGAGAAGGAAGAAAAGGCACCCTTCTCAGTTGCCGCAAAGCAGAAGACCTCGGTCTGGTCTTCTTTGCTCGTCATGTCCATCACTCCTACGCTGACGACATGTTTCACGAATTCCCAGCACTGTTCACAGGGCTTGGCAAGCTGAAAGGGAAGCAGTTTAAGCTCCACATTGACCCCACCATGAGACCTACAGCCCTGAGACACCGGAGGGTGCCGTTCAACCTCCGCACGCAAGTAGAGGTGGAACTGAAGAAATTCGAGGACCTCGACGTCATTGAGAAGGTGTCAGGCCCCATCCTGTGGGTGTCCCCTTTGGTCGTGGCCCCCAAGCCGAAACATCCGGGTGCCATACGACTATGGGTGGATATGAGGCTCCCAAATGTGGCAGTTAAAAGGAAACGTCATCTCACCCCTACCATGGATGACATCGTGGTGGACATGAACGGAGCCAAGTGGTTTTCCAAGTTGGACCTGAATGCGGGGTACCACCAACTGAAGTTTGAGCTTGAGAGCAGGTACATCACCATGTTCTCTACCCACGTCGGCTTTCAGAGGTAAAAGAGACTGAGTTTTGGGGTGTCGTCTGCAGCCGAGTTCTTCCAGAATGCCATCCAGGAAGCACTTTCTGGACTGCAGGGCATCATCAAAATGAGCGACAACATCCCGGTATTCTCAAACACCTTGGAAGAGCACCACACCCACCTCCGAGCCACTCTCCAGCGGCTAGAAGACTGCAGACTGACCCTCCACAGGGCCAAGTGTTCCTTTTACCAGGAGTCTGTCGACTTCTTCGGCTACATGTTTACCAGAGACGGGTTGAGAGTGGACCCCAAGAAAGCGATGGCCATCCGGGCAGCAAGCACCCCGAAGTACCCCACGGAGGTCCGCAGTTTCCACGGCATGGCCACCTACTGTGGCAGGTTCATTCCAAACTTGGGCTCTCTGTCGGAGCCACTCAGCGCCCTCACCTGCAGTGACCGTCAGTGGGAATGGACCCTAGCTGCCAACACAGCATTCAATACCATCAAAACAGCCCTCATGGACAAGACGATGATGGCCTACTTTCACCCGGGGCGACGCATGGAGTTGGTGGTGGATTCAGGCCTAGTAGGTCTAGGAGCCGTCCTCCTATAGGAGCATGACCAAGAAACATGGAAACCAGTCGCATACACCAGCTGGGCGCTCTCAGACACCGAGACCGGATACACCCAGATTGAGAGAAGCTTTGGCTATAAAATGGGCATGTCAACACTTTCACCTCTATCTGTATGGACAGGGGTTCCAGGTAGTGACGGACCACAAGCTGCTGCTCCCACTCTTTGCAGGGTCATCTAGACCAGTGCCTCCCAGGATCAAAAGGTGGGCCGTTCAGTTGCAGGCGTACAACTTCAAGGTTGTATTCCGTCCAGGTGCTCATAACCCGGCAGACTACCTCTCACGGCACCCCGAACCGTCAGTCGCTCGAGCCCCGCCTATAGACGTAGCATACTCTGAGGCATTCGTGAAGATGGTCTCGTACGAGGCATGCCCAAAAGCCATGACAGAGGAGATTGGCCAAGCCACGTCTGCAGACGAGATGCTCGCCAGGGTGAAAAATGCCCTACTGAACGGGTGGACCCACTTCCTGGATGGGGCCCAGTCGCTCTGGGCGGAAGATAGCCATGCTCGACAACAGCTCTGACAGATCCGACACGAGCTGAGCAAAGGGGAACAGTGAGTCGTCCTGAGAGGGCACGTCATTGTGATCACCAGGACACTGCAGGATCGCTTCATCCAGCTGGTGCATGTGGGGCATCAAGGGATGGCGAAAACCAAAGCTCAGCTATGAAACAAAGTCTGGTTCCCGGCGATGGATACCTGAGTGGAAGACATGGTGCGACAATGTCACTCATGAACCATCACAGACGGCGACCCGGCACCAGCTCCAGTCATCACAGAAGAGCCGTGCGAGCTCCCATGGTCCAAGGTCAGCTTCCCTGATGGGCGCCACATGCTGGTGATCGTCGACCCATTCTTCAAGTTCCCAGTGGTGGAGGTGATAGCATCAACGGCGTTCCCGTATGTCAGGAAAATCCTGGACAAGACCTTCGCCCTCCTAGGCCTGCCGGATGAAATCCGTTCAGACAATGGACCCCCATTCCAAGGCCTCGAGTTTCAAGAGTACCTGCAGAACAAAGCGATCCGCCACAGGAAGATCACCCCTCTGTGGCCTCAAGCCAACGGGGAGGTGGAACGCTTCATGTGGACCCTTAACAGCATTCTGCGAATCGCAGTGGATCAGGGGGAAGATGTCGAGTCGGCACTCAACCAATTTCTAAATGCATACCGGCAAACGCCTCACAGCACCACCAAGTGTGCTCCTGCTCACCTGCTTTTCAAAAGAGCACTGCAGGACAGCCTCCCGACAGATTCAGCATGGAAACCTCCGGAGAGAGACAACGTAACCACACAGGCTAGGAGGACCGTGACCAATCAGAAGGCTAGTGCTGTTAGAGGAGCAAAAGAACCACAGCTGAAAGTAGGAGACAGCGTGGTGGTCAAAGACAGACACCCGGGCTGGAAATTCAGAACGCAGTACGAACCGGAAGAATGGACCGTCGTCAAGGTGCAAGGGACCATGGTTACCGCACAGAGGACAGCAAGTGGTCACCCGGAATGTATCTTGCTTCAAGGGGCCTGTGGGCCGGACACCAGCTCAGGGAAGACGGAAGACCTGGGTGAGGCTCTGTCACGTGCCCCTCAACTCGCCGGAGCCTTTTACAGCCACACCAAGAAACCTGCAGGCAGGAAGCGGAGACGAGGTGTCTGCCACTCAAAGGCCCAGCCAAAACATTGTGACTCTAACACCCCCGAACAACCAGGCAGATGCAGTGGCCAGTTCCAACTCCCGTAGCCAGAGGTATGGTCTCCGGCTGAACCCTGCACCCAGCAAGAAGCGGAAGAACTTCATGTGAACATCCCCCTAAGCATGCAGACTATGGTGGACAGTCACTAAAGAAAAGGAGGGATGTAGAGAGCCACCCGGGCTTTCCCCAACAATGTAATAAGCATGCACTCCTCGGGACGGGCTCGACCCGAGGAGATAGAACAAACGGCAAGAGACCGCTCGGGTTCTTCCCGCCAACGTATAACAGACTGTGTAGTGTTCCCCTTTATTTCAGTGCTGGTCCTATGACCCCCAGGCCCCGCCGCTCTACACAGAGAACAGGGCTCGTGGCTGCAGCTCACTGAGATTTTAACTGTCGCAACTTGCAACTAATACAATTAATCAGGAACTGCAGAGGTGTCACCAGGCAACACACCTCTCGGGCCTCAGGCCACAGACTGCTTGATCTGGAGGTGTACACAGCACAAGGGGATCTGTCTTCAGGTGTCAGGACAGTTGCTGTTCTTGTGCAAACATTCTGAAATGCTACAATTCCTACAGACAGCCACCATAACTGGTGCTTTCATTGGCGGTTTTTCTATTTCCATCAGCACATGTTTTGTTTAGTTTAGTTTGCTAAAGTTATCAATAACCCCATATTTCAGCAGCGGTGTAGCAATGGCTCAAAGGACCCTAGTCCATGCTAGAAAAATGGTCCCTCAGGCTCCAAAATAAGTCCTTATTCATGCTTCTGTAACCAAGGAATAACCTGTTGCTCCTACCTAATACTGGCTCAACAATCTTGATCAAGTGTAATTACAAATTAATTTGCTCTAACGCACTTGCACTGCACAGAAAATGTGTGCTACTCTTTTTATCCGTAATTGAACATGTTTAAATTTTATTTGGTGCCACGTGCAGGAATTTGGTTATGTTTATTTGTAACTGTTGTCAAAATATTGAAAAGGTTAGTGAATAACCATAAACAATAAAGTATTATTATTAATTGTGATCTCCCAAACAGCCCTTCTAAATTCTTTCTTCACCTATCCCTCCTTTGACTCATACCAAAACTCATCTTACTACTATGATCTCCCAATAAACACTTTCTAGACTCTTCCCTCTTCTATCCCCCATTATCCTTTTCAATCTAACTAACAGACTCACATGTCCACCACTCTATACTATCCACCACTAATCCTTCTTAGGTTCTGGAGTAGCGTGCTACTCGCAGAAAAGCGCTTTGACGCCTCATGAGGGGCAGTTAGCCCTAGATAAATACAAAACAATAAAGTACAGCAATAATCAGGGCTCATTAGGTCCTTAGGTCTGTGCACCTCTCTGTATTTTGGACATTTGCATTCCCTTTTACATGTGTGGCACTCATTATCAGAAAAAACGCTACAATGAATAAAAGCAAAAATATCAGTTTCTTTCAGGTTTGGGTGACAAGGAGAGAATGATTGTTCATAATCCAACAGGATTGTCATGTAGCCCTGCCAAGTGCCACTCATCCGGGGTTATACTAATACAAAAGGACTAGTGTCTTTACATTACCACATTGATTTAAATTGTTATACATTTATTCAGAGTGCTGGACAGCCAATCTGACCAAGTATGATGGACAGTAATAACTATTTGCCATCTGCACTGTGTGTGTGAAAGGAAGTTCTCAGGCAATGGCCTGGGGGTCTTCCAGGAGGGACATCAGCTCCTGGCAGCAGCTCGAGACTCCAGGATTGATACATCGGAGATTACTTCCAAGAGCAGATCCAAAGTTTGGAAAGGGAAAAAATTGAGGGGCAGAAAAAAGCTTCCAATCTGCATGCTAAAGGGTGAGGACGAGGCAAAGGTGTGACAGGCAGGATTACAAAACCATGTAGTAGAAATTAAAGGTGGAATAAGTTGAGAAAGAGTACTCAAACAAGAGGCCAGAAGCGAGCGACTAACTGGAAAAATTGTGACGCAACAGGCTCTATTCAGGTCTTTTGAAATAGTAAATTGACAGACAGGAAGCTGTAATTAGCAGGAAGTGATGGTAATCCATTTTGCCAAAGGATCAGAATATCCAAAAACAAAGCAGAAAAAGGACTCTTCCCCAAACCCAAATTCCAAGACTAGATTGCCAGGATTATTGATAGGAGCATGGTTGTGCAGTATTACAGAGATGCCGCACACACCAGCTCTAATGAAGATAATCACCCCAGAATGCACTGCGGCAGACCAGAATTTCAGTGCACGCTGTGGAGCAACCTGAGTGATCAGACTGGCTAGAGCAGTAAGTTTTTAGCACCAGGCAGCCCTACTCTCCATGTTGATGGAGGTCAGAGCCAGGAGGAAGAAGCTACACAGCAAAGCTCTCAGCCCTGTGAGCCCGAACCTCCTAACAGTCTGAAAGCCAGAGGCCGCATTTGCTCAGCTGCCACTCTAGAGCCTCGTGCCCATGGCCATGGAGTGAGTTGGTGATTTTCATATTTAACTCCGACCGTTTTGGACTCCTTGGCACCGCAGAGTTCTGTGTCTTATGGGCTGCTGCCCCCTCCTGCTCTATACGGTGACTGTGTGATTGGGCCGCGGAGTGAAACTTAGACTCCAGTCCTCATGTTAGATCTGCAGAACATTCAGGAGCCTGACACGACCCACCCTGCCCCTGCAGTGCTAGGTTTTGTCCCTCAGAGTTTCCCCGTCCCTGCTTCCTGACTTCGAGCCTCACCCTGCAGCAGTCCCTTCCCTCTCCAGGAGAAGGCAGAGAGCTCCTGATCTGCCCCAGAAGTGACAGTATAAGAGAGTGGTGCCTGTGACTCACTCAATTGCAGAGCTGTGGTGCTCCATTCAGATGTGGGATTTGTCCAGCCAGCCAGATCTCTGCTTGTCAAGAGGTGAGCCTTGTTCTATCAAGTGAAAGTCTAGCTTTCAGACTGACCCTGTCATCTTGTAGAGGACGGGCTCAGGAGTGAGTGGTTGACAACTGTCCGCTTCAAGCTTCAGGGAGTCTTGCTTACATATGTTTAGAAACAACAGAAAATGTATTCGGTGGATATATTATGGCAACGTGTAAAATAATGCATTTTTTTGTTTTAAGTTGGCAAAAAGGATTGCATCAATGGTGAGAGTCAATGAACAGTCTGGGGAGGTGAGGCACTGAGGCATTGGGAGGAAGGGGGGGGGGGGGGGTTCTAGCCTCACGGGCTCACCACAGCTGAGTTTACTTATGAAGCAAAAAACATCCCTTTAGGTTTCAATTAGTAACATGGATACTGTAAATATATGAATATGAATTATCTGACCTCCTCTGTAAATAAAGGTCTCTTGACAGGATACAGGTCTCTGTTGGCATTCATTTGCTTGTGATTGTACTAACTGACAATCAAATATTCGCAGGATTCATGTTGCTAATGAAACCCAGTGGGATATTTGTTGCTTTGTGACTACTGTATACCATATCCTCCCTAGGTATGTGGGTGGCTTCTGTTGTGATTATAATAGAATGTATTTATGAGGCATTCCTAAGAATCCACTAATCATCATTGCCTTCCAGCTTACTCGGTCCAAGGTGACACTACTCTCTTTGAGTATAAGTTCTTAAAACACACTTCTTTGTCTGCTCATGAATATCTACAAAATGATTACGAAAATACCAGTACATTTGTATCTACATTATTGATGTTTAAGAGCAGTTTGTTTCATAATGGAACCAAACTCACCCTTCTACTAAATAATGTTCAGTAACCTAACTATATAAAATACAGCCAGGTGTTGTGTGATATCATCAGCCAATGGTGTTTTTTTTTTCCAGCCAAGCCGCCATGCTTGCAATGATGATAAACAAAATTGCATCACTCAGAATGCAATGTCACATAATGATGCCATTTGACAGCTATGATAGACAACAGCTTGCTCACCTTTTCGAGACTTAATGTAATACACTGGCAGTCAGCATCATTTATGTAGCAGATACTACCAGCTTTTGGCAAAGGACTTTGGCTCAATTTATGTAATTTTGAAGACGATTTCCAGGTTGAAAATGTCCTCCACTGATTGTCACAATAAAATAAGTTTACTCATTACTAAAATGCATGGCATTAATCATCTGTTTGGGTGGGAGACATGGAGAATAATAAAGAATTGAAGTCTTCCAGGTCAAGTCCTTAATGCTTGCTGCAAAATAAGTGTCTTGATTCTAGGTTAACAATGCAGGATTGTAATCTGCTATGGGGATGCCCGCGCCTACGAGTATTCTGCAAACAATCGGTTACACTTTGCAGAAGGTCACCGGCACGACTGGGTGACCCAAACCAGATAGTTGCTTATTGGGCCTGCATAAATGCCCTAAGAAACAGAGGGTCCAATATAGATTTGCAGACATGGCTGTACTTCTAGCCAAACGTGCCATCACAATGAGGTGGAAATCCACTTCACCTCCGAAACCACTTACTTGGCAGACACAGATGGGGCACTGCGGAGAGTGACCAGACGAATTCTGGGGCCTGCATAAAATCCCTATTTCATTAGAATGGGACCAAATGTTAGAATCCTTTAAAGCCATGGAGTTGTTAACTCCCCCGACGTCACAGGATGGGCCTATCCCATCCACTTCTCCTACACTTCCACTGACTCACCCAACTATGTATGTATAACATTATAATGTCATAATTTGTTGACTGTGTAGGGGTCTATCTAGGCTTATAATTAAGTGGAGAGGCATCCCTATAAATACATATATGATAGTACCTGTTTGGTACTGTCTGTTTTGACTTATATTGTATAAATGAATGGACCGGGGGGAGGAGGGTAGTTGGTAATATTTGTTTTATTTTCTTGGTTTAGAAATGTTGTCAGAAGATAAATAGATTATCTTGAGTTTTCTTTATTTTTACATTTTTGGCTTGAGCGCCCATGCAATAGATTTGTAATTTATATTACCTTTCCTACTAATTTCCTTTCCTATGATATGGGCAATACAACAGCTGCGAACTATGTATATCTGCATTTATTTGGCCACCACTTAGTTGGCGGAAGATTGTGTTGATGGCGATATGCTTATTATTGCGGGCTATATGATGTCGCATGTAGTGTGCTATTTATAATATGGATGGAAAAACTCAATAAAAATGTTCAAAAAAACAAAAAATGCAGGATTGTATTCTTTATATGTTGTATTTTTGCATTAGATTTTAGAACCTAATACCAGGGGTGGTACCGCCAAATGAGCATCGGGGCTCCGTCCTCTTTAGGTTTCTGTCCAAACTAGTTTTGCTTTCATCTTTAAAATGCAACGGGTGAATTAGAAAAGCAACAAAAGCTTTATACATTCTACACAGCACTCAGGCGAGGCTCTCAGTCACTCTGAAGTACTCAATAGGGATGCTTTATGTTTACAAGGCACAAGTGCTCGACTTGCAAAGATATGCAAATAAGCATTCGCAGTCTAATTCGTCAGGCTGCCATTTATTGTCATGCTGATGATCTCACAGACCTGAGGTCTGTGAGATCATCAGCCCAGCAAACAAATATCCTCCCTGGCTAAGTTCCACCCCTTGATGACGTTATTTTTAAAGTTAGCCCTGGGCGCTTCCGGTTGAAGTCAGGCTCCCCACCCTTCTCCACATCACAGAGTGGAGTCAATGACGTTCACTGGCTCCACCCCTCTCTGTGAGGAGTGGAGAAGGGTGGGCGTTAGAAATGGGGTTTGCACCCTGTTCAAGTAGGGACCACCACTCAAGTCAGGGTAAGTCAAATACACACCCTAAATTAACCTTTGCTTACTTTCTGGTAGCTTGGCACAGAGCAGTCAGGGTTAACTGAAGAGGCAATGTGTAAAGTATTTGTGCAACATTTAAAAATTATAGTAAATGAAAAACATCAAAAATCCTACACATAGGTTTAGAGCAATAGAAAATATTTATCAGATTAAATTGAGACCAAAACAACAGAAAATCCAATCAGTAGAAGTTGATATATGTTTTTTTAAAGAATAAATGCAAAAAAGTGCTTAGAAGTCAATAGCACTAAAAGGCTACATGAGATCACTTTAGACCGGGGTACATCCAAAGTTCAGACCGACCGCGATCGAAAGTAGGCAGGCTACAGGTCCAGCTATTAAAGTATGTTGGATGGAGCAAAGTGTTGACTTCGAAGACTCAAGGTGAGGAGACAAAGAAGCACTGCGTCAGCATCAATCCGTGGAAGGAGGATAGCATCTGCGCTGATTCACCCCATTGGTGGAAGCTTCAGAATCCAACCCCTTTGCAATGCAGGTGCTGCTTCTATGTTGAGTCGCACTGTCCGTAGGCATCAAGCCGCACCAACTGTAGAATCGCTGTCCTCAAGTGGCTGCTGCTTCAGCATTGATGGCGATGTGTCAGTTTGGATCAGCGCAAAGTCACCGATGCGTCAATGTAGAAAAAAGCTGCAGAAACCCACTTCTGAGACCCAGGACTGTAGGGAGCCCCTTAGACAAGGGTAGGATTCACAGATGGCAGAGTCCGGCAGCACCAGCAGGATTGTAGGAAGTCTTTTGTGTCTCTGAAACTTCAGAAAACAGGAGGCAATCCAGCAAGCCCTTGGAGTCACTAGGTTCAAACGAGAAGCATTGAGTCCGTGTCCTCAGCAGGGCAGACATCAATAGGCAGCAAGGCAGCTCAGTAAAGCAGAGAAGCAATTTCTCAGAACAGTCATTCAAAGCAAATTGGCAATCCTTTCAGCACAGCACTCTTTACTCCAGCAGAGTTCTTCCCATGTCCAATAGGGTACTGATTTGGTAGGGTCGGAGCCCTGGTACTTACACCCAAAGGTTCCTCTGGTATAGGGGTAACTTCAAACTAGCCCTCTGAAGTGCACAAGGATTAATTCCTTGAAACCCGGTCCTGTATGCCAGGCTATCTCTGGGAGGTAATCAGCCCTTTGTGTGAGGACAGGACACAGCCCGTTCAAATGTAAGTGTAAGCAACCTCTCCCACTTACTGCTCAGGAAAGCTATCAGAATGCAGATGAATGCAGATGAGTCGCCTGTGACACCCAGCCTATCCTGTTTTTGGTGAGTTGTATATCAATGGGGTAACCCGATAGACCACTGGACTTGGGTAAATAGTGGTACAAAAAAGAATGGTCACAGTGGAAATGATTTGCAAACAAAGTGATAAGTGCAGAAATTAGGATCAGTGCAAGTGATGCAGTTATAATATCACTGTCCAGGTTTGATGTGGAATGAAAAAGAAAAGTCGACATTTCGACCCCTGTGGGGACCAGCAAACTGTAAATCTTGGAGGTGGGGTCTTCTTCTGTGGCTCAAGGGAAGCATCGAGACATCTGACAGTTAGCTGTCAGATGTCTCGACGCTTCCCTCGATCCACAGGTTACGATTGAACCTTGTGCGTTTCTCTACTGATTGATCAGCCTACCATAGATATTGTCTGCCTATGGTACTCCCCTTACTTCCCAAAGGAGCCCTGCAGGCCCAAAATCTCATTTTCCAGGACAAAGTACTCCTGCTGGTGCTGGTGCTCCCCCACCCCCCTCTACCTTCTGGTCCTGAAGAAGACCCCACCTCCAAGACTTACAGTTTGCTGGTCCCCACAGGGGTCGAAATGTCGACTTTTCTTTTTCATTCCACATCAAACCTGGAGGACAGTGATATTATAACTGCATCTATTGTTTATGTTTTTGCATTAATTGTTTTTGCCAGAAATCTGGCAGGATAGGCTTCAACATTTTAATGTGGATGTATATATATATACACTACATTCCCCTTGCACATCACTTGCACTGATCCTAATTTCTGCACTTATCACTTTGTTTGCACCTGTTTTACCAAAATTGTAGATTGTGACATTCAGTTTGTCATCAGAACCGTTGATCTTCTGACAACCCTGGTCCAATTGATTAAATCATAATGATTCATCGTATTAGATTTCTGGTGTTGCTATATTTTTTTTTTTTATTGCCTACATATGTGTTCTCTGATACTTTGCAAATCATTTCCACTGTATCCTGTTTTTGTGGCTGTCCAGATGTGTATTGGAGACAGGCAGCAGGCACACAGAGCAAGGTTAAGAGCAGAGAAATGTCCACTTTCTAAAAGAAGCATTTCTAAAATTTCAGAATATGAAACACAGTGAAGCCAGTCCTTTCTGATCAGGAATTATTGTGTAAAATTGTTTTAAGGATTTGCAAATGCTAGCCTATGAAAGGAGTAGGTCTCACAATAGTGAAACATTAATTTAGCTGTTTGCCGCTACCAGGGCATGTGAAACTTACAAGTACATGACCTGCCTTTTAGGTACACAGCTCCCTGCCCTTAAGGCTACCTAGGGCCTACCTTAGGGGTGAGTTATGTTTGATTAAAGGGGAGTTTAAGGTGGGCGGAAACTGCATGCACAGGCCCTATAATGGCAGGCTTGAGACGGCTTTCAAAGGCTACTTGTGTACGTAGCACAACCAGTGCTGCAGGCCCACTAGTAGCATTTAGATTACAGGCCCTGTGTATATGGTTTACCACTTATAAGGGACTTACAGGTAAACTAAATATGCCAATCAGGTATGCACCAATGTCAACATGTTTAGGGGAGAAGTACATGGTCCTAAGGGCAACAACATTATATAGCAAAAAGTAGAAGTAAGCAGGAGAAAAGTTGGTGGAAGACCACCCAAAGGATGCCAGTGGGGCTAGAGAAAGTAGGCTTGAAGCTGAGCACTGGATTCTGTGGAGTGTATCAGCTGACCCACTGCGCAGAATCCACTTCCCAATTCCATCACTTTATTACAGGGACCCACACTGCCATTGAAACTGAAGATACTCACAGGAGGAGAATGAGTGCTGCAAAGCTTAGGTAAGCTCTGTAGCTGCTAGTCCAATGTGTGTCACCCTGAGAGAAAAGAGTAGAGAAGTTACAAATCCCTTAGACTGACCCTCATGCCCAATCTGGCATTTCAGGCTGCAGCGATGAGCAAATCCTTTTCAGTGCCCTTGATGCAGCATAAAAGCTGATCAATCTTTACACAACATAAAAAACGATTTTGACAATGAAACTCTAAATGTGCACTTTGTACGCGTTTAGAAAAATATAATTGAAAAAGAGAAAAGCTCGAGTTGAGTGTGTGGTGATCAAAAACTGTCAATTCTAATTTTTAACTTGATTTTATATTGCCAGAATTTATGTGTCTGTCTGTTTAGTTCCGATCCTTTTAAACGATCTTTTAAACGTTTTAAAAAAACGCTTTTATTTCATTGTACTTACTATCGCTGCTGCTGCACTTTTGTCACTTTCTGGGGGGCCTCTGCTTGAGGTTGCTAGTAGCTGGGCGGGTCGCAGTCCTCGTTCCGTCACGGCATACCAGTGCCGATTGATCCGGAGGGACTGACGCGACTCCGCCCACTTCCCACAGTACTTCCGGTGCAGGGGGCATATGATGGGCGATACTCGGCGGCCGCGCAGCTCGAGTTGAGTGTGTGTTGAGCAAAAACTGTCAATTCTAATTTTTAACTTGATTTTATATTGCCAGAATTTATGTGTCTGTCTGTTTAGTTCCGATCCTTTTAAACGATCTTTTAAACGTTTAAAAAAAACGCTTTTATTTCATTGTACTTACTATCGCTGCTGCTGCACTTTTGTCACTTTCTGGGGGGCCTCTGCTTGAGGTTGCTAGTAGCTGGGCGGGTCGCAGTCCTCGTTCCGTCACGGCATACCAGTGCCGATTGATGCGGAGGGACTGACGCGACTCCGCCCACTTCCCACAGTACTTCCGGTGCAGGGGGCATATGATGAGCGAGACTCGGCGGCCGCGCAGCGGACGCGCGCAGCGGGCGCGCCGTTGGCGCGCCGAAGGCGCGCCTAAGGCAAGCCCGTCTGCGCCCGTCCGCGTCCGTTGCGCGGCCAGCGCCAGCCACGCTGCCGGGATGGTTGGAATGAGCCACCTACGGTGGTCACGAGAGTTACTTTTAAGCCTCCAGGGCGCTGTCTGTAGGAGGGCACATCAGCTTGATCTGGCTCGTTCCCGATTGCCACAATATTGCATAGAATGTGGTCAGACGCTGGTTCAAAGTAAGGTGGGGAGGGGGCAGGCTTCCCAAAGCTCTCTCTCCGATCAGAGGGCTGCACTTAGTTTGGGATTGGTTAACTGCAGGTCTTTACCTAAACATGTCGAGGAGATCTGGTCAATTTTAATTGAAGAGAAGTGGGATGCCCTGTTCCTTACAGAAACCTGGTTGAGCGCTGACGCAATAACGTCGATCTCACTTGCTACCCCACCAGGGTTCAAAATATGTTTTGTTAACCGCGAAGGGGGCAAAAGAGGTGGAGGGGTAGCGATTATCTTTAGAGATTCCTGGGAGCTTGTGTCTTCTGCTTCGCTGCTCCTGCATGGTATTGAAGGCTTACATTTTTGCTTCCAGATTACCCCTGCATTTGCCCTAGCTGGCATTCTTATTTATAGACCGCCTGCATGTGCAGCTACGGCCGTGCAGTCTCTATGCGATCTGATTGCCCAAAAATCAGTGCTCTATTCGAATTTTCTGGTTTTAGGTGACTTTAATTTACATGTAGACGACCCAGATTGCGTACAAGCAGCGCAACTTGTGTCATCCTTAGAGGGGGCTAACCTCCTACAAGGGGTGCGTTCTCCGACACACATGGCTGGTCACACGCTAGACCTTATTTTTTCGAATATACAAAATACCGTAATAGGGCCCCCACTACCACTGATCTGGTCGGACCACTCCCTAATTCCCTTTTCAATTACTCTCCCGACTGTCAAGTTAGTAAAAAAAATTCAGATGATGCAAAAAAGAGACTGGAAGAAACTGTCGGCGGAATCCTTAAGCCCCATACTGAGGGAGACTTATCCTCAGCTATCCTACGACCCCACTCGAGATGCAGCTATTCTGCACAAATGGATTGGGGACGCAATGGAAGCTGTCGCACCAATTAGAATGAGGAAACCAGATAGATGCTCTCCCTCGGCGCCATGGTTCTCCGCGTCCCTGAAAGAGCAAAAAAGTCATTGTAAAAAATTGGAACGCCAATGGAGAGTAGCCTATTGTGATCTAGCCAAAGTGGTTTATAAAAAAGCGACAAAAGAACTCCATAAGGCTCTGAAAACTGCTAGACGAGACTACCTTGTAGCACGCATTCAGAATGCGAACCACTCTGGCACAGAAGTTTTTAAAGTAGTTCAATCCTTTTTTAAACCCAAGGCTAGTGAACTCGAGGTTACAGCCTCTGCAGAAGGGTGCGAAAAAATCGCTGACTACTTCAACGACAAAATCTCTAAAGTCTATGACTCTTTTACTCCCTCCGAGGCCACGGTAAAATTGGAAACAGCTGCAGATGGTGGCGGGAGGGAAACACTTTTAAACTTTACCCAGCTATCGCACCAGGAGGCATTAGCAGAAATATTGAAATGTAGGTCGGGCGCACCGGATGACCCCTGCCCTTCAAAGTTTTGGAAAAAGTTAGCTCCATTTTTGATTGAGGGACTTCGCCATATCTGGAATACCTCCTTAGAGACAGGTATCTTTCCCGATTCTTGGAAACACGCATCTCTCCTCCCTCTGAGGAAGAAAGTTAATGGCGACCCGGGTGACCTTAGCAATTTGAGGCCCATCTCTTTGCTTCCTGCCCCGGGCAAGATGCTGGAGAAAATGGTTCAACGCCAATTGACCCCGTTCTTAGAGCAGAACCGTGCTCTTCATGACACGCAATCGGGTTTTCGGGCAGGTTTTAGTACCGAGACAGCTCTTCTCGAGGTGGCAGAGTCGGTAAAATGGACACTGGATTCAGGAGCATCGGCACTCCTGGTGCTCCTGGACCTGTCCGCGGCTTTTGATACGGTAGACCATGGCATCCTGATCCAGAGACTACAAAATGCGGGTCTTGGTGGGACGGTGCTAGCTTGGGTTCAATCTTACCTAAGTGGGCGCTCCCAGAAAGTTGTTCAACAATCATTTGTTTCTAGACCTAAGCCAATTAAACGTGGCGTCCCCCAGGGCTCAGCCCTTAGCCCCCTGTTGTTTAATGTCTACCTAGCTCCGCTTTTCACTCTTATTGCCAACTGGGGGGTCAAGGCGATTTCGTACGCTGATGACACCCAGTTGGTTTTTCCATTTAAGGAGCGGTCGGTAGATACCTTCAAGAATTTTAAGGGCTGCCTTCAAGATATAGCATGCTGGATGAATGCTAATAAACTAAAGCTCAATGCCGGAAAAACTGAAGTCTTGTTTTTTGGCAAGGGCTTAGCTCCTGATCCAGCACTGTGGTGGCCATCAGAGATGGGGACACCACCAATACCTGGTTCCTGTACTAGGAATTTGGGTGTGAAATGGGAGGCAAATCTCTCCTTCTCTGCTCAAATTAAGCAGGTGTCTGCTAGTTGTTTTAGCACCCTGAAAAATTTACGAAAAATTTTGCACTTTGTACCGGAGGACTGTCGAAAAACTATAGTACACGCTACAGTCACGTCCAGGTTAGACTATGCGAATAGTCTCTATTTAGGCCTACCCCAATATGCCATAGGACGTCTCCAGATGATTCAGAATGCGGCTGCGAGACTGGTGTTACGAATACCTTTTAAACAACATGTCTCTCCGTATTTACAGAAGCTCCACTGGTTGAAAGTGGAGAAGCGAATCCAATTTAAGGCCATGATTCTGGCGTATCGGGCCTTAAATGGGAATTGTCCTAAATATCTGAAACAAAGACTGAGCATATATAAACAAAATCGGGTGTTACGCTCAAACTCTCAGACGCTGTTGCAAGCACCGCGCTTTGCGAAGGCTCGTTTGGGTGGAAGGACTTTCACAGTGGGAGCGGCATCACTGTGGAACAACCTTCCAGAGCCCTTGCGGAAGGTTAATACTGAATCTAGCTTCAGAAAATCATTGAAAACATGGCTTTTTTAGGTCCCTTTGGCTTTCTTTGGTCACCACTCACCTATCTCTAGCGCCGGGACACCCCTATTTGGGGTAGCCGTGTGCTCTACAAATTGCACTAATAATAATAATAAATAATAATAAAAGCCCAAGTACTATCACCGTAAAAGTGTGCTTGGCTATATAGAAAAAAAGAATTTTGAGAATAATGAGTTTTATGTTAACTGATTACATCATTTCTTTAACAATACTGTAATGAAAGATTTTTGTTGGAAAACTTCTATGATGCAAAATAACAAGTTATTAATATGAAGCAGTATATCTATGTAGCAAGTGAGTCTTACACATTATTCTGCAAATATTAATGATGAAACTTGGCATCCCTATTGCCTTTATTGTAATGCATCATAGTAAACGAAAAACTGGTGCAAATCAAAATTGTACATTGTATATGATTGAAACTTTCAGCATAAATGCTTGGTATTATTAGAGTCTCAGATTTCCCTATAACAATTTTATTATACGATTTTTAAGAACAGTTTGCATATATGAACTTTTAAAATTGTGGTAGTAGGCCATACTTAGAGTTGGACATTTCTATGCAGCAATCACTGATAGCATTACAATTATTTCTGTATATGATATGCTTGATTTATTTAATTGTTCTTGAACTTAATTGGGAGTTTAGCTTACTAAATAAGAAATGCTGACTTTAAACTGCATTATATAGCCTTTTGCCATAGGCTGCATTATTTCATAGCCTAGCAGTAGACTTGTGTTATATTTTCTCAAATGTAGCTTTATCTATCCTTTTTACACAACATTCTTAAATCACTTTTTCGGTACTTCATTGTGAGTGAATTGATGGGAACTTTACCCTCAGCCTAATACATAAAGAGCAACAAAATAAATAGGTGCTTTGTTAGCTAACCTGTGAGGATGCAATGGACAGTCGTTTCTCACAAACCACATGGGCAAATATGCTGGAGTATCAATTTTGTACCTGATAAGCGGACGAATGGTCACATGATGATCAGACCATCGTATGGTGACAATTGATGTAACAAAGAAAAATGTGAGGTATAAAAAGTGACTTTCCAAGGAGGAGGGATGGAATCTCTCTCGATTTCCTACCTACCCACCATAGCATCGAACTTTCCACACCCCTTGCCTTTTTCCCTTTGCTAATTAACTTGACTGCTGGATGATTTTGGAGCTGTCTGGTGAGAGAACAGACTTGAACTTTCATGAGATTAGCTCAATTCCACTTGCTCATGCCAATTGACTTTTCCTTAGAGGACTCTAATTGATCCCTTTTACCGTGCTGAGAACTCTATTAAACCGTCCTCTCACATTTGCTGGTGATAAGAAACTCTAATCTGAACCATCCTCTTTATGGATTCTTTTATTCAGCAATAGATTACTTTAAATTAGATTAATTTGATTAAATGTGTGGTTTTATACTACATGCTGTAAGACTCATGACTGAACTGTTTTAAATTGTTATTTATATGCGTTGATATTGGATCTTTAATACAATAACAAAAATATCTAATTTTCCTCTGAGTCTTTTCTTATGTGTCTTAATGTTTTTTCCATAGAAACTGTGTTTACAATCGTCTGATTACTAATGTATGATAGCGAGAGTCATAGATCATTTTCACAACATCAATGTCTTTTGCTCTTGTTCTGTATAGCCACACAGAGATTCTGATATGTATGATTCTTGCTAGATTGAACTTCTTTAGGAGGCTTGGTTTTCCAATTGCAACACTGTCTAAAGCATTGTTCTGAGACTAATGTATTTAAATTTGATCACTAATGTGTGAGTTGGCTACTAATTATTGGTCCTCCTTAGGTGGCCAACAGTCGACACGATTTCTCACCCCTCACTTTGACGAAGCAAGGTTCACCGGAGGTCCAATGCCTCTGTGGGTGAAGTATAGAATCTGAGAGAAGTGACTACGTTGTAAAGTCATTGTTGGGCTCAGAAACAAAAGAGAAAAAGAAAAAGCTTCCACTGCAACAAATCTTGATAGCAGAGTAATGGTTTTATCCAATGACGTGAATAAATTAGGGTGCTCAAAATAGATTTTCCCTGTCCAGTCAAAAAGTCCAAAATCTCATGGTTTGACAGAAGGATTGATGGCGTACTGACGGAGTCAAGATGACTTGTGGAAATGTGCCTTTTCAGGGGCACACCGGTGCAGGGCTCACCCTTAAGTTTGTCCACGGGTCCTTAGACTAACAAAGAAGAGATTGGCATTGAAGCTGGAATTCAAAATAACAAGTTTATTAATCACTCATGAGTTGGACTACATTAATACAACACCCTCAGTCGCTGTAGGAGGTAGTACATGGAATACAGAAACCATAGGCCTTTTATACACAGTTTGTTGCCGAGTAAACATTTAGTTACAAATAGAAGGTACAGGCCTACAAAGGAATAGCTATCGACTAACATGGGCAGATGGGTATCACTTAGTCAGCAAAGTGGGAGGGGAAACAGAACTGCTTACATCAGTAGGATATGATTGACAGTTACATTCTCAAACAGGTGCATTCTAGCAGCTACAGGCCTTTCTGAGCTCATACATTGCTCTGGCTCAGTACAGAAGGAGTTAACTAAGGTTGATGACTCAAGCAGAATAGAAAAGCAGGAAACTGTGAAGTTGGCAGAATCAGAAGGCTAACAAAATGGATGCTACAAACAAGATGGCTTCAGCTCATGCTAACAGCAATTATTTTCGATTTTCACAGACTTGTAGCAGCAAAGGAGTGTGAGTATTAATAGGGATGTGTTTTGCAATAGCTTTGGCTTAGATTGTGGTGTTTTAAAATGGCTGTGAGGAGGGCGTGGCCAAGATGGAGGTCTAGACGGTCGCAAAGTCCGGAGGCTCCTCGTTCCTGGCCCCTGTCTCCGGCCGAAAACTCACAGCAAATCCCCCGGACACACGGCCTTGTCGGGGACCAAGCACACGGCACGGCAGCGAAGCAGCGGAGAGTGCCGGCAGCTGCTGTATGACTCGAGCGGGAGCCGCGGGCGATTTGACCGCCAAAGGCGAAATGGCGCCCAGATATGAAGCCCGGCACAGCGGGTGAGCGAGCGGCTCAGGTGTGGCGCCAAGGCTGTGGCAAAGGCGAGGAGGCTCACAAAAGCACCCGGCGCTGAGGTATGTGACCTCCCGCAGCAGCGACACACAGTGGGACACAACGGGGCCCAGCGAGAAATAGAGGGACGGCTGAGCAGAGGCCTCTGCCGGGACAGCGGCCAAATCGAGCACGAGGCCTCAGGGCCTTCACCGCACGACTACAAAGCGGCAGCAGTGGGGACCCCTGCCGTGACAGCGTGAGGGGAGCGGCGTTCAGCCCTGGTGCTTCCAGGGCAGTGGAGACTCTCTGCCCCAATACCCGAGGCCTCACCAGCAGGAGCGCAAGCTGCAGAGGAGAAGAGGCCTCATCATTGCCGGGGATGGTATTGGTGTGCAGAGGTGGGGTGAGCGTGCAGTGCGCAGGCCTAAATAAGGTCTTCTTGCTATAACCAGGGAGTCCACACTCGGCGGTCCGGCCCTAAGCGGAGACTACACCAGACGGGCGGTGCGCGGCTCCCGGGAGTCTGGCGCCACCGGAGAGTGCACAAATTCAGAGGCCTGGTGGGGCTGTGGCAGGGCTGCCATGAAACTGGATTGAGACAGGCATTAGCGCAGCCAGAGGTGCCCCCGTTGGACTGAGGGCAGCCCCTACTCCAATCTTGGGGATGGCGGTGCAGGAGGTACGGAGAGACGGTTACCCCCGTGCCCATCGGGGCTCGAGAGAGGAGGCTACGAAGAGGGGCCGAGTGCCTTGACCTCCATCTGAGCAGCCGGGGGCAGAGAAGTGGCCTAACGACAGATTGAATCACAACCTCAACCGAAGGGGACCCTTGTCCAGACTGGGTGGCGAGGGGGACCAGTTAGAGCTTCGCCAGGCGTCCAGTCTCCAACCGCTGGCTGGGCTATGAGAGAGGCCCTTTAAACCTCTTGCAAGGGCTTATCACAGCACAACTACAGCACTGCGGACACAGGCCATATCTGGCGCAGCCCATGCACTCCAAGACCACGACAGGTGCTGCGACTGTCCACTCCAAGGGGTGCGACTCTCCGATGGCCTCGGTCCGGAAAGGGAGAGAGGTCCTTGAAAGAGATGCTCACCAAGGGACCCCTGACAGGGGACAAATGCGGCAAAACACCCCCTGATTCGACGGTTCCTGAAGACTCAGGTGACAGAGATGCCCCAATCACTCGCTCCTTCCTCGAGTCCCTGTTCAATGTCCTACGCGAGGACTTCCACACGTTCAAAAGCGAGGTGGCGGGCGAAGTGAGAGAGATCAGACGGGACGTTGACGAAATTGGGGAGAGAGTAGCGGCTATCGAGGAAAAGGAACTAACCAAAGGGGAGGAGATCGAACAGCTCCAGCAAGAGGTGCTTCATTTACGTGACCAGCAAACTGACTTGCAGGCCCATGCGAAGACCTAGAGAACTGCTCAAGGCGGAGAAATATTTGCGTTCGAGGGGTCCCTTCGAAGGCGGAAGGGGCGGACATAGCTCACTATCTCCAGGGTCTATTCAGAGACATTCTGGGCGAGCCGCAAGACTTTGAGATTCGCATCGACAGAACACACCGGGTGGGCCTACAGAGGCGTGCTCCGGCACCTCCACCGGACATCTTGGCCTTCATCCCAGATTTTCCCCTGAAAGAGCATATACTACGGGAGGCCAGCACGAAACGACCTCTCGCATACCAAGGATACCCAGTGGCCCTGTACCAGGACTTAGCTTCCATCACCCTCCAGCGGAGAAAAGCTTTCAAAGATGTGACTGCCCACCTGAGGGGACAGGGAGTGGCCATCCTTTCCGCCACAAGCTCCACCAACTACGTTCCCTTCGAGAGACTTGCAAGGTTCTTGGCTTGGAACCACAGAGTCCAGAGGGCTCGCCGAGCCGCACACAGAGGCCTTCCAGTGATGGTTGGCAACAGGAGGGCCGCAGACACACTCCTAGCCTGGAACTACGCCCAGACTCCAACACCATGGTGCAAGAGAAGCAGGTGGCTCTGGATGCCGTCCTGAAGGACACCGCTTCGTTGGCCTCCTCCTGACTCTGTGGAGGGGAAGATGGGGCATTGAAATCGCATTGGCTGGGGATGGGGGGTTGGGGGCGGGGGGCCCGGGCTTCTTGGGCCACATTCTCACCCCGATTCCTGCTTTCCACATCTTTGGATGACGGGCAGGGAACATTGACTAACCTTGGGGTATTGGCGGTTAGGGAGGGATAGGGTGGGTTCTGGGAGGGGGGGAAAGTTTACGGTGGGGGATGTTGGGGACTGGTTGGGGTGGAGTTTGGAGGGGAGGGGCTGGTTGTCCGGTAGATTGCGTCACCATTGCAGATGGAGTTCGGGCGGCCCGGCATCCCGAGGCCTCGACTCTCGGGCTGGCCGCTATTAGCACCTCTGATGACTTTCAACTTGCACTCATGCACGCTTATCTTTCTCCCGCGAGACAGGGGCCATCTTCGCTTTGGGGAAAGGCACATATCTCTGGAGACACAGCAGCGAGTGGGGTTCATGTTGGGCATGGTCACTAAGGAGGTGAAGGTCGTTACACTCAACGTCAAGGGGCTCAATAACCCAGTTAAACAGAGGGCCTTACTGTCCTTCTTGGAGCATGCAGAGTCCGACGTGTGCCTCCTGCAGGAGACACATCTCCTAGTCGGGAATCAACACCGCCTACGATCCAGGGTATTCCCACACCAATACATCTCTTCTTCGGGGTAGAAGAAGGCTGGAGTAGCTATTCTCGTATCTAGTCGCTGCACGGGGGTGGTACTCGAGAAGGTGGCGGAAATCAAAGGGAATCATATACAGTAAGGAGCTTAGGGGTAGAGAACAGGTCGTTCCCCACTCTTATAATCATAAACAGAAAAGGACCTGTTCCCATAGTGATACTGATACTCAAATCCCTTCACGTCCATTATGAATCATTCCTGTATATACTAGGTTGCCATAATTTAACATTAGCTGGGGAACAATGGCGATGCTCTACATATTTCACTTATTGTCAATAAAGCTATTGAAATCATAAAAAAGATGTACACACATAACGGCTTTTGCTCCCTACTTGTTGATTTACTATATAGCCTGAATAAGAGTGCAAGTGTGGCACATGTAGTGAATAATGTAGTGATGTTAATTAGGAAAAGTGGCTCTGTATGTCATGACAACAGTAGACATTTTAATAAAAACGCAATTCAAATGATTACAAAAGATTAAGATGGATGATACCATTCACATGTAATAGCCACCTATATATAAAGGGAGCGTAATACAGCATCAAAGTAGATAGGAGAATAGCACATCGGACCCATTCCAATATGGCGCCGGTGCTTTTTCCATATCGGTAGCAGACATTGACTGGAAGATGGAAGGTGGGGTCGGTGGGGCATGAAGTGGCGTCGCGCGCCCGGCTCGGTAAAAACTCCCAGTGTGGACCGAACCAACATGGTGCTGAGGTAAGGCCAGACACCGACGCGGGCACGGTAAGCGGGATTCCATGAGGCAAGAAGCTAAACAGGGGCAGAGCAGTTTGGACGATGTAATACGGCATCTCTTATTTACAACGAAAGGCCTTGTAAGCTTAACCTGACTATGGAAATGGGATGTAGACGAAGTAAGGATAGTAATACACCTCCGGATTGACAACACTAGCAGCATAACCAGTGGGAGAATAATATGGAATATTTGACATTTATATGCCTTCTTTTAAAGTTGAGTTGACTATGTTTTGCAGAGTGACGTGGGGCAGTGACTGCGAGAGCCAGTGAGACAGTGAGACGCGTACACACTTACAAGCGCATAAGGGTATAGGTATACCCAAGCGGGACACTATCCCGGTAACTATTGTGACAATATGAAGGGGGGCATTTATAAGGTAATCATTTTTGAACGTGTGATCATGTGCCTGGCGATCATGTTGCGGTTGTGTTTTATTTGTGTCTTCCATAGGCATATTAAAATAGTGAAGCATTAGTGCAGGGTGGAGTGATTGACCCACGCCCTGAAGAAATTGCCGTGAGTTTTCCCTTGGCAATAAAACATGTCAGCTTTTTATGAGCAGACACACAGCACTGAATAAAGTCTAAAAAGGCCAGTGTGATCTAGCTCGGTTTTACATTTGGGATGAGCGGAGCAATAGCATGGTCTCCGTCGTCCCTATTTTATTTGGGTTGATTCTGCCGCACAGCGAGAGATACTATCTGGTGCAGAAGCAGTTATTGACATCACACTCTGGCACCTTGCTCATATATAAATATATTTTTTCTTTTCACTTTATCACGGTTTTTGTTAAGGATTGGTGGTGCTGATGATGAGAACCTGAGGAAGCAGGCGAGTACCATCCTGCTCTCTCCCTTGGTGTTACTTCCGTGAGGCACCACCAATCCTCCCTCACATTTTTCACTCATTTTCTCCATTTCTTTTGCTCAGTTGAGCAGGTCACATCACATGAGAGGATGGGCTTAATTGTGGGAGACACTAGTTAGAACAAACGTAACTGACAGTTTTTAAGTGTCCTAACAAAAGTGATCCAGATCCCAGCAATATAGACGGTATAGATGTAACCGCTGGTCCAATAGATTGTTTTGAATGATTCATAACGGACGTGAAGGGATTTGAGTATCAGTATCGCTATGTGAACAGGTCCTTTTTGTGTATGGAATTCAAAGGGATACTGTTGGTCTACACAATACGATTTGGCCCCCACACCATGGTGCTTGGCTCATTGTATGCCCCCAACTCTAGGCAGGAGGTCTTCCTTAAGAGGGCTTTAACGGACACACTGACTTTACAGAATCGCATGACCCTCATCGGGGCAACCTGAATCTCGTAATGGATTTGAGCAAAGATAGAACACAGTCCACATACTCCCAGAGCGGGGAGCTTTCACCGGATGGGAAACTTTGGTTGGGGGAGATGGGTCTCATAGATCTCTGGCGAGAGGCTCACCGGACTTCCTCCCAATACACCTTTTTCTCCCATGCACATAAATCGTATGCACGGCTTGACTACCTTCTCGGTACAAGGGAGATCGGTAGGGTGGTGGGGTCCGTGAACATCGAGCCGGCTGCGTTATCGGACCATGAGGCAGTAACCGTGACCATGCTGTTGGAGATGACCTCACGTCCGACTGGTCAGTGGCGGCTCCGGGAAACGATGCTACATAAGCAGGCAGTAGAGCAGCAACTTACTAAGTACATACAGGACTTTTTGGCCCTTAATGATACGCCAGATATAGCGACCACGACTCTTTGGGAGGCGCTGAAGGTGGAGGTCCGTGGTGAGCTGATCGCCATAGCGGCGGCTGACAACAAAGAGCACAAGGAACTTCGCGCGGCGTTGTCTGCTCAGGTACGGGAGGTTGAACGAGTTCACAGTCGCACTGGGGTGCCCCGTGTGTGGAGGCAACTGAAGGCCGCCAGGGCTCAATTGGCAGGGCTGGACCTCGATAGGGCGGAGTATGCGGCGGTCAGGTTGAAACACTCATACTATATTGGGTGAGATCGTACAGGTCGCCTCTTGGCCGCCAGGCTCCAAGCCCAGAGACAGCAGACGCAGGTGACTTCGTTACATGGCAACGGGCAGGAGGAGATAACGGGGGACCAAGACATTGCCAGGGCTTTTCAGGACTTTTATAAGGCGTTATACACGGCTGACACCGCCTCGGACCAGGCGTCCTTGGACTACCTCAACTCAGTCAACGTGTCCACACTCACGCCTGACCAGGCGAGGAGACTCGACGCCCCCATTTGGATCAAAGAGGTGGTTACAGCGATTTCACGACTTAAGTTTCTCAAGTCCCCCGGCCCCGACGGGTTCCCTGCCCTTTACTCCTTTGGAAGGGTAGCTTCAATCCCCGCCCCGATGCTGGGGGCGGCCATAGTGGTCTTGCCAAAGCCAGACCAGGATCACCAGCAATGCGGCTCACACCGACCTGTGTCGCTCCTAAACGTCGATTTTAAGATTTTTACTGGCATACTTGCTGCTCGGCTGGGTCCGTGCATGCTCAGCCTGATAGAGCCAGATCAGGCTGGGTTTATTCAATCTAGTCAATGCGGGGATAACACCAAGCGGATATTGCACCTCATTGATAAGGCCCACCAGACTCACATGGACGCGATCCTATTGACGATAGATGCCAAAAAAGCATTTGATCGCGTAGACTGGCGCTTTCTGGGGCATCCGATGACAAGATTCTGCGTGGGGAAGAGATTCCGGGACTGGGTGGGCTGCTGTTATAATGACCCCACTGCCGTAATCAGGGTAAATGGCTTATCGTCCCATGCTTTCGCGATCCAGAGGGTAACCCGGCAGGGGTGCCCACTGTCCCCTCTCCTTTTCACCTTGTATATCGGACCACTAATGCAGAAAGTCCGGACCAATCGAGCCATCAAGGGTATACCGTTTGGGGGAGAGACTCACCCAATCAGCCTCTACGCGGACGACGTTATAGCAGCATTGGTGGAGCCGAGGGTTTCTCTTCCGGCATTCATAGATGAGCTGGAGGCTTTTGGAGCTGTGTCTGGCTTCCAAGTCAATGTAGGGAAATC
Source organism: Triturus cristatus (assembly GCF_964204655.1). NCBI lineage: Eukaryota > Metazoa > Chordata > Amphibia > Caudata > Salamandridae > Triturus > Triturus cristatus. The sequence goes on from NC_140593.1 coordinate 228,003,406, forward strand.
ACTTATTTTAGATCTGAATCCGGCGTCGTCCTCGATCCAACTACAGGATGGCTGCATGCATGGCATCCACGTGGTAGACTCGATACACTATTTAGGACTGACCTTCGCGTCATCAGTGAGCCAAACGGTCCGACTGAACTATTCCCGACTGGCCCAGCAGGCGAAGTGGGACCTTGGTGCCTGGAGCAAACACCAGCTCTCCCTGATGGGAAGAATAGCGGCGGTCAAAATGTCCTTACTGCCCAAAGCACTCTTTCTATTTCAAACTCTCCCAGCTCTACCTCCCCCGGGGGCGATCACTTTGTTGCAACGCAACATCAACCAGTTTGTCTGGGCAGGGGCGAGACCCCGCATGAGCAAAGCACTGGGGTTTAGGCGGCCTGAGCAGGGGGGACTGGGGATACCAGATCTCCTAGGTTATTATAAGGCGGCCCAGCTGAGATATCTGGTGGAATGGGCTAGGCCAGAATCCGAAAAGAGGTGGCTCTTCCAGGGCCATGCCCTGGATGGAGTACCTCTTTGGAAGGTTCCCTTTTTAAGGAAGTCCCAGCGGCCTCCGGGCCTAATGAGATCTCCCATCACTAAATCAGTGATGTCGATATGGGACGGGGTGGCGGTCTCTAGAAAGCTCACCATGTTCCCTTCTCCTCTGACTCCTCTGTTCGGGAACAGTGACTTTACGCCCGGCTGGTCGGACAAAACGTATACTGTGTGGCGAGACACTTCTTGTCACTCAGTGGGACACCTTTTCAACCTCCCGGAGGTCCTCTCCTTCCCTCAGCTGAAGCAGGAATACGGCATTCCGGAACGGTTCCGCTACCTACAGCTGCGACAGTGGGTGCTGCAACCAGAAATGAGGGAGATGGGGGGGACGCCGATTGACTAAGTACGAGAAATGGCTGATCACCAAGACCACCGACAAGGGACTGATTTCCGACATGTACGACATGCTCCGACATAACACGCACCCGCAGGACACGCCAAGCAAGAGGAGATAGGAATGGGAGCTGAGAGGGAAACTCACACCAAAAGACTGGGACGGGATCAACTATAGGGCGAAACATACGGCTCGCAATGTAGCTAGCATAGAATCTGCCATGAAAATTGCTACATATTGGTACCTTAACCCGGTGCGCCTCCACAGGGGCAATCCCCAGAAGAGCTCCGCCCGTTGGTGGGGTTGCGGTGGCGAAGGAATGCTACTACCTATCCTATGGGACTGTCCACTTCTCTCCTCATACTGGACCATGATCCTAGACACTGTGGACGAGCTCTTCAACACACAGATCCTGAGGCTCCCGGTATATGTTGTCCTGGGGCTTCCAAATCCCATCACATACCCACTTAAGAGTATCAGGGGTCGGCAAATGGGGATGGCACTGGGGGCAGCGCTGCAAAATGTATTGACATACTGGGGTTCCTCCACCTTGCCCAACTACACGGGGTGGCTACGCAGGTTATGGTTCATTCTCGGAATGGAACGCATCTCTGCCACGTTGATTAACTCCACTAACTCCTTTCAGACAGTGTGGGCCCCCTTTCTGAAAATTCTTTCGTCCGAATTCAACGAGATCACTCAGCCAAAATACCTACAGGTGTTAAGACTCTCGGACATGTGGCGACCTTCTCAGCCCTCTATAACAGCCGAACCACACTATAGTGGCACTTGGCACAAAGAGACCAAATAGGGGAGCAGCGACTACCTGACGGGGTGGGGGGTGGGAGTTATTCTTTTCGGTTGTTTACAGAGTATGCCTTTTTGGGATGCACTCCGCATATTAGGGGGTACAAAAGTGTATTGTTTTGTACGCACCCTACTTCCGACGGGCCTTCATGAGCTGTGATTACACCCGCAGCTTACCCAGATTCTTACAATGTCTATTCTCATGCTATCTCTGCTTGTTGTGTTTTGTTTCTTTGAAAACTTCAATAAACACATTTAAACATAAAATGGCTGTGAGCTGTTATTCAAAGTTGAGAAAGTTGTGTGCATTTGGCGATTAGTGCCAAAAAGTTTTAGTTAAAGTTGTTATTGTGTCCTTTGTGGCCTAAGAACTCGGGATACACACCTGCGTGGTGGTTTCAGTGTAGAAGACACTGAGTAAGATTGCCTGCTGTGTTGTGGTGTTTGTCGTGAGACGCCCACAGCATTTTATGGACAGGGACTTTCTTTTGTATGCTAGTGGTAAGAAGTTGGTATAGTCGATCTCAGGTGCACAGGGAATAACTGTATCAATAAGAGTGAGACTCCGCTGGTAGAGGTCTCATTTGAAGTGAATGACAAAGATAGGTAAAGAAATAATATTATATCTTATTACCTTTTGAGTGAGAGACATCTATTTCCTTAAGTGGAGCAGACCTATTTAAGTTTTGAAATTGCTTGCACATTGTATTGTATATTTGCTTAGAAAATATGCTGCACAAGATTGTGAAGGAGGGTGAGCTGCTGCAAGGAGTGAGATCTGCGTCACAGTGAGTCATGCTGTGATTGGTCGTTTGGTGTAAAGCCGCTCTGAGATTTGTTGACTACGTCATAAAAGGTCACGCTGTTATTGGTTGTGATTGCTGAATCGAAAATTATTGGAGAATTTCATTTCCTGGTTTTGTAGAAAACATTTGTGAAATACGAAATTGAATGAAAATTAAAAATTTCAAAACTTTGCGAAAATTAATACAAAGAGATGTGAAGATGTACTGCCTGAAGGTACACCAGGATATACCTTATTGAAGGATAAAGGATTACATGCATGTATTTGGCTTGAACAATGGCACAAAATTACAGAGAAAGACGAGGTCCTACAGTTTCCTCATTATGGTACCATTGAGAATTGGAGGAAATTATACGATATGAAACCACCCCCTACATTTACTCGATCTGAGGCATTAAGTTCTTGGGAACACATAGCATAGACATAGAGGGTAAGGGAAATATCAGGGAAGGTATAAGAGAACCATCGCTCAGTATGCAGAAGCTAGATCCAATGTACAACAGAAAGTATGGAGAGCAGATGTTATTCAGGGAACAAAAACGTATCCTTTGATAGCAGTCAAATGAGGTCAAAATAAAAAGAGAAGTGGAAACATATTGAGACAAAAAGAGTGATGCTGAACCAGAAGGAGAAATAGTGACATAGATGATGATTTCTTCAATGGCTTGTAGATGAATCGCCCAGTACCATACAATGAATCTCAGACTGAGGGTTTGACAAATGGAAATACAGCTGATATTACAAATGCCCCTGTTATGCCTGAGATACTAAAAGAGACCACACTTGTTTCTCCTATAAGAGGGGGAACAGAAATAACAGCTCAGTTGAACCGATTTGATTTGATAAATCTGGGTTACAGGTAAATACTGCCCATACTTTGACTACACCTACTGGAGTAAATATTACACGTGATAATCCACTAGATTTGACAATGTTATATTTGCTTCAGACACCTACGGCTCCGACTCGAAGCAATACAACAGGTACTAAGAGTACAGGTTCCATTTTAAATCAGACACAGTTTGACCCTACAAGCAGAACTGTTTAGGTGTTATCACCTTCTAATCTTCCTGGAACAGGTGAGCCCCCTATAATAAGTTACAATCCTTCTGAAATGACTGTGCCAAGATTTCAGTTTCTGATACATCCTCATTAAGTATGCAACCTGAAACAAGTAGACATTTGACAAATGGAGATTTGCATTAAAATACTCACAGAGAACAATCAGGATCTACTCCTCAAGATGTTGATGATTGACTTAAAGGGTTTTGTACCCCGATTAATAATCAAAATCCTGAAACTGTTCCAGTCACAGGAAAGGGACGAACATAAGATGTGGCCAAGCTAAATGTACAGTCAGAAGAAATTATTTTGGGAACTCTTAGTCCATCTCGATTAGATGCCTACCAGGAGGAGGAACTACTGTTTCTCTGTAAAGATATTACCCAACGAGCTAAACAGAACATGAAAAGCTGATTGAATTAGCTCAGACATAAAGAATTGATGTTCAGAGATCAAAGGTTGTGCAAAGTACAGAAATAACAGAAATTTTGCTAACATGAGGTGAGCTAGAATGAAATTGCAGATTAAGGAACTAATGACTCTGATAAAGAAATGGAGCAAGAGAGAGAAATGGAAAGGTAGATGGTAGAACAAGAAGGAAACACAGAAAGTTAGAGTGCATACACCTCCAGTTGTTATTGACAGAGGAGATAGAGGAATACAGATGCTTCCTATGAGGGAAGTACCCGGTGGATGATATGTGCATGTGCCTTGGACTAGGTCTGATATTTTGTCATTCACAAATAAATTCCTGAAATTGAGAGAAAATCCAGTGGAATGGTACAAACAGATTAAAAATTTCAAAAGTTATGTGGATTGATTTGAATACCTTGTCTGACATTGTGGTTCCAGGAGACATATGGACCTAGTGTAAAATGTATGTGGATTGGCCTGATACAGAACCAGATAGAGATCCCAAAAGAGGCACACCATATCCAGTGGTATTAAACAAATACCAACTGGTAATAAATCACCTGAAAACCAAGATTTGTCCTAAAGAGATTGATTGGTTAAAGATTAACAGAAAAAACCCAATAACTTAAAGAATCAGTTTGTGCCTATTACAAGAGATTGATACAGGTTTTCAGGCAGTACAGTGGAATGATAAATGTGGCTGAGGAAGATATGGGACATTTTGTTTACAGATTTGTGAATGGTTTGAGACAAACAATATCTTTTATGATTCATCACTATAATCTTTGGAAAAATAGACTGTTTGATGAGCTCTTGTACTATGCTAAATATTGCGGAGATTAAATTGAAGTGAAACACGAGAAGCTGAAAGAAAAGCTAATTTGCTCAAATGAAAGCTGTGCAGAGAGGTCAGAATCAGTCAGGTTTTGAAAGCACTGTTCCGGTACAGAGAGGATATAATCAAGTTCCAATGAAGCACGGTGTTAATGGTTTTCAACAGCAGGATTTTCAGTCACAGGGTAGAAGTTGTGGTGTTCCAGTAGATCCTAGAATGAGTGTTGATGTGTCAGCTTTAAAAAAACAAATCCATGTCACGGGTGTGGAAATTTTGGCCACTGGAAACGCAAGTGTAGGTTTAATGTGACTAATGCTTGAAATCAGATGGAGGGTATGAACAGTTTCTGGAAAATAACATAGTCCAGACTCAACAGATACAAAGAGAGAGTTCAAAATCTAATAAACCCCAATCAATGCAGATACCACAAGCTCCGATGCCTCAAAAGAATGTTCAGGTACAAAGATACAGTATGAATCAGTCAACAGAGGACCAGAAACGTTTTCCCAAATCCAAATGCATCACAACAGTATTTGATTCAGACAGATGATTTCAATCAGGACCGGTCAGCCTGATGGTGCCGGAGGGGAGAGGAGGACTGGGTGCCTGGCATAGACTTAGAGGTAGACCAGAATGATCCTTATGTGGATGAAGTGGTAAATGAGTGGTGCTACCCACTCTGCTGTAAGAACAGTAGAGGTTCCTAACCCTTTCGGGAGAAAGTATCCAAGTCGTAGGAGTTTCAAATAAAATGTTGTCCACCCCAATTTCATAAGCAGTTTTTGTTGAAATAGGGTCCTTTGAGGATCCACATCGATTTGTGGTGTGAGATTCAAGTCTGGTTAATCTACTTGGACATGACTTATTGTGCAAGCTTAATTGTTTCATCTACTGCACTCCAGAAGATATTGAATTTCATACCAGCGATGAGGATGTTGTTTTTAAACAAGCCCAGCAGAGATCTGACATGGGAACGTACCCTTTCTTGATGAGAGATGATTTACCTATTGAACTGAGAGACACTGTGTTACCTAAAGTCTGGGACTTTACGGGTAATATATCAGACTAGTCACAGGTGTTGAACCAGTCGGTATCACTGTCAAACCAAATGCAGAATTTCCAAGAATACCACAGTGCAATTTTACCCCAGATACTATTGCCAGTATTAATCCTGTGATTGACTCAATGATTGAGGAAAGGAACCTAAAGGTCCATGTGACTCTCCCAATATGGATGTGTTGAAGCCGAATGGCAAGTATCGTATTGAGCAGGATTTACCGAAAGTGAATGCTATTGTTGTCCTGTGGTACCTAATCCAGCTGCGATACTATTTCATATTCCATGTGAGGCCGATTGGTTTTCAGTAATTGGCTTGTGCCGGGCCTTTTTCTCTATTACTTTGTATGAGGATAGTCAGTACTTTTTTGCTTTCCGTTTTGCCAATCGTGTTTTGGTATGGTGCCGAGTCCCACAAGGGTATACAGAAAGTCCCTCAATATTTACTCAGATTCTCAAAAAGAACCTTGAGTCTCTGGTAATAACAAATCATTCAGTGCTAGTATAGTATATGGACGACCTGCTGGTGGCGTCAAATACTAAGGAAGCTTGTAAGATTGATATTATTTCAATTTGAAATCATCTGGCTGAAAATGGACATAAGTATCCCCGGCTAAGATACAATTTTGCCAAACTGAAGTCCTATACTTAGGACACCACATTGAAAAAGGAGCAAAGAAAGTGTCACAAGAAAGAATCTCTACTCTAAAGGACAAGTACCACAATCCATTGTTAAAAGCTCTGAGTAGTCTGATCAAAGTGACCGTGATGATGAGCAAACAGCTGTAAGGAGATCAAAAAGAGCGAGAGTACCCAGCCAAAAGTACTCATCGTGTGAATGGACTTGTCTGGTAGAAAATGAACGGGACAAGAATTCTCTACCTTTTGCTTTAACAATACGAGTCCACCTGAACCTCCTTGAAATGAACTTCTAAATGAATTTCAATCGTGGTGCACCACTTGTAGGACTGACACAATTTATGCTAAATATACTCATCAATGAAGCTGATCTGAGAATGTTTTCATACTGAACAAAACCAGTATACTGTGCTTAGGTATATTTGTGTCGAACTTTGTTGGACTGCTCAAATCACTTGCTGTCATTTTTTAAATTTTTTAGTCAAACGGTTTGAATCAGCAAACATCCATGAAGCCTATCACTGAAATCTATATTAGATGCAAACGTGTATATGCAGGGATCTTTTCTGTTAATGCTTCTATATTAGTTGAATTGCTTATTATTTTAAAGTTGCAACGTTATGTACCCATTAAAGATTCTAAGCTTACAACTTCTTTCAAAACTACCAAAACTAATAGCACTAATTTTATTTTTTAATGATAACACTTTACATCTTGATTTTCCAAAAACTGATCATTCACTAAATGTCTACATAGTTTACTGAATAGGTACATTGACACAATGGATGTTTAGAGATTGCTACATATGTGTGCAATTTCCTGCATCAGTTGCTGAAGGTGTTACCTACCATAGTGTTTACTGTTAACATATGGAATTTCTTGCAGTGTATTAACTAGTTTGTTTTATGGTACTGACCATTTGCATTATTATTATTCAAATGAAAATATGATGTTTCCTGAACTTCGTGTACTAAAAAAATTAAATCCACATCTTGAAGTTTTACTAGTTGAGATTATGGGCTATCTATTTAGATCAGCTCAATCCTTGGACATGGTTTAATGCACATAGAAATAACCTAACATGTAAACTGAGGAGAGTTGAAAAGAAATTCATAGATTTAGTAGGAAGTAGACTAGGCAATGGAGCAATTAAAACTACTGCACCTCCTAAACTAACTCTGTGGAATTTAGCAGAAGAACATAAAATAGTTGAAGGAATGGCTACATTCGCTTTAGACTGGTAATATAAAGGAAAGCTTTGTGTATATATTGAAAAAGTTTAAATAGTAACACAAAATTTTGAACATGCATTTGATGTTTATGAGACCTGGGGAAGATATTTAGAAGAAGCTGACCCTATCTTTCCTGGAGTGTATTATATTTGTGGAAAGAATGCTTTTTATAAATTGCCAAAAGGATGGAATGGAAGTTGTAGTGTGGGAATTGTGTTTCCCAAAATATATCATGTGAGACAAATTGAAGAAGAATTAAAACGGGAGAGTGAAGAGGTGTGAGTGCAAAGGAGATAGTGGGTGACATTTTTGGAGTTCTAATACCTTCTGTTGGAGTAGCATTAAACTCCACTAAAAACAGAAAATGTTCTCCTATATTAGTCACCTGTACAGCTGGAGGATTTTCAGTTGTAGATCTTGAAAATGATTTCAATACGATCGATGGTGATGCAAAATCGATTTGCCCTAGACATCCTTCTCGCAAAAGAGGGCGGAGTCTGCAGATGTTAAAGGTTCAACTATGTTGCGCCTACATACCGGATAAGAGGATAGATTTAGAAAACTACATTAAAAAAAATTATTAATTTAAACAAAGACTTGAAAGGTTAAAATCTGATAGTGCCTGGGAAATTATAGGAAAAGGATTGTCAACTGTTAGTAATTGGTTGGGTAACTTAGGTAATGGGCTAGTGATTTCTATCTTGAAACCATTAGAGGTGATCTCCTTGTGCATAATGCTGATGATATCTACCAAATTCTGTAGGTATAAAAGGAATATACAAGGAGTGAAAAGAACAAGATCTGATCTTGAACTAGAGGACAAGCAATGTAAATATTTTGACAAAATGAAAATTTTGGAAGAGTCCAGAAGAAAGAGGCTTATGACAAGAAAAACATAATTTGTGATGATCTGATGTCAGAGAAAGTGTGATAACTTGATTTGCCATCAAAGGGGGGCTTGATGCAGTGTATAAGCTGATCATTCTTTACACAACATAAAAAAATTATTTTGACAATGAAACGCTAAATGTGCACTTTGCACACTGTTAGAAATAGGGGTCTCTAGTTGGCAGTGGTTTGCACGCTGTCGAAGTAGAGAACCTTCCTTCTAGTCAGGTCTAAGGGAGTTACACACCCAGATAACCCCTGCTCACCCCCTGGTAGCTTGGCAGGAGCAGTCAGGCTTATCTCAACGGCAATCAGTAAAGTATTTGTGCATAACAAAAACATTAACACAGTGAAAACACTACAAATGGACACCCCACCGCTTTAGAACAATAAAGTATTTTATCTAAACCAAACAGGACCAAAACTACAAAACCCAACACACCCAACTCCAAATATGACTTTTAAAAGCTTTTAGCAATTCTGTCCTTAGGAAACCATGGATGCAGTGATTTTACACAAAGTACCTAAAGATCTACCAAAATTCACAAGGCAAAACAGCCGCAGAGAATGGAAGCGTCAGAAAACATAGTGATGTTTCGGTTCCTGAGATCTTGGGGAGGTAATGCCTCAGTTGTGCTGCACACAGGAGAAGTGTTGTCGAATCCGTACTGTAGGGGGAAGCAATGCGTCAAAATCCAAGGCGGTTCTGGTCTGCGGGTGATACGTCGGGAAAACGTAGCGCACAGGTGCGATGCGGGGAAATCTGGATGTGCTGGAGGCTCTGCATTGTTTTCTTCAGCCGCATGGCTGCAGCGCATGGAAACTTCCTGCACCGCGGTGCTGCATCAGAAAAACAGGCGATCAAAGGGTGGTGCGTCAATTTTAAGGGTTTCAAGCAGCAGAACAACCTCCAAGGACCCAGAGCTGATATTTGCACCACAAGGCAGGTCACAACTCCCAGCAGTGTAGTTTGGGGATGCTGCAGATGAAGTCTTTGATGGCCCTGAGCCTTCTTAACAGGAGACAAGCACACACAAGCCCTTGGAGAAACTTCACAAGCAGTATACACAGCAAAGTCCAGTATTGTTTCTCTCCAAAGCAAAAGCAACAACTGCAGGCTAACCCGGCAAAGCAACACATGGCAAAGGGGCAGTACTCCTTCTCACAGCTCATCATCTATTCTTGTCAGAGGTTCTTCTTGATCCAGAAGTGTTCTAAAGGTCTGGGGTTTTAGGTACAATACTTATACCCCTTTTGGTCCTTGAAGTTGGCAAGTTTCAAAGAGCGTCTTTGTTGTTCACAAGTTCTTGTTTTGCCCAGCCTTGGCTCCAGAAACACTCTAGGGGGATTAGAGTGTAACAGCATTATGAGAGGACAGACACATCCCTATTTAGGTGTCTGTGACAATTCCTCCCACCACTCTAGCGCAGGAAAACCCATCAGCCTGGTGATGGCTCATGAGGATATGCAGGACACACCGGAGCTCCCTTTGTGTGTCTTACTGGAGTGAATCCACTAACAGGCCCCTGTCAGTCTAAACAAGATGTTGATTCCACAGGCAGGTGGAAGCACAGGATGTTACGCAAGAAATGCTCACTTTCTAAAAGTGGCATTTCAAACTCATAATCTAAAACCACCTTCACTAAAAGATGTATTTTTATATTCTCAGCTCAGGGAGCCCAATTCCAAATCTCTATATCTTCCCAATTGAAAGATACACGTGTAAAATGTTACAAGGCAGCTCCAATGAGCTCCAATGAGAACCTATGAGAGAGACCAGCCTTGCAATAGTGGAAAACGAAATTTGCAGTGGGGGTACATTGGGCCAACCTTAGGGGTGCCTTACATATAGAAATTTGTGAATGTTAGAGCCTGGCAAGTGGGTGCACGTACCAGGTCGACATGGCAGTTTAAAACTGCACTGCAGACGCTGCAGTGGCAGGTCTAAGAGGAGTTCACACGGCTACTCGTGTGGGTGGCTCAACCATTGCTGCAGGTCCACTTGTAGCATTTGCTTTACAGGCCCTGGGCACACACAGTAAATCAAATATACCAATCGTGGACAACCAATCAGTATCACAATTTATACAGGGAGCATTTGCACTTTAGCACTGATCAGCAGTGTTAAAGTGCCCAGAGTGCCTAAACCAGCAAAAACAAAGTCCAGTACACAGTCAAAAACACAGGAGGTAGAGACAAAAAGACAGGGGAAACCACACCAAGGATGCAAGGTCTAACACACACATTTAGAAAAATAACATTGAAACTGAGAAAAGGTAAAGTACTAGCACAGTAAAAGTGTGCTTGGATTTAGAGAAAAATAAAACTTTTGAGAGTAATGAATTTAACATGTTTATTAACTCCTTACTTTAACAATGCCGTAATGAAAGATTTTTAATGGAAAACTTTCTATGATGCAAAATAACAAATTATTATTTATGAAGCAGTATATCTATGTAACAAGTGAGTCTTACACATGATTCTGCAAATATTAATGATGAAACTTGGCATCCCTATTGCCTTTATTGTAATGCATCATAGCAAACAAAACACTAGTGGAAATCAAATTTGTTACATTGTATGTGGTTGAAACTTTCAGCATAAATTATTAGAGCCTTAGATTACCCTGTAACAATTTTATTATACTGATTCTTAGGAACAGTTTGCATATATGAACTTTTAACATTTTAGTAGTTGGCTATATTTGGAGTTGGATATTTCTAGGCAATTATCACTGACAACTTTAGATTTAATTCTCTATAAGATAGGCTTGATTTATTTCAGTCAGTCAAAACCACTTTATTTGGTTTATAAAAACCATAAAAGTACATGACATATAACACAGAATAATATTAAAAATACAGTTCACCAATTAGCTTGGGCGACATAAAGAATTTCAAGACTAAATTTCATGGATATGTTAAAAACACAAGTTACCATCAATTCATATATGGCAGCAAGCAGCTGAAATATAAGTTAAGAGACAAAACCTCAGATCAGAGGACAGACATTAGAGCAAGGTTCATTTGATCATTCAAGTACAGCTAGATCACGTCAGAGAATGCAGTTTTCTCCTATGCCTCACAGCAGCGACTAAATAGCTTGCAATATCAAAAATCTCCCAAGGATCATTCAACATCTGTAAATAAAGTAAAGCAGGTCTAACCTGCATAAAACCTTTTACCCTTGCAATTGGGATTAATAACCTGCTACGGATATCACTATAATCACAAAATATTATAAAGTGCATGGTATCCTGGGTGGAAAAATTGTCGCATGTGCAGAGGCCCAAATCGCTCAACCTGCTCCAACCCTGTGAATCAGCTAGTAATCAGTAAATAAGATTAAAACAAAATCTAGTTAAAAGAAGGCGATGGAAAGGCTTGGTAATGACTTTCAAATACGGTTCTAACTGTGGAGTGGTTTTTAGCAAAAGGTATGCTTTAATGGAAGGTTTCATCAACTCAGTTGCCTCTCTCTCTAAAGAAAACAAATAAAAAAAATCTGTCTTTACCCACACCAGGTCCTCTTTTCTTATTTTTCCTAGGAAGTCAGAGTTCTAGCCGCCCTAATTTAGATAAAATTGCCTTAACATATTGTAACCACGGAACACTACATACTCCATCTTCAAGGACACCCATTCCCTGGCAATCTCTTGGTTTAGAGCTAGTTCTTGATTTGTCCAGGTTTTTAGCCATCATACCACCGGAGCGAGCCTTATCAAATCGGAAATATAGCCAATGCCTAACCCTTGATGAATAACATAGGTGGGGTAGTTTGGGGGACTGACAAATGGGATTGTAAAAACTTGTTTTCAACTATCTGTAGCCCCTCCACAGGTTTATATCCCCGGATTGCAGACCCATACATCGCAATAGCTATGCATTTGGACCTGTAAATATTGAGCATAGCTGCGATTGGCTTGGCCCCAAGTCGCTGAGCATAACCGTGGACAGCAGCTGTACATCTTGCCATGGCACGTTTTTTTGCCTTCTGTTGGGGGACCCACAAACCCCTCTCATCGAACAGTACCCCCAAATAAGTGAAGGTCACCCTAGACAGCTCTACGCCTTCACAGTAAAAGGTTTTTGGCTTTTTTTGGTTTCTGTCCCATGGTCATCGTGTGTGATTTAGCTATATTAACAATTAGATTCAACGATTGTATAAAGGCCTCAAAAGAATCCAAAAGCCTCTGGAGCCCTACTGCTGTACGAGCCAACAATACGGCATCTTCTGCGTAAATGAGTGCCGGAATTGCCTTATCCCCTACACGTGGAATATCTAAACTAGCAGATCTTAGAATATTGTCTAATTTATTTATGTATAGGGTGAAAAGCAAGGAAGGTAAAATGCAGCCCTGACCGATGCCTCAACCATTCTTAAAGTGCTTTGTGCATTTGCCATCTTGACTAACACTCACCCTCACGGAGAGATCCCTGTGTAAGTTGGCCAAGAAATGAACTAAACACTGATCTACTCCCATGTCAATCAATATGGACCATAGCTTCGATCTGTTAACCAGATCGAAAGCCGAAGATAGGTCCATAAAGGCCAACTGTAGTGTCCCCACCTTAGCCATTGTGTATTTCCCTGCTAATAAATGTATATTTAAACACTGATCCAGTGTACGCCTTCCTTTTCTGAAGCCATATTGAAGACTTGTTATAACACCACTCTCATTCAGCCAAACTTACTTAAAATCACTCTCCCTAGCACTTTTACAGCTGAGTCGATTAGAGATATAGGCCTATAGCAGCTTGGGTCCCCTCTCTGGCCTTTTTTAAAAACCGGGATAATGGTGGAATACGACTAGGACGTCAGAAATCCCTGCTGACTAACAATATTAAAAACTTTTGTTAAAATTTTAGCCTAGAAGATTGGGTTCTGTTTATACAGATCGGCCAGGACACCGTTTGGGCCGGGGGCCTTATTGGTAGTCATTTGCTTTATTGCTAGCACAACTTCATCTTCATTAAATTCCATTACAGAGGTGTTCAATTCATGTTCTAAGCAGACTGGAGAAATGCTGACTTTAAATGCATTATATAGCCTTTTTCCTTAGGCTGCATTATTTCATAGCCTGGTAATGGACTTTTGTTATGTTTCCTCAAATGTTGCTTTATCTGTCCGTTTTACGCAACATTATTAAATCAATAGACACTTTTTCGGTACTTTGTTGTCAGTGAATTGATGGGAACATGACCCTTCGACCTAATACATAAAGAGCAACAAAGTAAATAGGCATTTTGTCAACTAACTTGTGAGGACAGGATGGACAGTCGTTTCTCACAAGCAACACGGGAAAATATGCTGGAGTATCAATTTTGTGCCTGATGAGCAAAAGAATGGTCACATGATGATCAGACCATCCGTGTGGTGACAATTGATGTCACAAATTAACTATTTGAGGTATAAGAGGGGCAAAGAGGAGGGATGGAATCTCTCTCGATTTCCTATCTACCCACCATAGTGTTGGACTTTCAATGCACCTTGCCATTTTCCCTTTGCTGATGGACTCGCCTGCTGGACGATTTGGGGTGACTGGTGAGAGACCAGATTTGAACTTTCCTGATTATAGCTCAATTCCACTTTCCCATGCCAATGGACTTTTCCTTAGTGGACTCTAATTGATCCCTTTTCTAATGCTAAGAGCAATCTTTTGAATCGTCCCCCCACCTCTGAGGTTATAGAAAACTCTAATCTGAACCATCCTCTTTATGGATTCTTTTTTTCAGCAATAGATTTCCTTTGACTAAATGTGTAGTCTTATATTACATTCTGTAAGACTCATGACTGAACTGTTTAAAATGCTCCTTATATGCATTGGTTTTGGACCTTTAATACAATAACAGCAATTTCTAAAATGTGGCAGAGTCTTTTATTATATGTGCCTTAATGTTTTTTCAAGAGAAACTGTACTTACAATTAGCTGATGGCAGAGAGAGTCATGGGTCATTTTCAGAACATCAGGTGCTTTTGCGCTTGTTCTGTGTAGCCACAGCAGAGCTTCTGGTATTCACAATTCTTGTTAGATTAAACTTCTTTAGGAGGTTTGGTCTTCCAATTGCAATACTCTGTGTATAGCATAGTTCTGAGAGTAGTGTATTTAAAGTTGATCAGAAATTTGTGAGCTGGCTTCTTATTATTGGTCCTCAATAGGTGGCCAACAGTTCGACACCCTGATTTCTCACACCTCAGTGCGACAAATTAAGGTTCATTGGAAGACAAATGCCTCTGTGGGTTAAGTATAGAATCTGAGAGAAGTGACTAAGTGTAAAGTCATTGTTGGGCCCAGAAAAGCAATAGAAAAAGAAAAGAGAAAAAGCTTCTGCTGCAACAGCTTTGTGAAATTGCAATACACTGTGCTATGGCGAGTATGATGATTGCTCACATTCTGTAAAACTACATCCATCTTTAGAGGATTCCTCTGCAGAGAACAATTTAACCAGCAGCATGATTCAGATACGAGGCAATTCTTTTGCTTTGCTTTAAGATTAGTTTTGTACTTTGCAGCCAATGAATAAAGCACCATATTTGTAGTCTACAAGCAAACTCATATTTGCAAAAGGTGACATTTAAATGTTTACTTTGTGTGACTGTCGTTCCTTGGATGATTAGCTTTACAGTTGATTCCTGCAGGACTCGTGATAAAAGTTGATTCTAGATTAAGTGCTCCGTAGAAATATAAAAACAGCGTAAGTTACACCATTTTCTCACTTTAGTGTATTTTCTTTTCATCATTCTGCAGGATATCCTTTTTAGTCTGTTAATAGATGCATTTTTCTTAATGATTGGTTAACAGCAAATGCAAAGCAGAAATAGACTAAATTCTTGGCCATGAAAATCCATCATTTATCTGCGGCAATTTTTTACAGTTTTCCACAAAATAATTTAACAATCTCTTTGAAGCTTTTAATACGGTGAGCATTTTCGTATGAATAAGACTTGAATTTTATCAATATTGGGTTGATGAAAAACAAACATACCGTGGTTCAAACCCTGATCTGCATTTGGCGAGTTTATTTGCAGCAGATGCATGAACCCACTGAGTGCTAAATCTTTGGGTTTCAAACTGTATTTTCAAATGAAGCC
This sequence comes from Triturus cristatus, assembly GCF_964204655.1. Taxonomy (NCBI): domain Eukaryota; kingdom Metazoa; phylum Chordata; class Amphibia; order Caudata; family Salamandridae; genus Triturus; species Triturus cristatus. Next base: position 228,019,113 of record NC_140593.1, read on the forward strand.
TGTACAAAGCAATATAGATCTTTCAGTGGGTTAAGGCTTGCAGCTTGAGCATTGGATGAATCTTGGAAAGGTGAACTCAGTCCTTCATCCTTCCAAAATTGATAAAAAATATTTTGTTATTCTTAATGATAAAACATTTGTAAAGCGCAAATGTTCACCCAACGGGCATATTGGCACTAAATTATTATTAAGACTGCAGAAAATCTCATATACAGAGGAGACATAGATAAGAGAAAGGATTTGTATCTAGCCTACCCAGAAACGCCATGTTTTCAGACCTTTTCTAAAACTCAACAAATTTGGAATTGATCTCAAAGAATTCGGGAGTCTATTCCATGTTTGCGCAGCCTTGACTTGGAAGGATCTCCCGCCAAATATGGCCTTTTTAATACTGGGTTTGCAGTGGAGGATCTTAAATATCTTTAGGGAGTATAATACCAGAATTTTTCCAGAATTGCTGTGTTCGTGTGTGTGTCTGCATGCGTGCGTGTGTGTTCACACATGTATATGTTTGTGTTTTTGCCCGTGTATGTGTGTGAATGTGTTATTAGAATCATTAGTAATAGATAGTTTGACAGCAAAGCTAAGACTGAGAGTTTGCTAACTTGTTATGTCTTTGCAAGTCAGGCAGGTTGATTTGAATTTTATGACCTTTGGTGTTATGTAGTTGAATAGCGCTGCGTTGGGAACGAGAAGAACTGAAGCATGAAGTACATCATGTAGGTAGAAGAATCCTTGCTTTTGTGAGACTGTACTTGCAGGGCGAGTGAGAAGGAGTCAGAGGGAGGAGAACTTTGCTCCTTTTTAGGAGCCGCAGGCCACTTTTTGGTGATCTCAGCCCACGCTCACAGCTTAAAAAATCCAACAGGAACAGAGTGCATCATGATTTAGCCTGGGTTTGGGTGATACTCTTATCTGGTTGGATGGGTATCCATGACAGAGTTTGCTGCTAAAGGCACAGAATCTAACAAAATCAAAATGTATCTAAGTGGATCCATTTTTTGATCCCAGAAGGACTCACTGACCTTCTGCCGAGAGTTTAGGGATATTCTGTGGACAAAATCGGGTTATTAAGGAATTCCTGTCATCACTTTTTTAATGTTATCTCTTAAGACTAAAACATTCTTTACTTTGATGTGCACATTTATTATTGTCTACAATGGAGAACCAATTTTAAGTTGCAAGGTTTGCGGGAGACTCGTGTTTTGGAAGTGGTGTAGACGCTGACTGTGAAAATGCACAAAACGGGCCGGAATATGCCTCCTCTGCATGACAATATCGCCGTGGTTGTTATGCCTATAATATTTAAAATTAATTTGATGCGTGGTTAGAATTTATTTTTTTGTTTTTATTGGATCAAAGTTGTTCATGTGAAAGTGTGTGATGTGAGCATGTGTATTTTACTTTATTTTGGCAAAAAAAATCTTTTTAGAAGACTATCTCTTTTTTCACACCAGAAATGCGCTGCTAAGGTTAGCTTAAATGCAAGAATATGTTCTCACATAATGAGTGAAGTGTGTGCTGCAAATCTGATCTTCTACCAAATGCAGAAAAAATATACAACAGCACACGATTCCATGCCCTTCAGATGTCCATGAAAGAGGCACCACTGTAGAGAATGGAGCAATTTTCCTTAGTTTGTTTTTATGTGATTTATCAGGCTTACAGAAAATCAGAGTACATGGAGTGCAAGATCTAAAGATATGAGACTCTCTGCGAGAACACACAAGTACATATCTCAATTTTAGTTTGGGGAGAAATGCACTGCTCATGAACAGACATTTCTTGCACTGCCGACTTTTTTACTTCGCCATCTTGTTTTTATAATCTAACTTCGTAAACCGAATACTAAATGCCCAAAATTGTATTTCACTTAAGTAAACTACATTTTAATGGCATACTTACTTGCTCATTGTATCAAATGCTTAACCTCATGTTTGGCGGCGTGTACTTCTTTTAAAGATGTTTTTGCTTATCCATTGTAGGATACAAATAACACGATTTCTAAGAGGGCATATCGATTTATTAGGCTCTTAAAGTCACACCAACTCAAAAACCAACACTTAATAATTTGTAGTTCACACAATATTCTCTTTGAATCGTGTCTTAATAAAGAAAGGGGTTGTTGATGCATTGAGTTCGAAATGCTGCTGTCATTGCAATTCTGCTGGCTTTGCAAAACAACACACAGGAGTTGGTGATTCATAACTGGTGATGAAAATTCAGTCTCGGCCAGGTGTAAATCTTGTACTCGGGGGAGTCATTGTAAGCGAGCATTGATGTCGGGTTGCAGGTCCGCATCTCCCAGTGCATGGTTTCTGTTCTAATCTGAGAGCAGAACGTGTTTACTATGTTGTGACCTGTTTGAGGTATAGCAGTTGCGCCTATTAGGCCAACAACAGCGGCTCCTCCTAAAAATGTAAAGGCAAACGCGCCCATTGCTCTAAGGCGCTGTTTGAAAATTCCATCTACTCGCCAAGTTGTGTTGTAGATCAAGAGGGTACTGAATGACCATGCTACAGCTAATAAAATTAGATTTTTGAGTAAAATTATGATTTTTGCTTAAAGTGGTGTTGCATTTTTTTGAGAAATGTAACTTTTCTTCTTTTCATTTTAATTTATACATGACCAAGAAGCACTCTGCATCCTGGGCGTTTCCTGACCATGTGGAAACGCACACTTGTCTGGGTTCCCCAGAGCACATTACTGTAATTGACGTCGTGATGCCTCACAACACAGTGATGGTTCCCCCGTACCATAGACTAGGTCAGCCACATAGCATGCACTGGGTGCCCCTTGAGGAACCCTGCTCTAAGCCTTTCTGATTGATAGATCGCACTGCGTTTTTTATCAAATAAAAAAAAAACAATCGCTAAAAGACACAATCCAGTACAAGAGGGCAGTGGCACCAGATAGAGTAGGACAGTGGCTGTTGCCTATTCTTGTAAATAAGTTCAGGTGGCACTTGCTGTGCCGCACTGGTGATGCTAAAAGCCCTGCGGGCTGGCGTGTCTGAGAGATACGCGCTCAGATTTTCCCCCTTCCTTCTCTTCCCACTATTTCACGACACTATTATAATTCCGGTCCCTTAAGTGCTCCCTTTTAGGCTTCTCTTTTGTTATAATTCGTGCAAATTATTCCTTGTAGAGGTGCTCCGCTTCTGTGTTCTTCTTTATGTAGAGACTGCTGATTCCCTCGGGTGTGTGCACTATATAAAATATACAAATAAATAAAATAGAGTTTTTTTAATTCTTTCTGTTCTGATGGGCATGAATCGTGTGGCGAGTGATCTCCAAAGCCTTCCTCTTTACTGCCCCTTGCCATTTTGTGAAAACAAATCTCTTTTCAGGTAGAGCATTGGGGCATGAGTGGTGAGAACCTTATTGGACGATGTTGGTGATGCTTTGGCTTTACTTATTGCCCAAAATTTGGACAGGTAGATTAGTGATAAACCACACTTTTTAGACAAGGCCAAAAACTTTGATGGGTAACCATGGAGGGATTCGCCATTCTTGTGGACATTGTCCCAAGGACACAGTCTGAGTATGATTCTGACTCCTACATGTGAACTGCTTCTACTTGCATTCGTTGTTTTTCCTGGGAGTTTGACTTTGAGGCTGTCAGTATAGTTGAAGCTGGTTGACATTGTGGTTTGTGCAAATAGAAAGGATACAGGAGAAGGCCTTGGGCACGAAGGTGCCATTCACTGGTGATGTGAGGGTTGAGGGTCGGCTGGGATCTGAACTGGACTCTGAGGTTTCTTACAACAAACATCAGACCTAGGAATAGTGTGTCCAATGAGGGAAGTAAACATGTATTGGTTACACTGCCAACCAGCAGGAGCTACTTTTTTTTCCCAGTGGTGCACAAAAAGTTCTTTTGCATCCAGGTTTCAATAGCTCTGGAGTATCTATTGATCTGACTATGTCCTATATTCTTTGTGTTTTTTCAGAAATATTACTGTCAAAAGGTAGTTCACCTGAAGAGGTATTGAATACACATAGCTCTCTCCATCCGGTTGAAAGGAAATTGGTTCTTCTGCTGGTCAGCATGACTTTTTCTCTCTGATATTTGTTAAGAGAAGGCGCCTGTCAACACCTGGCAGACCTGCATCTGTCCAGCTGAAGGGGCTAGTTTGCTACTCAATGCTCATCAGCAATTCGAAAGCCCCCTCTCCTTGGGAAAGTGCAGAATCCCCAGAGCGACAATAGGCCCATCTAATGTTTGGATAATTATCTTTCAGGTATTTAGCATTAAGAGGCCACAACAAACTTGCACCCCTATCATTAAAACATAGTCTCATCGGCCTGTAGCAGTCCAGGAGTGTACTTTAGAGGGGTTTATGGCCACCATCCACGATCTAATCAGTGCCATAATAACTATGAAAGTCATGCTAAAGTGAGAACTTAGGTTAAATCCTTAGTGGACTGTCACTGTTGGCATGATGAATTTGTAAAAATGAGATGCCGTCGAAATTAGAACGATTCTCAGTATCTTAAGAAAGACTTTAACTGTTTTAGTTGAATGACTTTGATATGTTTCATTGACATCCCTTTTGTACAATAGGGTACTGTAGAAGACGGCGTTGAAAGGCCGAAAAGAGAACCCATAAGATTTAACTACCTAGCCTTTCTCAGTCGGCTGTTAAAAACATGTTGTTCGGTTCCAGTTTTGAGAAAGACACTCAACTAGACTTTGGGAAGACTTCGTATCAAGGCATTGCTGCAGTTTTCAGATGGTTTATTGTTTAGAAATGCTCACATCAAGGCTGTTTTATATGTGTCCACTGTGCTCAGTGTTCCCAGAAATTACATGGTCAATGCATGTCTTTTTCCTCATGTTGCAGGCAGCCAATCAGAGCCTTACTCCTGTGAGAGCAAAATGGCAGAAGGGTAAAAAAGCCCCCAGGGCCAATCAGAAAGCTCTCTTTTTAAAAACTGGGTTTGAGGGACTCTAATAAGAGTACCTCAAACACAACCATCCAGATATACAAATATATTTTGTGCTTAATGTCTCAAAATCTAATGAATGGATTTACACCAAATCACAAAAAGGAACTTTCAGGACCAAGATCTAGATTCCTGCCGAATTTGGTGTGATTTTGTTGAGCAGTTTTTGCTTTAGCGCTGTTCAAAAAAGTCTATGGAAAATGCATGGAGATTTTGCATCTTGGGCCCCCCCCATTTTTCTCGACCCTTGCTTGACGGATCACCGTGAAACCTTCTGTGCACAAACTAGCCAAAAAGTAGCACTTTTTAAAAATAAATTTTGTGATGAATTGTCAACCAGCACCAAAGTTATTAGCAAAAAAAAAGGCATTTCCTTTGTAAACACTGACCTAACTAGAACTACCCAGATAACCACCTAGAGCCATATGAGACAAGCGACTTTATTTATTCAGTAAGAAGGTATATATGCCCATACGGAGCTACATAAAATGATAATCAAAAATGTGTTATGTTTACTTTTACGAGGCTAGCACCCTTACGCCATAGGACCATTCAGGGCAAAATTTAATTTGGACATTGTTGTTCCTGATATATAGCCAATAATGTGCTTAAACTATAAATAGTTGAATTTAGAAAGGAGGTTTAATTTCAGCTAAAATCTAATATTGGACGCTGGCATCATAAATGAATTTCTCAGGCATACGTAGAAATCATGTTATACTATTGCAGCCTGGTTTTATAATGAATTGTTTGATATCTAAGTCGCTGTCCATTTATCAGCTGCATGTCACAACAGTTATTGTGTCTAATTGAGGCAAAGGTGGTTATTTAAGAGAAAAAAGAGAAATGATTATAGACTTTAATGTTTGATTTATTGAAAATATTTTTGGGTATTTGAAGATTGATTGTTTGCTGCTCCCTTTACACTGAAGGGCTACTTGAAGCAGTACATCTAAGTCACAAAATCCGTGAGTTTAAACAACATCAAGATGGCAGCCATGAATTGAATAGAAGCACGTTTTTGTAAGAAATGGTCCTTCATTTGTGTTACCTACAGCCATGAGCAAAGCCACTATTGGTAGGCTTGCTGTTTGCATATGTATATATGAAAAAACAATGGCGGCGCAGCACTTTGACATTGAGGCTACGTTTGTCCTTGCTAAAATAAAGTAACTTGAATGACCCCCAAGAATGTGCAATACTTCTGTTCTCTTTTAGGAAACTTCGCTAATATTGTACATGTGCCCCCTCACGTTTTCGAGCACCCATTGTGTGAGGAGCAGCTGCTTACAGTGGACTGCAGCATTAATATATATCTATATACTAACATGCATATATATGTATTTATACATATATAGATATAGATATATACTCACTGAAAAAAAAGAAAGGTTACAGAGACGTTATAGGTAGGCTTACATTTCACGCATACAAGACCAGTGAAATTCAGCAGTTAAAGTTACCTGTGCTAACTATAACTTATGTCCCCACAATGCACTGGTTATGACCTTACACATTACATCACTCATGACGTGGTCAGTGACATCAGTGAAGACATCTCAGTTGGCATGTTAAATTACATTGCTGATTACATCATCCGCAGTGGCACTGACACACCCACTCACATCCTAATTGAACCTCTCATACACCCACTCACACATCCACTCACATACCCATTCACAGACTGGTTCTTGGCCCCCAACTACCCTCAGCAGCCAAGGGGAGTTCATCACCCAACCAGTAGTGCACCAGGAGGACTCTTTGCATAGTGGTTGAGAAACGGGGTGAGGCCTCCAACACGTTTCAGCAATCTGACTGTGGGGGACTTACTCATTTCAGCAATAGGGGTTCTTGGCCCCCAGCGACCCTCAGCACCCAAGGGGAGTTCATTCCCCAACCGGTAGTACTCCCAGAGGCCCCTTAGCAAAGTAGTTGAGAAAGGGGATGGGGCCTCCGACAACATCTCAGGAATCCGTCCCCTGGGGCCCGACCCTTACCAAATGGGCGGGGGGGTGCTGTGTGCGCCAATTTTGGCCACGGGGACCCTATCCCTGGGACCCAGGCATATTTCTCTGGGGGCAGCCAGGCTCCATTGTAACCACAGGGGCAGCCTCAATGCTCCAGCAGTCCTTGCCGGCTATACGCCTCCTGCGGAAGCCGGCATCGCTTTTATGCACAGGGAGCTGTTAAACATGCAGCACACTGTGTGTGAAAGCAATTTCTCTGTTTCCCTGCTCGCTTGACAGCAGGTAGGGAAACAGATTAATGCTCCGCTTCCAGCAAGCAACAGCATAGGTCCGCTCTCCCTTGCTGAAAGTTGATTGTTTGCCGTGGCTTTTTGGGAGTGGTTAAAGCACCCACCAAGCCACAGCAAACAGCTATGTCCCAGAGGTGGGCACCCGGGTACATAGCAGGAGCCAGCCCTGGGGTGTGGCAGTCCCCAAGGCCATATATTGCTGCAGGAGGGCGGGCCCCCAGTCTTTGATGTAGGAGCGCCTGTCCCGTGGAGGTCCCCGGGGCCTGGAATTGGCCCCATAGGGGGCCCGTGCGGCCCCCTCCCATTTTAAAAATACAATTTGGCCCTGGGGAGGTGGTGGTCCCCGGGGTCCGTGAGGCCCTCCTATTACACAGAAATAAGCCCCAGGGAGGTGGTGGTCCCCGGCAACTGAAGGTCTATGAGGCCCCCAAATTTTTTTGCTTTAGCCCCCGGGAGGTGGTGGTCCCCAGGTCATGGGGGTCCACAAGACCCCCCCACCATTTCTTTTCAATCAGCCCAGGGGAGGTGGCTGACCCCCGGGCACAAGCAGGGGGGCCCTCGGCACCCCCCCCATATAATGTCATTTAAGCCTGCATGCCCCCAGGACCTGTCCCACCTGGGGGATAAATATTAGAGAAGCATGGGACCCACCAAGAGGCCTAGGGTGTCAACTTATTCCTACCCTGCCCCCTTCTCTTTTTTAAAACATTTTTGTGGGACTCGGCTGAAGTCGAGTCCCTAGATGACTGCCAACACTTCCTTGTTTAAAGTGGTGGAAGCCAATGAGATCTCAGCATGATATTGGGATGGTTTGCGAAGCCTTCACGTCCCTATATCTGCAAATTTTAATTAGTATTAATAACTCAAACTACTGAACGGATTTCCACCAAATCCGAAAAAGGCACGTCTGTGAACCCACATCTACCTTTCTGCCAAATTTTGTTTAATTCCGGTCAGGGGTTCGGGCTGTGGCTGTGTCTATAGTCCCTATAGAAATTAACATGGGGAAAGCGTGTTTTGGGACCCCCCTTTTTCTCGGCCTGCGCTTGACAGATCACCACAAAACTTTCAAGACAGCAGCTGAAGTGAGGATTCATCAAACAACGCTAAAGTTATTGGCAAAATAAACATTGCTCTTCCTATGGAAACTAGGTCCTAGCTATAACTACCTATTGACTACTGCCAGTAAGTTTAAAAAAAAAAAAAAAAAAATATATATATATATATATATATATATATATATATAATATATATTATTTTTTTCATAAAAAACAAAAGATAAAGTAATATTATGGTTAGGCATTTAAAGGAGGCATAAACTAATGTGTAAAAACCCCAAAACCCAAACTATACCTTGAACATTTGCCAAGCACTGCTTACGACCTCAAATATTACATCACTTATGACACATTAAATGACATCGTTGATTACATTACTGGGGACATCTCAAATGGCATTGTGATAAGATAGAAGTGAACAGGCTTTAACACAGTGTACTAACAATTATTAAAAGCCTTATGGCTGTGTTTTTCACACTATGTAAGTCAGGCCTCCTTCTTTTTCTTAGACCTGGCAGCCTTGGCATGGTGTTCCCCCTAACTTTTTGCCTTTGTGACCTCTTGTTTTTAAAGTCTTTTGTTTTCGCTGGCCTTAAGATTATGCACACTTTACCACTGAATTGGCTTATAGCCAATTGACTTAATTTACTTGTAAGTCCCTAGTAAAGTGGCACTTCATGTGTATAGAACCTGTTAATTAAATGCTACTAGTGGGCCTAGAGCACCGATTGTGCCACTTAAGTAGCACTTTAAGCATTTTTCAGGCCTACTATTCCAGCCTGTGTGTGTGTGCAGTTTGAAACTGTCATTTCAGCCTGGAAATATTAACCTTTTGCCGGGCCCAACCCTTCTTTTTTAATACATATATCACCCCTATGGTAGGTTTGGAGACCCCAGAAGGGAGGGTGAAATGTGTTTTAAAAGTGGGATGTACTGTTAAGTTTTACATGTTCTAGTAGTGAAAAACTCCTTAAATTCATTTTGCACTACTGCAAGGACTACCTCTCCCATAAGATAACATTGGAATTACCTTATTACATTTTATAAGTATCATTTCCAAATGGCAACAGTTAATCCGTTCATGTTTGGTATCTCTGGAATCACAATATGAAATCCCAATTTATAGTTAAGTTAGATTTTAAATTAAAATTTTGAAAATGGCACTTTACAAAAAAATTGGCATTTCCTTGCTTTAGACATTTGGTGCCTGCATCCTGTATCTGGGTCACCTAATGGGGTATGGGTGACAGTTAGACTTTGTGTATTCCTCCTAGATAGCCACACTCAATGGGGAGCTTGGCCGGGACTTTATGGGCAATCACTGGGAGAATGGGAGGAAGGAGCTAGACCCAGCCCCACTTGTACGTGAATAAGTTGTATCCTGTCTCCATGCAAGGGGCTGACCACACAAATGAAGCCAGGACATGCACACTTTAAAGGCATACCTCTGGAAGCCTCTCCCCATTTCAAAGGCACCACTTGGTATAAATACTGGACCTCAGACAACCCCCACTTCAGTACATTTCTAGACCTGTGGATACTCTGTCAGGAAGAAGGACTGCTGTGCTGAAACAGGTACTGCCACTCGCCTAGACTGCTGCTTTGAAGGAACTGCTGCCCTGCGGTGCTGACCTGCTGCCCTCTTGCGAAGGACTGGATCTTCATCTCTTGAACCCAGAGTGACTCCAAGGGCTAGATGTCTGGCCTCCTAATCTGAAGCAGCAGGGACATAGCAGGCTTTCAACAACCTTGCAACTGCACCTGGACTCTGAGTTTTCCCTGCCAAATAGTTTCACCCCAGTCCTGGGCTCTTGGAGGTGGGCTAAAGGTGCTCTACCAGTCTTTGTGAATCCAGTAGTACCGATGAATCTGATCTGCTGCGCGACACAACCCCGAGCAGAACCGACTCCTCTCTGCTGCTGCATGGATTGGACCCCACGCAGAGACTCACATTGTTGCTGCAGCCTACATTGTCTTTGGAAATGCCAAGAAGCAGGCCCTCACATCTCTTGACTGCATCCTCGACGATAATGTTGGACTCCGCATCGCAGCCTTCTGGAACTGACGCATCACCCCCACTGCACACCGCATCTTCGATGTTGGAATTTGCATTGCAAGCTCCGTTGATGGGATCCTCTATGACAATGCAGGTCCTTGTATTGCAGCCTCGCCGCATCTTGGAACTGACGCATCGCTTTGGCTGTGCGATGCATCTTTGACATGGATCCTCGCAACATTATGCAAACCAGGATTTTACAGTACTATGTTCAGCGGACCTAACTGGTCCCTGTAGCCAGCCCATGCTCCATCACAGTCAGCCTAAACTTGTGACTTTGTCCTGTACGACCAGATATCCACACTTAGCACTTTGTGCTTTTTGTCACTATTTTCACTAAAATCTTTGATTCCTTAGCTCCGGTTCTACTGATTGGATTTTTGTTATTTTGCTCTTGTTTTATTTTTAGAAAGGTCTATTTTTCTAACTTGGTGTGCAATACTTTTTGTGTGTTTTTGTTTCACTTTATTACCGTATGAAGTGTTGCACAAATAATTTACACATAGCCTCTAAGTTAAGCCTGACTGCTCTGTGCCAGGCTACCAGAGGGTTGAGCACAGGTTTAATTTAGGGTTGGCTTGTGCCTCTCCCTGAGGAGGATTGCGGTTGCTGCCTGACCAGGACTCACACCCCAGTCAACCAGCAACACAAACGCTCACACCTTTGTTGTAACTTTTCATGATAAATAGATCCTACCTAGGGCATCCGGCATAGCTGTTTTAAATTATACAATTCAGTAAGCAGCTGTTATCATTGGCTTGTCTCCATTACAAACTCAGACCTACTGCTTTGAGCATAAACTCTCCCTCAAGGCAGCCATCAGGCATGCAATCATCAAAAAGCCAAATTTGTTTAAACTTGCAATTGGCAAAATAATATTCAGGCCCCCACTAAGAGGGGCAGGAAATATTATTACAGTGAAAGTCTTCTACCCTCAGGGTTTGTTAGAGGAGGAAGTCAACACTAAAGCATTTGCCTACTATGTTAACCTATGAGGTTCAATGTAATAAACACAGGGAAATAGGCTATAGGCTTTAACCCAGTGTAATAACAATCCACCCTTAAATGTATGTTGGCTTTAAGTTAAGCTTTATACAATAAAAAGGTCAGGCCCACAACCTTTCTCATAGCCTTTAGTAATAAATAGATTAAACCAATGGCTTGTACATAACCTTCCCCAATGAATCAATTAGGCCTATAGCCTACATCATAACCAACTAAGGCCTACGGGTATTCTTAAGCTTTCCAACAATGCAAGAACCAGGCATACACTCCCAAAATTTCAAATATATACACAATTAAGTAGGTAAAACATGATGAAACCACTCAAAAGATTGATCATTAAGATTATCGCAATGAAAATCGTCTACCCCTGGGATTCTCAGAGAGAGTATTCATGAACGATAAACCTGACCACTGCTGCAACCTGCGAGCCTCTGTGTATGACAATACTTCTCTTCCGGCTTTTACACAGAGTAATAACAATACACCCTAAACTACTAATTATATTAGTATATGCTTTTCATAGCAAATATATTAGACATTTTGCCTTTAAAGTTACATTTCATAATAGACAGATCAGGCTTGAGGAATCAACATAACTTTTCTCACTGACCCAATGATGCCCATTGTCTTTGATCATTGGATTGTCACTGTAATCAACCCATTCCTGCTGTATTGAACAGAGGCTTCCTCAAAAGGCACCATAGAAGGCAATCTTTTCAGCTGAAGCCCACAACATCTGCTCATTTATTTCTGTTCTCAAAGAAATCAACAAGTGGGTGGAGACAAAGCCCTTGTCTCAGTAGCTCTTTTTAAAGCTCCTTTTGTTTTAATTACCTAAAAATAAACTGTAATGTAATCAGTGTGTAAAAAAACACACCATCTCTTTGGGATTGCTGTGGGTTTGTGACGTGGTCTGCACAATGACTGTCAGAAAAAAGCACCTTTTACTTAACACAAGAGTAAGGTGTCCAAATGGCAAAAAGCATTAGAGGAATAATAACCAGAAGCCGCATACTTTTTTTTAGATATTACATGCACCCATGTACCTTCAAAAATGCTTTCAAATGGATCCTTGTAAATGTGAGTGCTGCCATCACATCGTTTGTCGAGTAGTGGGTTTTATCATGTGCACCACCAGGTGATGAGTGTTGACCTACATTGATAATTCCTATGTTTTACTTCCTTCCACTGAATTCATGAATTAGTCATGAAACCACAAATGATGGCAAAGAGGTCAAATGAACTCTCGGATTGAAAGGAAGCTCTGCAGAGGCCAGCAGCAGGGCCCCCGTGGCTATGGCTAATACCCCAGTGAGTTACAGGGCCCTGAAGAGCCAGGACGGAAGCTCGGAAGAAGAAAGGCTGGGAATTGGGAAATTAAAATAAATGGGTCTGCCCGACAAAGTGTCATTTAGAACAAGTCATTTTTCCTTTTTCATGTAAATAGAGGAGTAGCCTATATTTTGTCTGTTTGGTGCATCAGTGCCCTGTGCTGCATTTTTCTGTCACGGTTCAGGAAACTATAATTTAAGAGCTGAGATTCTTGAAACTATTTAATCATCCCCCTGTAAATTGTAAAATATCCTAAATAAATAAACGCCGATATATCGAATGCCTGTTCACAATGTTGCAGAAGATGTTTTAATGTGTACATGTGCTTTTATAAAAATAATTCTACACAAAAATCACGAGTTTGTTTAATTTATTTGTGCCTGAACTGTGATGTCTAGTAATTTCCCACAATATAACCTCATTGGATTTGTGTCCATGGTTTTAAAGCGGTTTGACATAAATAAGAAAAAGCTTAGGCACAGTATTTACAGTATGCTAACCTACTTTAAATAAAACATTCTTCTGCAAATGTAAATTCTTTAACTTTTCACATAACAATGTATTGTCTATTTTGAGTTGGGACACTATTAGAACAAATGACAGCATTGGCAAAGCAATTAGGTCTGAATTTGATGTGCTAACAATATGTACACACAGGCATTCACAAATGCTGTGTACATGAACTGCGTGCAGAAAAGCTGGTTATGACATTAAAAACAAATCTATACACTTTTCCAATAATGGGGGAAAAGTAGCAAAGTAGGATTGAGCTCTGCTTAAAATGCATTTAGAACACACATAACTGAATTTGACCATCAACATTATGGCTGGGTGCATTACTCAGATGGAAAATAGCCCCATATGCATTTCGATGGAACCACTACTTGGTAGATGCAGTGATACTTCAATACCCAATAGCATGAGGTGAGGTACTATTCACCTTTTAGGTGGAGGCAAAACCCACAATAAGTCTAATTTTAAGAAATTGTAACAATACATTTTAAGGACGCGTGCTTTCAATCCAGGTTTTTTTGTACTAGTAGAGACAACCAAGGTGGATTGTGAAATGATAGACCGCTCTCATTTAGAGTAGTGCAGAAATTGTTCTAATATTTGGTACTGTGATTACCGCACATTTCTACCATCCCTGTTGATTTTGCAACATGTGGTAATTCCACATCACATAATGGAAATACCATGTATGATTACCATCAGACAAACACTGGTTGTAACAAAGACAGAAAAAATAATGCTAGCGTTATAGAAGATTAGGTATTGGTGCTCACTGTGCTACATATTTTGCTCCTTTTTACTGTATATGACTTTCGATCCCAGGTTAATACCACATCTTCAGTATGCTTTTAAACTGCCAGCACATCGCAGCTCTACTCGTGTATTTAAATCCATGCACTAATTGAGTGAATCTGTATTACTATCCAAGTGTCCCTTTATATGTGCTTCATCCACGTCTGCTTCCCACCATGTCCACTTTCTAAAAGCTCTTTCAATTAATGTGTGTCATTGTATATTGCTGTGGGGTTTTTTAGGTCTCGCTGAGCCCCAGCGCTTGCGCTGGCTCGAAGAGACATTTTGTATGTGGGATTTTCAAAGTGCTGCTGGCTGGCCTAACACTTGCGTTCACGCGATCGTGCACGCGCGCAGCCGGCCGCCAGCAGCACTTTGAAAACTCGTGTGCGTCATCGCGATCACTTTCGCTTTCAGAGCGATCGCGATGACGCACGCGCACACACAACTCCTCCCCCACCACATTTTGCGTCTCCGGCCGCTCGCGCGCGGCCAACACTTGTCTATCTTTGTCATTAATATCTATTTCTCCCAGTACTCCCCTGTAGCTTTAGACATCTCTGTTCCCTTCCCTGTCCTCCTCGTTTAACTCATTCGTCCCCTCCCATCCCATTTGTCTCAGAACTTCCACTTTCCATAATTTGCACCTTCATGCATTTTTTCTCTCTTCTATCTTTGTAATTAAAATGTGTTCTTCTTTTCCATGTTTATAGAAAGACTTCGCTAGTTTCTTCCCTGACCACCTTCTCTCTCGCCCTATCTGCAGCGCTCCTTCCGTGATCCTGTGTTTATTAATTTTCTCCCCTTATTAATATCTACTTCACACAATTCTCTCTTTCTTCTTTTTCTCTCTCATCTTTTTTTCTCTTCCCATCCATCTCTGCGCCGCACCTTTCCGAAGTCGCTCACTTTTTTCTATTTTTCTCTCTTTGTCTTTAATATTTATTTCTCGCCACAGTCTTCCATCCCCTGAGACATCTGTACCCACTTCTCTTTGGTCTTCTCCCTCTCATCGGTCCCCTCTCGCCCTACCTGTCAATGCACCTTCCCTTTTAGAGATCCCTCGCTCCTTGTCTTTTTCTCTCTCCATCATTAACAGCTACTTCTCGCCGAACCTTCTCACCCAGAGACATCTTAGCCTTCTCTCTCCCCCTTCTACTCACCGATGCCGTCTCTGCAGCTGTTCGCTGGCGTCTCCTACCCCGCTCTCTCTATTTTCGCGGGCTCATACCGAGGTATGTGTCGATGTGCATTTGCACATCTCGAACTCTGCTAAAAAGCAACCGAGCACTGCGCCGAGACCTGAGGAGGGATACATTGTGAAACTGAAGTGATAGCAACAGTTGCCATCAGAGGTGCAGCAGGTGTAGTGCCAAAGTGGCTCGAACGCTTGAGAGATCCACTGAACGCTGTTTATTCTAGATTTCGCAACCCAACCAATGGGCAAGAGGCCCATTTTACTTTCTACAAAGAGTTAATTGCACCTTTGCTTCACCGTCATTAAGCAAGAGCATAATCGTTTGTTTTCAGTCTCGAGTTTAATCTTCATGTAATGCGAGGGCAAGAGATGCAGTAAATCCAATGACTAAAAGATGGGATGTGACTATCTTCAGTTCCTTTAGGACGTGGGGGTGAAGGGAGCTTGCTGGACACGTTTCTGGATGAAGTTCCAGATCCTTGCTGCACAGCAAAGGGAGGCTTGACACCGGAAAGCCTGGAGCATAAAATCATTTTGCCTCTGCAAAGTCAGTGCAACTGCTGTTTTAAGTCGCAATACGCACTCTGAGAAATTTACACGAGTTAAAGCTATTGGCATTGTAAATGACAATGCCAATAGGCAATGTTATTTGCAATGTCAATAGCTCAAACTCGCGTAAATGCGAGACCTAATGCATTGCAAATGCTTGTTATCCTTGGGCTTATTTTTAGCTCTCTTGTCCAAAGCTCTAGAAATTGCTGGCTCAACCATGACCCATACCTCTGCAGCAGAAATTAAGGCTGGCAGCTCAGGGGACTCCACAGGCCGCCCAATTTTAGCTGCGAGGGGGCCTTCATACTTTGAATAGGACAAGATGTGTCTCCTCTTGGCAAAAATCTAACAAACCATTATTACTAAAGGGGGACAAGAGGAAAGAACCACCACCCTAAATACAGAAAACATACCCAGGGAAAGAACCAATCCCTATGGAACTGTTTCCTCTGCCTCCAATCAACATGATCTCCAATATACACCAATGGGAAAAGAAGACATATCTGCAAAAATAGGTTTAATAAGTCAAGCAGCCTCATATGGGACCCTTACTTCATTTTGGTAGCTGTCGGCACTAAGGAGACCACCACTTCCCCCTATGCCATGGCGCTGTGATACTGTCCCCTCATGACCCGAAAGGACAGTTCCAGTCACATTGAGCCGACCAAACTCCATCCTCACCGGTCGTGAAGGAGACACTGCTTCAGCCTGCCCCGTGGACCTTATAGGCAGCACCTCCAGTCAAGAAAAAGAATGCCAGGCCAGTCCTGGTGTGCCAACATGCCCGTAAATGGAAAACACTTCCCCCGAAGTAGCTCAGCAACTGCAGCACCACACATGGCTAACACAGTAAGAATGTGTGAGGCAGCAAAAAACAGGAGGAGGGTAGGAAAGGTATTCAGTTTTCTATTTATAGTGGTAAGAGATATCTGGTGAGGTAGGAAGGCCTAATTTTGTAATGAAGGAAGTGAGCTTAAGGACGATGAGGTAATACTATACTAAATTAACAGGTGAAGTATTATATACTTAGATAGGAGGACAACTACTTATTGTACAATGTTTCAATTATCAAGTTGGTTTCTGAAATAATAGATGCCGTTCCTTCGCATCTCACAACCCCTTTCATAATATATTGAATGCTATGCTTGTAGGAAAGAAGATGCGGAGGCAGAAAGATTTCTTGTAGCGTGTTTAATCAGGAGACACGTCCACTCAGTATCTAGGTCTGGTACAGAATGCCCATCAAGCGTTCTCCCCCCACAACCCTCCAGCCACCTTTTCAAAAGATACAGCTCATGCATAAGACGCGAGACAGACACGAGCCATGACATGCAGTGCCATGTTCGTGTCGGTCACGCACCACGAGAGATACAACAGTGGACCCAACAATGCTACTGTATAATTTTTGGACTTTGAATGCAAGCCTTCTAAACTTAAAAGGAAGTTGTCTTACATTCCTGAGGTCTATATTTTTTGTAACAAAATAGGCTAATTATGTTTGCAACTGCCAAAGTCATCAAAAAGTCTTGACTGACTGTTAATCTATTATGCCAACAGTCCTGCCACGTGGGTCCTCTTCCTGTGCATGGGCACACCAGTGTGCGTACTGGCACACGCTTCAATCTAGAGAGTAGAATCCACTCGCCTAACTGCCCATTGTCCCTCAGAAGTGCAGCCATGTTTCTTGGCAAACAGTAAACAGAGTGGAGCACAGTATGTACATTGGTAGAGATTCGCCGGAGTTGTGTCTTTTCTTTCCCAGCTACAGATGTTTCTCCACAGAGCACTCTACCAAAATAGGTGCTCTTCATTCATGCATGAGATTCTCAGCCAAATGTGAAGTGAATTACAATCAGCCCTTGAAAATGTTGAAGCCAGTACAATATTGTCCCGAGTGAACGTAGCAAGTAAGTCTGACTATTTTCTGAATACTTGAAGGGTTTTGTGTGCATTACCTCCGGCTGCTAATCAAGCTAGATAGCTGATGAGTCTCCTGTCCACCCACCACTAAATGCAGCATGTCAGGGGGTTTCCTTGTGTCCCATACTCCAGTCCAGCCCTGGCAACAAACAGGGCTAGCCTGGACAACCAGAGATGAAGCCTTTTTTGCCATTAGCCATCGTCGACCTTCCTTGCGTTTGAAGATTTCTAAGGGTCTGATCACGAGTTCGCTGTTGCATCGACATTGGATTCACTGCTGCCGACGAGGTGGTCTGCCCACCTTATTATGATATTATGATGTTGTCAGTTTTCAGAATGAAAGACAGCCAGAGCACCACCAGCAGCCATTCGCAGACCACCTCAATGGCGGTCAGGGAAAAGCAGCTGTCATAGGGCGATACAGAGAAGCTTCACTGACATCCGAATTACAAGTTGGCTTTCCGACAAGCCGACTATGGCAGTGGGACTGCCTGCTTTAAGTCGGTGGAAATAAAGGATTTGGGGTGCATACTCACCCATTTCCTCTTATTCCCTTCAGTTTCCCCAGTGGATGCCGTACTCCAGGTTCCCCCTTCATAGCATCTTGACCCGAAAGAAAACTACCCTTTTGGCACCGAAATCCAGTGACTAGATTGAGCATATATGGTCAAGACTCCAGCAATGGGAATGTACTGGTAGTAGGAATTTTCTCACGTGTCTTGCATATGTGTACACTGCAGTCATAAATATACACACCAGCATCAACATATATATAAAAAAATATACCGCTGTCAGCAGGACCACCGTGGGGACAGCGAGAACATTGTCATACGGCAGGCGGTAGACAGCTGCCATACGATCTTCTTAGGACCGCCACTGCAGCAGTACAGCGGTGGCGCTGCCGGAATCTTAATCGGGCCTAAAGTCTGAGTAGCATCTAATCCCATTTAAGACCTCTATCCTGTGCTCCTTTTGACTTTTGTTGCACAGAGACATTAAGGAGTGGGATGAGGAGCATTGAAGCCAGTTCATTGCAGCCTCATCTTGTGGATGTGAATAAGAGACAGACAGTGGCAACAGCTGCAACCACTAGCTTGCTTGCCCTTATTTGATCCCTGGCACTACACTCACTACCTCAGTATCATAAAGCCAGCAACAGTAACAAAGTATAATAGTCTTGAGGTCCTGAGGCTCGACAAATGGGTTATCTCAGAAATTTGGGCAGCTGTCAAAGGATGCATGTGGTCACTTCTGTCACCCATGGCTTATTGGTGAGCGGATGTCCTTGCCTCATGTGAGGAAAAATAAAAGGAATCTCAGCGGTATGACTGTGGGTGCAAGTATCGGGGATCATAAGCTGAAAAAATTAGTGCAAGTATTGTAAAGCACAACAAAGGTTGCTTGTAGAGGTTTATATGTCACGAACATCAGTCTTTTGAAGGACAATGTCAGTCAGGGAAGATTTATTTTGAAACAAATGCAGGACCTCTACCATCTTCCAATATTAGCCTCAAAATTTACCAACGTGGGTGTTTAAAATTATATGAAAAGAAAATTCATTGATAAATAAGTTTTATTTTTCTTCTATTTTTTATGTCTCTCTTTCTTTAGTCATATCAGCATTGCGTGATTCTGATACATTGAAAGTGAAATACTCCATAGTAACAAAAATTAAACAACGTTTTGGTCATGGACAAAAACAGCGGTCGGTCACAGTCACCTGCATTACATGCACCACTGTCAAACTACTTCAGCATCAGGCTCATGAGTCCAGCATATGCTTTCCCCTTTGAGCGGCACTCTTAAAATCATGTCTGCTTTGTATTTGACAGAGAGAAATAGAAAGAGACTATCAAGATAGAGAAGAGGATCAGAAGGGGAAATGCATGCACTGGTGCAGGAAGTCAGTGACTGAGAAATTTAAAAAAATGCCAGCAAACGGCACTTATGAGAGGGGGAACAAAGGGGTGTGAGTATCCCCATAAGAAAAATAATCAACACAAAGGGTCCGATTACAATGGCGGTCTTACCGCAATCGACATCTCGTCACAACATCTGCTGCAGCAGTCCGACCGACCCATTACAATGCGTACGGTTGGAGGCAGCAGCCAGACGGGCCATCCGATGTTTTCCGACAGGCTGAAGGAGCCCGTTGGTCCATCAGAAACACTTCATAATCTCTTGATGAAGACGGCTCCGTTGTCGGGATTATGATATCGGTTTCTGGCAGCCATTCCATGTCGGCCTTTCTGACGTGGAAAGGCTGTCGCAATGCGACATTGGGGGGGCCCTAGCAGAGCCCCTTTCTTCTTGGACCTCTGTAATGGGGCCCGGGGGCTACTGATGGTGCCCCCCCAAACATCCCTGCACCGCCTGCCACATAGTGCAGGGATGTTTGAAAACATACATTTTTCAATGGAATCTTGTGCTGCGGGTCTTTTCCGTCCATTGCACAAGCTTCCATTGAAAAATTGGTTGCATCCAAATAATGCGGTTGGAACCGCCGACCTGAGCTTGGGTGGTTCCCAATCCACAACGATGTCTGGCGGACATGAGTCTGCCCGACATCGTAATTAGCCCCATAGTGTCTTAAATGTGAAATTATCACCGAAGAACATGTCATGGTGAATTCATGAAATAGCAAATTTGGCCTTTCGGCGAAGAACGTGTCATGGTGAATTCATGAAATAGCAAATTTGGCCTTTACTGATTTTTCATATTCACATGGATCCTTGGTGTTGTCTTTCATTCCTGGTTAAAATGCAGACTAACCTTCCGACTTTTGCTATTTTCCACTACTTTGGTAGCTTCCATCTGCTTAAAGTAGGTGGGTCTGTTTCATTTACACAAGTGTTCTGACCCTCACTGTCTTTACTGAGTGGTTCGGCAAGCTTTAAGCAGGGTCGATGCTGCTTTAAGGATATCAGTTGCTAGGGAACTTACAGCACCAGCGTTAATGACTACAAGAGAGCATTAAATTGCAAGTAATTACCTCAAAAAATTGACCTGTGTTGAGCAGAAAGGCGGGTCAAAATATCATTTGGCCTGGTTCTCTGAAAATCTTTGCAGCAGAGCTGTTTTCAAGACAAATGGTGTAAGCATGGATTGAATGATTCCTGGAGGTACAGGCCACATCTACCGGGTCAGTTTGACCTTGACACTGTTAATCATGATGTGACCACCGTAGATATTACCGAGGCAACACAGCTAAAAAGGAAAGGAGGGGAGAGGTACTGATATATTACAATGACAGGGAGGTGACTGAGAAACAGTAAAACAAAATGGGATTGCAGAAGCGTGGGAGAGTGTTTTCATCATAGGAAACATAAATATATATTGGTTCAGTTCATGGTGGCAGGAGGAATGGAGATGCAGGTGCCACCGGGCACCACATCAGAGGGTGCTTTAGTGTTTTCCAAATGCAAATAGTGCATGAGTAAGGCAGCATACCATGGTCTCCTGTAGCAGTATGTCACCATGGCAAATCAGTCCTTGAACCCACAGACCTTCAACCCCAATCAGATTAATCTACCTTTATTTCAAGTAACCTCAAGGATATGTGAAGCTGGCTCTCATGGTAGAGACCACCAGTTGGGGCTCCACCATGTAAATAGCACGCTTCACACTGCCCTTTTCATAAGGAGGGCTCACTGCAAAAATCTGCAATTTTGCCATTGGGTAGTCAGGATAAAAGCAGGTCAGGCCTTGGCGAAGTTCGTGAAGTTATGCTACGCGGAACTCTACGAAGTGACAAAAAAACTCTGCGGAGTTCTGCAAGTGGCGGAGTGCAATGCGAACTGCCGTTCACACTGGTTTTCCTGCCGCTCGGTTAGAAATTCTACATGAGCTTGCACTAACTTACAGGTCTCGAACGTGATCAGGGGAAAAACTCCACTGCACTACGCAAAGCAGAGTTTACAGCATTCCTGAGCTCCGCAGAGTGCAGAAAACTCTGTGAATGGAGCGGAGTTCACCACCCAGGCCTAGATAAAAGCAACACTGGAATCAACCAAGCATTACTCCAAAACATTTCACATCAAGAACATTATTATGGTGGCAGTTAGACGAGCATCCATCCGCCATCGCAGCGGGATGGAGACCGCCCGACAAGTAGTCGGCGGTTCCACCTGCCACATTGTGATAAAACCACCAATAAAGGCTCAGAAACATGCCTTTTCTGTTGCGGCTTGTGCTGGGGCCCGGAAATCGGTTGCAGCACATGCTGCAGAAGAAAAAGGTATATTTTCAAACATGCATGCACTGTGTGGCAGGCACCATGTGGTGCCTTGCACATGGTGCATGGATTTTTTGGGGGCACCACATGTGCCCCCCTGGCCACATAGCGGTGAGCCACGGGGGACAGGGGTCCTGTTAGGGGCTCCTAAAGTCCCTTTCCGACAGCCTTTCCATGGCACTGGGACCGCCATGAAAAGGCTGTCAGAAATGGATGTCATAATCCCTACAGCGGTGCCTGGGCAGGCACCTCCTTCATTGTAGGGATTGCTATCCGACCGCTGCCCCGACGGGCTCCTTGAGCCTGTTGGAGGCGGCGGTCTTTCTCCCTGCCCTCTGCGCTTCGACCGTCAGTTTGGTAATCCAGTGGTCAGACCTTGGCCCTGGATGTTGGGCAGACCCCCTCCGACGGCCTGTTGGTGGCGGTCCTCCCGCTATCATAATGAGGGCCCAAATGTTTAATATGTGTGACCCATTCCCTGCTCTTTGTTACATTGACAGAGAGCTGACATCCCCAGAGTAGAGTGGTGCTATATAAAAATAAGTACACAGTTCACAGTCAATTCAACACTTCAAGCACCTCCCCCCCCCCCCCCCCCCCAACCCCACATCCACGGTGTGGTTACCCATCTGCCAATGCACTTTCGCTTTTAGTGGGAGTATGAACCTCCATATAAATGCACTTACAATGCAATACAATAAAAGCAAACAATGGCTCTGACATTATTTGAGGCTAAATAGACATACTCTGAAGGTGGCTGTGTCGGTCTCGTCGCTCTTTCATATTATATCTCTATCATTCCCATAAAGTAACATAAACCTTCATTCTCCTCCACTTTCTGTGTCTGGCTTTGTTTTGTCTGCTCTTTCTCGTGGTTTTTCTCTTCTCTTCCCCACTCTGAGCCTCTCTCTCTTCCTACTTTCCTCCCCGGCTCCACAACGCATTACAGAGCAAGAAATGACAAAAAGAAACATATAAAATACCATTTTAATGTTTTCTTCTCTGAATGCATGCTTATATTAGCCCTGTTGCATCGTTAGGAAGTGCCCTGTAACCTTTGAAAATACTCTGAAAAGAAAATTAACCAGTGGCCCTCAAAAATGCGGAAAAGGGTAAAAAAAAAAAACCAGACATTTGCATAGAGCAAAAAATGGTAATGTAACATCTGGCCGTGGTAGCTGACATATGTCAATTTCTCTAGCAGTCATTAGTTTCACATTAATGCGAGAGCTTCGCCTGGAACTGCAAATGCCATTTCTCATCATGGCTTTTCTTTCATTCTGATGGCAGAGGCTTGTCTGAACTGTATGCGCGTTGTTTACTTGCCAATGGCGCACCACCCGAGGTCAACCCCCTCCTTAACCCCTTCCTGTGGGTCACGTAAGAGAACGGGCCTGATGAGAAATGAATTGGAAATGAGGTTTCTGCGGAACAGGTGTCCACGTGGGGTATGTCTGCCGGGCTCCCGCGTTGTTTTCATCATCTCCCTCGCCGGCTTGATATAAATCCCCCGAGCCCGGTGGAGGGTCTGAGAGCGTTTAAAAGTGAGCTTTGCCACGGGGGATGCGAGCAGGTGCTTGCCACTGGACGTGAACCCTGCGATCTTTAGCTCGCATTGCAGGAAGTCGGTTCCGTTAGAAGGGAACTGTTCCATGGTGGCAATTCCTTCACAGTGATGCGCTTCAAGCTGCTTGCCATACTTGTGGTTAAACATTATGCATCTGCGCCATTTACGCGCCAGAAAGTCTCGAACCGGGAAATAAAAGTAAGAATATTCA
The DNA here is from genome assembly GCF_964204655.1 of Triturus cristatus. Classification (NCBI taxonomy): domain Eukaryota; kingdom Metazoa; phylum Chordata; class Amphibia; order Caudata; family Salamandridae; genus Triturus; species Triturus cristatus. Next base: position 228,042,757 of record NC_140593.1, read on the forward strand.
TGAAAAATCGTCATTATCTGTCTCTTTGTTTATTTATTTGGCGCTTAGCGATTTATTTTAGCAAAGTAAAATAGGTAAATGCCTTTACATTAATGCCACCAACAAAAAGTAAGCACTTCAGGCTTAATAAGGAAGAGACCGATGAGAAAAGCCATTTTGTGTTTGCAAACCCTGCGCTTCCCAAAATCATAGGGCTTGCAGCTGTACAATTGCTTGTGGGTATTTGTTAAAGCCAGCGAGTGACTAGGAAACCCTTTTCCAACTCCTAGAATGCATTCAGTGATCGCAGTTCCGAAGGAGTGTGAAAAGGGCGTCACCTCAACTAACTGAGATGTTGGAATGCCATAAATGGTTGGTTTGTGACCACAATTATACTGTTGCAAGCCATTGATAAGTTATTGACGCCACGTATTATTTTATAAAACGCGCATCTGCCAAGGCGTCTTAGCACAAAACGTTCCTAAAAATGATGAACCCTATCTACTAAGGAGGAATAGTAAACAAGCATTTGCAATGCAATAGGTCTCGCATTGACGCGAGTTTGAGCTATTGGCATTGTAAATTACAATGCCTTTTATTTATGTTTTTAAAAATAAAAGAAAAATAAAAGGCATTATTTGCAATGCCAATAGCTCAAGCTCGCGTCAATGCGAGACCAATCGCATTGTAAATGCTTGTTTTAAGAGATACAGTAGTCCTCCTCCCATTCTCTGGCTCAGAAACCCTGCTGGCCTTAGCTGGAAGCAGCAGAGGCAGGTAACACTACAGTAGGATTGTATTGTATAGTAATTGGATTTATTTAGCGTTTATTGCTCCGGGGATGAGGTGTGATGTAGGGTGAGTATCACGCTATTCTGAAACCCCAAGAATAGTGGTTAATCCAGTGGTGATTAATTATTGTCGGTTATGTGCGCTTCAGGATGGGGGACCCCGAGTTACAAGAAGGGTGCGGTATCATGCTGCTCTGAGGAGCTGTCTGATTTTTGAGTTGTGTGTCTCGCACGCAATCTGCGTGGGATCGGAATATTCTGAAGCCGACTCCCCTTTCTCCTGTCCATCTCGACAACAGAGACACGTATGTGCTGCCTCTTCTGAACAAATCCACCAACGCACGGGAGAAGATAACAATACATTTTTCTGACATATAGAAAGACTTCCCCCTAAAGCGCACGTGTGTGGGTGGGTCTGTATAGCATGTGTGTACACACACAGACACAGTACACAGCCAGACCTATTTGTTTTGGCAATCGCGTTTATGTAGCACAAAACAGCAGATTTTGAACCACTCCTACCTTTTAGCTTGGGGCATAATCCGAGTGGTCTGTCGCTCTCACACAGCTTGGTCGAGTGGGGAAAGAGGAGATCCTCTTTTGAGGGGGTGTTGATAGTTTGGCTAGCACAGACACATCTGCTGCTGGGCACGGTGTGTAAGCCCATGCTCTAGTGAGTCCACATTGGCATCTCATAGCCTGACCACTTAAATACCTCGCCTTGGAAACATTACAGCAGGAGGAGGAAGCACAAGGCCGCTTTCGATGTTTTCTGTACACAACCCGACAAAGGAAATATTTCAATTTCACACTCAGTCACGCTGTGTGCACTTAGGATTTTATTGTAAAATATTATGTTGCAAAAGTAAGTTATTCTGTTTTTAAGAGCCGCCTTACACTGATTGACACTATGTAATTGTATTGAATGAACTCCGTCTCATAGCAGTAACTCTGTCCCCCCTACAGTGGTATTTAAATACACCTGCCTAGCGCGAGAACCTAATGCTGATACTGCAATAGAAGAGAATATACCACTGAGGATGCTGAGGTAGGGGGGATGAGTTGATCTGGGAGCTATAAGCTGCCTCTGCACTGACAGAACCTTGTATGATGTCCGGAAAGTTCTTGCATCTCGCATTGGGTGCTCTTTGCTGAATACAAATTCATTTTTAACTCTATTTTTCTCCAACCTGTACACATTCAGTTTTTTCTTTAAACAAGATGCTAGTAGAAACTCACCTTATGGTGCTGCTATGGAAGTATAAAAAAACAAGCGGCAGTTTCGCGATCGCTATTGTAAAAAAAAAAAAAAAAAGAAAACACGCCCGCGATCGCTATTGTAAAAAAAAAAAAAACGCGCCCGCGAGTGGTGCGTGCCACAGCGAAACATGTGTTTTCAATTATCGCGCCCGTGTCTGGGCACGATAATTGAAACCACATGGCCTTTGGTGTGTGTAATAGACACCAATAGGCCATGGGCGGAGCAATGCACCCGCCTTTTGCCTATTGCGTGACGTCTTTGTGAAAAACACACACGCAAAGGCCAATCGTGGGAGCCAAAAGGAAAAGCACACGCACAAGCGTGTGCGAATCCAGGCCCTGTTTTGAAACCCCGGGCAAAAGGACTCTCGCTGCGCGAGCAGTGCTGCGTACTGCATCTCTAGGCGCGAGACCTAAAAAACAAAACGGTTTTCAACTGTTTTCGAAAAGAGGCTCTATTAGATTGAGTTCTCAGTACGAAAGGCAAGGAGTTCCACAATTTACAGGCCTTAAAAGACATAGTGGGTGATAACTGATTCACAGAGTAGAAGGTGCCTGTGAGGATAACTTCCCCTCGGTAAATAGAGCTGGGTGGCTGTGGCTGTGTGGATACACAGTAGTTCAGGGGACCAGTTCTGCTCCCCCCGAAGTTTTCACATATGGCAAGCTTTTTTCTTTTTTTTTTTAAAGTTATCACTAGTTCTTTTAAGAAACACGGGCTGCTTAAAAAAATAAAATTGCCATTCGGGAATGCTTCGGGGTTGTGGTGTGCTTTTCCGTGCAGGCCACTAGCCCTGTGTCTGTAGCTACCTCCTGCGACTGGATGTGTTCCGTTGGGACCTATACTACCAATGTTGCATCGCAAAATCTGCGGCAGTTCGCAAAAAGTTGATGCGCAATTTGCTCGTACTTTTTGCGACTTTCCTCTTAGTACATCTGGACTTAAATGAGTATTTCATATCTCTTGAGAATCCGCAAATTACAGACAGACGGGCATGAGTAGGCATGTGTAAGTAGAGATGCAGTGACTGCAGGACAGCCTAATAGCTCCATATGTGGACTGTAACTGGAAAGTCAAGTGAGCAAGCATGGTAGAAGGGAAGAAGAGCTATTTCTACACATTGTGTAAGAACCATGAAGCAGGCCTGTTAAAATATAATAAATAACTTAGGGCATGATTTATCAAAGGGTTTCACATATTCTGTATCTATGGGAAAATGCTTTAGTGCATATGAGCCTCAGTGGACACAATTAGGCAACAGCCTGACAATGCATGGGGCAGCAGGGCAGCAGAAGAGTTTAAAATAAATAGGGCGGCATGAGGGAATTGGGTTAGCTTAAAAATACAGATTGTATGCACAGGGTTGTCACTACAGTGTTTGGTAAATAGAAAGAGCGTGGGAGGAAGGAGAGCCCGCGAGAGGATCCAGTCAGGGTGGGTGGGGAGAGAGGGTATCGGCAGATAACACTGTGGTGTAACCATCAGCTCAAACCGCAATGACACATTTTGTCTTTCTCTTTGTAGTGGACGAAGAGGATGAGGAGCTCGCAGAGCTCAAAACTGAACACGAGTCACAGACGGAAGTTGAAGAACGGAAACAGGAAAACAAAGAAGGTACGAAAAAGACACGCTTAACGAAAACCCCGTCCAGGCGGCGAGCACTCCCTCCCCACTCCCCCATGTTTGCTGCCATCGCTGCGCGCTTTTCCCTCAATTAGCACTTGACCACTTTTTGGTGCCTGAAAAGGTCGCAGTTTTATTTTCACAACAAACATTTTGTTAACAGGAAATCTTCATGTTTCAAATTTCAACACTCATGGTCTTATTATAGTCCTTCAATGACCATGTTTCATTTTGTCCATTGTTCATCATTTTCTATTCGCATTCTGGACCCAGCCGCCTCAATTGCCTGGGAGAGGGGAGAGGGGCCCCCATCCCTGTGTTTCGATTCACGGGTCTAGGCTTCAACTTGCTACCGATTTGGAGGGTGTCCCTTTCTGGGCATGCCCGGGCTGCAAGTGCCGTCCCGCTCGCCCTGTATCCTTTCAGGGGCCCTCCCTTCTCCCAGCGGTCTCTGCCGTTTGGCATCCCAAGGACCTTACTTGAGCATCTACTCTATTTTCCTGCGGCGGGGTCCTCGTCATTTTCTCCGTCTGTACCCCTGCCGTAAGGCATCCCCGGGGTACTGCGGGAGTGTCATCTTTGTTCTTTGTCTGGCGGCACGCCGCCCAATGGCTCCCCCAGTGCCCCTGACGTGAGTCATGACAAGGACACCCTGCGAGCCTTTCATCTATCTCCTAGTAATTTTGTTCTCTACTAGGTTCCTCGTGTCAGCTCCGCTACCCTTCCCCCCTACGGCTGCGACGCCCGTATCCTTCGGTGTGGGTGGGTGGGCTTCTCTTCTTGTTTTGCGGGGGGGGAAATTCGAAATGTGGCTTCCCGGGCCGTTGGCCCTTCTTAACCCCCCCCTTGCCTATCCTTCTCGCCCCCTGATTGGGGGGGGGGAGCTTCCGTTGTTTTCGGGCCTATCCCTGCCCTCCCCGGCCTAGCCGGGTCTTTTAATTGCGGGGGGCGTGGCGTGGGGGGGTCCCGCCGCCGGCCGGCGTTTTACCCGGGCCTCGATCGGGTCCGGCTTTGCCTTCCCCGGCCCGGGTCCTAACCCCGTCCAGGCGGCGAGCACTCCCTCCCCACTCCCCCATGTTTGCTGCCATCGCTGCGCGCTTTTCCCTCAATTAGCACTTGACCACTTTTTGGTGCCTGAAAAGGTCGCAGTTTTATTTTCACAACAAACATTTTGTTAACAGGAAATCTTCATGTTTCAAATTTCAACACTCATGGTCTTATTATAGTCCTTCAATGACCATGTTTCATTTTGTCCATTGTTCATCATTTTCTATTCGCATTCTGGACCCAGCCGCCTCAATTGCCTGGGAGAGGGGAGAGGGGCCCCCATCCCTGTGTTTCGATTCACGGGTCTAGGCTTCAACTTGCTACCGATTTGGAGGGTGTCCCTTTCTGGGCATGCCCGGGCTGCAAGTGCCGTCCCGCTCGCCCTGTATCCTTTCAGGGGCCCTCCCTTCTCCCAGCGGTCTCTGCCGTTTGGCATCCCAAGGACCTTACTTGAGCATCTACTCTATTTTCCTGCGGCGGGGTCCTCGTCATTTTCTCCGTCTGTACCCCTGCCGTAAGGCATCCCCGGGGTACTGCGGGAGTGTCATCTTTGTTCTTTGTCTGGCGGCACGCCGCCCAATGGCTCCCCCAGTGCCCCTGACGTGAGTCATGACAAGGACACCCTGCGAGCCTTTCATCTATCTCCTAGTAATTTTGTTCTCTACTAGGTTCCTCGTGTCAGCTCCGCCACGCTCCCTACGGTTTTTCGATCGGAGGGAGCTCCCCCCTTAGCTCGACCTAGCCTCGCGACCTCCTCGCCCCCTCCTAGTTCGAATATGCCCGCGATGTTCCGCGTGAACTTGTCTAATCCTATCCCCGAGTGGTGTACCCCCTCCTCCAGGTGTTACCGCAACTACCAGTTTTCAGCCGATGCTGCCTGACGTCCACCCCGGGGCCTTGCATGCTTTGGCCCTGGTGTTGTGTAGCTCTCTTCTGGCTTTTTCTATGCCGTCTAGCTTCACCTTCTCCACTATGCTCGGTGTGTGGAGCGGGTATACTGGACTAGCTTTTCGCAATTGACACCAGGGGAAGTGGATTACCCATTTTTTGCCACCAGGCTGGTTGATTGGTGGTGTGCGCCTCAGCGCAAATTGAAGTAACATGTCGTTGTGCCGTTGACCGCAAGCAGATGATCATGCCTCTCGCGGAAATCCCTCACTATGCAGACTAATTGTTTCCTTGCTCGCTGGGGCCGCACCTGTATTCTGTCACCAAGCACGTCTCTGCTACCCTTCCGCCCCTAGGAAGGACGTATCCCCCACTCCCCGTCCGTTTACGCGGTATTTGGAACTGTATGGTCAACTTTTGCCCCCTTTTCCACCTCCGCCCTGCTTTTCTCCCTAGTTCAGTCGTGTGTTCCTTAGGTTGGCCATTTTGCTCCTGGGTGCCCTCTGGTTTGTTCTAGCTACGGAAGGTCTCTCAAGAGCCAAACCTCCCCCCGGGTACACCATGTAAGTGTGTTTATCGCTGATGGTTTGGTAATTTAAACCGGCGGTACAGGTTGTTTCTTTTCTGAATGGTATTGTGTCAGGTACTGGGACTTGTGAGGTGGTTGGGTCATTTGTCCTGCTGTGTCACCAGCATCGAATTTGTTGTCAAGCTTCACAACCAGGTGCTTTAACGCTGACCTTGTTAAGCGAGCCAACCGTTGAACCCCGCTATTTATCTGCTGGCGGTGGATGGATTGGATTGGCCTTGCCCCTCCGGTGGGGCCCAACAGGGTGGGCACCTTGCGGCATAATGCCGCCATAAAGACTCTTGATTCTGGGCGCTAGCCTGTCACAGCAAGACCCAGTCTTAAGTTTTCAATCCCCATGCACGGAGCCACTAGACTTGCCTCTGCTTGTGAATGTTTGTCCCCAATGTACCCAAATTAGTTTCACAGGCGTGTCCCCGACTGAGGCTCGGCTGAAGCAGATTATTCACCTCCCCGGCTCTGGTTGCCTCCTCCTAAACATTGTGGAAGCGGTTTCTATGGTTATCCAAGTTACGGGCCCTCCGCTCCTGACTGCGTCACCCTCTGTTTGTGACACATGCTTGCCTCCCCGTGCGCCCGTGCGTGGTGCCCAACCCTCCTCACTTTAGCTTGCTGGGCTAACTGCGCAGCGGGTTAATATGCCTGCTGCCACGCGCGTTTACCCCGTACATTACAGACTGTGTATGATGTAAACGGATCCGCAGATTACTGCTTTCGAAAGATACATCCTTCCGTTACTTGCGATTTAACCTTAAAGTCCCCATGTGGCATGGCGAGCTATAAATTTTCCTCCCAGAACTGCATGACCCCCGCCATATTCACCTTATTATAGCAAACCCTTAATGTTGCAACAGGGTTTATTTTGGCTACAGCTCGATTCTTATCTTTAAAGATAAGCTCCCGCCTATGCTGTTTCTTTTCCGCCTCTGCGTGCGTGCTTCGCCACCCCGAGCCCTCGTAAACTATACTGCCTACCGGTCTGAATGACCTGTGACTTCTACCCTTTCCGTCCCTTGGCCTATGTGTCCTTTCCTATACCCGGCCTCACATAATTGACAAGAGAAATCGTGTGATCAATTCTCTTCTTGGCGAGAGAGCAGTGCTTTGTAAAGCCGGGACTTGACTTAGGTGAAGGTAGTGCAGAGGGCTAATATGCCTGCTGCAAAGCGCGTGTACCCAGTAGATTGCAGACCGCATATGATGTAAACCGATCAGCGGACTGCTGTGTTCAAACGAGACATCGTTTGTTACTTGGACTTTATAACTTAAAGTCCCAATATAGAATAGTGAGCTATTAAATCTCATCCCGGAACTGCATACATACCGCAACCTATAGATTATTGGGGTTACATTGGCTAGAACCCTAACTGCGGAGCCCCGGAGAGCATCAGTGGTTTTTTCCAGGCTAAGTGAAGTGTGCAATTACGCTCTATGGCACGGTGCAGCCTGCCTGGCTTATATAAACGATTACAGCGGGAGGGGTGTTTCACGCGAGGCGATGGTCTCAGTCAGTAAGCATGTGAGCAGGACTAATGTGCCCCCTCCCTGAAACTAATACAAGTTTAAGAAGTTTGGTTAGCGGGAGCATAAAATTTCCATGCTTGTGGCTAATTTCCTGTTGAGGGTTCCGTCCAATTCGGACCACGAAGCTTAATTGAGTGGGGTATCCTGTCCTAATTGCGGTTCTAAATGAGATGTAGCAATGATTTGTTTCCTCAATTATGGTTGAAACCATTTATAGGACACCGACTCCCAAGTAGGGGACAGTATCCCTTTTGAGAATCACGTAGGGCAGTCTCTGAAGGACCATGCAGTGGTTCCCTGGTTTTCGTAATATCTTTTCAAACTAGGTTCGTTCTTTAAAATATAAATTGGTTTATTTCACTGGCCTGTGCGATTTAAACAAAAATGGATGCCTTGTTTGGGAATATGAATGCAAGAATGGAGGTCTACTGTCCCTCGTAAGCCACCATCCCTATCACTTCGTCATAGCCAATCCCTGGGGTTTACAAGTAGCAACCTGCCTAATTAGGGGCTGGCCGTCCGGCGTGAGATATTCATTACACAGGCTGTTTTGTGAACTTGTGCGAAGGGGAATTTGTCAATGTGTCTTATTAGTACATTGCAAAATTACAGGTAGGTTGCAAAACGCTGCTGAGCAATTTGCAGAAATAATTTGGGACCTACCTGTACACTCATTGGACCCCTGGTTATGTAACAGCAGACAGAGAAGACAAAATAATGCAGCCTGAGTTTTAAACAATTCATTCTTAAAATCCCTAACAGTTTAAGAACACGACACATGGGGTTCGTGCATGGTGTATTATAACAAAGGGGAAACCGCGCTCCTTTGTCATAGCCGCCCTAACCCTGGCGCTTGTAATATTATTTAACCAAGTATAATACTGTAACTTCCCATCTCAGAATTCGAAATAAAATTGGGACTGGATCTGGGGGACGTGGCAGTTATGATTTCCAGAAAGCCAGCTGTCACATACTCCGATATATGCCGGTTCCGGTTCCAGAGTTAGAGTAAGAATCGTTCGCTATCGACTTTCGTGAATTTTAGGGACTCACTGAGTTTGATCATGCTTAGATTCCAGTATAGACCTCGACTTACGCCAGACCCTCTTCATGTTACATACAGGCCATCTGGATCTTTGGACTGTGTTTGCTTCCTGATAGAAATGAACGTGTAAGTAGTGCCCTTGGCGGCGTTCAATATCAGATTCGGTGAGTTTTTTCTTGGTAGAGAATACATTCATAACGGAATATGGATTTCCTAAAACGTTACGCTTTCGTGTTACCGGCGCTGCTCTTTAGATGTGCGCTCGTGTGGCCCACGAGAAAATCTTTGTCTGGCTGCTCCCTCACCGTTTGATGCGATACACTGAACTCCGCACTTAAGCTCTCGGCGCTCAACAGGTCACGAATAACAAGAAGCTAGAGCTAAACCCATTTGCGTAGCGGGGCGCCTTCCCCTCCCGGAGCAAATTCTTGCGGGGCTTCTCCGGTTTTCAAGAACCAGGAAGAAATGCTGCGTTCAATTAAAATTCATCTGGGGCCGCGATGCAGGACGGGAAGATCATTAACGCTGGCTCGCGATGAGGACAGGCCCGCGGAAAGGCACCGCGCGCTTATTGGCCACCTCTGCTCACACCAGTAATTTAACCCTTCTTCCCAAATAGAATCGGCCGTACCCCCGCTTCGCGCAGCCCCGCTCCTTACCTTCTCTTTTTAATCTTGCTTCCGGGCTCGCTAAGGGGGCACTGCCGCCCGCACCCCTCTTTCTCCGTTCGGGGGCACCGCCGCCCGCACCGACCCCCGCGTGGTTCGTGTACTCCAATCTGCTCCTGTTGCTCCGGGCACCGCCGTATTAGCTCCAAGTGCCCTTGAGCCTGAGTCGATCAAACGGCGCGAAATGCCGTGTAGCGTCCTTGCATCCCCTTCCCCGGTCCGGTCCGTCAGCTTCCCCGGCTTTCCTTTCTGCCTCTTCCGCTTGGATCATCCCGTCGCCTGGAGCCCGTCGCCTGCAGGGGCCTTTGTCCGACCGGTCTTTGGCGCGAAAGGTTCTCTGCTTCTCTTCTTGTTTTGCGGGGGGGGAAATTCGAAATGTGGCTTCCCGGGCCGTTGGCCCTTCTTAACCCCCCCCTTGCCTATCCTTCTCGCCCCCTGATTGGGGGGGGGGAGCTTCCGTTGTTTTCGGGCCTATCCCTGCCCTCCCCGGCCTAGCCGGGTCTTTTAATTGCGGGGGGCGTGGCGTGGGGGGGTCCCGCCGCCGGCCGGCGTTTTACCCGGGCCTCGATCGGGTCCGGCTTTGCCTTCCCCGGCCCGGGTCCTTACGTTGTTCAGGGCTATTAAAAGAACGCTCCAAAATGTGTGTTTTGAAATGTATAATTGTGAGAGTGTGGCTTGTTTGTCATTGGTGTTTGTGGGTAATGTACACCCTCGTTTTGCTTGCACCTTCCCTGCCCAAGTAATTGATCAGATTTCGGATTCACATCCGTCACCTCAGCCATTCGAGGAACGCGTGGGGGGTGGAGGGGTGGGGGGTGCGCGAAGGTTGGTGCCGGCAGGAAGTCCATAGTCTTTTACAAAGGGAAACCATGTTCTTCTTTTTTTACATCGCTGTCGACTCACACACGGTACTATTAGTGTTGAATAATGTTTTCTACAATAAATGGCGTAGTTTTCCCTCCAGTGGCAACAGATAACACTCACTTTGCTGAGATAGGAAGTGACATCAAATTAGAACAGGGCCATTTATGCCAAGGGTCGAGCACTTTGACGCCAGGGTTTCTGGTGATAGTTTAGAGTGGGAGGCCCACAAATGCCAGGGGTTTACACTTGTCCGGTCAGACTAAGATCAGCAATTCAATCCATTTCCCAAACTCAGTGCACCTTTCATCATTAGTAGTAGCGCACCTTTCATCATTAGTAGTAGTGCACCTTTTATCATTAGTAGTAGTGCACCTTAGTAGTAGTGCACCTTTCATCGTTAGTAGTAGTGCACCTTTTATCATTAGTAGTAGTGCACCTTTCATCATTAGTAGTAGTGCACCTTTTATCATTAGTACTAGAGCACCTTTTATCATTAGTAGTAGAGAATCTTTTATCATTATTAGTAATGCACCTTTTATCAGTAGTAGAGCACCTTTTATCATTAGTAGTAGAGCACCTTTTATCGTGCACCTTTTAACCTTTTATCAGTAGTAGTGCACCTTTTATCATTAGTAGTAGAGCACCTTTTATCATTAGTAGTAGTGCACCTTTTATCATTAGTAGTAGAGCACCTTTTATCATTAGTAGTAGTGCACCTTTTATCATTAGTAGTAGAGCACCTTTTATCATTAGTAGTAGAGCAAAGCTTCATTTAGTTCTGTAGGAGAGCATGAATATTTTGATCAAGGCATCTCAACTCAGAAGCTTCCCACCTGCACAGTAACACCGAGCCTTGAAATCTAGGTGTGTTGACTTTACTTCTAATACATTCACCTCATCTTACATACCTCTTTACTTCCTCTTCCCAGGCTAACTATTGTCTTGATACCAACTAATACTTCTTCACAGGGTTTGTAACTAATGGTGGGGGGATGGGTTGGATATACAGTTGAACATAGGGCCACATATATCACAACACTAGTTGAAAAAGGTAGGTTGCAAATTGAGCACCAACCTTTTGCGATCAGTCTTTAACTTTCAGTATTAGTATAGTATATATAACAAAGGATGCCTACATTTTGCAAAAAAAAACAGTTGATGGACAGAATGCAGAACAATGTCATACATTCACCCCAGTACAGAGATCTGGGCCTAAATCCATCATTTTTTTGCTCACCATGCCATTCCAGTTTGAACCCAGCCACGTCTGAGCATACCCGTCCCACTCGGGGTGACAAATTCAAAAACAACAGTTGATGGACAGAATGCAGAACAATGTCATACATTCACCCCAGCACAGAGATCTGGGCCTAAATCCATCATCAAGATCGCTTGACTGGGGGTGAATGTTTTGATTTGTTCTGCATTCCGTCCATCAATTGTGTGTCTTTTGCTTTCTCGCCCTAAGTGCGCCAGGTATGCCCAGATGTGGGTCCTGGGCTCACTGTGCCACTGGAATTGAGCCATCCTGGCTGAAGAGGGGTGAAACCCCGAAACTGGTCCTGTGGGGGAATTGGAGTCAAATAAGCTCCCTAGAAGACTCCTCGGAGAGTTTTCTGGAAGGAACGGGCGAGGCTGGAGGCTTAAGTGAGATAGAATAGGAAGTGGGGTTGCCGCAATGTCTAAGTCTCTTATCATGGAATATAAATGGGTTAGGCAATGAGCTAAAACAAGAACAGATAAAGTTGCACGTAAACAATGTAGCAATTGCCTACCTACAAGAGACTTGGGCATGTGGCGAATCCCCTTGCTTTGAGGGCTATCACCAACTAAATCGTCTGGCCAAAAGGCAAAGATATGGTCGCCCCTCGGGGGGAATTATGACGCTAATCTCCACAAAAATTTTAGGTAACGTAGAAATATTAAAAGTAAATTGTAAATGGATATTGGTTTGTAGGTTAAATGTTTTGACCTTGGATAAAAAGTGTGAAAGGATAATTGTTATAAATGTCTATATGCAGTGGGATAATATGGGAGAATATGTAACTGAGATGAAGAATTTTAAAGAGGTTATAGACTCCCTACTAGAAAGGTATCCCTCCGACGTTCTGTTAATTGCGGGTGACTTTAATCATAAGTTACATCCAACAAAGGCAGATCGCTGGCATGCAGAACTATTGGACGCCTATGGAATTAAGTATGCCAGCTTTCCAGTATGTAACCCCTCGAAACAGGACCTAGATCTAGTTAATTACTTAGGGGAAAAGGGTCTATTTTGCTTAAACGGCAGATTTAAAACAGACAGCCCGGCAAAGAAGACCTTTAAAAAAGGGGCACAAAATTTCCCAATCGATTGTTTTTACTCTAGCCTGGAACATGCCTCTTGTGCAGGAATTTAAGTTACATCAAAATGAGGTTAGTGACCATAATGCGCTGCAATTAACGTTACAAGGGGGAAGGATGGAACCCAAAGAAAAAGTGATTCCTCAAGAAGTAGACTTCCCTAGACGGGCAACAACAAGACTAACAGATGAGTACCAGGAAAAGTTAAAGGCCTTCCAATTAAAGATTGATTTAGAAAATCCTGGGAGAGTAAACTTGGAATGGTATGAGGAAAAGATAGCTCAAGTAGTCCAGTGTCTTAGGGTAGAATTAAAAAAGAATAAAAGGAAAGGCACTATAAACCGGGCAAGTCGAGTAAAATGGTTTTCAATGGACTGTCAAATTAAAAAAAGAGAGATAAGGGCAGAAGCCAGAAGGCTAAGGAAAGAGTTTAATCAAGAGAGGCAAAATCACCTCACTAAATTAAAATCTGAATTTAAAAGGATGGTCTCCGATGCAAAAAGGGCACATAAAGAGAAATGTTGGGGGGACCTACTAGAGGCCATAGAGACTAAAAACTTGAGACAATTCTGGAAATTAGTAAAACTAGCATCGGGCCCCCAAGTTGGGGAAATGAAGTGTGCCGTAAGTGAGGCAGCCTGGGATAAATACCTAAGGGAGCTGTATGGAGCACGTACGACCACTGGGTATCTAGAGTCCCAAAGTTGGCAGGAACCCGCAGAAGAATTTAAAGCAGACTTTTCGGAAGAGCGAGTAGAAGCTACAATTAAAAAACTGAATTTAACTCGGGCCGCAGGGCCGGACAATCTCCCAGCGTTAATATTAAAGTCTCATATAAAATGGTGGGCAAGGTTCCTATCCCAGCTATTCCAAGTAGTATTAATAGAAGGTAAAATGCCATCAAATTGGAAGGGTGCAATAATAAGGCCAATTCATAAAAAAGGCAGTATGGGTGAACCCCAAAACTATAGAGTGATAAACCTCCTGGATATAGGAGAAAATGTATTTGCGAAACTTGTCTTAAATAGACTAAATACCTGGGTCAATGAGTGTGCAATAATACCTGTAGAACAGGGAGGGTTCAGAGAAGGACACTCTACAATTGACCATTGTTCTCCTTATGGGCATTGGCAAGGAAATCAACGGAACAGAACGGAAAGCTCTGTTGCTGCTTCGTTGACTTCCGCGCCGCCTTTGATTCAGTGGACCGGGATTGTCTCTGGGAACTATTAATCAATAAAAATATCCCAAAAGATCTGCTGATTATATTAAAAGAACTACACAGAGGCACCTGGGCCCAAGTAATCAGGGACACGGAGGGGTCACCAAAACCAAAAATACCAATTGGAAATGGCCTAAGACAGGGCTGTGTATTGGCCCCCCAGTTATTCTCTATATTTCTATCCGACCTACCAGAGGGTTTAGAAGTGGAGGGCAGTGCCAGCCCTAGGATGAATGGCAAAAAGGTACCGTGCCTCTTATATGCGGATGACCTGGTAATAGTAGATCAGACGGAAATAGGCCTTCAAAGGAAGCTGAATTTTTTTAAGGGATATTGTGAAAATAAATTTCTAACGGTAAATCTAGATAAGACGGAAATTATATGCTTTGGGAAAAAAGCGATTAAGTTTAATTGGTTTTTAGGTGATCTTAAATTAGAATCTGTTAATGAATACTGCTACCTAGGTGTGTGGTTCGATAAAACATTAAACTGGCACACACACCTAGAAGCCCAAAAAGCGAAGGCACATACAACAATTGCCGGGCTAAAAATGTTTAACCGTGACTATGGGGATATGTCCCATTGTCCTCTATTAAAGGCTTTCAGTGCAATGATACCATCGCAAGTACTCTATGGAGCAGAAATCATTTATTTGAGCGGTAAAGATGTCTGGGACCTGGAGGAAGGAAAATGCCTGAAAAACCTCTTATCACTGCCCCCATCAGCAATGATCCAAGCATTAAGATTAGAAATAGGAACAATGGCGTGGGGAGTACAAGTACAAGTAGCAGCGATTAGATTTTGGAAACGCCTGGAGAAAGACAATGGACAAAAAGTTGCATATTGGTGTCGTAATGAGATTCAACAAAGTAATTTAAGTTGGGCAAAAAGGAGTAGTAAGAAAGTGGTACAGGCCGCTGAGAATACAAAAGTGGTCTTATGCCGTGCGTTACTTAAGATAGAAGGCACAAAAAAAGAGTTAAAGTATAATGGTCAAGAAGCATCAAAAAGAGCAGACAAGGAATACCTTAGCATGAAAAAATCAGTAAAGTTTATGATGAACTCCTGGGCAAAGGAAAATTGGTTCCCTTACCTGGATATCTTACCAAATCCATGGTATAGACAGGAGATCTTAAGGTTCCGCATTGGGATTAACCCATGGTTAATAAACAAAGGAAGCAAAAATAAAATGCTCGATCCCAAAGGGTGCTGTAAATGTAACCTGGGAACAAAAGTAGACAGTGCATATTCTGTTGGACTGTCTAACAATCCTAGAGCAACGCAAACTCTGGCTACGTCTAATATTCGTAAAATATGGCATAAGAAACCGGGCACAAGCGATCGATGTTATCACAGAAATGCCCAACATAGAAATTGCAATCGCCTTGGGGAAGTTCATAAAGGCAGTACAGAGTTTTATAATAAATTAGAACAGATATTTTAGAATTTTATAACGAAATATTTTTATATCTTGTCTAGAACCGGTTTTATAATTTCGTGGGGAGTAGACCCACCAACAATGAAGTGAGATTTATTTATTATCTGATATGCATATAGGTCAAGAGGATTTTAATCTGGTTTTAATTTGGTCTGAATATTTAATCGGTAAGATTGCCGGTGCGATTGATGTGAATTAATTTTGAATTACACTAATTGTTTTGTATTGTTTAAAGATTATGATCTAAATAAACATATCTTTGACTTGACTTGACTTGACTTGGTCCTAGGATGCTTGTTTATGGTCCAGGGAGGACCTGGCTTGGCAGTTCGGGCTGGACTGTTCCCATGAGGCATAGGGTCAAGACTGATTTGCATATGGCCAGGTCTAAACTGGGGTGGCATGGTGAGCAAAAGAATGATGGATTTAACCCAGATCGCTTGACTGGGGGTGAATGTTTTGATTTGTTCTGCATTCCGTCCATCAATTGTGTGTCTTTTACATTTTGCAAGCCATAGGACGTCCAGACAGATGTTTTGTGTCATTTTTGAATGAGACCTAAACAAACTTAGAACTCCACCTCACTGAGAGATTCGGGATATATTTTCCTACCTACGTAACATATCTATTGATGGTGGAGCTGCACCTGTTCTGAACAGCGACATTAGAAAGATGGTTGTCTTTATTGGATTTTTATTTTATTGACATTTATATGAAGGAAATATATAATTTTTTGTCTTGAAGAAGGTGGTCACAAATGACATTTTCCATTGAAACGAGTTGACACACACAATGTGCCAAGTTTGAGGAACAGATGAACACATTAGAAAAGGAATTGTTTGTTATCATGTGTTGTTTTGACTGATTCCTACAAACTAGCTCAAATCAATGAAAGATGTAATGGTCTTGTAAGTTTTTTTCTTCTAAATCATTGATTTTGCATTTGTTATGCATTTTTAAAGGAAATTTGTGTCTAGCCCTTTTTATTGAATGGATTTTAAACTTTTAAAAGTCTGTATTGATATTTCATATACAGATTATTTTTTATGAGAAAGTTTGTGACATAAATATTCAGTTAACCTTGTTGCATTTTGATCAATAAGGATTGGGGTTATGAATGATTGCTGTGTGGGTGTTTGTGTGTAGAGCTGGTGAATGTCCAATGGTTCCAAAGGGAATTATTTATGACTTGACAGTCTTTAATGGAGCCCTGTCCCTTTGGTCTGTGGGGCCCCTCTCATTGCATTTACCCGTGTCTAGAAACCAGCCAGGAAAGGACACTCGAAAGGAAAATCACACTTAACCAGTTCTTCAATTTAAGGCAGTGTATATATGTCTCCTGTCTGCCAGGTGTCTGTAAAATTGGGATCACCACTACCTCACATGTTGTTCCAGTCTCAAGTTCTCTATGTCTAAGAAAGGGAGTGCTGCACAGAGTACACAGAGGACTGCTGTGCAACTAGGGAATAGTGAGGTGCTTTGTGTCCCCTGTGTCTGTGGGGCTCCAAGAAGAGAGGACTGTTGGAGTGCAATCTGCTTGACCACAAATAACAACATGTAGTGGTAATTGAAGGGCAAAAGAGAGTACCCACGCATCATCAAAATCAAAACACAACTCTTTCCAGCCCAATCGTACAATTAATCATCAACATCATTAATTCATCAATGCAACAATTTATTTATTACAAATTCATTCATAGCTGGATCATTTTAATACGGCTATATTTAAAACAGCAATTAACACAAAATACAATGCAACAAAATCAAATTAGCCCCTAACAATGCAGAATGAATCCAACCCAAAAATGTAGTCTTTAGTTAAAAACTAAAGCCTCAGCAGTAGACAGAAATTCCATATGTAATTGAGGCAGTCTGTCAGACCAGTGTCAGTGGGCCTGAAAGCTCTCCTCACCTGCTAAGGCCCATAAGTCTGCAGCCACAATGCCCGGACTAGGCTGTAATTGAAAGTTGTGAACGCCCTGTGCATGGCTGGAACTGCCAAGCTCCAGATCATGCATTGCCATACGTGCTCCACTTGTGATAAGTTTATGCGTGGCAGCAAGTGCCCATCTTAAGATTGGCCTATTATAACCGCAACAGCTCAAGAGGTGATTAGCTTCTGCATGACCACAACTGCCAAGCTGTGCCAAATCCATGTGATAGCTACAACTACTGAAGTTGCATGGGACCTGTGCAGGGCTGCAACTACCGAAATTATGCCCAGCCTGAGGAGGTTGCAGCTGCCTAAGTGTCGCCACCCTGATCAGGGCCCCACCGAGGATTCGCAAGGGCAAGTGAGGGCCCATTTCTAAGAACCCAAAGACTGGAATATACTCATCGATAATCTGGCTAGGACTGCTCCACATCATGAGTGGCTCCTCCTGGTCACTAGGCGGACCAGAGAAGGCATGTTACTGTAATGTGCCCACGTTCCTGAGGCAGGTGAAACAAAGAACTGCAGCCAGCCCGTTGCCACTGAGATGGAGTGTGTAGTTGTGCCTTATGTGTGGTAAGGGACTTGTTGAAGCTGTATGCATGCCATATTTGGGGATGATACCTGAGCTATATTCACACTGCTCCTGTTAGTCCCATAGACAAGGGGAAGACCACACAGGAACAGGAGAGTGAGAGCTGGGACGGGAGGGGGGGGGGGGGGCAATGAAGCAACTGGGAGAGGCACAGCATTTACCCAGATAGTGACCTCAGTGTTTTTTCCAGATATTTGTAGTGCATAGAATTATGTTCTACTGTGTAACAAAGTAGTTTTTACTTGAAAAGATGAGCACTGGGCTTATCATTCTCTTATTAGATTTTTGTTTGATTGTTGAGCTCTGAGCACTGTCCACACTACCTCCATGATAAGCCTTGTAATGTTGACCATCGTATCACTGAGAGTCAAGTGTGGACGAGGTTGTACTTGTCCCAGTTCGTAGACGGACCCAGGGTTATTCGAAGCAAACAAGCTCAACCCCATGGCAGATGCCCAGTAGACCCTGTTTGCCCTGTGGCCTCTACAATAGGGGTTTCTCAGTGGTGTTAGAGCACAATACAAAAGTAGTTGACAAAACATAGCACGAATAGAAGCTGTAAACCATAAACGCAGCTTAACATATGATACATTGGTAGTAAAACTAAGGGCAACCACATTCACTACTCAGTCCCCTCCTCAACGGTTTCCTACCACCTTGACACCTTCACATGTATCACCAGATCTCCCCACCATTTCTCTCTGTGCTATAACCAGTCCATCCACTAAAGCTGTTGAGGTAACAATTGCTTAACAGGTCTGAGTCTAGCCTAGTAGGGATACTGTACATGCCATTTTCTTATATCAGTTTACTATTTTGGTGTTGGGTTCTCCTTAGCTTATTATTCAAAAATACTATGTATTGATTTTCAGTGAAAATTCCAGCACTATCTCAGGATATTGACTCCAAAACTTTAAAGATTTTCTTTTGCTTATGTAGTTTCTCCTCACTTTCCTACACATATTACTATAATTTAATCTGAGGCGGAGAAGCATCGACCCACTGCCTTGAAGCAGTAAAAGAAAGGAAAAAATAAAATGATAACGTAATGTTGCTTTGCTTGAGGGGGCGGAGTGGGGCTGCAGAGCAGGGGAGGAGTGGTAGAACCCTCCTAAGTGCACAATGACTGTTTGGCTGGCCCTCCCGGGTGTCAAGGTCCCCTCCCAAGGCTTACCTTCTTTTTGAGGGGGTGTTCCTGCAGAGACGACTAGAACCACCACCCCGTTTCCCGCCGTGCCCTAGTCGGGGTAGAGCACCGCTTAGGACAAGGGGGTACCCGGGGTAGAAGCCAGAGAGGCGTGAGTCCGGATGACGTTGGACCAAGCTGTGAGGGAAAGAAGGGAACATGGTTACGTTCCTGTACGTTCCTTCTCTACCCCCCTCCGTGTCGTGCCCACCTACTAGCCACTGGGTTACCTGGTGTTCTGATGTGAGACCCTCCTCAATGTCCGGCTTCCAATTCGCAGGTCCGGGTCCACAGTGGCCGCAAAATGTCGTGTAGCTCACTAATGGTATCGACCCAAAACAAGGAAACAAAACCAGCGCTCCGGCGCAAATAATAAAGGTCCCTGGCGTACCTGTCCGGTACTCTCCTGTTTCAGGGAACGTGTGTGGCAAAAATCAAGGGAACAAAACCAGCGCTCCTGCGCAAATAATAAAGGTCCCTGGCGTACCTAACCGGTACTCTCCTGTTTCAGGGAACGTGTGTGGCAAAAATCAAGGGAACAAAACCAGCGCTCCTGCGCAAATAATAAAAGGTCCCTGGCGTAAATAATAACTGCAGGATGAGTCTCCCGCTCCACTGCACACTCCCCGGTCTGCAGTGTGATGACTCAACATAGATGTAGTGAGATGGCAGAGACAGACGTCCATCTACCTTTGGTGCGCCCTCTGATAAGGCTGTACCTGGTCCTCTCGAAGTCCGCGGCAGCGTCCTTCTTCGGCGGTGTTCTGGAGCTCGGAATCGGCGTCTTCCCCTTCAGCGGTTGAGACCAGAATTCGAAGCGCTGAGCAGCCGGAGTTCCCGGCTGTTATGCGCGACCAACCGGAAGTGAGGATTTCGACCTTCCGTTGTGGTCCCGCAAACACTAGACCGCTAACCTCTCCTCCACGGAGCGGGCGGACCGCGGAATCATGACACCGGGCCTCCCAAAACAGTCATGCACACTTTCCCTCTTCTCCATGCAGGCTGCATTCCAGCCTGCATGGACAACATGCCAGGCCCCCCATCCCTGCCTGAGCGTTGAATCACGGTGCTCGGACCAATCACAACGCTACATTGCAGCATTGTGATTGGTCAGGGGAGCCTGACTTTGCTTCCTGTTCCTGGAGTCCAATGCAGGAGAGCTGGAGCAGAGACGCGGGACCTGTTGGCAAGGTGTTTTATTTTTATTTTTTTAGATTGCGACCTGTCGTGCCCCCCCTATTCCCACCACGCCTGTCTCGCCGCCCGTGAGAAGTTGCAGCCGCCACTGCTCCCAAGCCTTGACACTTTCTGTCCACTCTGCTCACAACTATGTGCGTATGCTGGGGAAACTTTTTTCTCCTCCTTATGTGACCCTGCTGTCCATTCTCTACATTGTGTATATGACACTATATGACACATTTATTTAGCAAGCGAATGAACTCTACTGTTGAGTGCTTACATTTTAAGATTGCTGCAGGAAAGTCCGCATTTTACTCCTCTACATCTTCTTGCTTTTCCACCCCAGTCCTTGTTTGTGCTTCTTAATATGTTACCAAATGACGTGGATTCTTTTTCCTAAAAAGCGACAAACCTGCTAAAGTACCCTCTGATTGTTTTTTATCCACTCAGAAATCAATAGTTTAGAGCATTCCTATTCTTCTGTTTATTCACAAATGCTGCATTCTCAAACTCATCTTGACGCTAGCAGTTTTAACTATTTCAGCCTCTTCATCACCTCACTTAGGGCCTCATGTAGGTAGCCAAATACCGGTCGGTAACGGCCGATTTTCGGTAATTATACCGTTACCGACCGGTATTTTGGCTATTGGTATGTAGGGGGACAATTATTGGTTTCGGAATTTACCGAATCGGTAAAATTACCGATTCGGTAATAATACCGAATTGGTAATGTTACCGAATCGGTAACTTTTCCGAATCGGTAATTTTACCGATTCGGTAAATTCCGAAACCAAAATCGAGATGTAGGGGGAGTGTGTGGGTGTGTTTAAGAGTCGGTATTTACCACCAACTTATAGTTGGTGGTAAATAATCAATGTATGTGTTTATGCATTTTTACGCGCGTAGCAGTGTGCAATGTGGCATACATACATGCCCTTAAGGCATGTATGTGTGCCACATGTGTACACATGGCCGAATCAGGGGTGCAACAGGGTGTCAATGTGACACCCTGCCACCCTTGCATGTGTTCACCACATTACCGAATCGGTATTTACCGATTCGGTAATGAGGCATACCTTCCCATCAATGGGAAGGTATGCCTCATTACCGAATCGGTAAATACCGATTCGGTAATTACCGAATTGTAACGAATCGGTAAAAAATACCGACTCATTACCTACATACGAGTTACCACTTCTAAAATACCGATTCGGTATCGTTCGGTATTTTAGAAGTGGTAACTGGTATGCTACCTACATGAGGCCCTTTGTCATCTAAGCTTCCGGAAGAAATATTACGATTCTTGAAAATGAAAGTAATTTCATGTACAGAATATCAAAGACCGCAATTACAAAAATACAAAATATGTCACATTTTCTTTATCTTTTGTATATGTCATACATAAGTTGCCTTTATTGAGGAAATTCTTAATACAACACTGTTGTAGACCAGAAAAGACAAATGACAAAGGTTGCAAGCCTTCCCAGTTGTCCATTTTTGTGCAGTCAATGACCTTACCAGCCGCGCTATAAATATAATTTCTCTTTGACCCTTCCGAAGGTCTATCACTTCTGTTGGTAACCCTAATAAAGGTGTTTGTGTGATTATTTTAATTATATATGCCAAATACAGCTTAGAATATTTAAAATGGCTCAGCCATATTTTTAAATGTATGTATGACCAAAACATACAATGTCAGTTCCCAAAATCATTATTACCTCAGTGAGCTCATTTAACATTTGCAGAATCTTGTTTTATTTCCACATGCTGTAAAATTGCATCAATTGTATGTTGGTTGTTCATGTTTGGACTAAACAATTAGCCTTCTTCTAGAAGTGTTGCATCTAGTTATGGGGAACAAGCATGTAGCATACCACATCCAGAAGGAGTTTCCTGGAAGCTTTCTCCCACCCCTCTCTCACAAGACTGAGAAGTCCCCTAACAGGAAGTCCATAGAGGAGTTCAAATGGTCTAAACTTAAGCCCCTCCTGTGGCACCTCCCTGTAAGTGAACAGAAGACATGGCGAGAGGATGTCCCACCTCTTCATCATGGGCTCATATAGGCCCATTATCATGACTTTCATGGTCTTGTTGAATCTCTCAGCAAGCCCATTAGTTTGAGGGTGATAATGTGTAGAGGAGTTGTATGTTACTGCATACTCATACCACATGGATTTCATGTATGCGGACATGAAGTTCGTTCCTCTGTCAGACTCTTCTTCCTTGGGGAATTCCACCCGGGTAAAAAGTCCCATCAGGAGAATAGCCACTGCAGGTGCAGTCACTGGCCTCAGAGGGATGGCTTCTGGATAATGTGTGCCATGGTCAACCAAGACCTGGATGAACCTGTTGCCTAAGGCTGTCTTTGAGTCCAATAAACCAATAATGTTGATGCCAATTCTATCATAGAGAGGTCCAACAACAGGCGTGGTAACCAGGGGAGCTATCAGCTGTTTCCCTGCTTTCCTGCTACCCTGGTCGGTGGGACAGGACCTGCAGAACATGTCTGAGGCTGTATTCATCCGATGCCAATAGAAGAGAGGGACAAGCCTGGCAAAAGTCTTGTCCTGCCCTAGATGACCGGCCAGGAGAATTTCATCAGCCAACCTCAGTAGAAAGACCCTATAATACTGGGAGACCACCAGCACACAGGCTGTCCCAGATCCAGAAACCACAGGCACACTGTATAGGATCATACTCCCAATAGATAAGGTAGTCTCGGGATGTATCACCTGCTGCCTGGACCTTAGCTTGCTGCCTCAAGCCCTCTAGAGTTGGGCACTCTTTCTGCACCTTGCAAATCTCCTCGCTGGTGGGCTCACCCTCAACTTGCCATCCAGCAAGCTCTGGCAGGTCTCACAGGGAGGAAGTGTCCTTCCGGGTAGGCTCAGGGGTGGCTTCCTCAGGTGCTCCATCAACATGGACCATGGGAACATCAGTGTCTGGTGTGCCACACCTCTAGCCCTTCCTCATCTTGGCAGCTACCAGGCCCATTCTTCCAGGCTCCAGACTTCCTTGACTCCCCTCTTGGGAAGCCATAGACCTTGTGGTCATACAGACATCTTCAGGCAAGCCCAACTTCTCCAGATGGGACCTGAGCTCCACTTAATTCCAGACAGTGTGCTCTAGATAATTGCCCAATAGACAGTCTACAGGCATGGCAGGGCTCACAGCTACTTTTAGAGAACGTGAGATCCCCCTACACTCAAAGGAAACCAGAGCCTTGGGGTAGTGAATCTCTCGAATGTCTGTGACTATGACCTGATAAAAAGTATTAAGGAGGACATTCTCTGAGACACCAGATGACACCTCACAGTAGTAATGCTGGCTCCTGTGTTTCTGAGCCTCCTGCCTGGGCCCATTGATGGGGATGTGCCGCCTATACGTAGAAGAATTTGAAGGTATATGGGCTTTTGGCACCATCTAGCTATCCCCTAGAGACACTAAGGTAATCTCTGACCTCTCGCCAAGCGCTACACTGACCACCTCAGGTGCCTACCCACCGGTAGGGGGCTGTGCCCTTTTGGGAAATTTGGTCCCTCTTGGAGTACCCTTACTTGCAGCACTCAATATACTGGGGGACGAACCTCCCGACTGTTTGTCAAAGAATCCCTTTCTCTTAGGCTCAGACAGGATTTGGTTACTATTATTCCCTTTGTATTTATTTCGGTGGACTTTAGAGAACTCATTTGTAAGTTTTCCTCCCCCCTCTTTCTTCTGGTGGAACAAGATACCTTTTTGGATACTCTGGTGCCAACCCAGTGGTCCGCCTCCTTAGCAAGCTTCCTAGGATAAGTGAGCTTACCATCAACCAGCTGCTGGTGCAGCTCTTTAAGATAGAAATTGAACAGGTGCTCTCAATATCAGATTACACAACCCAGTAAAATCATCAACTTTGCTGCCCGCACCCAACCTCCCAGTGCTTTGCTGGTGTAATTAAGTAAATCTCCCCAAAACTGGTTCTGCATCTTTTGGCTATTCCTGAACCTAATGTGGTACTTCTCTGGAGCGAGTCCAACCTTGGTGACAAGGATAGTTTTCATTGAAATGTACTTCATCTGGTCCCCAACCCCAGTGTAAGCCAGGTATCCCTTTCCACTGTAGGCATGTGTTTCCAGAGTGAGGCCCCCAAAACTCTTCTGGGACCCTGTGCATCTTAAGGGCCATCTCATGGACCGAAAATGTCCTGTCTGTCATCCGCTATCACATAGCTGGGCACCTGCTCTTTTAGTTATTCATACCTTCTTGTCCCTCCCAGACACTGCAGGTAGCCTTTCTAACCCGCAGCTCCTCTGGGGACAGGGCCTTGTGCAGAAACACTGCTCTGGCAGGAATGTCCAACTCAGGAGAAGAGTAATTCCCCTCCCCTCCAGGCCCTGCTCCTGCTACTACATATCATCCCCTTCATTCACATACTCTGCTGCTGTCATCACTTATGAACCTCCACCCAGGCTCACAGGGCCGTCTGAAGCTCCACTTTCTTGTTGCCTTTCTTGGTTGGTAGTCTTCTTTCCTTGCAGAATTGCTTGAGCTCAACCAGAGTGTAGTTCTCCAGGTTGATGAGCTTGAATTCCATCTCTGCAGGTATGGTCACAGACAGCCAGGCACAATGAGAGTGGATTTGGAAGAAGTGAAAGAGCCAATAAAAGAGAATTTAAATGATGTGAATTGGAATCAAATTATTTACCTGGGTTGTGTAGTGGAACACAATCACTGTATGGCAGTTCACAAACCCAAGTCCAAATCCTCACCGCTGAACAAGAATGTAGGAAGTAAAATTACTGGTTGAGTGGGGTGAAACCCTAATCAAGCAGAAACCACAATCCCTGTCAGGGTGTAGTCACAAGCAAACCCCAAATTAACCTGTGCTTAACCCCCTTGTAGCTTAGCACAAGCAGTCACACTTAACTTATAGCATTGTGTAAAGTATTTATGCAGCATTTTAAACAGTAATAAAGTGAAAACACAATATAAGAAAAATACCAACCGCATTTTGAAACATAGAGTAAAATGTAATACATTATTTGAGACCAAAATGACAAAAATCCAATCAGTAGAATCAGAGATACGCAATTTTACAGATTTAAGTGAAAATAGTGTCTAGAAATGCAAAGCGGCAACTTTGATTATCTGGTCTCTCCAGACCGTAACAAAGTCAGAAATTCAGGCCGACCACGATGTAGCGTGGGCCATGTACAAAGACCAAGTTAGGCTTGCTGAACAAAGTATCTTGAATCCTTTTTTGTGGAGCATTGCGAGATCCTGCACTGAGGATGCGTCGCAGGCAACCACAAAGGTCGCACATAAGTGTGAAACCCGTGTAGAGTAAATACGCCTGTTGGTTAAGATACCAGAAAAGGGCTTCAGCACAAAAGGTTTGAGCACTAATCCTGTCTGCTAAGCACATATTTCCAGCACGCCTAGTTATTTTCTGACAGTATAGAGAAGGTGGCGTTCTAGAAGCATTAACGTATTACTTACTTACCTGCATTATCTTCTTTTCTCCGAGTATATTGGTGAGAGGATTCTGAACACTGTACCTTGCGAAAGAGACCAAAGACAACCAGCAGTTGCATGGACTAATTTGGACTCAGTTGTGTTTAAGACGAAGGACAATAAACCAACTACCTGATTTCGCATGAGCTGTCTCGCTCTAATTCTATTTTTCTATATTCATGGACATACGCCTGACAATTGGTGGAGAATGCAGGCATAAAGGCCATCTGATACAGAGATGGAGAATATCATACACCAACTCAGAGAGGGCCAAAACAAACTGGAATGGGCCCTCAAGAAGCACATTAACCAAGCAAAGATTGATCGCACTGTGTTCACCAACGCCATCCGCTCTCATGGGCAAAATATGACTACGATGTCAGATACTCAGGCTCAGATAGTTTACAAAAAATAATAATAATTTGGAAGATAGAAAAACATTTCTAAAAGCAAGATTAGTTAATCAATACAAATGCATGATAGATTGAACAGAATACAAATACAAACACAAAAAATCTAAAATCTTTACTCTACCACTACCTTGTTAGTTCCCACCCTTAGATTCGAGCCCTCATAACACAGCCCAAATTCCGGCAGCATTTTTGGTTGTGCCAATCCTTTGAGCGTAAAGTTCCTCGTATTTCTTAGACCATTTCATTTTATCCACCCAGAGCTCAAATCCTGGTACTTGCACTGATTTCCATCTCTGCAAGATCAATGATTTGGCTACCAGTGACTCAATATAAAAAGTTGTTGACGAATAGTGCCCCTGGTAGATTGGGTTTGATTAAGACTTGTAGTTTGCAGCTTAGCACCTCCATAACCTTGCTCCAAAAAGAAAATAATTTTGGACAGAGAAATATTATATGGGCCCAATCCCCACAGACATGCTCGCATCTAAATCAGTTAGCCGATGCAGATGAGTACATTAAGTTGATACAATACAGGGTACACTATAGGGCCCCAGGCTCAGATAGTTGCTGGACTAGGACAAGGGAGAGGTCCAGCCACCCCAGCGGCTTTGGACCCTTTACAGAAGTATGTAGCTAGTGAAGATCCGGTGGCCTTTCTTAATTTTGAACGTGCTGCAAGGGCCATGTTTTACCTCACCCTTTTGTTACCCGGGTAGCCCAGACAGCCTATCAGGTACCCAATAGAGATGGCACTGCAATGTATGCCGAAGTGAAAAAATGTATTATGGACCGACTGGGAGTGGATGGCTCTTGTCAGTGTTACCGTATCGCATTTGCACTTCATGTTCCTGTATGAATTTGAAATTGCTCTTTTGCACACAGGGTAGAGTGTGAGCCCGGTCGGCTGCCTCTTCCCTTCCGGTTCCCTCCCTGGGTGGACAACTAGAGATGCTATCTTTGTTACGTGCGTGCCCTAGTCATCCGAAGGGGATCACTACAAAAATGCGCGCTGCCCGGACGCCAGTGCCTTGTGGGGTTTGTGCTCTGTAATTTCTCCCGATTGCTGCTCCTTTTAGCGCATGTATTTTAAAACTGATTTTACTTCCCTGTCCTAAATTGATCTTATTTTACTGCTCTTGTTAGTGTTACCGCATTGCATTCGCACTTTATGTTCCTATATAATTTGAAATTGCTCTTTTGCACACAGGGTAGTGTGTAAGCCCGATCGGCTGCCTCTTCCCTTCCGGCTCCCTACCTAGGTGGACAACTAGAGACGCTCTCCTCGATGACCTGAATGGAGCTCATGATGGCTTCACTAGCTGGATCTCTCTGGCGGTGGAGCGTCTGTCTCCTACGACTTATCATAGGCAGTTGGAGACGAGAATATTGCCCAATGGCTAGGATGGCCCTTAGAAAGGCTCAAAAGGCCTACTATGTGTCTATTACACAAGCTAAAAGCCTTTTGTTATGCTGAACGCATTGCTCTCTCCAGGAACAATACCAAGGAAACTTTTAACATAGTTCAAAGCATCTTATCTCCTAGAGCTGAGGTGATTACTCATTCCGCCATAGCTGCATGGTGTGAAGAACTTTCTAGTTTCTTCATTGATAAGATCCAAGCTCTCCAAGCTAATTTCAACACCAGAGATAGGCTAGTAGGGAACTCTCCACCGAATGGGTTGACTCCAGCTCTGCAACCGTCTCCCACTCTGGTGACTTTCACACCTATTGCTCTGTTAGACTCATTGATGGTCCTCAAGTATCTGAAATCGGGTTCACCGACTGACCCTTGCCTGGCCAGATTGTTGACCTTGGTCACAGAGATGGATAACCCTGTGGTAAATAGACTAATCAATCTGTCCCTCTCGAAGCCACTGTGCCTATCTCTTGGAAGCAGGCCATAATACTGCCACTATTGAAAAAACCTACTCTGGATCCTTCTATCCTTTCCAGTTATCCCCCTATATCTCTCCTTTCTGGTGTGGCAAAAGTTTGTGAAAAAGTGGTAAACAAACAATTGTCCAACTATGTCGAACTTCACAGCCTGCTCCACCCGGCTCAATCGAGCTTCAGAGCCACGTACAGCACCAAGACGGCTCTTGTCGAAGTTGCTAAAGCCATTCAGGAAACTCTGGACTCAGGATGTAGGGCGGCCCTGATTCTGTTGGACCTCTCAGTGGCATTCTACACTGTGCCACATTCCTTGCTTCTGGACCGTCTTCTGGAAATTGGAATTTTAGGGTTTTCGTGGAAATGGTTGAAGTCCTTTCTGGAGGGCAGATCGCAACAAGTTTGCCTCACCCCTTTTTCTTCCTCCCCCCAGACCGTGCTTCAGGGTCTATTCTGAGCCCCCTTCTTTTTAATATATATGTCACTCTGCTGATACAGATGGTGGAGGAGCTTAGAGCCAAGATCATTGTTTATGCTGATGACACCCAGCTCCTCTTCACTTGGAAGAAAAATGATTCCTCTACCTCTCTAGCAAAAACCTGCCTGACTGCTTTCTTTCAGTAGCTCTCCTCAGCACAACTCAAGTGCAACGAGGAGTAAACTGAGCTCCTTCTCTTTGGGAGCTTCCCCTCTCAGTTCCGGAAATCATTATGGCCACGTGAATATCCAAACCAACCTCTGAGGGCCAACCCACCAAACACCTAGGGATATTGTTTGACGAGAAGTTGAACTTCTCTACTCAGATCAACAAGCTTACCCGTCAGTGCTTCGGTACACTTAAATCTCTTTGAAAGTTTCTACTTTTCCTCCCTAGGCCAGCAAGGGAAACGGTTATCCGTGCTTTGATGTCCTCACGCACTGATTAGTCTAATGCCCTGTACGTGGACCTGCCGGGCTATCTCTTGAACAGACTGCAAGTAGTCCAGAATCCTGCTGCCAAGACTCTTATTATTATCCCCATAAAGACGACATGAGGCAACATTTGTGCGATCTACACAGGCTACCTGTGACAGAAAGAGTTAAGTTTAAATCCCTTGTCCTGGCAGACTCAGCTCTTTACGGACACTGTCCTGCCTATCTGAGAAAGCGCTTCAGGTTTTATATTCCTTCAAGACAGCTGCATTCAACAACACAGCTTCTTGCCCACGTCCCGTTATTTCTCCTTAACAGAGTTGGAGGAAGCTCTCTTGCTTTCAGAGCAGCTTCAGCCTAGAATTTGCTTCCCTTGGACCTCCACAACACTCTGGACCCCAAGCTCTTTAGGAGGAGACTAAAGATGTTTCTTTTTATCTAGTACTCCTTTCCATCTTCCCCCCCACCAGGTTCGCTGGGATACTCTTTGAGTAGCTGTGCGCGTTACAAATTTCACAAACAAACAAAACTCATAGACTCAAATTTTGTCGAGAGAGGGGAGTCCCAGACAATAACCCCCAAACACTATTTTATAAAAGCGAAAGATGCTTCTGATAGATGGTTGAAGCCTCTTGAGTCTACAAGAGAAGAGATTATGGATAAAATGTAGCTAGAACAATATCTGAAACCTTTCCCTTTCCATACTCAAATGTGGTTTACCCAACATGCTGGATTAACAGTGGAGCAGGTGGTAGAGATGGCCACCACTTTTTCTAGGACTCAGTCCCATGGAGCCCCTTCAGATATTCAAAAGCCACCTAAACCTCCACTTCCCACTGGAAATAGGTTCTAGAGAAACCCCTATAAAACACCTCAAGAACCACTGAAGGTCAAGGTCCTTTGACAGGATCCTATAGTAAATCCTGGTCCTCAGTGTTATGAATGTGGGAAGTGCCGGCATATCGACCGATTCTGTAAAAAGAGGAAGGAAAAGGGAGAAGAGGAGCCTATGGACATCAGCTTCGCCCCATGTTTCCGTCCTTTATGCCCAGGAGATGTGACCTATATATTATGTGAGTTTTTGGCTCAATGTTAAACCGGTTACTGCCCTCCTAGACTCCAGTAGTCACCAATCAGTGATTAAAAGTAGTTTGGCCTATCCCTCAGAGATAGTCCCCAATAAGTATGTGGTAATACGGTATGTGCATGGGGATCTTAAAACCTACCACATAGATAGATTGTTCTTAACTAATACAAAAGAGCCGGAAAGTGTTGTAGA
Source organism: Triturus cristatus (assembly GCF_964204655.1). Classification (NCBI taxonomy): domain Eukaryota; kingdom Metazoa; phylum Chordata; class Amphibia; order Caudata; family Salamandridae; genus Triturus; species Triturus cristatus. Next base: position 228,072,922 of record NC_140593.1, read on the forward strand.
AATAGGAGTGCTTCCCTCCCTTCCAGAAAAACGTATTCTCAGTACAGATAACCCCTATTTTTAAGACTTGCTACTGAAAAATCTCACAACCTCAAGGGCTTCAACCTGGGAAAGATTTAGGATAGAGAAGCCTGTTGCTGTTGGAACTATTACTGAAGATGCTCTGCCTACGCCATGGGTGCTAAATAAATAATTTGCCTGTAAAAATGCCAGAGAGGCACACGAGTCTCCTAATCCCGTCTACCCACGGTCCATTATTCAAAAGGGTTTGCTTTATTGTGTCAGTACAGCAGATCAGACCCCCCAACATTTGGGCGCTCTGGAGTTCAGAGACCAGGTCTTACTCTTTACTGAGTCCCATCTTTTGGCTGGCCGCTCTGGCATGGAAAATACCAGTCAAGCTATTCCACAACACTACTTTTGGGCAGGTATCTATTCTCAAACTAAGCAATATTGCCAGAAATGTGCAATGAGCCAAAAGAAGAACATATACCAACCCCCCTTCAGCCCCCACCTATCATAGGAAAACCATTTGATAGAATCGGGATGGATCTCATAGGTCCATTACCACTCTCTTCAAGAGGCTTTCAATACGTATTAGTAATAGTCGATTATGCTACACGCTACCCAGAGGCCATACCTCTAGTAATGACCTCTACTAAAGCCATTCATTGCACAACACCTGATAGAGTTTTTTTCACAGATGGGATTTCAAGGAGAGATTCTTACAGACCAGGGTACACCTTTTGTTTTGAAGCTAATGAAGCAAGTGTGTAAACGGCTTAATATTAAGCATTTAAAGACCTCTGTGTACAATCCCCAAACAGAGGGTCTCGTTGAGAGATATAATGGAACCCTTAAATTGTCCCTTAAAGAGATGTTAACTGGGGATGTAAATTCCTGAGAGCAGTTATTACCCCTTGCACTCTTTGTCCTATGAAGCCAAGTCCAAAGTAGCTTTGGGGTTTCACCCTTTGAATTGCTCTTTGGCTGGCGACCTCATTACCTCCCAGAAATTCCAAAGGAAGCCAGGGAGAAGGATGCTGAAGATGAGGCAGTTTCCATTTTAGAATATACCTCTCAACTTAAGTCCCATGTTGGCAAGTTGAGAATTTTGGCTCAGGAAAATCTAAAAAAAAAAAAAAAAAAAGTAAAAGTATTTTTATGACAAAGGAAAAAATTGAGAGAGTATGCAGTGGATGATTGGGTCCTAGTTCTCTCACCTTCTTCCAATACCAAAATGAGAGCGGAATGGCAAGGCCCATACGGAATCAATGAAAAAATTGGACAAGTTACTTACCAATTACTACTTTCCCCAAAAAATAAACAGACGTACCATATTAATCTTTTAAAGAAATAGTTAGGACCACCCTCTAAAACTTTACAAACAGAACTGTCCAAGCATGCCATAGGAGACACTAACATCAACCAGGCAGATGACAGTGCACTCTATTCCTGCCGTGTTCCAGCTGCGCGCCGAGTGGCCCTTCAGGCAGAAGTAAAAAAGATGCTACAATTGGGGGTCATAGTTCCTTCCAGAAGTGAGTGGTGTACCCAATAGTCCTTGTGCCAAAGCCTGATGAAAGCATTCAATTCTGTATCGATTTTAGAGCTGTTAACACGGTTTCCAAACTATACAGATACCCTCTACCCAGGATAGACTAACTAATAGAGAAGTTAGGTGAAGCTCGTTTTAATAACAACCATTGACTTAACTAAGGGCTATTGGCAAGTCCCCTAGATCCGCAAAAATCAAGAGAAAACAGCCATTGCCACTCCTGATGGTTTATATCATTTCATAGTCTTACTATTTGGTCTTCATGGTGCTCCAGCCACCTTACAGAGACTCATGAACACACTGCTTCAAAACCATCAGGTGTATTCATCAGCCTATCTGGACGACATTATTATATACAGTAAGACCTGGTCAGAACACTTGAAACATCTTGAGTTAATCCTATCTGAATTTCAGAGGGTTCATCTACACATTAACGCAAAAAATCTAAGTTAGCCTACCAGAAAGTTCAGTATCTGGGCTATCTCCTAGGGGAGCGAGTCATAGAGCCTCAAACAGAAAAAGTCAAGGCCATAACAGAAACTCCCTTTCCTACCACAAAAAAAAGAAATGAGCATTTTTTGGGGTCACCAAGGATACTATAGGAGATTAATTCCTCAGGTTTCTGAGTTGGCAGCTCCTCCTACAGATCTGCTGAGAAAAATGGTCTTCCCTTCAGTATTTAAGCAAGCACTTTCTGCCTTCCAGAAGTTTAAAAGTGCTCTAACCACAACCCCGCCCTAATGTCACTAATTTAAACAAACCCTTTATTTTGCAAACCGATTCATCAGATGACGGGATTGTAGCAGTCCTATCCCAGTTAGACCAAGAAGGAAATGAACGTCCTATTCTTTATATCAGTGGGATGTTGTTCCCTCAGGAGTGTGTATATCCAACAGTTGAAAAAATAATTCTCACCCTGAAGTGGAGCATTGAAACACTTTGTTATTATTTAGAAGGAAAACCCTTTATACTGTATACAGATCATGCTCCCCTTACCTTATGATGGATTAAATCCAGATCTGTGACTGGGGGTGAATGTTTTGCCAATGTGCAACATTCCGTCCATCCTGAAGAGGGGTGAAACCCCGAAACTGGTCCTAGGATGCTTGATTCCGGTCCAGGGAAGACATGGCTTGGCAGTTCGGGCTGGACTGTTCCCATGAGGCACAGGGTCAAGACTGATTTGCATATGGCCATGTCTGAACTGAGGTGGCGTGGTGAGAAAAATAACAATGGATTAAACCCAGATCTGTGACTGGGGGTGGATGTTTTGCCAATGTGCAACATTCCGTCCATCATCTTGTGTGTTTTGCTGTTCACCCTATGTGGAAAGGGTACGCCCAGACGTGGGTTCCGTGCTCCCTACGCCACTGGAGTCAAGCTATCCTGGCTGAGAGGGGTGAAACCAGGGGTGGGCGGAATTTGCGAAAGTGACTTTCGCAAAATATCGCGAAATGGTAAAAAATCTCCGCGATCACGTGAAATTTCGCGTGATCGCGGAGATTTTTGTGTGCTGTTTAATGCGTTACTGAATTTGACCTTTAACTCGGGCACCTGCTTTATTCATATCTGTAAGACTTACAGATATAAATAAATAAAGCAGGTGCCCGAGTTGAAGATCAAATACAAGTGCTTCCTGTTGGGGTTTCATTTTTGTGACAGGAGCATCGTGCCAGAATGAATCCTGCCCTACATATTTACCAAGAAGATGCCACCGTTTTGTGCAATACCTCTACTCAACTGGAGTACTTTCTACTAGCTAATCAGTAAGTGCTACCTCGTTGGGTAAATGTATAGTGCTTTTCCTACACTACAGCTGCGTAAAGGGCCAGAAGAGTTGTCTACAGCGACCATGTGTGTCTGCAATGTAACGTTGCCACAGCGCAGACGGGCACCGGGGTCCCTCGAGTGAGCTGTCCATCATAGTGGGGGAAAGGGCAGGAAGAAGATGCACACCGCTAGGGTGGGGGGTGTGGGGCCAAACGGGAGAGCTTCCATGCAGTTCACATGCCTCTTGTTGATAAAGGGCTAGAGACGGATCAGAGCAGCAGATGAAGAGACAGAACCTCCTGGTGTCAGGAACTACACAGGGATTGCACTCGAGAAACTCATGGATGCACAGAGCTCCATCAAGGATTCTACTAGCTAATCAGTAAGTGCTACCTCGTTGGGTAAATGTATAGTGCTTTTCCTACACTACAGCTGCGTAAAGGGCCAGAAGAGTTGTCTACAGTGACCATGTGTGTCTGTAATGTAACGCTGCCACAGCGCAGACGGGCGCCGGGGTCCCTCGAGTGAGCTGTCCATCATAGTGGGGGAAAGGGCGGGAAGATGATGCACACCGCTGGGGGGGGGGGGGGGGCCAAACGGGAGAGCTTCCATGTAGTTCACATGCCTCTTGTTTATAAAGGGCCAGAGACGGCTCAGAACAGCAGATCATGAGGAGACAGAACCTCCTGGTGTCCCGAACTACACGGGAATTGCGCTCGAGAAACTCATGGATGCACAGAGCTCCATCAAGGATGACAGCAAGTAGTAGATATGGGGAGAAAGCACACCTACCTAGGCGACAATTTCCATTCCCTCGCGGAAGTTTCGACATTTTCACGTTCCGCGCGGAATGCGAAAATGTCGAATTTTCGCAATTTCCGCGAGCGGAACGGAAATTGTCGCCCACCCTTAGGTGAAACCCCGAAACCGGTCCTAGGATGCTTGATTCCGGTCCAGGGAAGACATGGCTTGAGAGTTCGGGCTGGACTGTTCCCATGAGGCACAGGGTCAAGACTAATTTGCATATGGCCATGTCTGAACTGGGGTGGCGTGGTGAGCAAAATAACGATGGATTAAACCCAGATCTGTGAATGGGGGTAAATGTTTTGCCAATGTGCAACATTCCGTCCATCATCTTGTGTGTTTTGCTGTTCCCCCTTACCTGGCTACAACGGAACAAAGGCGAATTACGACTGAATTCCATGATGGCTTTTGTCCCTGCAACCTTTTCAATTTGAGGTACAGCACAGAAAAGGCAAAAGAACAGGGCAATACTGATTACCTTTCCCGTTTTCCCCTTTTCCCTGACCGGAAAAATCCTAGGGACGTATGTGTGATGAGAAGGCTTTTTACGACCCTGTACCTTGGCTTGTCTCTTCTACTATGCCATCACACAACACGCTTTGTACATCCACAGGGTACTGCAGAGTCTTGTGTCTTTAAGCATCAAGATGCGGATTATGGGGGCGTGGCTTTGCGGCGTAACAGCATGGCCGCCTGCTAGTATTTCTCTGAGGCTCCCTTTCCTGCCCCGCTGATCCGCCACAATAATCCGTGTCCCCAGGTGCCGGATGCTTGCACCGGAGGAGTAACGGTGCTTCTTCCCGCAAACCCAAGCTGGAACAGAAGTCGGGGGCCGGAGATATCCCGTCCGGCATTTGAGGCCTCTACCACTGACGAAGCCGGGAACTCGATTGAGTGCGCCTGCCGTCCATGAAGCTTTGGGTGCAGGCAGATTCCCCTCCCCAATCCCGGAGGCGCCGCAGATCAACACCAAGGGCTTCCAACGCCCAGCGGCCCCCTGCGTTCAGAGACGCCACATCGCTACACATCAGCCCACAGTCTGAAATTATAGGCTAGATCGGGTGGGGCGTGTACGGACCCCGGGGACCGGATCGGGGAGCTGCGGTCAGCCCTACTGCCCCGCAACAGAACGCAGGTGTAAACCTGGGGGCTGTAATACTCGTCGTTTGGGGGCCTCACAGCTGCACAAATCGAGGCCAATTGCAGCAGCACCCACCGCAGCAGAACCGGCATGAGGCACAGTGCTCCCCATCTGACACACTGAAGTGGCAGCTGACCACCAGCGCAAGGTTTGCTGGCATAGTGCACGGCCCCAGCCCCATAGACATCATTAGCCAGTGCTCTTCTCAGCTGACTGACCTCTAATCATTGGCCCTACACTGTGTGGACAATTGATTATAATATAAGGAGGCCCAGGAAGGGCCCTCAACTGTAAATGGGAAGCAGGCGCTCCTGAATCATTTCGACTTTGTTGGGCCCACAGTTGACTTGCAATCCTCTCCTCAAGCGTGCTCCCTTCCCATCGAGTGGCCGCTACTTGGGAAACCGCACTTGCATTCTGGTGCGACGGGCCTGACCCAGACGAACCCACCAAGCAGCGCGCGGCAGACCTTAGGTGCAGACTGAGCCCCCACCATGTCCAACGCAAAGGGTACAAAAACGACCCAGCAGAGCAGGCTGGACCTCTACACCTGTCCAAAGGCGGACCTACCCGATCGAGGACTTGGCGAAAAACTAGAGTGGGGCAGAACACGACCCTACGGAACCCACGATTAAAGACCTAATGGCAGCCATCACTGGAGTGCGCACTTCCATTGACACACTCTCCTCTGAGGTGACTCTGATCAGGGCTGATCTCAAGAAATATAGGGAGAAAGTCAAGCAGCTGGAACTCACCACCTTCAGCCTTGTGGAAGATACCTCGCAACTACAGACGGACATCAGGGAACTACAAGCATTCCGTAAACTCACAGAAGACAAGCTGGACGACTATGAGGGACGCTCAAGACTCAATAACATCCGCGAAATCGGAGGGTCCCCCACTGACCTCTTCATTGAACACCTGATCATGGCAAAGCTGCAACCGAAGGGCCTATCCAAACTATTTGTTGTTGAAGGAGCACACAGGGTACCTGGAGGTCGCCCTAAACCGGGAGCCCCCCCGTCCGATATTGGCCCGGTTGTTAAACTATAGAGACAGAGATATCATTTTGCAGGCTGCCAGAGTTGCTCCTCCATTTACGATTGACAACTCAGAAATCGCCTTCTGTCCTGACTTCACGCAGGCGGTGCAGATGTGTCGATGTCCCTTCCTTGATGTCAAACGAAGACTGCGTGAAAAAGGTCTTAAATGCGCCATGCTCTTCCCTGCACGTCTGCGAGTCGAGGCCGATTGGAAAACTCGCTTCATTGATCTACCAGAGGTGGCATCCGACTGGTTGGACAGCTGGAAGACTTCCCCAGAGAGAAGCCTTAATGACCATTGAAATGGACAACCCTTCGTCACTGGACAAAGTCTTGATCGCTACTGACCGCCTGCTTTTGCCTCATGTTGAACATCATTCACGGTCTCTTGCTCCTTGGGGACGTCGACCTGTAAGCTAAAAGTACTGTTCAGTCTGTATTCTGACTTGCAATCAAGAAATGCACCTGTAACTCAGTAGCGGTAGGAAAGGGGGCCATCGGGGTGCTAAGGCCCTCCCCCATTTTCTTCTTTTGGTACGTTGTTGGGCGACAGGCACTCTGCTTTTCTGTATTATGGGCAGTTCTGAGCCCAGAGTGCATGGGGGCAGGGTGGGGGGTGGTTGGGAGGGATTGTTTTGTCTTAGTTGTTATTTGCAGTGTTATATCGATGGTACAGTCCCAATCTGTAACAAACAAAACTGTTATACTCCGCATATAGGTCAATGGGTGTGCAGTGCAACAAGGAAGTTAAAATCTTAAGTTGGAATGTTAACGGGCTAGGGGACAAAATTAAGAGATGTGTAGTATTGCAACATATCAGGAGATTATCACCGGACATTGTATTGCTTCAGGAAACTCATCTTGTAGGTAACACGTGCAAGGCCATGCATAGATGGGGCTACTCCATGATTGCACACGCAGGTTTTGCGTCAAACTCCAGAGGGGTGGGCATTATGCAAAAAAAGTCATTTCCCCTGTCACTTAAGTCCACCTATTTAGATGACCGTGGCAGATATGTCAGGATCACGGGCTCCTGGTAGGGCCGAACCATAACTTTCATGCCGATATATGCACCTCTAGGGTTACAAGCCGTAACGTATGTCGACCTTAGCTCTGTACTGCTAGCGCTACCAGATGGGCACTTAGTGCTCGGTGGCGACTTCAATTCAATAATATCGGGCTCACTAGACAGACACCCCCCTCGCACAATCCCTCACACTGCACTCCTTTTCCAGTTTGTTGGAGGCGATGGGGTTGGTTGACAGGTGGAGAGCACATAATCCTGATAAGGTCCAGTACACTTTTCACTCCAGGGCGCATAACCGCTTATCCCGTTTGGACCCTATGGGTCCACATAGTCCTGGACCACTCACAAGTAGGGCGCGTTGCCCCAATCAATCCTTGGTACCTCGAGAACCTGAAAATACGCAAATACCTGATTAAATCTATTGACAACTACTTCTTAGAGAACGAACACTCCGTTGCCTCCCCGCAAATACTATGGGAAGCATTCAAAACTGTGGTCTGGGGCCAAACCCTTTCCCTAATAGCGGGATCAAAAAAAGACAAGTTAAAAGACATCTCTGATGTAGAACAAGAGATCTATCGGATTGAGCAAGACATAAATTGTCGTCTCACTCCTGAGGCCCTTCACACACTCCGCCTTCGCCAAGACGAATACCGGGCACTGGTCACTGATCGTGCCAAAATAATGGGGCAAGACAGACTAGGCCGACTTTATGACTGGAGAGATATTGCAGGAAAACTGATCGTCGGGTTAGATAAAAAAGAAAACGCTAGTAGGCTTGTCCCGGAGCTTAAAGGCACTGATGGATCCCCCATAACGGACCCCCAGGACATAGCTAATCTGTTTGCCGCACACTTTCACACAGTCCACAGTTCAATAGTTTCACACACAGAGGCGGACTCCGAGGAACTCCTACGAGATAGCTCCCTCCCAAAGCTCGAATGATGACCGTGCATTTCATGGATAGTGCCCTCGCCATTGACGAAATAGCAATCGCAATCCGAGCGGTTCGCTCTGGCAAACCCCTCGGCCCAAATGGCATCCCGATTGAGCTATACAAGCTCCGTCCGGATAAATTAGCACCATATCTTAAAAATGTTTGAAGATGGCCTCGACCAGGGATCACTGCCTCTGGACCAGAGAACTGCAACCATTGTCACAATCTACAAGGAAGGGAAATCCAAGACAGACTGCTCCTCCTACCGCCCTATCTCGTTGCTTAACGCAGAACCCAAGATCCTAGCTTAAGTACTTGCAAATAGACTGATTAAGGTAATAGGAGAATTAGTTCACCCTGATCAATCTGGATTTATGCCGAGGAGGAACACCGCCCTGAATCTGCGCAGACTCCACGGGGTCTTGGGCAGGGTGCCGGCCATACGGGAGGATGCAATCATAGTCTCCCTTGACGCCACTATGGCTTTTGATATAATAGAATGGCCATATCTATTCGCTGTGCTCACAAAACTGGGATTTGTGCCGGGTTTCAGCCAATGGGTGAGCTTGTTATACAGCACTCCTAAGGCTCAAGTAGTTGTGAACAACAAAAAATCAGAGACCTTCACCCTTAGCCGAGGGACTCGTCAGGGATGCCCCCTCTCTCCATTGCTATTTGCTTTGGCCCTCGAGCCCCTTGCGGCATGGATCCGTAGGGACGTGATGGTCCGTGATATGCGGTGGTCGGCGGACTGGGAAGACCGCATTTCCTTATATGCGGACGAGATCCCTTATCGCCGTATTCGATATCCTCGCCATTTTTGGCAGATTCTACGGGTTTCGAATCAACTGGCAGAAATCTCTCCTATATGTCCTGTGTGGGGGTCCTCCCCCGCTACCCCGAGACTGCCCCATATCGATAGTCTCAGAAGGTTTTAAATATCTTGGCATATTTATTTCTCTCGATCGCTCACTCCCATATGCCCGTAACCTTGCTCCCCCACTGCATAGACTCAAACGGGACATCACAAACTGGAAATCCCTACCACTCTCTCTACTGGGCAAGGCGGCCCTTTTTAAAATGATGTCCCTTCCCCGCTTCCTCTATGTCCTGCAAAACTCGGCCGACACTGTGCCAAACTCGTATTTTAAAGAAATAGGAGGTCTCCAGCGAGACCTTCTCTGGAGTGGGAGACCGCGCATTGCTTTGCAAAAACTTACGCTCAGCTGGTACGACGGGGGAATCGGATTACCCAAGATCAAAAAATACTACTGGGCAGCACACCTTATTGCAATAAATCACAGCACCTATGGCCGGCCCAATGAACCGCGGTTCAATATGGACAAATGGCTTCTTCCGAATGGGACCTACACCCAAGCCCTGTACTCCAAACCAAACAGACACCCGCTTACTGGCCCTACCAATCACACAGTTAATGTCTGGCAGTCGGCAAATAAATCACTAGGCTGGAATGACAGATTGACTCTTGCCACACCTCTCTGGGACTCGCAAAAGCTAGGATACCTGGGAGACTCTAAAGGCTTTGTTACAAAGAGGGAGTGAAGCCCTTTGACACCCTCCAACGTCAGTATGCTATGGCGAATTCGGAGCATTTTTGCTACCTGCAAGTCCGGCACGCATTGCAAACAGTATTGCCCCGCAACTCCTCCCCACCAGAATCTTCCCCACTAGAGGACAGGCTCGTAGATGGCCATTTGCCCGAAAAAGCTATCTTCCTGACTTACAGAAAACTCATCAACAACATGGACGATCCCCTGCTGTCCCTACGAACAAAATGGGCCGGTGATGGTATTGAGTTAGATGATAAAAGCGGGCAGGCAGCGGTCTCTTCTCCCAAAACTGTCGCTATCCTGGCACGTCTCCGCCTGGTGCAGCTAAAGATCCTCCACAGAGCTTACATAACAGGTCCTCAACTGACACATATAGGTGGTCCGGCAGATGGGTCTTGCAGGAGGGGATGCACCCAAATGGGCACGTTCATGCACATAATATGGCACTGCGAGCCAATTCAGGAATATTGGCATAAGATACACGACATAATGAGCGAGACACTGGAGATTGAAATTAAGCCAGAAGCCCCTAGATGCCTCCTCAACATCTGGGCACCAACAGACCTCAACATGCATGCCACACAATGGGTCACACTGGGCTGCATGGTCGCTAAAAGAAATATCGCTCAACAGGGGGGCATCACATGCACCCACAGTCACTGATTAGGAAAACGACCTCGATTGGTGTATGATGAGATAAAAGACAGTATACATGGCCCGGGGCTGCCCCCGAAAATGGTCAAAGATCTGGGCCCCCTGGAATGAATGCCATGCAGCATATGTACTCCTCCCTGTACCGTTGATAGTGATGATCCCCCCCTCCCCGTGATTTCCAATGCATTATCCTACTGTACCTGTATGTATTTTGATTTAATTGTACTTCCTATGATTGACTTAAGTGGAACTGTACCCGTATGTCGAGATTGTTTAATAAAAAGATTTATAAAAAAATAAAAGATGCGGATTGTGAAGCGGCGGAACCTGAACGCAGAAAATTATTAGACGCTGCAGTCGGACTTGGGTGGCCTGCCAATAACACAGGAGAACAACACAGAAGAAACATTCAGGAGTAAGTTTCAAAGAACGCCGCACCGGATGCAAAAACTGAGAAGCCGGCTGGGGAATCAGAACCTGGAGACTTAGGGGAACACCAGTGTGGAAGAGCCGGTGACTCTCGACTACAGAAAGACACCAAAGAGCATGTTGGAGGAGTAAACCACTGGTCTACCAATGGAAGTGTGTGACCATCGCTGGTGTGTGAAGAACTTTTCGGGTTTGAGGGAGGTTAAAACCAGGCCACCACAAGAATCACAAGTCAGTGCAAAACCTGTGTAGTGTAAATACGCTTGTTGGTTAAGATAATTGAAAAGGGTTTCAACACAATACTTTTTAGCACTAATCCTGTCTACTGAGCACATATTCCCAGCATGCCTTGTTATTTGCTCACAGTGGAGAGAAGGTGGCGATATAGAAGCATTAAAGTATTGCTTACTTACCTGCGTTATCTTCTTTTTCCCAAGCATACTGGCGGGAATATTCTGAACACTGTACCTTGGGGAAGAGGCCAAAGATGGCAAACGGTTGCAAGGACTGTTTTTCTCAGTTGTGTTTAAGACGAAGGACAATAAACCAACTATCTGATATAGCACAAACTGTCTTGCTCTAATTCTATTTTTCTATATTCGTAGACATACGTATGACAAGATGGTTTTAAATTACAGTTCTTTAGACACCAAACTCCGCATTCTCACTTGCTCCCAATAGAAAGTTAGCACTTATCCAATGTAGTAAGGTAACCCAATGTATCTATGGGAGAGGTAGGCCGTGCAGTATTGAAACAAAATGTGCAAGTTTTTCACTACCAGGACATGTGAAACCTAGAAGTACGTGTCCAACATTTTGCATACAGTGCACCCTGCTCTCTAAGGCCTACCTCCGGGGTGACGTATATGTCTTAAAAGGGCTGGTTTAGGCCTTGCCAAAACTTTATTTTGCTTGGTGGAAATAGCAGTTAAAAACTTCACATACACACACACACACTGCAATGGCAGACCTGAAACATGTTTAGCAGGCTACTTAAGTGGGTGGCACAATTTGTGCTGCAGGCACACTAGAGCATTTATTTTACAGGACCTTTTTACATGTAGTACTCCCTAACTATGTGCCAAATGGGTGTAAGTCAGTTTCATTATGTTTAAAGGAGAACGCACTTTAGCACTGGTTAGTAGTGGTAAGGTGTGCTGAATCCGTAAGGCCAGCAAAAACTAGATGAACAAAAAATGGAGGAGTAAGGCAAAAGGTTTGGGGGAAGACCACCCTAAGGATGACAAGTCTAACACAGGACACAACACAGAGTCAAAACTAGCTGCCCTTTGTTGCTTGAAAGCAAAAACACCAAGATGTGCCATTCTGCAAACATTGGTCTGCTTCTGGTGTGATCCTCAAAGCTGTCACACAAACAGGCTGCCTTGTTGTTGCACAGCCTCGCATCTTGACACAAAGGTGAGTGTGAGCTGTCTAACATAGAATTTCGTCCAAAAACATAGGATTCCAACTGGAAGCGGACCCTATCAGTACAAATTCCTTTGTGTAGAGAGATGCGGGTGGTCCTGACACACTATAGTGTGCCGTGTACTGCAGCACCCATGCAGTGTATCAATATCTGGAAAAAAGTAACTCAGTTACCTTTTTTTTCCTCCTGCTTCCATTTGTCACAAGTTTTAGATGGAAAGCCTATCATAGTAGATTGGGCTCAGTATCAAAACTGATGGATGTTTGTGGTACTATACCCTCAGTAAAGCTTTTTTTGTACTGAGAAAATTCCACCTTTCCAGCACAAACCACCTTTTTACACTGGATAGTAAATCGCGGCTGCCATTTTGTACCACTTTGCATCGCACTAGCACTGCTGCAAAAATGTACTAAATATGGGTTTCGATCGTCTGAAAAAAAGTTGGGAGGTAACAGTTCACATATACGAAAAGAAAAATATAAAATGGAAGATTAGATTTTTTTATTACTTTACTCGTGCTACCAGAAACAGAAGCAATATTTGCTATTTCTGGAACAAGTTCCTCATTTTGTACACAAGGTGTGGTAGAGCTATGCATTATTACATTCTTATAGTTCAGGTGGGTTTTCTGATGAATAAATCAACAAATATCTTTTAGGTCTGGAACAATAACCCGATTTGTATACTGGTGGTAGTGCATTGGGATATATATTGAGTAATGGGTGACATCAGACAACTCTGTGAAGTATTTTTATAGAACCTACCAATTATTTACTATCACTTCCAGCAAAAAACCCTATTTAGTGAAGCCAATGATTCAATGTACTGAAAGAGAAAAGTAATTCTCTTTAAAATAGCTTACAAAATCTCTCAATTAACCAGGTAAAATGTATTTTCTGCATCCTGCAGTAGGATGGCTGCTTATATTTTCCCTATAAAAAAAGTCTAAGGACTCAACGAGAAATTTAGTATTTGCATGTAAACCTTCAGAAGTGCTAGCTAAAGCAATGAATCCTAGGATGCTTGTTTCCGGTCCAGGAAGGACCTAGCTTGGCAATTCGGGCTGGACTGTTCCCATGAGGCACAGGGTCAAGACTGATTTGCATATAGCCAGGTCTAAACTGGGGTGGCATGGTGAGCAAAAGAATGATGGATTTTACCCAGATCTCTTGACTGGGGGTGAATGTTTTGATTTGTTCTGCATTCCGTCCATCAATTGTGTGTCTTTTGCCTTCTCGCCCTAAGTGCGCCAGGTATGCTCAGACGTGAGTCCTGGGCTCACTGTGCCACTGGAATCAAGCTATCCTGGCTGAAGAGGGATGAAACCCCGACACATGTCCTAGGATGCTTGTTTCTGGTCCAGGGAGGACATGGCTTGGCAGTTCGGGCTGGACTGTTCCCATGAGGCACAGGGTCAAGACTGATTTGCATATAGCCAGGTCTAAACTGGGGTGGCATGGTGAGCAAAAGAATGATGGATTTAACCCAGATCTCTTGACTGGGGTGAGTGTTTTGATTTGTTCTGCATTCCGTCCATCAATTGTGTGTCTTTTGCCTTCTCAGCTAAAACAATTAAAGCAATTTAGATCCATGTGATTCAGATCTACAGATAAGGAAATAACAAAATTAAAAAGTCCTTTGGCAGTCTGGGTTTCACACCTCTATTTATTGATCTAATCGGCAGATCTTTCTCCATTCAGTAGCCAAACGAACATCAATGTAAACTGAGAGATTAAAGTATCTCTAAAATATTTCTAGCATTTTAGTAGTGTGATCATCCTAACCCATAGCTGTGTTAGTGGAAAGTTGGGAGATTGGTACTGGAAAGGGTAGACTACTATCGTCCGTACATAGCCCACATGTTTCTCTTGCATCTTCCTGACACATTTACATTTTCCCACCGCACATTTTGATATTGTTACGAAAAGGAATTCCAATCTGAAGCTGGCCAGGGGCCACAGCCCCTCCTACAGAGCCTCTAATGGAGTTTGATGCATTTGGAATGGATTTGATCTTTGTTACTTCAGGAAGTTGTTGCCCAGTTTTACCCAGTTCGCCCACCCTGGCTGAGCAATGGTCTGGGAATTCACAATTTACTGCTATAAATATCTGTACTTTCTTGTATCACATGCAGCTTCCCAGTTCGACAAGGGATATGGAGAAAATGCAAACCAAACATCACATTCTGTCTTTTTAATGTTGAATTGTCAGGGTCTTTGGCTCTTCTTGTGCAACTTGAGCTCATTTTACTGAAAATAATGTAATCACAAAATCTATCAAACTGAACACAGCACTTATGGATTACTCATTCAAAACCAGACATTTTCAAACCACCTGCAACCCTATTATTTCTCTCTCTTCTGGGACCATATTAAGAGCATTCAGAACTGAATGATTTGATAATGATGCAGGCTCATCTCTGGATATGTACATGAGTCATCCAGTGACATCAAAAACATTCAGTACAAGAAATTGTGTTGTATTTTTTATATAACCTATTCACAAGACGTGTGGATTGAGTTTATGCTCTAAGCTCAAATTTACCCTTTAGCTAATCAGTGGTGATTTTTTACAAGTGTTTCAAGGTGTTAAAGGTTAAAGTATCATATACCAGGAGCTACATATAGTCGAAGGCCCTTTCAATAATTCTCCTGGCTTCTAAAGAGGGTTAAGACCGTACATCGGTCCCAACTCTTCTCTAGAAAAATCCTCACAAAACTAAGGGATATCCAAGTATTACCCATGAAGAAAACATGTTATTCTGTCTGGCTTTTCACTCTTTTTTTATTGTCCACTCTACCCTAGTCTTCCATTACTCGACCAACACACAACAAATTGCAATAGAGAGCTATGACAGCAAGGAAAGAAATCCATTTCGACATGCATAAAACACATCCTCAGCCAACGTCATAAAATCCCCACATGAATGCCACACATTTTTTTTGATTTTTTTTGGGGGGAGGTTTATATAGTGCAAACTCGGCCCGAAGGTATCAGAGCCTTCACATAAGCACTAGTTGCGATACAGATAGGCACATTCATTTTATTAGGCACGGGAGATTAAGTGATTTGCCCTGAATCACAGGATCTTGAGCCTCCTACCAAACTCGAACCCAGTGCCTCAGCTTCGAGGTCGCCCTCTCTAGCCATTATGCCACATCCTCTCTCATTTGATTAGCACTTTCAATCTCAATCGATTCTTATCAAAATTCTTAGCTGCAATTACTTTACTTAGCTTGTGGAATTCCCATTTACGCACTACTTTCAGCTTGAAAGCCAAATTCAATTTCTTTATTTCCCATCTGCCCCTCCCTGTCTTGCAACTCATACGCATGTGCACCAGGAAACAAAATGACTGTCTCTTTTATACTCACCATGTCTCAGGCTTTAGTGAGCTGCTTTTCCTTCCATTGAACATCTGAGAAATACATTCAAACGGTAAGAGGTTGAGCTCTTGGTTGTGGAGAAGCAAACGGAACCCAACGGGTCTCTCAGATGCACAGGTCATCTTCAAATGTGCTCAGGATGTCTATCAGGTTTTTCAGGAAATGGATCCTGTCACTTCCTTTTTACTCCTTCTTCTCTTACTCCAACAAATCACAGGTTGAACTTATGTGGCTGGTTCTCCCAAGTCTTCAGTCAAATGTATGAGCTCAGACACAGATTGCAGTTTCGCTCTTCAATACCAGTGCTCCAGCTCTCCTAATAATCCATCTGAATTCACACACATCCATCTGAATTCACACACATCTGCCTTACACAGCTTATCTGAGAATAGGGAGTTTTTGAAACAGTTTTGAAGAGTTGTTTACTTCTTAATTCTTCCCATACACTCCCTCTTTGGTACAGCTTTTTCTTTGGTACTGTTTCAATTGTCTTATTTTTCCCAGCAATTCAGTGGCTGATTAATCAACAAGTCCATGCCTCAAAATCAGGTGACGTAAGAAGGCATGAGGCATAGGGGCAGGTGAGGACCTTCTTTAGCTTTGCTTCCAACATGAGGTGGCAGATATCAGTTCAGCAGTAAGCATGACTAGATTTCCAGTAGCACACTGCCAGTCAGGAAATTCAGCCAGCACCCTCATACAGAGGACCTCAGCATGAGACCTCCCTTGTTCATTATTAAATGTTGTATTATCTTGATCTTAAATATCTTCTTTTCATTGTCAGTCTGTGTTCTCCTCTTTCTATCAAATCAGCTTTTCTGTCTTTCACTATCTTCTCTTATTAAGAGTCAAAGCCTTCTTCCTTTTAGTCATCATTATCAAAATTCTTTATTCGCTTAAAATAAATTAACCATAAAAGTTCCTGAAAGTACATATACATAAACAGTAAAATAGGAAAAAATAAATGAGCCTAATTAATTCATACTACAATACCATATAATCCATGAAATACTAAAATAGGACAAAAGGTCCAAGATCATGACCAGCACATAAATCACTGAAAACTAATCCGCCAACCTCCTCAACCCACACTGGCTGAACATATCAGCCATTAAATGCCCTTCCAAGTTTAACTGCTGCAGATAAAAAAAAAAACAGGCCATTAAATAGCATGAATAATATTGGCATAGGACAATAATTGTAAAAACAAGCATTGGCAATGCCAATAGGTCTGGGTTTAAAGGAATATTGATTTGTAATATGAAGAATTGGACTTGATATACATTTTTGTGGAAGCAAAGAACTGTAGAGTATTATTGGTTGAGGGGACAGTTGTACTGTCAAGTCAGACCTAAAAATACGTGAAGGTTAATTACTGCCCTCCTCCTATTTGTGCTGCTGCCAGAGAAAAATAACATAAATGATCTAGTAATTCAAAACCGTTAATAGCATTCCAGTGCAATGTGTGTGTGCCCCTGAAAGTTGAAGCTGTATAAAACGCTCAATGATCACAACTGCATGGAGGGCAAGCACTTTTTTTTTTAGGACTCACACAACTTATGCCTAATCAAAACACACTCCTTGCCTCTAAATTGTGGGCGGCGCCAAAGCCCCTCTCTAGTGATGCTCACATAATTGTCTTGTGACAGCTGCAATGTCCAGTCAGACAATAACAAGGGGAAGGGCACAGTTGTCTAAAATTGCAATACATTTAGCTTGGCAAGATAAAATCTTTCCATGGTTTGCTGTAGTACCTCAGAGCATAACTAAATGTAAGGTGTCTTGTGGAGACAATGAGTCACAGCCACAAGGACAAGGTTCCCAACATAATTCCAATGATCGGGGACTGTCAGCATCCTGTGTATTAGGTTTATTCTAACACCTGTCACCAAAAAACAGTGAGAATAGTTGGCAACAGATAATGGGTATGGTTCAATTCCTGGCAAAGTTTCAAAAGAATATATCCATGAACAGAAGTGTTGCTGAATTCTTCTTCCTCTTTATAAAACTGTTGCTACAGGAGAAATGCTTACGTGTCCAAGCCAGGTCAGATTTTACAACAGATTCGGACATTCAATTATAGCCTGCCTTCTCAGCTTCACAGAGGAATTCCTGATATATGCAACCAGGGAACAGAGTAGCAATTATCTAGAGTAAGACAATCACTTAAAACGGCCCTATTCGCCTGAGGGCGGCGTAACTCTGTAGCTCCGTCTGGACCCGCAATAAAGCCTGTGAAATCTGCCTGATATCCGGCTGCTGGAGAGCGCTGCCTCCCCGGTGCGGTCCTGAGCCGGGGAGGCGTCCTGAGCCCTCGATGGTGCGGAGCCCTGCCACGGCAGTGATCGGCCCTCTCCGCGATCTGCGACGTGCTCCGGCTAGGGAATTAAACGCCACGTAAGGGACGATTCTTCCTGCGTGGTAGTGAAGCACACTGGAGAATTTGCTCATTCCACCCCTGGCTAGAACTGTTATAGTAAATATATGCAGCCATTGGGTATATGCTTTTTAATATCATGATGTTTACACGCCACAACCTTGCATCTACATCTACATTTTAAATCAATTTTCCAAAAATTCTGGTGAATCTTTAAAACCTGTGAATTCATTCTGGGTTGGATTGCCTTCAGAAATAGATCTTTTGGATGCTCAGTAAAAAGCCTTGTCCTGATGATGACCATGTAATTTTACAAAGGTCGAAACGCCGTTGACGCACATATGTGGCCGTAACTAATGAAGGACGCATCATCTTGTTTTATGTTGTTTCAGTTTTGTCCTGAACCTCTTTTGTTATGTAATCCCTTATGTCTGCCACCTGTCTGGTTTTGTATTGTATAACACATCTTGTATGTACCAGTATATTGTTCTGAGCGTCACTGTCTTCATTGTTTTACTATTTATAAATTGAATAAAATTGATATACGTTTTCTTGTATATGGGTTTCTCTATATAGTTTTCCCTGTATAGTTTTTTCTCCTTTTTTAACAATTTAATCTGTTTGTATCACTGACTGTTTGTAAAATATGTATGTCCATGTAAATAGTATTTTGAACCGCTGTTAGCACTAATTACTGGCTGGAGACGAGGCGGAGTCGCGCAATCTATTGGCCCGCCCGCTTATCTCGGTGCCCGGGAGCTGTCTCACTCTAACCCCGGTGCCTGTGGCCTATGCCAGCGATTTCCTCCTGACACCGGCATTGTGAGGTCCCAGGTGTGGCGCTTCCTGGATCCTGCATGCAATACATCCCCTGCGGGCTGAAATCTACTGCATTGCCCTGTGCGAGAGATCGTTGTGCTGCGCCGGCAGGCCAGCATAGACGCCGCCGGAAAGAAGAAGACGGCCCAACAAGGTATTGGGGAGTACAAACTGTGGGCGCCCTTTCCCTGCTTGGCCTTATAGTGGGGTCCACGACACTGGGCACGCTCACCCTAGTCCGCGCTGGAGATCCGGGGCTCACAACGAGGGGCTTGCTGCTGTTGGGGGGGCCCGTGCCTGTGACTCTGCTGTTTGGGGCTGAACAATACAGAAGCCGTGGTCTCTGCTACAAATAATTGCCAGGGTGAGCCTTTGCCTGGTATCTGGGGGGTCCCTGCATCATTGATCAGCGGCAAGATACCGGCATTTCTGTGACCCCCCTTGCCAATCGCGGCCTCGGCATGGAATAGCCATGAAACCCACTGCTGGGTGTACTGTGGATTCTGAGGGGACCGGACAGAGGCAACTGCCCCCCCCCCCCAAGTGATACGCTGGAGTGACTGGTCCAGTCAGTGCGCACACCCCGCCATTCAAATTGAGAGAGCTGGGGCGCCCTACGAAGGGAGAGTGACACCATCCCCAGCCTGTTGGCCTGGGACTCCTGGGAAATAGTGCCATGCCGGAGTGGTGGCATGTGGGGGCGGGGCTGGGCCTTTCTGTCTCCATCCCGAGCGAAAGCCGCTATGACGAAACCGAAAGGGGCCGCGGCGCAAGCGAACAAACTGGACAAATACACTGTCCCACGACACCAACACTCCGAGGAGGGGGTTCATGACGACAAGCTGGCTGGAGATGAACCCTCCCTCAGCTTAATTATGGCGGCAATCCAGCCAGTGGGCACGAACTTGGAAACTAAAATCAATAAGGTCACAATAGAAATGAAGCAAACCCAAGGAGATGATGGACGGAGTGCTGAAACTTTTCAAACACTCACTCCCAGTCACAGATCTGGGTTGAATCCATCATCATTCTTTAGCTCACTTTGCCACCCCAGTTCAGACACTGCTCAATGCAAATCAGTCTTGACCCTGTGCCTCATGGGAACAGTCCAGCCCGAACTGCTAAGCCATGTCTTCCCTTTGGGCCGCACAACTCAATAAAGAAGAAGGATATAGTGTAGAGTTTGAACTCTTACTCCGTGGACATCTACATCAACAAAAGGAGGTCTCTAAAGGGTATTGGCTCCTAATTAAGAATGAACCCCTTTTAGCACCAATGGAGGAGTCCTGGGGAAGAGACCTGCCATCGACCAACGTAACATACTTATGGCAAGTATCAATGCGCACTCTTTGGAATGTGGTTAAAGCTGCCTATCTCAAGAGAAACCATGTGTTCACACTCCTTAGGGCATACTGGTCTCCAAAGAAATTGGCTAAATTGGGAGGCGCCCAGAGAAAGTGTGAGTCTGATGAAGTAGATGATCAACATATGTTTTGGCAGTGTCCTTCTATCTAGGACTTCTGGCAAGACATAGGTAAGACTATCTTGGAGATTTTGGGGTGAGAAATCAAGGTAAGCCTAAGTTTGGTTATCTTTGGGGTATTTCAACAAGAGGAGAGTATTATTTGTCTAATGCACAGGCTTCATTATTATTTTTGTTGGTCCTTCTAGCCAGGCGGGAAATCTGCTCAAAATGAATTGCACTAGTCACCAGTAGTATTCGATTGGGTGGTTTCGGTTCGGCGTATATATAAATTAGATATGGCTACTCCCTCAAAAAAAAGAGGTAAAATATCGAAGAATTGGGTTGACTGGGAGAATAAGTTCGAATAAACTGTTTTGCTATTTGTCATGTCACATTAAAAGTCCAATGATTATTTAAATAAGTGAAAGAGGAGATAGTGTTACTACCTTGTGGTAACGACAGGTTTCCTCCTGCCATGTGCATCACGTATCATCTCCAGAATCATGGCAACTGGTTTCGTAGGATCTCCGGGGGGGCCAAAAGACTTAAATGCACTATTGTACGAAGATCCTTAAATAAACCTTAGGTTTGCTTAAAGATTGCTCAGTTATTTGTTAAATGAGGACAAAAAAAAAAGCCATGTCTTCCCTGGACCAGAAACAAGCATCCTGGGACTGGTTTCGGGCTAACAGCCCTCTTCAGCCAGGCTAGATTGAATCCAGTGGGCGCAGGGTCAAGACTGATTTGCATATGGCTGGGTCCAAACTGAAATGGCATGGTGAGCAAAAAAACGATGGATTCAGGCCCAGATCTCTGTACTGGGGTGAATGTACGACATTGATCTGCATTCTGTCCATCAATTGTTGTTTTTGCATTTGTCACCCCGAGTGGGTCGGGTGTGCCCAGACGTGGGTCCCGTGCTCTCCATGCCACGGGAGTCAAGCTATCTTGGCTGATGAGGGCTGAAAGCCCGAAACCGGTCCTAGGATGCTTGTTTCCAGTCCAGGGAGGACCTGGCCTGGCATTTCGGGCTGGACTGTTCCCATGTACTGGGGTGAATGTATGACATTGTTCTGCATTCTTTCCATCAATTGTTGTTTTTGAACAATAGAAATGAACCTCATGAGGGCGGCCCTGCGAAAAACCTCTGAGGGGGTCACGGCGACCGAAGAGAGTATAGGGGAGCTCCAGTCTGCAGCGCGCAACCTAAAGGAACGTGTGCAGAAACACCAACATAAAATGATGGCTCTGCAGCTGGACGATCAGGAAGGAAGGGCTCGCCGCAACAACATTCGTGTGATGGAATGACCGAGGGGGCGGCGGGACACAGCAGGGTCCTGTTCATTGAAGACCTTATCATAAATCATCTCAAGCCTAAGAAGTTGTCCCCTCTGTTTTCTGTGGAAAGGGCGCACAGAGCTCCGAAACCGGGGCTCCCCACGAACAATTATTGTGCGCATACTGAATTTCCGGGATAGGAATGCAATCCTGCAGACTGCCAGAGTACGAGGCGACCTTGCATACGAGAACGCAACGGTTCAGTTCTTCCCGTATTTACCCTAAAAGTGCAACAGGAGAGGCGCACATTTGATGCTGTTAGGGATGTGGGTAGTTTCTGGCCTACAAAGCAGGGTGGCAGGGAGGGGGGGGTTTTGTTAAGGGACTTTTCGTTGTTTCTTTGATTGTTTATGCTTCAGACACATTGCTCAGCCATCGGCAGGGCCGCGATATGCGGCCCCACATTTTATATGTTCTCCGAGGGAGGTGAGGGCACGCTCGCGGCTGAGGTGGGAGGGGGGAGGAAACGCATATGGTTCCCAAATGGTGGCACACCTGGCTGGTAAATTGACAATTTTCTCTTGGAATGTGAACGGTCTGGGGGACAAGACAAAACGTACCATGGTTCTACAATACCGCCAAAGGCATTCCCCAGGCATAGTGCTCTTACAAGAGATGCACCTCCAGGGCATGAACTACTTGGCACTTAATCGATTTGGGTACATACTTCGGGTGCATGCTGGTTTCACCACGTCCTCTAGGGGCACATTCATACTCACTAAAAACTTGGTGCCTTTTGTTGTACACCGCACCTGGTCCGACCATTTGGGTCGATTTGTCGCCCTGTCTGGGACATGGGAGGGTCAAGGGGTAAATGTTTGCTTGGTCTACATTCCCTCACGCCTTCACAGGACTACACTCCCTGACCTTAGTAAGCTCTTACTCGATCTACCGCAGGGGACTCTGATTCTAGGGGGGGATATGAATGACACAATGCACCCTGACATGGATAGGAATACAAATTCCCCCGGGAACCCCGACATCGGCATACATTCACAAGGGCTTTAGGACTGACAAACCTTTGAAGGTGTCCCAATCCTACCCTGAGACACTTCACGCATATCTCTGCAGCCCATGTTTTCACGCACACAGTATCTATGGGACTTTTTCGGGGAGGGTGCCATAAGGCATGTGGGATATCGGATCACTCTGCGGTAGAAGTCCAGTTATACGGGCATAGGCGGGATTGGTCTCTCCCGCCGAGATTGGACCCCTTCCTGTTTAAGGACCAGGAATTTCGGGATAGTTTGTGGAGTGCATTGACCAGTACTTTGCCGAAAATGTGGGCTCGGTGCGTTCTGACTGTATCCTCTGGGAGGCATATAAGGTGGTGGCAAGGGATTTTGTGCAGGCAACGAGCGGTGCCAAGCGTAAGGAAAAACTGGCTCAATGTGAAACTTTGGAACGAGGGATTCTGGATCTTGAGCTGGCGATGGCCTCTGACCCCGGGGGGGGGAGGGGGGGTCTGGCACGAACATATACTTAAGCGCAAGCAAAAAGAGCTTAAAGACCTGGAGAAAAACGGGGACAGAATTAGCAGAGGTCTTTGCTGAGTATTAAGAGGACATATATCAATCACGCACCACGCGAGGGGAGATAGAGTCGTACGAGTTACTCAAAGACATGGCTCTGCCAACGCATGAGAAGGAGGATAGAGTGATGCTCGACTCGGACTTTACTATAGAGGAAGTAGAAAATGCCATATGTGATTTGCAGTCCGGGAAGGCAGCAGGCCCAAACGGACTACCCACAGAGATGCAAAAGTGCGCGGCGAGCAAATTAGCACCGCACATGCTTAATATGTTTCTTGGTGCAAGGGACGAGGGTCAACTCCCAGAGGATCTGAGGATGGCAACTATTGTTGTCATCCTGAAGAAAGGTAAACCACATGACCTCTGTGGTTCATACCGACCTATCTCCCTCTTGAATCTCGAAGCCAAAGTATTGGCCAAGGTCATTGCAACCCATCTGAGCTCGGTTATCCAGTCCCTCATTCACCCAGATCAATCCGGCTTTATGCCACATAGGAGTACCAGACTTAATCTGCGACGCCTATACGGCGCCATGCAGATGACCCAAGGAAATCGTGATGTGCCTGCCGCCATCCTATCGCTCGACGCCAAGATGGCGTTCGACAGTATCGAATGGAGATATCTGTTCACTGTCCTGGATAAAATCAGGATGGGTCTGAAGCTACGGCAGTGGATTCGCCTGTTATACACCACCCCAATGGCACGAGTTTGAGTCAATGGGAGCATATCCTGAGCCTTTAGGCTCTATCGGGGCACGAGGCAGGGCTGCCCGTTGTCTTCTATGCTGTCTGCGTGAGCATTGGAACCGTTAGCGGTCTGAATTTGGGGGGATCCACTGGTCAGAGGAATTGATCTTGGTGGAGGCTGGGAAGAGCGGATATCCCTGTACGCTGATGATATTCTACTGTACGCCCACAGGCTCCACCGGCTTATTCATACCATCTAATTGTTCGGAACATACTCTGGATATTGTGTTAATTTGGACAAATCTCTAGTGTTCTTGTTGGCGGGGGAGCTCCCTCCCCTAACGTCAGTATGCTCAGAGCTGGTGAGGAAGGAGACGTTTAAATATTTAGGCATTTGGGTAACACACTCGGAGCATGAGTTCATGCGATTAAACATACAGGCACAACTAGACCGTCTTCGAGATGATGCTGCCCACTAGAGACGACTGTTTCTCTTAAATGATGGCTTTCCCCTGCCTACTGCCTACTGTACGGGGTTCAAAACACACCATTTCGAATCCTGGAGGCATTTTTTCGCTCTGTCGAATCCGGACAGCGTATGTTACTGTGGGGGGGGGGGATGTCAGCCCCAGGATTGCGCTCAAGAAACTCCAGAGAGGAGTGTATGATGTGGCCCTGGCCACACTAACATTAGATTATATTACTGGGCCTTCCAGCTTGTTAATATTAACGGATGGGTCTTCTCTCCACTTGAAGAACCGGCATACAGAGTGGACCGGTTAGAAATGAGCAGCAGTAACTATCGGATGGCGCTGTATAGCAAACGAAGAGGCAATCCACTCCTTCCGATTCACTCTTGTACAGTTATCGACGTATGGCATAAGGCGACTAAAATGACAGGGTGGGAGGCCAAGCTCACGGAGCAGACCCCTCTGTGGGATGGAGACTGGTTGAGTGAACTGACACGATTAAAGGGATTCCGACAATGGGGTCTTATTGGGATCGATCGCTTGGGGGATGTTTGGAAGAGAGGCAAGATGTTAGATTTTGACACCTTGAGGGAGGAGTTCCAAATGGGAGGGGGGAAATTCCTCAGATACTGACAGCCACCGCATGCTCTTCACTGTCACCTGAAGCATGGCACTCCGTTACCGGCGTATTCACCACTGGAGGACCGCCTCCTCCTAGACCCCATGATTGATAAAGCAATATCTCTCACTTATAAGAAGTTTGTGAATAACTCCCCAGACTGCTTGGGCCCTATGCAAGAGGCAAGGGAATCGGATGTTGGTCTACTCGAGGACGATGACTTGGCCGAGGCCTTACAGAGCCCTAGAGAAATCTCCATTCGGGCACGCTTTAGGCTTGTCCAGTTTTGTATTCTCCTTCGATCATATGCCTCTCGCATGGTCCACGTTTGCATAGGTAGCTGTGCGACGGATGAGTGTGTTCAGGGATGTATTCTATGGTCCTGCCCCAAAATTCAAGGATACTGGGATGGTATCACACGTGTGATGACAGAGGTGGTGGGAGAGAGTGTCCCACTAGACCCGAGGTGGCATATCCTGGGAGTGACGGGTGAGACGACGTGGCCACAGTGGGCCAAGACTTGGCTGGCCTTAGCAGGGGGGGTGGCCAAGAGAAACATCGCCCAGGCCTGGAGGGTGGTGACGACCCCCACACTGGAAGCCTGGAAGAAAGATGTGGATTGGTGTCAGGGTGCGGAGCGAGTGATATACCAGAGCTGGGGCTGCCCACGTAAGGCCGAAAAGATATGGGGTGTGTGGGGGCAATATCGAGGTCTGTGGACTGTGTCAAAGGGGGTGCTCTAGTAACTGTTCTAGAGCAGAGAGCTTCCTATATTCATAGATTGTACGGATAATACCAGCTAGTATGTGCCAAAGACATTCGTCGTGTTCTGGGAGGTCTGTGATAATGTTCATCCTGTACTGTTACAATGTAACTGATGATTTTCTGAAGCTTGTTTTTCTTTTTCTTAATGTTTAATAAAAAGTTTTTTTTTTAAATGGCCCTATTCAGTGTTCATTTAGATCTGACTCAAATAGTAAACCATCTCAGGAGGGCCCAAAGAGCTACGCGATCACAAAGATAGTTATGTCCCAGTTCCTGGTACAGAATATAGTTGGCGGTGGACTGAGGAACAAATAAGAGCCTCCTACAAATGTTATTTTTTCAGCAGCTTGAAAGCTGGAAACATCCATATAGCCCCAAATGTTGCAACCATAGACGACCAAGGGACACACTTCGCCTGGTAACCTTTCAACAGGGCGCCTATGGGTTTCTTACCCAGCCTGGAAGAGAAAGCAAATACAGAAGCAATAGCCTTTAAAAACACTTTTTTTTTTTATTTTGTAAAAGAGGAGGCCAGATACTTACACTCAAAAATGACCCATAAATATGGAAAAGAACTGATCCTCTTAAGTTTGTGACCCTGTACACAAAAGGTTCTGGTCCTGGTGCTCCTTGGGCCTGCTACCAAACAAAAAGATTTTTTGAAGTTGGTGGACAGATCGTTTGGAGACCTAGCGATCTGGCAAACAGCACCGCGTCTTTTGGCATACCCTCTTCTCCTTCTTGCTACTTCTGTCTTCATAAGCCTGTAGTATTGACAAAGGCAATATAGCATTGACACACTTTTCAAATGTATCTTCTGCTCCTGGTTTGTTTTATTTGCAGCTATATAATCTCTATCGGCCTGTTGTCTGTACATGCCACCACAACTCTATTTTTATTGATATTCTCCAGCTTCACTAGAAGCCTTACCCGCCACCTAGCTTCTCGACCTCTACTCTTGCTGCCTTACAATCACACTGTAAAACGCGTATCTCTCCCTCTCCCAATGTGTTATTTAATATGCTTCAATGACACTACAGCAACAAAATTATTATAATAAAACAAGGTAAAATGAAAATAAGATACAATGTCAAGGCATGGCAAATTTATATTTACAATACTTATATCAGATATATAGGAACGTATAGCCATGTAACTTGATACAATATTGCATTTTGGGGTTCTGGTGATATGATAAATGGCTTGTAAGTGTAACCAGAACCCCGAATTTGCAATATCAGGCCATATTCCATGATACTTTTGATGTACTTTTTATATTTAATCCTTGTTTTGGGGATAGTTAGCTTGAAATGGGTGTTTTTCGAATAGGGAAATGTTTTTGAAAATAATCTGTCAAACATTGAAATGAAGTGTTTCGTTGTCTACAATATAAGCAAGAGAACAATAGTTAATTACTTAAGGATGTGCAATTCAAAAAATGCCATTTCTCTTGTTAAAAACACATTCTGTCTGTAGAAGGGAGAGATTGCCTAATTTCCAGTCTCTTTTCTTCATATATGAGGCTCTCCCCAGGATGAAGGGTATTCAGAGAGTCTTTTACAGAGATGAGACTGAGCCACATTAATTCACACCTATCAGTTTTAGTTAAATAGTTCAGTCCAAATAGAGGTGGAAGATCAGCCTCCTTGTCTTTCACATAGGAGTACAACTCCATAATGTCGTTACAACAAAATGATCAGCACACACCAATCAACATATGTAGTATGTAACAAATTAATTCGGTTATATAGTGCACAGACACCATCCACATTTTCCTACAAAGGTTCCTTTATTTCACATCATCATTAAAAAACTATATCTTCAGTATAGCCAATGTGTTTCATCACTTGAAAGAGACTTCTTCAGGGCTTGATGTTATATTGGCACTTGTGTCAGCTGATGGTCAAGAGAACCTCATAAAATCTTCTTGTGATAGCCAAATGTCACTGTCTGGTTTGGAAACCATTAAAAAAAGCCCAACCTTTTAGTCTATAACTCGTGTCTGATGTCACTGAGTTTATAATATCTTATTTTTTGTATGTGTTAATTTCACTGTCTGAACTATGCACTTGTTATCAGCAAATTCAGTTCAGGCCCATGTCAGCATCAGAATCGTAGGCGAGGAGCCCCGTAAGCGACATCGATTCAATCTGGTTTTGCTGCGCGCTGCCGCTTGCAGGGCTCTACACATATGATTCTGATGCCCTATGCTGCCTCTAATCACCAGGGAAAGTGTTCTATAATGGTTCTACCAGATTCCCAGTACTGGCTTGAGGTTACAGTCCTTTTCCTGGTCCTGTGTCTGTGTGTGTCTCCAGCAGATGGAATTTTTACACGTCTTCATCGGCCTACTCCACACCGGCTGTTCAAGCTGTCTTTTGGTCTCGTGTCCTAGTCCCACCTCCTAGCCTTAAGTCTCCATGCTCTGCTCCTGGCTTCTTTACCACTCCTCTCGTTCCCTTGATGTCTGCTATCCTTGACTCCTCCTCTTGGGTTTCTCCTAGTCTGCTTCCACTCTCCTCATTCGCTCCATCTCATTCCCTCTTTTTCTGCCTTCCATGCTCCAGCGTCTCTTCCAGACAGTCCTTTCTGTATTTTGGCAGTCTACTCCTTTCTTCCAAGGCCACATTCCTGACCCTGTAGGGCGTTCTTATCTTCCGTCATAAACAACACCTCCTCCTTACAACGGGTGTCAATTATCAGTTCCCCTTACGAATGATCGATGAGATCTTGAGAAATTTGTATATTATGTATTGGAAGAAACATGAGTTGGCCTACTTGGGAGCATAGAATTGTTACGGAATGGATATTGGGGGGCTTAAGTTTGATTATGTGTGGATAAGGATGCTATATTCAATAAAAATGGCCAAATGACTTTTTAATGACTAATCATGGGGCTTTCAACACAAAAGATTACTTGTATCATTTCCCCTAATATCGACTAGAGGGAATATATTGTTCCGTCATGAGTGAATGCTGCTTGAAGCAGGTTTCTGCCGGAACTCTGAGCTGTTCTTTCCTGTTGATCAATAATGAAATTCATTCTCATGTCGTCCCGTCCCAATGCATTTCGGGCTTAGGGAAGCCCTTCATAAGGGGAAATCATTCCAAACACGTTTCAACAACCACCCAATGTTTCTTGGGACTAGAGCACAGCGACCAATCAGAGAATAGATTCCAATAGCGTGCAACCAATGCAATAGCGTGTATGTTCAAAGGCGTAAGAAATGCTCGGCAAAAGCAACATTGGGTGGTTGTTGAAACATGTTTGGATCGATTTCCCCTGATGAAGGGCTTCCCTAAACTCGAAATGCATTGGGTTGGGACAGGATGACATGAGAATGAATGTCATTATTGATGAACAGGAAAGAATGAATTACTTTTCTGAATAAGGTGGTGTCACAGACAGCAATACCACTGAAATGATGAATTAAAAAACTAACATTCAAAAATTGGATGACTTTGGGATTTATTGTGAGTAAAGAACCCTCTTTTAAGAAGGGCACTTGGCAGTGCTGAAGGGAACGAACCCCAGATGGGGAACGCTTACTTACATTCATTTATTTTACACTCAAGGATCAGAGAGTGTAACCTTCTGTATGCTCTAAACTGAGTAACATTGGATACTGTATTTGAATACTATGGAGTGCGTGACCCCCCATACTAGTGATTATTGACAGTTGGACTATTGCAATATCTTTTACACGAGTCTCAACAACATACAGATTTCTAGGCCATTCTGAAAGATCTCCAGTGGCTTTCAGTAGAGCTTGAATCAAATGTAAAGTTCTTTGCACGTTCCAAAAAGTATGTTACAACAACAGCTCAGAGTTTACTTACAATAGTCCCAACTGTACCATGACTAGAGCTCTTGTCAACTTCACAGGGTGCTTGGATTGAAGTAGTGGAAGAACTTTTTAGTAAGAATTATATTCTTAAACAAGTTATTGACAAATTAAGAAAATACACATTGAAAACAATTACCAGATTCTCCTCTTTGGAAATCGTTTATGGAGGCAGTTTCACAGCTTTAAGGGGCAGTTGAAAGGTAAATTAACAGGCTCAATTAAAGCATCCAAGAGCGGCACCATTTTACATCAAAATACATTTTTATCTTGGAGTTACTCACTAGGCACAAACATGTGCAGTGACTCTCAAAGTCAATTAGCTGTTCTGGAAACGTTTTTGCCATGTAGATTGGATGCTTAATAATGGAGACTAACCGGGTAATGCATTTGATTTTTGAGGAGAGAAAGACCAAGAGAGAGAGATCAACTGGAAAATGCCTCAAAATTCTTGTCTCCTTTTCACTCAGACATACCTCTTCAGGCAGACATCTGATTGCAGTATGGTGGGTACTGCCACTCATCTAGACTCAGTCCACACATAACCATCAACATTATCATACCTTGCTTAAAAACAGAGGATGCCACAGTAGCTGTGGCATCTTTAAAA
The DNA here is from genome assembly GCF_964204655.1 of Triturus cristatus. Lineage (NCBI taxonomy): Eukaryota > Metazoa > Chordata > Amphibia > Caudata > Salamandridae > Triturus > Triturus cristatus. The sequence goes on from NC_140593.1 coordinate 228,103,197, forward strand.
ACAGCCCGCATGTGCCCGTCAATTCCTTCCAAACACACTATGTATGAGGACTTTAGGCACATTTCAAGCAAACTCTCATTCACATTATATTGGAAGGTCCCTCCATCAAAGATTACAAGAGGAATTGGGTGCAGCTGATTTCTCTGTTGAAAAATGCCATTTCTGGGGTGAATATGTGATGTTACATCGCATGCGCTACAACGCATGCAATTACAATGCAAACAATTACAGTGCAAGTCGTTTCTATGACTTGCTGTAGGGGGCGTACTGGATTTAGGAATAGTATAATTTACTATTCCAACTCCAGCGTGTGCAACAGTAGGGAAGGTGTTGGAATAGTAAATTATACTTTTCCTTAGTTTGGCACGCCCCCCACAGCAAGTTGTAGAAACAACTTGCCATGTAATGGCTTGCGTTGTAACAACGCGGTCGTTGTAACGACCGCGTTGTAATCGCATGCATTGTAGCGCATGTGATGTAAACGCTGCTTCCCTTCTGGGGTACAAGATTGTGAGAAATTGGATTAGTGGTTGAAAAGGGGGCTGGGGAGGTAAAAACCTACTCAAGCAACAGCCACAATTCTTGTAAGGATGAACCACAAAAAGTCACTAAATTAACTTGTGCTTAACCATCTGCACAGAAGCAGTCAGGCTTAACTTAGAGGCAATGTGTGAAGTATTTATGCAGCACTTAAACAGTAATAAAATGAAAACACAACACAAGAAAAATCCCACACTAATTTAGAAAAACAGAGTAAAACGTAATACATTATTTGAGACCAAAAAGACAAAAACTAAACAGTTAAACCGGAGTTAAAGTGAAAACTAGCAGCCAAAACAGAAAAGCCCCAACTGCGGACATCTAGTGGCGCAGGGACCAGGGCAAAGTCGAAAGTTATGACTGACTGAGATGGAGCGCAGTTCGGATACACAAAGTGGATTGTGTCCAGTTTCAGCTTACCTTCAGACTCAGAAGACAATTTAAAGGAACATTTCTGAGAAGGTAAGGTTCAGTGGGATGAGGCAGCCAGCAGTGTCTGAGCAGGAGGCCTCATCGTCGAGGAGCCACTGGATGAAGTCATGGCAAAGATTTATATGTTCGGTCTTATTCTCTTATAAAGAAGTTGAACAACTCCAGTAGGACAAAGCTGCAGCCGTGGGCTGATGAGGACTCCACGAGGCTGGATACCCCATTTGTGAACAGCCTCTGAACAGGATTTACTGCTGTAGAGATGATCGTAGCAGAAGCTGCTGTGATGTCAGGCTCACTGTCATTGCTACTTTTGTGGATTGATGAGCAGGTAGGTCCCAGTCTCCTCTCGGTTCTTGGAGCACTTTCTTGCAGTAAATGTTCTAAGTACCAAATTGTGAATTTGGGCTGTTCTGGGCACCTTGAGCACCACTTCCAAGGGTCCAGGACTGGAGGGGCACCACTTTGTGGGTCAGTACTCACTAATGCTGGGTGTTGGTGTAGTTTCAAGATGTTTTGATGCTGGGTGTTGGTGTAGGTTCAAGATGGTTTGAGCCTTTTCTTTCCCTGATGCTGTGATCAGGCAAGCCAACTAACCCTGGAGTGAGTCTGGAGGTCTTGGGTTCAAGTAGAAAAGCAGGTCTCAGGCCTACTGGCAGTCCTCTTGGTGCAGCAGGGCAGTCTTCAGAGGTACATAGCAGGGCAATCCTTTTAGAGTCATTCTGTGGGTCCAGAAGGGAACTGAAGAGCCAGTCTGGTTGTCCTATGTTTATACCTCGTGCCTACTTTGAAGTGAAAAAACTTCCAGGATTTTTCCCCACACATGTGTCTGGAATTGGAAGTGGAAGAAACATCTGGAGTTTTACCCCCTTAGATGTGTCTGGAATTTCCTGCCTCCCTGCCTTGGTCCCAGTCTGTCTGCAGTCACATTAGGCTTGTGTGAAGTTTTTTTTTGTGGGGCTGAGGCAGTGTCTTTGAAGTGCAGGTAGGGCTGTGCATAGCTCCGCTCCATATACTCCCTTGGATTGCCCATCCTGCCTACACCCAGTCCCTCTATTGTGCTGCTGCCTGGAAGGAATATACAAAGGCCAACTTATAACTACACCTAGTCATGTGACCCAGGAAACAGGCTGCTGGCACCAAATTGTTAGGAGGTGAAAATTCAATTTTTCTAAAAGTGGCATTCTCAGAATTATGACTTAAAATCAGGTTTTACCATCAAAGAGTATTTTAAATTACAGTTCCTTCGACACCAAACATGACATTTCTGCCCCCCCCCCAAAAAAAGCTATCACTTATTAAATGTAATACTGTAACCTCATGTTATCCTATATGAGTGGTTGGCCTCACAGAAGTGAAAAACTAATTTGTGAGCTTTTTGATACCAGGACATGTAAAACTTATAAGTACATATCCAACTTTTTTGTTACAGTGTGCCATTCCCTATGGGCTTTCTAGGGCCTACCTGAAGGGTGACCTATGTAATAAAACTTATGTTTTTTGGCTTGGCAAGGGAATTATTTTGCCAAGTCAAATTGGTAGTTTTAAACTGCACTGCAGGCTGCAAATGGCAGGCCTTGGACCTGTTAAAGAGGCCATCTAAGTGAGTGGCACAAAACGTGCTGCAGGCCCACCAGTAGAATATAATTTACCAGCCCTGGTCATATGGTATACCACTGTACTATGGACTTAGAAGTAATTTAAATATGCTAATCCTGTGTAAGCTAATTTATCCATGTTTAAGGGATTTAGCACAAGCATTTTAGCACTGGGTAACAGTGGCAAAGAGCACAGAGTCCTAAGGCCAACAAATAGCAATTTAACAAAACACGAGGTGAGAAGGCAAAAAGTTTGTGGGAAGGCTGGTAGGTCTAACACAGATCTTTATGGAACAACGATGTAAGGCAATAAGAGTTTCATTTTGCATATGTATGCACATCTTTATTCCACACTGAAACATGTCCAGTGATCCACCACCAAAGATGTAGAGGATAGAATAACATGAAAGTTTCTCCTCATCCCGATACTACTTCCCATAGATAACCTCTTTTCTTATGCCCAGGCTTTACTTATTACGTGTTTCTTTTGCAAACAAGTCTTTGGAGTACATAAATTATTCACATTGGTAGACCTACGTCCTGTACAGAATAGTGCACAGATGTGCTTAAACAATGGTTCAAATAACCGTACTAACCTATGGATAGATCTTAAAAAATCAAAAACCATGTGACAACTTATCCAGGTGGGATTCTGTGCCTGTGCTAGAAAACAGGGACCCCCAACTGGAAATAGGACTTCTCCCTGGAGAGACGAGAGACTGAGTGGCAGTTAAGACTTCTAGGAAAAAGCACCCAAAATTGCTGCCAATTCTTTCAAGAACTTGTGATACCCTCGCTAGAATGTCTGTGAATTCCAACAGGACTGAAATGAAAGAGGAATACTGAGAAGAACTAGCTAGATTTCAATATCCTGAGTCCCAAGCTGGACTTTAGATTCCAGCAGACAAGGTGTCCGAACCAAAGGAGCTGAGAATCCATTACCAGGGATACAAGTATTCTCAGGGGTAAGTTAGGGAAACTCTGAGGGGGCAGTGGAAGCAGCATTAAGGCAACAAGTCATGACAATACTCCACCTAGGAGCCGAAGTCTGTATGGGAGATGTAAGTTATTTCTCACCAGTTTCATATAAGCTCAATCAAGAGAGAGTATCTTTGTGAGGTACTAGACCCACCAATAAAGAGGACTCTTTTGGAATAAGGTTGGGGAGGCTTTGAGAGGCTCTTGATTTTTGGCATAAAGAGGATTTATCTTTATATGCAGCCTTTAATTTCAAAATCAACACTCATTCCCCCCCACTGATACAGGTAGGGGTATACATAAATCCCCTCAACCTTCAGGGTATCCATCTGCACATTCATGTCTTGAAGGCCCATCTTGCTCCCTGTGTTTTTGGTTTGTGACTACCCGAGCAGTTACAGATTTAAAAGGCTAGTAAATAAAACCATCAAAATAGTCTTGTCAATTGAGGACAAGGCAGCAGTGGCAGGCAGAGCCCATGGCTGGCATGTGCTGTACGGTTATTGTAGGATTTGGCCCCTTTTGGCTAAAGTTCCCTAAACCTTTTGCTTTCCCCCTAGACCATTTTTCTGACATGGTGTTGCCAACTTAGATGCTTTGGACACATTGCCACTGCTAAATAGTAAACAATAGGGGTATACCCAAATTACCCTCCTATCCCTGGGTATGGGACGTACTTTTATACAAGAGAAAGTGGTATGAAGGAAAAAATACAAGAAAGTATATGAGTAGAGCACATTTAATTACCCTCTCCGAAATGTTTTTATTCGTATTGAATGTATCGTAATGTGTTTACAACACACATAAACAATGGCACCCAATCATTTGGGTTTGATCATGATAGACGGTGCTCTTCAAAGATTGAGTGTGGATGGTTTGCCACTACACGGAGAGGGAGGTAAGGGCCCTGCTGCTTTCAGTTAAGAGGATTGAACTGCATTTGCTGGTGGTTTGAGTACATGTATATATATGATTTTTTGTATTGGTTTTTAAAGGAATTTTGCTTCGAGTTTTGAGACGCCATTGTGGCACTACAAGCCTATTTTTCCCGGTCTCGTATAATTGATGTAAGTAACCGAATTGACTTTCCAGCATGCTTTGATGCCCAGCCCTGCTCACTATATATTGGGTCCCAGCACTTGGTATTGTTTTTTTCACATTTGAATAAAGCATGTGATTCTGGTGCTTGATACATCTTTATTTTCATTGCCCTTTCGCGCCACTCTAAAGTGAGCCAACACTGCTGCTTGTTTCTTTTTGGGCCTGGAATATTTTGGTAGCACTTTTTTCCTTTTGATTGATTGGGCAGTATTTTAAATCAGCCAGCTTGCTCCACATAAATTATGAGGTTGGAGTAATGTTGTCTTTTATGCGTTTATTTTTGTAGTAATGTATTATTACCCTTGTCCTGAGGAGGCCAAAGAAGAAAAGGCTGAAATGTGGACACGTCGAAACTTCTAAGGAGGAGTCCTTGGAACCACAGTTATTCTTGGAATTGTGTAGTGACACATTAGAGCTAGGAAAAGAAGCCCCTAGGCCTTAGGTTTCTCACCCAGACTTCCTCTGAGTATTTCGCCTAGAAGCCATGGGTCGATACTAGTGAGAATAATATTTTAGGGTTTTTTGTAATGTATAATTGTGTTTATGTTGATGTATATAATGTTATGATGTAGTTTAATTTTTTGATTGGGTGCCATTGTTTGTGTGTTGTAAATACATTGCGATACATTCAATACGAATAACAAAATTTCGGAGAGGGTAATTAAATGTGCTCTACTCATATACTTTCTTGTATTTTTTCCTTCATACCACTTTCTCTTGCATAAAAACTGCTAAATAGTGTCAAAGTGCAAGTGCTCCCTGTATAAAGTGTAATGGTAATTGGTTGTCCATGGTTGGTATGTTTGCCTTACTAGTAAAGTCCCTAGTAAAGTGCACAAGTGTGCCAGGGCCGGTAATGCAAATGCTACTAGTGGGCCTGCAGTACTAATTGTGCCACCCACACAAGTAGCCTTAAAAAGAGAAATCAGGCCTGCAATTGTAGTGCCTGCGTGCAGTTTGTTAAACAGCCATGTTGTTCTGACAAGTGGACCCACTTGCCAGACCTTACCCTTCCCTTTCTGTGCACATCAGAAACCCCTATGGTAGGTCCAGGGTACCCCATGTGACAGGTAGGACATGTACTAAGGTGTGTGCCATGTCCAGACAGTGAAATAATCTCCATTTCATTTTTCACTGTTGAAAAGCCATCTTGCCCATAGGATAGAATGGGAAGGCTGTGTAATATGTTTTCCAGCCTATCTTCCTAAAGGCTTAAGATGGAGAGTTGAGGTTTAGTATGCCTGAACTCACAATGTAATAACACATCTTGTTATGAAGGTGGTTTTAGCATTGTGTTTTTAAAAGCCACTCTCATAGAAGTGGCTGGGTTTTTGTGCTCTAACATTTCTGTGTGTCTCTGCCTGGTTATGGATTGACTGTCTGGATTTGAAAGCGATGGGATCTGGGGAATGTCTTGACCCAGGGGAGGAGGTGAGAAAGCAACAGGCTGACCTGCATCTGGAGTGTAGGTGGAGGATAGCCCCTAGAGGTGAAGAGGCCTGGGCTGCTGCTATAAAACAATTGTCCCATCTCCTGCTGAGTGATTGAGAATCCAGACCCCCACTAATCAAAGGACGAAGGTGTCACTGGCAGGGAGGCACCCAGAACTGGTTTGAACAGGGGTCAGTGTCCTCTGAACACAAAGACTTCAAAGCCATTGAGGGGTATAACTAGTAGAGCTGTAGCCCCTGAACTTTGGAGAATGGCTTGATCAAGATTGAACAAAACTGGAGCGACTTCATGGTGAAGAGGAACCTTTGCCAAGGAAGAAGCAACTGAAGAGACTAAAGGAAAGGACTGACCCTTGCTGTGTGTTCTGGGGCTGGCCTGCAGTTTGATGTTTTAACTGCGGAAAGGCTAAAGGGACTTTGCTATGTGATGTGTCCCCCCTGCTTGAAAGGACTTTGCTGTGCTGTGTCCTGAAGTAACTTATTCCCAAGGGCCCGAGGTGAGCTGGCTCCCTGTTGCGGAAACTCAGGAACACAAACGTTTCTAGAAGAGTCTCAGCGACGCTGTGTGTGTGTGTTTGTTGCAGCCTGAGACCCTCGTAAGCCGTGCCCTGTGATCGTGGGCACCTGGAGTCCATGCAAGGATCAGCGATGCTGTGTGTGTGTGCCTTTTGCAGCCCGAACTCTTTGTGAGGATTGTCCAGTTATCGTGTGCATTGTAATCCAAGTGAGTCTCATCAACGCTGTGTGCTTGTGATTTGTACAACGTGAGACCTTCGTGAGGATTGCCTTGTTATCGAACACACCCGGAATTCAAGTGAGTCTTATCAACGCTGTTTGCGTGTGCTTTGTGCAGCGTGAGACCTTTGTGAGGATTGCCTTATCGTGCACCCGGAGTCCAAGTGAGTCTCAGCGACGCTGTGTGCATGTGCTATGTGCAGCGTGAGACCTTCGTGAGGATTGCCTTGTTAACGTGCACCCGGAGTTAAAGTGAGTCTCAGAGACGCTGTGCGCATGTTTTTCGTGCAGCCTGAGATATTCGTGTGGAGTACCCAGTGATCGTGCACCCGAAGGTCAAGGGAGTCTCAGCGACGCTCTGTGCATGTGCCCTATGCAGCCTGAGATCTTCATAGCAGTAGCGGCCCGGACCAGCAGCCCCAGAGGAGCTGAGCTGCCGGGCCGAGCCCGCCATTGTCAATTCACAAAGATTGCATTGGAGGCCTAAGCTGCTGGATGAGGAGAGGAGAGTGAGTTTGCACCCCCAGGTAATGTGTGTTGACTCCTGGGGTGGGGTGCGGGCTCGCAGGGGGGACGCCTTTGGCCTCTCTCTCATTCCGGCAGCGCGAGCCTCTGCTTCGACTCGTATCGCGGTCCGTATTGCCAAGGGAGTGGCAGTACCGGGGCCGGAGTGCAGAGCTGCACTTTTTGTTACACCATACCCGTGTTGGAGGCAACTGTTGACAGGGGCTGACTGCGAGTCTGAAGGAGTGGTGGAGAGACCGCCTAAGGCACCGTTATCGGTGCCGGAGTGTATTACGCATGATTTTATTTCTGCAGAATGGAGTACCTGATTGTCGTATTACACATTGCATAATTTCTGCATAACGGAGTACCTGATTAGAGTATTACGCATTGCATTATTTCTGCATAACGAACTACCTGATTAGTGTATGACGCATGGCATTATTTCTGCATAACGAACTACCTGATTGTCGTATGCTGCATTGCATTGTTTCTGCATAACAAACTACCTGATAAGCATATTACACATTGCATTGGCGCCGGGAAACCCTTTTTGGGTAGCTGTTGCGCCTTACAAATTAAAATTAACATTAACATAACATTACCTGTTTAGTCTATTACGCATTGCCTTATTTCTGCATAACAACGTACCTGGTGGTTGTGTTACGCAGTGAATTATTTTTACATTGCAAAAGTGCCTGATTCTAGCATTACGAACTGCATAATATGGTATTAGGATTACAGTGGAATGTTTAGAAGTGCTCATTAATATCGCCAGAACTTACAAGGGCTGGCTGGCCTAACAACCGGCCAGAAGAAATAGTACACATACTCATATGTTGGATTTATATTGTGTGGTCTTATCCTATATCTTTTTACATAAAATGTATAATCGTTTTGATTAAACGCGTGTGGAGTCTATTTGTGGTATCATCATTGGGTTGCTGTGAGCGTGGTTGCAAATACTTTACACATTTGCCTTGAAGATAAGCCTGGCTGCTCGTGCCAAGGTACCAAGGAGGTGAGCGGGGGCATCTCAGAAGGTGACCTTCCTTTCCCTGACGTGGAACCGCGGGTCACTATTTGGCTTAAGGTACCTACCTCAGTCAACCAGAGATCCCCGGTCTAACAGTTATGGTAAAGTAATACCTCTGCCCTATTTCCACACGGTATACTCAAGCTCAATAAATGAAAAAATTCTGAGATACCGATTGGGCACATTACCTTTGCTTCTACATCACCCACCCTGGAAATGTACCACCAGTACGATCATCTGTCGGTTGTGTGGAAAAGGGACAGTAGACATGGTACACTTGGTGTGCATTTGCAAGGAGTTAGGTTGAGCGAAGAGCCATGCTACACTCACTTTTCAACCAAAGAGGCATTTGATCATGCAGACAAGTGGTATTGGCCTGCTTCTCACCCACAGATACACAGCTGAACTGCATTCTTCTCTTCTCCTCCCACATTTTAGAAAGTTTTAGAAAAATTTACTATTTTGCACATAGGTTACTTTAAACACCAATATGTAACCTTTTTATTTAATCCCGTTCACCCTGATGACCCCACTGCAGAAACGTTTTAATCGCCGATGAAACACTATTGTTAAATAAGGCTTGGTGAGGTAAAGCTCCCTTGGCTTAAACATCTTGCCACTTTGCACTTAGGGCACCTTAAATGCCTCTGCACTCCCTCAAAAGATTTAAAAAAATGCACTGAAAACCACTTAAATTGCACCCTAAGCTTCTTACACCCTCTCCTTGATGTCCCATTATGCATAAAATCCAGCCCTCAATGGTCCGCCTTCTTACACTTAATATCTCAAATGCATTGTAAGGCATGCCAGGCAATTAAGGATTTCCAATCAAATTGGAAAATTGCTAACTTCGCACATACGTGTCTTAAACAACCCTGCATTCCCTTTTAGAAATGCATTCTGCACTAGAGACTGCATAGATTGCACCTCAAGTTTTTAAACATTTTGTTCTTGATGTTTCAATATGCCCAAACGTTTTACCTTCAACTACCTGCTTTTTTTTGCACTTTAAGACTGAAGTGCACTTTAAATATATGCCAGACTATCAGGCACTTCAATTAAATAGGAAAATGTGTCAATTTTAAATTCTGTCATTACTGTACGGTGACACCGCCATTTGAATTGTTTTAACCATTTTTTTAATTGTTTTAACATTGCAAAGGTTTTAAATAACCAAGCAATACTAAATAAACTTGAAAACTAGCAGTTACAGGCTTCTCCCCCTTGATCCCATGAAGTCATTTACAAAACACACTCAACATTGTGGCTTTGGATATTGCAAAACACAAGGATAATGCTGCTACATTACCTGGATTATTAAGTGATCTATTCTTTACAGATACTTGATATAGGCACATTACAGGGGTGCAAGTTCCTGAAGCACGACAGCTTTGCAATCAGAGCAGGAGTGCCTCTGTTCTCCATTCACAGGATTTACAGTTTATCAGCTCATGCTCCTGGTGCGGAGACTACATTTGTCTTGCCTTCTACAGAGAAAATTGGTCATGGCCATAATGCTTGGTTGTTAAATTATCTGAGACCACAGGTGTAGGTGATCTTCCATGATGTAAAAACAACTAAGGGACTGATTTGGCCACACTGTCTAGACCAGCAGAATACTTACTACGATGTTCCGCTTAGTAGTAGCCAGTGGAGTAAGGGTATCCTATTCTATTAACAGCTTACTGTCTGATGTCTATTTTTCGGTCACAAGCATTTAATAAAAATGGCCCAATTCACAAACTACATTTTGCAGTTGCTGGATTGCCGCTTGGCCCATTTTCTTAATAACCCTTTATCTCCTAGCACTACACTTCGGGTTTATTTACTTGGTCCTTCGAAGGATCTTGCTTCCTACAGAAATTGGGTAACTGACATACACACTCATAATTAGATTCATATATATAACTCTCAAAACTAAGCTATAGAAGTAAAGTATTATCACTGCTAGAACAAATCTCCTGAAGAAATTCAGTCAGACCAAGATCATACAAACCAATAATTCAGTTATGGCTATGTAGAATAATAACATTACTATCTACTGTCCAGAGGTCTCTCTATTCGAATTCCGATCCCTCATTAATAACCCAATTGGAATGCACAATCAATTATTGGAAACCATCACATCAATATCGGGCTTTTAAGGTCGCAGAGTGCAGGATAATCAAATAAAAATTTGATATTGCCATCAATTACCAAAGCTCTGGAAAAGTTCAGGAAAGGACATGAACCATGACAGCTCAAAGGTACTCTACCATGAGGGAAAGAAGTCCGTGAATAACGCACGTACTATATGCCTCAGTCCAAAGGTACTGCCAGTAGAGTCTGCAAGGAAGTTCCAAAAGAAGAAGCAAATACGGTGTCTCTCAGTCCGAGGTAAAGCACCATCGTAATCAGCTCCACGGTTTAATTTCCGACCACCGCATTACAATGCTGGAGGTCGGAAACTAAACTGGCCAGTCATTCTGGCTGGCCTCCGATGGGCTCAAGGAGCCCGTCAGCCAGCTGGAACCGGCTCGTAATTCCAAAGGGCTTTTCCGCCCTTGGAATTACTATGCACGGTTTCCGGCAGAGTTTCCATGCCGGCCTGTCCGACATGGAAACCATGTCACAAAGTGTGTTTGGGGGGCCCCAGCAGGGCCCCCTTAGGTGCGCGGCCTCCGGTTTGGGGACGATGGGGCAACTATGGTGCCCCCCGTTGATCCCTGCAACCAATGGCAGGCACCTTAGGGTGCCTGGTACGGGGTGTAGGGATGAACTGCACCTCCCATTTCCCTATGGGAGCATGTTTACAGCTGGTTTACGGCCGTAATGCATGCTCCCATAGGGAAATGTAGGAATGCAACCGAAAAGTGTTCGGTCACATCCTAATTAGGCTGTCAGGACCGAGATGGTGTCGGATGGACTTAAGTCCGCCCGACATCATAATTAGTCCCTTTGTGATAAACTTAAATGTATGAGGATCTCCCTGTAGAAAAGATAAGGGAGGCAGAGATTTACACTCGTAGGTTTGTGAATTGCTTTTTGTAGTAAGTAGTATTACTTTATGTACTGTGATGAAGCAGATAAACTGCTTAACCTTTTAACTGACACACAAAAACAATTATGACACATTTGAGAGAAAGATGACAAACGGGCACCAACTGTGCTAAATATACGTTACAGAAAACATGAGAAAATCTTGAAGATTTAGTTACTGCATCGTAAAAGCATGCAGACGAGTAAATTAGAAGTGAATTAGTCATTTGAATAACAAACCTTGTACTCTATTAACTAATAGTGGTGAATCTTTTCAAACGTGATAGAAAATGTTAAGTGATAAATCCACATGGTCTAAACACTTATGAAGTACTAATGAAACTAATGTAATCTAGAGTATATTATGTGTGTGTTATTAAGGAGACTCACTCTAAACTCCATGTTTTCAAATGTGTAAGTGTGCACCAAGTGAGAAAGAAGAAAAAGGTGCTGCATGTGTATACTAAAACTAAATGCTCTGAAATCTTTAGGGAATAATCTTCATACATATGCTACTGTGAATTACTAGAAACAATAATAATGATTTATATTTTGAAATGATTTTATATGTTGGTACTGTGAAATTGCAGTAATATGTCATAGTTACACCTGTTAATTTGAATGAATTGAATTGCTTTACAAGTCAAATAAGTTGAAAGTAATATATAGGATCCCAAAGAGATGAATAAAATGTATATTTCTATTACTTTATATTATGTATTTCATGAACCAAATTCAATTTAGGCCTGCATTTTCTTTACTTTGCTTGATTCTTTTCTCATGGAAAGACTTTGTAAACTTGCAATGTAAATAGACACTATGTCTGCTCTATAGACCACCAGACTGCCCACACAATTATATGCAGAAACTAGCAGATTTTATGGCCTAGATGTCCACACGCTATGCCAATTTCACGGTGTTGGGGGATCTTAACCTACACGTGGATGATCCCCATTGCCTCCACAGTGCCCATTTTACAACAACTCTTGCTGGCTGTAACTTAGTTCAGCTGGTGACATCTCCCACCCATAAGGCCGGCCACATATTAGACCTCATTTACTCTATCTGCAGGGGCTGAGGGTGGCGAGCCTCTGCGCATGACCTGGATGGATAATTTTTTGGTCCTTATTTGTGTCCTTATTTGTTTTTTTCTTAGGACCAAAGAGGCATCCAAAGTAATAGCTTGTGAAGTCAAATGGAACTGGAGCAAGGTCGCCACTGAAACCCTGGGCCCAATTCTCGATAGATCAAGGCCTCAATTAGCTGACAACCCCAACCAAGACGCTGTTGATTTCAATGAGTGGCTGACGTCTGCACTAGACAAAATGACCCCTCTGAGATCTGCCACCTCATCCAGATTGGCCTCGTCTGCCCCATGGTTTTCAGAGGAATTTAGACTGGAAAACAGTAGGTGTAAAAAGGCTGGAACGCAAGTGGAGAAAGCTGTACTTGCCCAACGCAAAAAGTGCATACAAAATGGCCCTCAAGATATACCATAAACTTTTACATTCCAAGAGGAGGGAATACCTGGTAGACTGCATTGCTAGCTCAGAAAACTCCTCAAAGGAAGTTTTTTAGGATTGTGAAATCCTTCAGTTGAACGTGGTTTCTGCCCCTCTCAGGCCCCATGCACAAGTTTATCGAATTGTTTCAAATATAAGATAATGCAGCTGTACTCCTCTTTTACTCCAGTTACACAGTCTAGAGTAAGTGAAGATGCCTTTGTCCCCCTTAACGATCCGCATGTATTCACAGCATTTCACCTGATTTCAGCAAGGGATCCCTGCCCAGCGCGATAGTTCAGTTTGTTGGCCAAGTGGCTTAATCCCATCCTTAACCAGATTTGGAATGCCTCGCTCAGGACTGGAGTCTTCCCAGCCACCTGGAAACAAGCTTATTTGCTGCCACCACTGAAGAAATCCAGTGCCGACCCGGAAATAATCAGCAATTTTAGACCTATCTCCTTGCTATCGACACCGGCCAAAGTGCTAGAAAAAATGGCTCATCGGCAATTAGACAACTATGTGGAAGCCAACAAACTTATTCACGACTCTCAATCAGGCTTCAGCGCAGGTTACAGCACTGAGACTGCACTGATAGAAAAAGCCAACTCAGTTTAAATGACAGTAGATGGCGGCGCTGCAGCCATGCTAGTGCTATTTGATCTATAAGCAGCATTTGACACAGTGTCGGACGCATTTCTGCTGGAAAGGCAAAAACGCATAGGAGTACAGGGGGTGGCACTCGAATGGATCTCCTCCTACCTTAAAGGCCGTGGTCAGCAAGTTTACCTCTGCCTTTTCACTTCAGCAGCTAAGCAACTCAGATGTGGAGTGCCCCAGGGCTCAGCTTTGAGTCCACTTCTCTTTAGTATCTAGCTGGCTCTGCTGGCGGCTCCAATTTCTAGGAGAGGGGTCAAGGCGGTCTCTTACATGGATGACACCCAGTTGGTGTTCTCCTTCAAAGAACACTCCACGGAGGCCTTTGAATCTTTAAAAGACAGCCTGATAGACATTGCAGGATGAATGAATGACAACTGCTTGAAATTGAATGCCGGTAAGAAGGAGGTCTTATTTTTTAATCAAGGATCACCTCCTCCTCCATGCCATTGGCGGCCTAGGGAGCTGGGCTCCCCACCCTCTCCTAAGGACTTGGTTAAAAACCTGAGAGTCAGATGGGAAAACGACCTGCCACTCACTGCACAAGTCCGTCAAATCTCTGCAGCATGCTTCGGAAAAATGAGATCTATCAGAAAACTTCTGGGCTTCCTGCCAGAACAGTGCCGCAGGATCACGGTTCATGCCCTTGTGATATCCCATCTTGGCTACATCAACGGTCTTCACCTGGGGATGCCAGGATATCAGATGAAAAGGCTCAAGACAGTGCAGAATGCAGCAGCAAGGCTCATCTGCAAGGCCCCGATACGCCTGCACATTTCCCCTCATCTCAGCTCCACTGACTTCCGGTAGCCAGGAGGATTGAATTCAAGGCCCTCACACTCACTTTTCGTGCCGTCCAGGGTAAGGGCCCTAGCTACCTCAGGCAGCGGCTTAACCTGTACCGCCAGGAGCGGACTCTAAGATCCAACCATCAGCGTTTCCTAGTTGCCCCTCAGTTCTCTGAAATGAGACAAGGGGGCAGGTTATTTATGGTTAGGACCACCAAATTCTGGAATACCCTACCTCTCCACCTACATATGCTGAACTCAGAGCAGGAGTTCCGAAAAGCACTGAAAACCTGGCTCTTCAAGCAAGGGGAATAGCGGCATGAGCTTTCAATCTTTCTGGTTTGCTTTGTTAGCGCCGGGACACCTCATTGGAGGTAGCCATGCACTTTATAAATGTTCTTGATTGGTTGATTAATATAGGGAAAAAGAAGCACACACCCACAAAAGATTAAGGCCATTGCTATATACAAACTCCAATTCTATAGTTACTACTGCCAAAACGGACCCATGTACTACAACTCAGAGCTTGAGGATGTCCAGCACCATACATGGCCTACCTTTGGCACTACAAAACCCTCCCATAGAAAATAGTGGGGAAGGGACTTAAAATAAAACGCGTTTAATTTTTTTTAAATAAACGTATTTTAATGTAAAAAAAAAGTAGATAAAAATAAACTATTATTCGTTTATCATAAAATATGTTAATAACCTTAGTAACTTTAAATTAAAAAAATTGTCACTTAATGTTTTTTAAAACTGTGGACCTCATTTAAAACAGAATGACACAGAAGGCGTGGTAAGCCATTTTGCTGCGCCGAGCTGCGTCACTTCAAAAGTACAGGAATGCATTGTATTTACAATACAACGCATCCCTGTGCTTTCCTCTCCACTGGTGCACAATAGGCTGCCTAGAGTCAACGCAGGCACCCTTGCATCAAGGTGCAAGGGTGTCTGTATTGTAGGGGTGGTTTGTGTGCAGGATGGGACACCATCCTGCACAAAAACAATAATTGATGGTGTTTTCCTCTTTTTATGCATGCTGCAGAATGCAACACTCATAGAAAAGGAAATAATGAGGAGATATAAGAGTATTTCTCCTCGTTGTGCCTCCTTACGCCTCCCCTGGGGAGATTTAGGTTTCTAACGCATTCACAGGTTTACGAAACTTTGTAAATACGGGAATGCTGCAGAATCCATGGGTGTTGCATTGTTAACAGGCACTGCAACACCCATGGCACGCCCCTTTCTTGCAATGTGATGCATGAAGAGAGGCCACTAGAAGTCAGGCAGAGTGGATTGCGTTGCCTTGTAAATATGGGTCAGCACACTGCGCAGCCGGTGCGTCAAAAAAGTGATGCACCAGCCCCTTAATTTGAATCATTTAAATTGATTTAGCACATGGTGTTTAATGATTTTTACATTTTAATAAATAACTATAAATGTTATATTTTAGGTGGGAATGTCTTTGTTTAAATCTTAAGAAAACGAATTTTCATTTAAATTAATATGTTCAAAATAATTACATATTTATTTTAAAAAGTTAATAATCCTGTTGCATTGGTTCATTTTGTTCCACATTTAAAATAAATCATTTAAATGAAGTAATATTCATATTTAAACTAAAAATATTTTTGTATCAAGTTTAATTAACTTTAAAATCGTTCCCTATAAGGTACCATACATAGATCTACTCCTCAGTGGCAGAGACCTCAGCCTACATGTGAAAAGTCACAATTAGTAACTTTGCATTCGTAAATTAAGCTCCACCCCTGAATTCAAGAAGTGGGGAAAGGTAATTCTACACTTTTGAGTAACTTTACACTAGTAAATGGGGACTAGCCAAAAATATTAAATTTATTCAAAAGTATAGTAAATCTAGATGTGTAAATTACTTTTGTGAATAGGGTTCAGACTTTTTTAGTTTGGTGTTAGATCAACATTTCTTTCTAGTTCATCCAATGAGGCTATTTTGACATTATTTTAGAAACAATTTTTCTCAGCAGGTGAACTAAAAAAAATGGGTGAAATTTCACCAGATTCACTTTTAGAGATAACACTTCGCTCACACCGAGTTGGCGGTGGAAATGTTCTTTTAGTATTGTCCCAAAACTGAAAATGTCTCTTAACGTGATGGTACTGATCTATCGACTTACACATAGTAACTGCAGGACAGCGCACAGCTTTTCAAATGCAGGTGCCTTCATGTGTTTGCCAATGTGACCTCTTAATGCAGGAACTGGGAATTTGTTCCAAGTACCGAACTTATTTATGTTGTCCTTCCTTTTTCTTAAAATGTTTACTCCGTTATTCCGCTAGCGTGGTTCGGCAGGGCTACTCCTCTATGTGCTGCCTGATATTTCACTTTATTCTTTGTTGCTGTGCCAAAATCGCTTAGTGTTCTCGTGCCCTTTGAAATTCTTTACGCTGTTTTTCCATTGCTTCGTCTCACTCAATGGAAGCTTTTCACCATGCCACCATTGCTGAAGTTACTCCCGCTGTACATTGCATGCTTTAGAGTACTCTTCAGAATCTTGTATTTTGTGTGCACATCTCTGTGCAATCTATATGTTCTTTCAGCTTCGGTCTTGTTTAGAACGTATTTATGATATATTCATTGTTAAGCATCACTATAGTCTAATGTATTTCTCTACATGCCTACAGTGAAGTCATAGGGCATAATTGCAGGAGATAACTTTGCAGACAAATACATTTAGAACAAACTGTGAATCGTATGTCCATCCACTGGCCTACACCTAAGTTCAGATGCTGGCTGGCCTCAACGTCATAGGAAAATTACCTCGTTGTCCAATTGGATCAGTGCTGGCTCACTTCTAATTGAGGCATTCACTGTTGCATGGGACTACTGGCGCTGCCTTGCCTGCCGCTAACAAAGGGTCTTTGATGATGTGATAATGTTTAGAGTGCGGGTGCTGCCGTCAGTGTTACATCTGAAGTCATGGGGGTTGTCAAACATTTAAGGGTCAGGCTTGCTGATGTTTCAAACACTGCAATGCATCTAAGCAACTTGCTCCATCGTGTTAAAGGGAGACGGCAAAATATTTGTGCGTATCTACTACAATATGGCACATTCTTTTGTCTTGTAGTGCTGCAGCCCTTGTGACTGCCTAGCCCTAATGCAGGCACCCTTGCGCCATGGTGCACAACTGCCTGTGTTAATAGCAGGATTGTCTTTTTATACTGAAAGGGACAGCTACCTGCACAAAAACAATCTTATCTTAGAAGGCATTGCCGTCTTTCTAAGAGTGCTGCAAAAAGCAGCATATGTTGAAAGAGTAAATAACGAGGAGAAATAAAGATATTTCTCCTAGTTATGCAAGGAGGCATACCCCATCTGGTATTGTGCCAAAAAGCATGGGTGGAGGCCTGGGAACACTCACACTCCGCTCATCGAATGCTCCCCTGCTGCAAAGTAAGGCAAGGCAGCAACATGTACTGTCTTGCTTTACTCTGGGTTTACTAAATCACAGTCACATCAGTTGGCTTTACTTAGCTTAGTAAATCACACTAAGGTGCTTGACCCTGGCAACGACTTGCGTCATGCAGGTACAACTCAAGCCCTTTGTAAATCTGCTCCCAAGTGTCCCACACAGAACAAGAGCCACACCCATTTAGCAAGAGAGTGGTTTGCATGTGATATAATGCTGGTGGTACATATTGGAGCACTCTGCAGCAAATATATCACTATAGCTACTAAATGTGCACGGACATGCAGTTTTACAGATAAAACTGCATAGCGCAAAACAGCTAATGTTTGTGGAAAATAGGTTTCAGCAAATATTTCATATGTGCATTCACAAGTGAAGTGTCTTTGTTTCGATTCTTTTAAAATCTTTGCTTCCATCACACTTTAGAATGATACAAAAAAAAAATGCTTTGTTTTGGTTATCCTTAATGCTGATGAAATATTCATAGACTTCATTTACAGGTTTTACATATTGTAGTGTGCTAGAAAATATTGGCATCCTCCAGTCTTTGCTTTCACTCTCCCTGTACTCCTGCAAGATTATCACATATTACACGTTGCAAAACCTCTCACTTTGCAGTCAGAGAAAAGTGTACACCAATCTCTATGTTAAAAATGTTAAAAGACTAAGCAGCAATTTATCTGAAATAAGCTCTCATTACAAGTCTGGCGGTCCAAGGATCACTAGACTTGTGGAGGCGCAGCCGTGGCAGTCCAGACCACTGCGCCGGTGGTCCGACCACCCCATTATAAGTTGGGCAGTAGGACAGCCATTGCATTGCTGCAGCCACCAGGGAACCGCCATTCCCTGGCGGTGGCACTGCAGTCAGGGCCTCAGTAATATGTTGGTGGTGCCACTGCTGCACGGCCCTGCATATTACGAGTTTCAGGACCTCCAGCGGTTTAATGGAGGTCTTTCATCCATGAATATGCTGGTGCTCCTGTAACATAGGGGGCCCTACAGCCCCCAGGTTACCTATGTGCATGGGGATGCATGCAGGGGGGCACAACATTTGCCCCCTGTGTGCATGCACTCCATTTCGTGCACGGCATGGACTTTATAGTCATTCCCATTGTGGTGCCCATTTTCAGAGGCTTCGCCGTGGGACAGCCAAAAACAGCCCGCCAGACACGAGGAAACTCGTAATCTAGTGGGCGGTGCGACCACTGGTTTGCTGGTGCGGGAGTGAGCCTCCAGCATGGCGGTCCGCTCTCGCACTGCCAAACTCGTATTCCGGCCCATAGTCTTACATTTGACCTCTGTCTTTGAAGACATACCAAATGTGACAAAATAAAAACAAAATTTAAAGGCATCTTTATCACTCATTCAGTCTTTGGAACTCCAGGTTGGTTACTTCTGGGTGCTTCAGCACTCCCTGTACCCCAACTTCTAGTGCCCACCACAAAAGCTCTACCTCTGGAGGCAATTGAATACATGTTGTGTTATTAGCCTGATAAACTCACTGCGCTGCAGCCACATTGTGCCTGTACTGCTAGTTCCTCCACTGACCCAAGGATATCTTCTTTAAACAAACAAACACTGTTAAATATCTCTCTGTGTAAAGAACCCCACTCTGTCTCCTTACACTGTTTTACATCTTCTACTTTGTCTAACAGTGAGCTCAGTGTTGTCTGGATGTACTACTGTTCTTTGGAATCATTTCCTATGTTGATCTCTATAGTGTATAACTCTCTGTAAAGTTTTGAATTGATTTTTTTTTTATACCTGCTTGTTGGATTTTCCTAGTTCTTTTCAGGTTGGAAGCAGTTAGCAGATGGACATTAAATCTTCGGGGAGGGTGGGTACTAATGTCATCAGTCTGCCTTGCTACTAAATACATTTGACATGTAAAGTGAGTTGAAAATTGTTTTCCAGTGACTTCCTTCTAGAATATCGACCTATATATATTTATCTGTACATATGGAGATTGTTCCAGCACTGTGTAAAATAAAGCATAACTATCTTAAGGTAACAAGTTGTAAGCTCATGATGTACAATCAAAACCATCGCCCAAGAAATCTACTGTCACCCGTGCATTTCTCTGGTGGACTGTCCATATGCTCCTAGATGACTTATTTTCCTGCATACTGGGATCTTTTTAAATAATTTTTTGTCTGATAGCGCCTTGGTATAAGATACTTGTAATTATAATTTAAACATTCTATTGTTAATTAAGGGTACCTCTTTATGTTAACCCGGTTATTGTGTTATAGTAATAAATCATTCATATTTGAATGTCTTGGTTAAATTTATATATATTGAAAATAACATTTAAATAATGGATTCGGAAATCATTTATAAAAGTAATAAACCAAAGTTGACTGGTGTCATATAGCAAAGAAAACGAGAAAGGTATGAGACGCAATCAAGGATTAGAAGAGGAAAGAAGAGGATGTAGGTGTCGAACAAGAAGCAGAGATGCTTGTGGTTTCATGTGGAGTTTTTTATGCTCATGTGTATGAGACAGAAGTAGACGACGGTGCTGCCCCGTATGCTGATGTTGTCTTCTCTCTAATGTTAAGACAGTATTATATGTGCCTGTAGTTTGGAGTGGCTGACAGTTGTTCATGGCAGCTTAACATGCTGCATGTATGCATTTAGGTATTCCCACCAGTATGTTAATGTTTGTTTTCTTACATGTTATTAGTCCATAGGTGTACTGAAAGTTCACCTGAGGTTTTCCAGTTACAAATCAGTCTTTTCGAGGCTGCATTAACAAATAAATAAAAAGTGAGCGATCATCTTTTTCCATTTTTAAATCTTGCCTAAAACGCTTGTGAGAGATTTTGCTTACTACAAGGGGCTTGGAGCCTGCCCATAGGTTACCATTTCTTGGCTTCATTGTCACTCTTATTTGCTGCCCCCAAATTGGCTAGCGTGTGGCATTTTCACTTTCTCTTCTTTAGTGTAGAGCATGGACCAAGTACTGATTACTTCATTTTGGTTATTGTCCTTCTGCTGTGATTGGGGTACTACTTTGCTTTCTTCTTACCCAGTCCTGTAGCTTCTTTCCTCTGTAGTAGTCTACTCCCCCACCAGCACTGGCCTAGTTATAGCACTTCAAACTATTAGCCATTCTGCAAAGCATCTGCTCTGCTGTCCAGCACGGCTAAAAGACATTGGTAAAGCACTCAGCTGTTGCACAGGTGAGACCTATTGGCTTTGTCAATGCTTGTTAGTATCTCTCTATTACATTATACTCCGAGTCATTGGCAATTGGGTTCTATTTTGTATCTTAGTGCTGAAGATTTGATGTAATTCATAATTGTTTACCAAAAAGAAATGTAGGTACTTTACAGATGTCATGTGGAACAATGTTCCATCTTTCCCTTCACAATGCCAAAAAGGTTCCTTACATTTTAAGCTCACCTTGTAAGGTTTGAGGAGGCGGCCCAAAGTATACAATGTATTACATGGTATTATGCTTTTGTAAACAGTGTTAGTATTTTGTTCTTACAGATTGACT
The DNA here is from genome assembly GCF_964204655.1 of Triturus cristatus. NCBI lineage: Eukaryota > Metazoa > Chordata > Amphibia > Caudata > Salamandridae > Triturus > Triturus cristatus. The sequence continues at coordinate 228,124,485 of NC_140593.1, forward strand.
TGAAGATGTTATTTTACACAGCCTCTAAGTAGAAATATTTAACCATATAAAGTTCTTTAGCCCTCAGCCGCTAGTCAAGTTTTCCTTTCCGTTTTTCATTGTTGCAAATCAGGCTTAGCTAACTAGTCTAAATATATATATACTTGAGACCAGGTTTTCCTTTTTAAAACACAATTTTCATGATGTCTTATGTTTCACTAGAAAGATTCAAGGTGGGGCTTCATCCAATAAGTCATTAACAAGATTAATCTCCGCCTCCATTTTCCCAATGCACAAACTGGCCTTCAGTTTTAATCTTGTTTTTATTCCATAGTAGCAGATATATAGAACTATATAGTTTGCTTCTTAATTTATAGTCTCATATCCTTGATATTCCAACAGTGTTTTGACTTAGTACTTTTCCATCCACATTGGCATCAAGATATCAGAGTTCTTTCTATGGATAGCTAGCTTGGTGTGTCTCTGTTGCCCTCAGAACACAGAAACCTTTGTAACCACCCGGGATGATTCTGATTTTATGAATACGGTGGGCTGCCAGCACCTACCAGTAAGGGGTTGCAACCTCACATTCCAAAACTCCAATCTTTCTGCTCCACTGAAGGACAGATAGGAGATTTACTCAAAATCTGCCAGATCCGAGAGATAAAAAAGCCCACTATTCACCAAGGATGAGTATGATTTTGTTGGTGGAATTAGAGCCAAACCTCTCTTGGCATGAGGTCCCACACCCAGCCCTAAAGCCTCTAACTTTCTGCCCCCTTGGGGATTAAGATTGGGGTTACTGACTTCCATATTTCAAAATTATGTTTAATAAAATCTCACTGACCTCTCACTTTCTATGGGTGATTGCCGCAATATTTGAATATAGAATGGTTGACAACCAGGGAACCCTACTAAGCTAGGCATTTCTGAAAGTAGAGAATAACTATTAAAACTCCAACATGTACACATTTTATATGGGTCATGTCTGAGGTTGTTGTGCCTGGGGTTAACTGGCAGCATGAGAACCCTGCCAACCCTTGGCTTTTCTTTACCCAATATGCCCTGCAAATGCCAAAATTCAATTTCCTCACAGGCATTTTAGTTGCCCTGGTGCATTAACAGAGAATGTGGGTCTTTTCAGTTGAGAGAGTGTTGTGTTAAATTGGCTGCAGGCACCTGACTTCAAAGCTGCACGGCATCATATTTTGACTCAAACCAGTCAAGTGATTCAAGTTAAAAAAGTTCTTGAAAGTCCAATTTTGGAGCTTTCTAGTGAGGCAACATGTTTTTCCTGGCCAGCCACATGCACTAGTGGGATGAACTTGATTCTAGCTATCTACAGTTTGAATATTTTTTCAAACAGATGCCTGCATTTGGCCAAGGACTCCTGCAAAAGTGTATTATACTACCCAGAGCTCCAAACTGATGCATCCTCAGGCTGCAATGACTGCAATTGCTACCTTCGACATCGTGACCAGTGGGCTTCCCCCTCAGAGAAATGGAAAGCAATATTTCAAAAAATGAGATTCCTAGAGACAAAATGATAGCAGTTATAGTTGAATAAAACAACACCTTTCCCAACCAAGTGGACAGTCATTATTCCAATGAAAAAAGCAAGTTACTGCTATACAGTTTTAACAATATTATTCATCCAGTTACATGATAACAGTTATATATTTTGCATATTTCTTTAAAAGCAGTTCTACTATATTGTTATTTCATTTGACCTCAGTAAGGTCCTGATTATGAGTACGACGGTCCCAAGACTGATGACCAGCGGTGGCGGTCTGACCCCCATCTCATCGGTTCGACTGCTCGATTACGAGGTAGGCGGTCAGACTGCCCCAAGCCCGACACAAGACCGTCACCACCACCAGGATCCTGGATCCCGACAGGGTGTCTATGTAGAAAGCAGCAGCCAAGACCTGCATATCCGATGTCAGCACCGCCGTGCAGCTCTCGACCTGCCTTTCAGACAAGCTGTTCATGGCGGGCACCCAGCCATGAACAGGTCAGCAGAAAGGCAGCCAAACGGGCCTCAAACAGGGCCCCAGGATGTTTTAGCCCATGTGGTGTGTGCATGGGGGCACATGGCGTGCCCCCCTCTGCTTGCACTGTGTGCCATGCATGACATGGTGCATGGCACACAGTGCACTGACTTGCAAGCGGCACTGCCACGGCGGCAGCATATCCTTAAGGCTCTCTGTGAGCCGAAGCATGCTGTTGCCGTTACACCACCGACACAAAACCGCCAGCCGGTAGTGTTATCAGAATACTGCAGTAGGGATGCTACCAGCTTGGCGGCTTCCCCCCGACGGCCACTATGTTCAGTTGGACCGTCAAACTCGTTATCGTGACCCAGGTGTTTAGCATATTTGAAATTCATTCAATATTTTATTATAGTTTGCAGTATATATCTATTTATATATAATGCAATAACCTGTTCAAAGATTATGGAAAATGTTATATGGACTTGTAATAGCCTCCTTTAGAAATGTTAAAAAAAGGGCATAAAATGTTTGAACAGAACAAGGGGGATGGAAATATCACTAAGTATATATATATATTCACACATAAATACAAAGGTTACAGGGATGTAATAGATTGATTCAGATTTTACACACACAAAACCATATTAATTTGGCAGTTATAGTTATCTAAACTAACTATAATTCGTGCCCTTGCCCCCGCCATGCACAGTTTTCTCATCAATAATTTCACTGCAAATGTTGCAGTGATATTATCAATGATATCATAGAAGATGTTATGAGTGATTTAACATGTGGAGTAACTAGCAGTGCATGTTGAAGGCATGAGTTATAGTTACCTTAGGACATGAGTATTATTTACTTGAGATACCTATAACTGCTGAATTTCTATGATTTTATGTGCGCAAAATTGGAAACTTACTATAACGTCCCTGTAACCTTTTTGTTTGTTCAGTGAATTTCTATATTTATTTAATGCTATTTCGTACCTAAAATCGTTCCTGTAACCTTTTTTTTAGTGAATTTCACAATTTTTTAAAATATAAATTGTACTACAATTTGACCCATAGTTTCAATTTACTAATATACATTTTCACAAGTTTAAAAATATATTTTATTCACACATTCATTCTTATTTTAAATTTTAAAAGTTTTAAAAAAAATAAGGTAAGGCAATTAATGTAGTCTTTCTATAATTACAATGCACCAATTCTTTCTTTTTATTAAATTCATTTTATGGATCTGCAGATTTGTCGCAAATCCACAGACAAATAAGGGGTCAGCCTGTTATACTGCACACATTCAATACTAAAACAACAACACATTTAATACAAACATATGCTATGGAAATTTATATATTGGTGAATCAGTGATGTTTGAGGTTGTTTGCCACTAATGTCCTGGGGTTCGTCCTACCATGGCTCTGCAAATGTGGCCAAGTACAACCCTTTCTACATGTGGCTCTCAGGCTAGTGAGGATTACCTGTCCAAGGGTTCCTGAAGAAGGTAGTGTGGGGGACAAAAGCTCAGAACTCAACACTCAACCAACAGACACAATAGTGTAATATGCCACCCAGCCCTTATCTTTTATGTGGAAAGAACTTTGAATCTAACAACAAAACTCAATGCAGGAATACACTGCAGCCCCCACCAGTGTCCTTTCTCCCAGCCAGGGTTGGGATTGGGAATGAGGAGTGTTACATTCTCTCACAGGTCAACTGCAACTCAGTTCAATGTATTTTACTCCTCTGGCAACAATCTCAAGTGTGCGTGGCAGACTCATTTGTGTGTATTAGTGTTTTGTCCCAGGTGTAGGCGATGCCCCATTATTACCCACTGGTTATTGGTGCAGTTGTAGCAATGTGACCAATTCAGTTCATGCTCCTGCCTTCAAGGCACCAACTCCTTTGATCTCCTCCGGGGCCCACATCAGCAGCTACACCTCATGACAGTGTTGGCAGGATGAAGTCACTACTGCATGCCATCCCATGTCTTCAGCAGTTGCGCCCTTCGTAGCCGGTTGCAGACAGGTGTTTAGATTCAGCACTTGTGGCATCCCGTCTGAGTCATCTGCAGTGGTGGACTTTCAGAAGGTGCAGTCTGCAGAATGTTCAGTGCTTATCGCTTCAGCAGAGATGCAGTATTACTCTTCTTCACGTCGGCAACTGTGGCACCAGTCATTTGAGCCCTTGGTGGACTGCTGGGAATTCTTTTACTTGTTCTAGAACAGTGTTAATGAGGGTCACTCAGGAACCATGCAGAGAGACCGAGGAAGACTGAAGGAACCCCTTCAAAACTCAGGTCGCTCCTGGCTTCACTCACTGGAATAGTTAAAGTGTCTCTGGTTGCTCCACTTGATGCAAGCGTGTTGGACTTTTCCTGCTGGACAGTGTCTCCTCCTGCAGGGCCAGACAGGCCCCTTTCATCTCCCAGCTGTAGGGCATGCATCTAGGCACCTCAGGCAGGCTCTGAGGTTCTGCATCAGAAAGTGCAGACTTCCGGTGATATTAACTCACCCCTGGAAGACTTGCTGTCAGCAGGAAATCAACTACAGTTGCACAGCAGCTCTTCGAGTACTCTGTGGAGTATTTTTTTATTTTGTAGTCCTCATTGTGCAATAAAACAGGATGAGTTGAGGTATCAGGATTTTTTGTGGTGAGGGGGCCTTAATTCCCAAACCTGTGCTGCCCAGGCCCTGTCCCCAGGCATACACCTTCGATTGAGAATTTTTTGTGTATGTGGATATCCCACCGGCCTAAAAGGCCCCCTTTCCACACCTCTACCCACTCCTCCTTGTTGGAAGTGATATCTACGCCAGCAGATTCCCCATCACTCGTATTGCTGTTTTGCTTAATCATTGGACCTTTTTCTTATGTTGCAATAATCGGACTTAACCAGTGTCTTTCCCATATATCCCAGAAATCTTGCCTTCTGCTTTGTGTGCCCACCTGCTCTAGTTTATTTGTCCTGATGACTGATCCCAGCCATTCCGCTAATGTTGTCGGGTTGTGGTGAATCCATTTGATACATATTTCCCGCCTAGCTAGTAATATCAGGAGAAAAAGTAAGCTGCTCTGTTTTTTATTTAAGCTACGTCCTTCCCTATTATCATAATTGCTCCTCACCCCAAACATGGCTAACCTTAGGCTTACCTCTTTCTCCTGCTGTAGATCTTCTGAGAGAGTCTTACCCACATCTTCCCAAAAGATTTGTAGCTGGGGGCACCTCCCGAACATATGGACATCGTCTGCTCTCTCCTCTCCGCACTTGGGACACTTTTTCACCTCTCCCCTTGACAACTTGGACAGCTTCTTTGGTGTCCAATAAGATCTATGTAATGTAATTAAATGATTCATTTTGAGGGGTGCAGACTTGATTATGTGCCAGCATGTATACATTGATACTTGCCATAGGTTCAGGGTATCCAGCCTCTGCAGGTGTTTCTCCCAAATCTCTGTGGGTAGACTGAATTCTTCCTCTTCTGCTGATATGAAAGACCAGTACCACTGTGCTACTTCTTTCTTCATTGCAACTCCTTGAATATCCGTCTCCAGTTCCCAATTTCCTGTGCCGTTTTTCCCTGGAGACTTTGTCCAGCTCGATAGTTGGTAATATTTAAATTTGTAAAGTGTCCCATTAGTCAGCGACGATAGTTGATCCCATCAGACTAATACATTTTCTGTTATTATATGGCCCCACTTTGTTATTCCCCCTATACTCATTGGAGATGATAGCGTATCTCCTAAATATTCTGGCATGCCTGGTGAGTCCCAAATTGGGGCATTGTTGTTATAATAAGGAATTTTCCATGAACGTCTAGCTTGGTACCATAGTTTGGCGGCAGACACTAATATCTTCAATTTGACTTTTTTAAAGAATTTTGGATTGTTAAATTTGTATAGGAAGTGGCTTCTTTCTGGGGTTGTCATAGCTTGCAGGTTGGGTGGGTACAATTGATGTTCTTTAAACAGCACTCTGATGTTCTTAAAGTGAAAGGCCCTATAGTACTGAAACAAATATGGGCTACCAATCCCTCCGTGTTCCTTTCTCCTCCTGATCTTTTTCCAGGCTATTCTGACTCCTCTTGAGGCCCAGATGAAGGTGCTAATATCTCCTCGTATCTTGGTAAACCACTCTCTCCTAAATTCTAGGGGTATGGTATTGAAGAAGTATGTGAATTTAGGGCTGCAGCATCATCTTTATTAAATTGGAACGACCCAGGAAGGATATCAGTAGGTTTTTCCATGCATTTAGGAGTTTCGTAGATTCTGCTAGAACTTTATATAGATTTAGTTGAGCGATTTTCTCGATCTAACCCACTACCTGGATGCCTAAGTACCTTATCTGTTGCTTCACCGTAGGGATGTTGCACTGAGTGTTCCATTGCATGACTTCCGTTTTCTGTTGATTTATTTGATAGCCTGATATTTTTCCCAAAATGTTCCATTGACTCTGTTATGCTCGGGAGTGAGCCTGCTAAGTCGCCCGTAAATAGCATTAGTTCATCTGCGTAGAGTGCAACCTTCTTAACCCATGCTTCATACCGGATTGGGGTTACCCGCTGGTTATGCCTCAAGGCATTTGCTAAGGGCTCTATGTATAGGTTGAACAACAGTGGGGAGAGGGGGCATACCTGTCTAGTACCCATCCCGATATTTATTTTTTCCGTGAGAGCTCCATTTACTAATATACGTGCAGTGGGTTTTTGTATAGGGTCTTTACTGCCCCTACAAAGCTACTTCCCAGATTGTATTTTTCTAGTGCTGTGTGTAGATAAGCCCAGCTGACCCTCTCGAACGCTTTTGCTGCGTCGAAAGTGATTATAGATAAGGGGGATCTTTCCTGCGTAGCCATGTCAATTGATCCCACCAATTCGTGTGTAAGTTCCTGGATCTGTCTACCCCTTCTAAAAAACTTTTTGATCCTCATTAATCAAAGTTCCTACTACCTGGCCCAGTCTTCGAGCATAAATCTTGTAGTCACTACTTAACATAGACAGTGGCTTGTAGGACTCACACCGTTTTGGGTCCTTCCCTAGTTTTAATAAGATGCATATTATCGCCTCTTCACATGATTTCGGCTGCTCCTGTCCCTTTACAAATAATGTATTAAATAGCTCTGTCAGCTGGGGCAATAGGTCTTCCTTTAAAGAATTGTATAGCTTGTTTGGCAAAGCATCTGGGCCTGCTGCGTTGTTCTTTTTAATTCTTTTACCACCCCCATGACCTCTTCTTCTGTAATTTTAGAATTAAGCTTGGCCTTATGGTTTTCTATTAATACCTTCTTTACCCAAGTCGTAAGGTATTCTTCCATCTGCTGCTCATCTGCCATTATATCCTTAGTATATAAATTCATAAAGAAGCTGTTAAATGCCTTCCTGATCACTACTTCTTCCATGCTCGGATCAACTTGATTTTCCTTCTGTATGCATAAGATCTTATTATGACTTTCTCTGTCTTAGTTTTCCATGCTTCTAGTATGTCATTGAGCTCACTTTTCAACTCATTCTTTCCATATCTAGCTCTTACTTTTTATATGCAATGTTCTCCTCTTCCAGTCTCTTTTCTAAGGCTAAGATTCCTCTTTTGAACTCGCTAATCTTGATCTTAAACATCCTATGCCTATAGGCCCCTAAGCTGATTAGTTTTCCTCTCATTACGGCCTTATATGCATCCCACCGCACCTGCCAAGAAGTCTCATTTGTGTTTATTGAAAAGAAAGACTTAGTTTCAAATCTCAATTTTTCTACTGTCTCAGGGTCGAGAAGCAGAGTTCTGTCCAAAGTCCATCTCAGAGTTAACATGTGTCTTCTGGAGGCACACCTCCATCTGCACTGCTGAGTGGTCAGAAAGGTGCGCCCCGGGAGATGCTCCACCTTTTTCACTTTACTGCTTAATATCTTGTCTACTAAAAAGTAATCAATTCTTGACGAGTGGCCCAACTTTTTGTTCCTAAATATAAACTTATGTGTCTTAACTCCCCTTTCTCGCCAGATATCTATCAAACCTAAGTCTTCTAGGTAGAGCTTTGGACAGCTCCTCACACTGGGGAGGGTTATGATGATCCTAATTGGTTGCCTGTCTTTCCTAGGATCTATAACCAGGTTAAAACCACCACCAATTATAACTTGTGTGGAAGCATCCAGAAGATGTGTGTGCAAGGCCTGCATTGCAGCCGGATCGTCCAAGTTAGGACCATATTATCCAGTTTTCACGTAACTACTTCCCCGCTAAAGCGTACTTTTGCTGTGGTCCATCCCCCCTTCGGGTCACTGCTAGATGATTCAATAGTCACTTTTGCTGATCTCTTAAAAAGGATACTGACTCCCTTGACACAGCAAGTCTGATCTGTGCATTTATAGGCATCCACCCACCTCTGCTTCTTCAATATCTCTGCCCATCCACTCTTTAGGAGGTGTGTTTCTTGAAAAATTATTATATTGCAGTTTATCCATTTGAAATACTCAAATATTTTGTGTCTTCTACTTTTGACCCTCAAACCATTTATATTCCACGTTAGGATGTTAACTCCCATGACCTATGATAGTGCTACTATCTGTGTCTCCTGCTTTTGCACAAGTTGGACCATTTGTTTGATTTTTTTCCCCCAAATGCTCCCACACCCTTTGTGAACTTACTCTCACTCCTATTCTTGCAATCTTTTTCCCCTTCCCTCCCCCTTTCCCCCCCATGGAGAACCCTCCCGCTGCCTCTTTGGCGATGCATCTCGTCGATTCGAGCCCCTTCCTCTTCTGGCATTCTTTACACAATTTTTGCGCCTTAATTTTGACTATTAAACATTCTACTTCCTTGGATTCTCTCAGGTTGTACATCTGGTTGCCCCACATTATTCTCAGGGTTGCGGGGAAGCGCATTCGTACTGTCGCTCCCAAGGATCTCAACAACTGCATATATTGACCTAATTCCCCACTGCCTGTCCAGTGTTGCTTTTGAGATTTCTGATCTTATCCTAAAGGCCCAATCATCCTTAGTGTGGGAGCCAGCTCTTATTGCCTCGCTTAGGATTCTCTCCTTTAGAGTGTAAATTCTGAAATTGATCAGAACCTTCCTTGGGTTCTTCCTTAGTTTACCTTTACCGAAAGGATCCCTGTGTACCCTCTGGATATCTTCTGCCAGTGCCTTTGTTTCGACCCACGGAGAGAACTCCTTTAGAAGAGTGATCACATAGCCTTTGATATCCTCCCCCTCTTGTCCCTCCGGGACATTTAAGATTCTTAGATTGTTGCGTCTGGCCTGGTTTTCCATTGACTCTATTTTTCCCCTTAGGTCTTTTTCACTTTCTTTCAGGACCCTTATCTCCTCCTTAATCGACTCCACTCTCTTCCCCATCTCCTCTACTGTAGATTCCACTGCGCTAAGGCGTTCCATTATGGAGTTGATTTTGGTTTCCAGTACTGCACAGGCGCCCTGAATCCTATGTTGATTTTTTTCAGAGGTGGCAACATTTTTCCTCATTTCTGCTATCAGGGATTCAATTCGTTTTTCCGTACCCCTTGCTCCTTCCACATTGCTCTCGGCCCGTATATTGGGCTGCCCATCCTTCTCTATTGAACACGGGAGGGGTTCCTCCCCTGTGGCTTCAATCGTTTCAAGAGCCTGAAATCTGTTATTGCTAGTTGGAAAGTCAGACAATGGGCTAGCCTCCATCGTTACAGATTTGCTCCCTATTTGACTCTGCTCTCCTACTGGTGCTGTTGTTTTGCTTGGAAGTGTCTGTTTGACTTTGAAGTATGTTTGAAGGCAAGAGGTGAATTTTGCTTTTGGGCCCACTACTCTTGCCCTGGTTGGGGCTTGGGGGGGTGGGGAAGTTTCTTGCTGTTATGTATTGTAGAAGTGGTTACAGTAATGATAGGACTCTGGTTTGAATCTGGGGTTATTGTGAGACTTACTGCCAGCTTTCTGCTCCTCAAACAGTACCTTGCCCCCCTATTCAGAGCACTGTCCTGTAGCTGCTCTTTCAGTGCCTCTGAATGTTTCATACCTGATCCTGGCTTTCTCTCCCTGTTGCTCTGTGTGGGAAGCGAGTCTCCCCCTCAGTCCGTGAACTTACCCTAGTTTGCTGCCCTCTACCTCTGTGTTCAAGTCTGTCAAGCTGCCCTTTTCTCAAACCTTCTCTTGCCTGGGCACCATAGTTGGTCCTGTTCCTGCTGCTCTTCCGCCGCTTTACGAGCTGAATCGGCAGTTACCGGTGATGCTGCTGCTGTGGCTGACCTAGGCTTTCCCCTGGAAGGAGACCCGGGCAGCTGCTTGCCTGTTAGATCGCAGCACTGACACCGCCTTCGCCCACACCGTGTCCGGCGCCGCTCCGTGGCTGGATGGACGCACCGGCTTCACCACTTTGACTCTGGGCTCTATGCTCAGCTCCCTGTCCATCGGAACAGGGGGGGGGGGGGGGGGGGACCATCAACTACACCTGCGGATCCAAGGATCAGGCTTCAATCAGATTCCTGTAAGTAGTAACGCTTCGCTGCACTTTGCGCTGTTGTAATTTCACGTTCTATGCCTGAGAGCTCGGGAGTTCCCGACTGGCCCTCTAGCCAGCCGCCATGTTCTTCCTTCCCGCAGTGATCACTCTGTGGAGTATTGCCTTTCTGGGTAATGAACAACTTGAGACTGGAGCAATGCGGGGTGGTTTAAGTTTATACATAATCTCTAGATAGGGGAGGTGAATCCATTGTGTAAGTCTTCAGAACCAGTTTGCTTTGGTTTACTTCAAATATCATTTTCAGGCTGCTCCTCAAGGTAAATTCTGTGCGAATTGATGGTTCCCACAGCAGGTAGTAATCGGACTGGATCCAAGCAAGAGTATCCAAAACATGGGCACATTAAAGTGTGAGATTTCTGCCCCTGACTGTCATCAGCCATTCTGAAGCAGTAACCAGGGACAGAATAAAGGGCAGGTTATGCGTAGAAAAGTCATCAACTTCAACAACAGAACCCGCAATCCCAGTCAACCCCCCACCAAATGACTGTGTTCAGGAAGAAATAATGATCAGTCCTTTGCTAACAAGGGCCAGTGAATTTCTTCAGTAAGGCCTGTCTCCATTCTCATTCACTTCATTGTCTGGATCTCAACCCTCGAGCCACTGGAATGCAGGGGATACACTTCCACCGTCTTGAGAAGCTGTCCTTAGCCTTCAGCTTGTAAAGTGCTAAACCAGGCCATTCAAAATAGATCCCACTGGCCTCAAACCCAGACTTACACAACACACAATATCCTAATACCATACATGCTACACACTCCTGACAACATACACCCTCAATATGCACGCAGGATGTCAGCACAAGTTTCTGAGTTGCACTGTAGAAATTTACACAAGAAGAGTAGGCTTTTTTTTCCTCCACATACAGAACAAACTCTGATCACACTTTTGATTCACAAAACATGGTATGCTGACACCACCGCCTACATTAAATGCCCATTTACCATGGCGGGAACATTCCTATTTTATCACACTTATACAGTTACCCCTTCCTATACCATAGTACCCCTCCCTTATTTATTTTTTATTTTATTTTTATTTATTTTGATGGTTTTATATAGCGCTGGCTAGACCCAGCGGTATCAGAGCGCTTTACAAGATAAGGATAGTATAAGGCACATAGGGTATAAAAGCATATGAAAGGTAGCGCAACAAAAATTTGAAATATACAAAGTACAAACAACATGAGCATTATACAAATCAAGATGAATAAAACAGGGGCAGGAGCTATACATTTAAGTAATTAGGTAAAAGGTGAACAGGGTATATATTACTGAACAAATATAGTATGATTGAATAAGAGATCAGGAGTAGGACACAGGTTAGGAACCCCAATAATAATTAAGGCGGTGGGTTTTGAGGTCTTTTTTGAAACTAGAATAGGAGGGATTACAGCGCAGGTTTTTTTCGAGGGCATTCCAGATAATAGGGACATTGCCAGAGAAGGAGCGAGATTGTGTGGCTTTCTTTTTATGCAGAGGTGGGATTAGGAGTAGGGTGTTGGTGCTTCTCAGGGGTCGAGTGGAGCCCGCAATGTGGAGTTTCTTTGAGAGGTACTGCGGAGTGTTTTGGTGGAGGACTTTGAGTAATGCAGGCGGTTTTGTAGGCAGATCTGCCTTCGATAGGGAACCATTTAAGAGATTTGAGAGCCGGGGATATATGATCGAAGAGTTTGCAGTCCGTGATGAGCCTGGCAGCAAGGTTGAGCACAGCTTTGATTGGAGCAAGGTGTACCTTGGGATTCCATTAAGGATGGCATTACCATAATCAGTACATGACAGAACAAGAAACTGAACTACGAGTTTGAAATCATCGGTGGGTATGAATGGTTTGATTTTCTTGAGGTGACGGAGAGTGAAGAGGGCTCCTTTGGCAGAGTTTTTGATGTGAACATTAAGGGCTAGGGTGTTGTCGATAGTGATGCCAAGAGATTTGACGGAGTTGGACAGGGTAAGGTTGCAATTGAGTGCATTGAGGTCAGAGATCCAAGATTGAACGGGTAGAGGGTTATTTTTGGGGGGGAAGAGCATGATTTCGGTTTTGTTAGGGTTGAGTTTGAGATGATTGGAATGGAACCAGGTTTGGATCTTGGTAAGGGTGTTGTCCAGGTGTAAGATGTCAGCATGAGTTTTAATCTTGTAATAGATTTGGGTGTCATCGGCGTAGAGGTGGTCATTTATGCCTGCTTAGTTAAGAATGAGGGTGAGGGGTTCCATAAAGAGGTTAAAGACGGAGGTAGAGAGAATAGATCCTTGGGGGACTCCAGGGGAGACAGGAGTGGGGGTAGAGAGACAACTTTGAATTTTGATTTGCTGAGTACGGTGTTATAGATAAGACATGAACCATTTGTAGGCGGTGGCATTAAGGCCGAAACGGGTCCTAAGCACATTAAGTAGGGCTGAATGGTTGACTGTATCGAATGCTGCGGAGAGATCAAGAAGGATAAGAAGGCAGGTCTCGCCATTGTCAAGTGATTGATGGATGTCATCTATGACATTGAGCATTGCCATTTCGGTGCTGCAGCCTTTTCTGAAACCAGATTGAAAGGGGTCGAGAAGGTTGAAATTTTCTATGTGTTTGTCTAGTTGTAGTAGGACACATTTTTCAAGTACCTATGAGAGAAGGGGGAGATTAGTGATGGGGCGGAGATTATTTAGGTCATTGGGGTCAGCATTGGGGTTTTTGATTATGGGCGAGATTTGATCAAGCTGAAGGGAGGTGGGGACACAGCCCGTGGAGAGAGAGGTGTTGATGATTTTGGTCCAGAATGGGGTGGTGATGTGCTTAAGGGCAGGGACAAGGTTGGAGGGTATTGGGTCTTTTGTGTGGGAGGACGGTTTTAGATTGCCAATTATATTGAGGACTTCAAGCTTAGTGACGGGGAGAAAGTTGAGCAAGGAGGCATTGTTCTTAAGTTGAGATTTTGGGGAGTTGGTTACTGGAGATGTGGAAGGTGAGAGGCCTGTGGAGTGGTGGGGGGTATGGAAATGGGTGGGTGAGGAGGCTCACTGGAGAGCGGTAGGATAGAGGGCAGAGGAGAGAAAGTGTCGTCTGGAAGGGGGGATGTGGAGTAGGCATTAGAGGTGAGGACAAGATTGGATTGGGAGTTGGAGGATAGTTGTGTGGGAAGGAAGGATTGATCAATTTTGGCAATTTTTTCCGAGAAGAAGTGGGCAATTTCTTCACATCTGTCTGATGAGGCTGTCATATTTGGAGGTGCGGGGGAAGTTTGGTTTCGGATGATTTTGAAGAGTACCCTGGGTCTGTTTTTGGCACGATCAAGTTGAGTGCGGAAGAAGGATACCTTTTCTTTGAGGATGTGTTTTTTGTAAGTGGATCTAGTACGTCTGAGAAGTGCAAGATGGGAGGGTGAGGGATGGTGTCTCCAGGTTCTTTCCGACAGTCTGAGTGCCCGTCTTTCATTATTTATCTCTGTATTAAACCAAGACTTTGAGGGGGTGTTTCTTTGGTTTTTGAGTTTAGGTGGGGCCAGTTGATCAAGAATATCTGTAACAGTATTGTTAAATAGTTCAGTGAGCTCATTCGCATTTTGTGAGGGGGGAATGAGAAGAGGTTGAGCTTGGAGTTTCGATTGTAGAACACCTGGGGGGATGCCTTTTAGGTTTCTGGTCAATTTCTTAGGGCTGGTAGTTTTAGGGGCGGGGAGGTTTGCTGAGGTAGCAATAGTGAACAGTATAAGGTGATGGTCGGACCAGTCAATGGGGATGACCTTGGTAACGGAGGTCAGATCCTCGTTGGACAGAATGACGTCAAGTATGGATCCTTTAGTGTGAGTTGGAGATTGACATAGTTGTTTGAGTTCGTTGATTTCAAGAAGTGTATTGAGGAGGGAGATGGTGGGGTCATTGGTATCATTCCAATGGAGGTTAAGATCCCCAAGAAAGAGATTTTTTGAGTTGGATAATGCTGATTGCGCCAGTAGATCCGATAAGTCCTCAATGAAGGGCTGTGGTGGTCCCGGGGGGCGATAAATGTTGTGTAGACGAATTGGGAGGGAGTTTTGAGTTAACAGTTCTGCTTCCAGGTATTCGCATGAGGCGTAGCCTGGGTTAGTGACGAGGGAAATCTGAAGTTCCTTTTTTAAGATAATGGCTAGCCCTCCCCCAACTCTGTTATGTCTGTCTTTTCTAAGAATAGAGTATCCCAGGGGGGGAGAGTAGGTCCCTTACTTATAGTATTGCACCTCTGCCCCTATGCCTATTCTCTGGTACCTCTATACTTGCCTGTAACCAAGTACATCCTCCTACATTCAAGCCATGAATACTGTGCCAGCATACACCACTGTACGGCTATCCCTCTCAATACCCTAGTGCGTTTACCTCTACCTATAGCCTAATACCTTTGATCTTCTCTGCCTATGATATTTGACCTATTCTGCTTCATGCACAAGATAATCTATAAATCCAAACTTTTACCCCTGCCTATACTGTAGCACATCTACTCCTGTCTCTACCCTAATAACTATGTCCCTATCTATACTTTAGTATATTTGCCACCCCTACCTATACTCTTTATCACTTCCCTTATCCATATTCTAGGACCTCTACAGCTGCCTATACTGTATACGGTATACAGCTGCCTTTCCTCCAGTATTTTACCTCACCTACACCCTTGTGCTTTGCTCCTCCTACCTGTAACTTAATACCTCATTTCTCTTTCCCTTTTTCTCCTTCCCTTTTTCTTGGATTTTGTTGTTGAATTTATTACAATTATTCTATGAATCTATTTTCCTCATTTTAGTAATTTATCAAAATGGAGTTGTTTTCTTCACTTTGGGTTTTCTCCTAAATGAGGTGTATAACCCGAGCATTAGCTTAAATCCAGAAGCATAGTTGATCAACATGAGTTCCAAGATAAACGTAATAAATATTCCAAATCTCATTTGCATTTCTTGCACTATTGCATCTATGTAGGAAATGTGAATTATGTATTTGTTCTTTATAAATAGGAAAGTAGTTTTGAGGCCTCCAATAGATTGGTCTGAAAAAAAAAAATTCTATACAGAGAGAAGTGTTATATTCCTAAGATCATGCACTTGTGGTCTGGCCGGTTATGGTTTCAGCGACCGGCTCCTAAAATTGTGGATATTGCATCAAAAAGAGCCAGTGATAGAAAAGCCTATGTCAAGTACTATCAAGTACTGCAACCTGAACCATACATGTGATACTGTTACTGGAAACGTTCTTGGGTGATGCTATTTGCTTCATATCTGATTTTGAGCTCCTCAAAGCCTACATTTATTATCCGCTTCTTATTATCATGTATGGACATTTTATAATGCACGCTTTTGTTTATGATATCATTTATAGGTATTCACAGTATAAATATATTTTCAGATAGGTTGATAGTGCTTCAATAAGTTAATATGTTATAATTTCATATATTAAGCTATTTAGGGAGAAACACAGTAGTCTTAGGCAAATGTGCAAGGTAATTCATATGTTTTTATTTACACATTCCATCACAAATTATAAGGTTAATGTTTCTCATAAGAATCCTGAGTAATAGTATATAAAGTCTGAGCGACAGCCTCTAGGGAAGAGTGAAGACTTGGGCGTATCGGAAGGAGCATCTATCCTATACCTGCCAGCATCAATGTCACACAGTGGTGCTTGCTGGACCTGCAATCCTAGCCAATGTATCAACATCGCCACCCTCACCTCCAATACAATGTCGAATACAAAATAGCTACAGTAAGGGTTTGATCGAGTTCTCTTGTCTGCACTTCAAGTTCTACATGGAATCCTTTGCCTCCCTTCTTATTCAGTCTACAATCAGTTACCATTTCTTTCCTATTGACAACCAAGTCTATTTACTCAAATTGACATGAATCCTCATTGAGCTTTGAGGACTGAGTGAAATGTCAAGCAAGAAAACTTGAAATCTGAGGTGGAATGCAACAAGCAAGGAGCTCTGATAACCTTCTTCTTGAGATTCCAGCCCTGAAGAAGTCAGAGTCAGCCATTTTCAGGAAGTGCTCCAATAATTTGGAACTTCATTCCCCTTGCCATCATGACAATTTCATACTATGAAACGTTTAAAAAGAAAATTAAAAAGCTGCTATTCATTCACCAGTTCAATCTAGATCTAACATGAGCCTCCAGGGAGTCTGTTTTTCCACGTGAAAAGAGCCTCTAAATTGAAAATATTATCACTGACGGCGTGAAATGCAGGCAAACACCTTGGAATGTCTGGCAAGCTGTATAAATGTATAGACTACCATTTTTGCTCTTTCTTCACCAAACTATAGTGAATTAATTGCTCTTCCCATTCTAATGTTGTAACCTAAGGTATTGCCCCACTTTCTATGTAAAGAACTCTGGCACTACTGGGTCTGTCCGTGCTATATGAAACTACTAAATAAATAAATACTTTTTTTTAGCTGCTAAGCCGTGTTCTGTGCATGGTAATTTCCGATTTAAAATGACAAATTCAACTTTAGGAGACTGAATGAATATCACCAGAGACAGACCAACCAAATAGCTACACCCAGGCAAGTCAAAAAACAGCCTTCTAATTTTCCATTCTCCTGTCTCTGTGCATTATTTTGTGCAATGTAACCGAAATGGGAGAATGGTGTTGGCTTTACTTTGCTTCGCTGTTGCTCTGGGTAGAAGACACAAGGTCTGAAACTGCTGGTTGCTTTCCAGGAATTGATTAGAACCACATTAGAAGTCAAAGAAGGCTTAAGCAGAACACTTCCTGCCAGCACTGTTTACAGTGTGCCTAATGCAGAAATAATGGCTTTTCCACAAACTGGCGCGCAAAGGGTTAACGATGCTTTTACTGCCATCAGACGTGGATGCATGGGTTTTATTTTGTTTAGTTAGGTGGTTTTCCAGAAATTCTGCGTTTACATAGCAAAGTTGCATCTTATTAGAGGTGATAGTGAATGTAGCTAGTCATTGGCATTGCTAATCCAGTTTAACACAGTGGATCCATGTTGTGAACTGCCTAACCTTGCCATGTTTTGTTTTGTTATAAGTTTTATTATTTTCACGTTAGTGAGCGCAGGATTCATATCTTTTTTTATATTGCGTGGCGTTAATGTTAACTCTGCGCTGGAAGAGTTATGAGATAGATTTATGTTTTTATTGATTAGCATGGGAGAAAATTAATTTTAATGGATTACATTTTTCGTTCTGTAATCTCCTTTATCTCCTGTTTTTTTCTCTAACCTCTCTAGCGACCACCACTTTCTTTCTTCGCTTTTTGTCCTTTCGATCAGGTTTGTGTGAACCACGATTTTGTGAGTGCACCGGAATAACACTGAACAACCAGTCTTGCGAGAGTGTGATATAAATAAACTTTTCCACCGATTTCTGTAATAAGAGGAACTTTTTCATTGCTTAGTAGGTGATCGATAACATAAATTGCACCAATGTCTGGAAATTTTGCACTGGTCTTTGCATTGCCGGACTTGTGGACAAACAACATGTGTAGTTGAAAGCTGGTTTCAAATGCTTCACGGTTTTACAGCCCAAATGTGCACAGTTCGGGTGGTGGGTGCAAAGCACTGTGTTAAATAGCACCAGTACTGGTGCACATTAACTTGACGATGCTGCAGTCTGTCATCCAGCCACTGTCGCTTTTGTTTTGCCTGGGCACTGCACCAGTGATTGAAGACAGCCTGGACAATTAACATCACTCAACATAGATCTTGCATTGATTGGAGTTAAGATGGCGCAGCACTGACCTTTGTATATCACATGCTTAAATGAAGATGAAACCCCGATCAGAATGTGAGTTCGCTTCGTTAGTGTGCTCCAAGAATGCTAAAACCTTCCTAGGGCCAGGTACTGAAAGTACTACATTCGCCTTGACATGTTGATAAGTTAAAAAGATGGCAAGAAATTAGAATTCGATTATTCACATTTTCTCTGCATTTTGAATCTACCAAGAGAGATTGATAAGTTCCCAGGCCAGTCTGCATTCCCAGGAATAGGCAGAAATTCACCACAAATCCCCCTTCTTGTGACCCAGCCGGGAGGTGCATGGTTAGAAGACAATGCATGGAGATCACTTTGATTCCTTCTTTAAAACCTTCACCTGACATGCAGCCTTCAAGGAGACCAGCACTGGCAAAGCCAATAACTTTGGATTTTTTATGGGAGGGGGGATGGGAAGAGAGCGGTTGGTAAAATTTGGATGACTTTGTGGGTGTTACCCCGAGCTGTGCTAGAAACAAATCCCATATTTAAGCAACATATGTACGATAAAGAAAAACGTTAAAAGAAAGGTTCAGAAGATGAAGTTTGCAATGTAAGTGGTGAAATTAAGTTATGAAATTGAAAGCCATACTTAGCAAAAAATAATAAAGCAGGTACTACAGTGCTTAATTTGTCAAAAAATATAGAGCCGGGGCTCTTGACAGGAGCTTGCACCATCCGTTGCCCCTGGCAGCACTGCCAATGACAGCACCAACACACTACTAATCATCACACTCTTAAAAGTGTGACTATTACAGGCCCCCAAAGCTATAAGAATGGCTTTGGAGGCAACTACTAATAATTGGAAATTGAAATGGAAATAATAAACAGAAGTTGTTGTGCTCCTATCTAAATTGGCAAATTCCACTACCATGTGGCAGACAGTCATAAGCCCCGGTGCTGCCAATTAAGTGGCGGTGCTGAGAACCAGAAGGCACCGGCACAAATTAAGCACTGAGGTACTATTCCCAAAGGACTTGACTTTCTGTTGCATATTCTCACCAAAAAAGCTAGAAATACAACAACCTTTTATATAGAGCTTTGTAAAATATATGAAAGTGCATGGATGATTAATGTCAATCTGTAGATCTTTATAGTAGGCTATGGCATCCAAACAGCAGGCATTTCCTAAAGAAAAATTTCAACAATTAGAATGTCATCTTACCAGCAAAGTAAATACATCAAAGAACACAACACACATTGGCTGTGAGAAGTTTTTCAGGAGTCCCGTGACAGACAGGGATTACTGGACCCAAACTGTACCAATGAGAGACTTTTACTACTGGTGTCATTGTGCTTTATCTTGCCGATGGCCCACAATTAAGCACAAATTACCCCTCCTCCACCTCATTAAGCACTAGACTTTAAAGGTGGTGAAGTTCGAATGCCCAAGGCTTACTTATGGAGGTGTTGCACAGCAGAAACTCAGAACTCAGAGACATATCACAAGGCCTAATAACGATGTCTGTGGGAATGACACCGACGGCACATCAGTGTCGGTCCCACTGATATCTGCCCCTGCAGTGCGCCCACCACATTACGATGCGGTGGGTAGAGGCATTGGATGGAGGGACCGTTTGCTGCTGTTCAAATGGTCTCCTTGAGCCTATCGGAGCATTGGAAAGACAGCATAATCCCCTAATGATGGTGAGCCAGCCACGGCTCCACCGTCAGGATTATAGGGTCATTTTCTGACAGCCTTTCCATGTTGGCCTTTCGCACATGGAAAGGCTGTCAGAAAATGACTTTGGGTGCCCTTAGCTGGGCCCCATTCCCCCCTGGCCCTTCGCTATGGGGCACCTATGATGCCCTCCTGAATATCAAGGTGCCTGCCACACGGTGCAGGGATGTTTCCAAACATCCATTTTGGAAACATCCCTGCACCTTTTCTGCCCTCCGCACTAGTTGCCATAGTAAAATGAATGTTTCTGACTGCCCAATAATACTGGGGTCGGACCAGCCAACCTACGGTCCGGCGGTTCCAGACTGCTATGGTGTTCACCCAACATCGTTATGAGCCTCATAGTGATTGATAAAACATTGTCTAGTGTAACGGGGCGGGTGTCCTTGGGTGAGCAAGATACCATTGAGACCAGAAATATGGTGCTACATGGTATTTTTATTGCTCTTTAACAGTCCAAACAGAAATTACTGGGGTCCTCCCTTGGTTGCGGCTGCTTCTTCCTTCAGTGGCTGTCATCCCAAAGTAATCAAAAAAAGAAAAGGGGAAGAAGACCGTCCGGCTCCCACCGTGCTTCTGAAGTCCCGGTATCGGAGGTTTGGTCGAACCCAAAACAGAAAGAAATGACAAGGGGTCAGTTGCTAGGAAGTAAAATACTTCCTGACGCAGGGTAACGGGAGTGAGGGATGAAACACCAAGATGCCAACACTATGTGGACCCTGTTGTGACCTCCCTCTTCACACCACCCTCTCCTACCCGTGCCCTGGAAACCCCTGAAGCTTCGCCCATACCTTGCTAAGCCACCCTCCTCCTGGAGGGTGGCGGGGCGGACCGTGGTCTCGTTGGCCTCCTGGCTTTATGTCTTCGGCAGGAGCAACGCTTCTCGGCTCGTCTCCCTTCGGTTCGTCTTTCTTCGGTTCCTCTGGTCCCCGCAGTCTCCACACTTCAGGTTCCTCCTTCGGATTGGATCTGCCGCGTTCCCACATCCGGATGCTCTCCCTTCTTGTTCCGCCCAGCGGTGCCTCTGATAGGGCGGTCACAGGAAACGTCACTGGCCACGCCTCCGGGGGCACCTCTGATGGATTTACATTAAAGGGCTCCAGACCTGCCAGCACATAAGGCAACATCAGCTCGTTAGCTCCTTCAGCGGGGTCATGAGGTGAAGCAATTCCTCTGTCAACTGTGGAATCCTGACACATGCCCCCCCTGGGAATTCCCCGATCGGGGTAAAGAGGATGACGGGATAGGTAGTCGGCATTGCCCTGTTCTTTGCCTTTTTGGCGAAACGGCTGAAGGGACAGAAACCACCTAAAGACCCGCTCATTTTTGCCTTTATTACTCTGAAGCCAGGTGAGCGGAGCATGATCCGTATACAACAGAAAAGAGCGTCCTTCAAGGTACTACCTCAGTTTTTCTATGCTCCATTTGATGGCCAGGCACTCTTTCTCTATTGTGGGGTATACCCACTGTCTGGGGAAGAGTTTTCTGCTGACATAAAGCACAGGTCTTTCTAACCCCGCCTCGTCTAACTGAGAGAGAACAGCTCCTATTCCCACCCCTGAGGCATCTGTCTGCAGGATAAAGGGTTTCTGGA
Organism: Triturus cristatus; assembly: GCF_964204655.1. NCBI lineage: Eukaryota > Metazoa > Chordata > Amphibia > Caudata > Salamandridae > Triturus > Triturus cristatus. The sequence continues at coordinate 228,145,963 of NC_140593.1, forward strand.
AGTCCGGCGTAAGGAAGACAGGGGAAGGGGTTAACGTGTCTTTCAGTTTCGGAAAAGCCAGGAGTTCTTGTTCGGTTGGGGACCTAAGGCGCTTGGGAGAGGAGGTTTTTTTTGTAGGTCTGTGAGGGGGGCGGCAGTATCGGAAAAAAGGGGGATGAAGCGCCTGTAGTGACCGACCAACCCCAAAAAAGCCCTCAGTTCTCTTTTCGTGGTGGGATAAGGGGTGTCTTGGATAGCCCTTACTTTCTCGCCCTGGGTTGCAATTAGGCCCTTCCCCAATAAATAACCCAAATATTTAACCTTCTGGTAGGCGAACCTGGATTTCTTTGTTTTAATGTGCAGATTCGCCTTTCGTAGTTGGGTAAGTATGGCTGTTAAATGGGTCAGATGCCCGTCCCAGGTCTTGCTAAACACGACAATATCGTCTAGATATGCTGACGAATATTCCTGATGGTTTTTTAGAAGGGTGTCCATTAGTCTTTGGAAGCTAGCCGGGGCACCATGTAGGCTGAAGGGGAGGACCGTGAATTGAAATAAGCCCTCCGGGGTGGAAAAAGCTGTTTTCTCTCGGTCCCCGGGGTGCAGGGGAATCTGCCAGTAGCCCTTGGTGAGGTCAATGCTGGTGATGTAACGAGCCTCACCAAGGCGCTCAATCAATTCGTCCACCCGTGGAAGGGGATACCTGTCCTGCTTAGATATCTGGTTCACTGCACTGAAGTCAATACAGAACCGGGTACTCTCATCCGGCTTTGGGACTAGGACGATTGGTGAGCACCAATTGTTCTTGGAGGGCACCACCACCCCTGGGGCTAACATATCGGCTATCTCTTTTTTTAAGGCCAGCCTACGGGCCTTGGGAACGCGATACAGTTTTTGTTTTACTACTATGCCCTCGGTGGTGGGTATGGTATGTATCGCTAAATGGGTTCTGCCGGGTTGGTCTGAGAATATGTTGGAAAAGGAGTGTAAGAGATCCCAAATTCCTGTTGCTTCTTGGGGTTCCAACTCAGGGCTAAGGAGGGTGTCATCCACCGTGGTTTTGGACGGGGTAGCAAGGGACACGGTACAGGGTTTGTTGGGTACTGGACCTAACCACTTCTTTAGCGGGTTCACGTGATATAACTGGGTTTTTCTAGGAGAGAGACGTAATACATAAGTGGTCTTTCCGACCCTTCTTGTCACCTCGTAAGGCCCCTGCAACTCCTTTCTCAGCTTGTGGGTGGATGAAGGGAGGCGAACTAGCGCCCAGTCACCTGGTTGTAGCTCTCTCCATTACTTTCCTTTGTCATATTGGTGTTTTTGTTGGCTTTGGGCTTTCTATAGGTTCTCCTGGGCAAGGGTTCTCAGTTTGTGAAGTCGAGACTTCACCTGGTTGGCATACTCTAACAGAGCTTGAGCTTCGGCTATCCCTTGTTCCTCCCAGCTTTCCTTTGTAATTTCCAGGAGAGTGCGGGGTCTCCTCCCGAACATTAACTCGAAGGGGGAGACCCCCAAACTACTCTGAACAGTACTGCGTATAAGGAACAATGCCAAAGGAAGTAACTGATCCCAATTCCTTCCGTCCCCACTCAACAGTTTTTCAGGGTAAGTTTTAGGTTTCCGTTATACCTCTCTACGAGGCCGTCCGTCTGGGGATGATATATGGACGTTTGAATGTGTTGGATTACTAGTTGTTTGCAGACCTCTTTCATTAAACCGTAGACAATAGGCGTTCCCTGGTCTGTTACCAGCTGCCGGAGGAACCCCATTCTGGAAAACACTTCTATTACCCTCTGTGCTATTGTGGTGGCTGTTCTTGAAGGAAGGGCTTCAGGATAACGCGCGGTGTAATCCACTAAAACGAGTACGTATTGGTGACCCTAACTGGACTTAGGGAGTGGCCCTATAAGGTCCATACCTACTCTTTCAAATGGGCGACCTATATTGGTTAAGGGTTGTAGGGGAACGTTGGGTGGGAGATAAGGGTTCTTTTTCTGGCATATGGCACACTCCTGGCAGTGCCAGGCCAGTAGAAACAACCCAGAATTACTGGACTGGTCTTTTCTGCCCCTACATGACCTGCTTGAAGATGGGAATGCGCAAAAAAGAGGATTTGCTCCCTAAAACCACTGGGGACTAGCAACTGGGGTTCCGCCCCCTTCCTTTGCGAGTCGATAGAGGAGCCCATTTTGTTCAACAAAACAAGGGTATGTACGGCTTGGTTTGTTTTTCGTATCCTGTGCCCTTTGCCATGCGTTTCAGAGGGAAGCATCATTTAACTGGGCCGCCCTAAAGTTGTTATCTATGGCCCATGGTTCGGAGGTCAGAAGGGAATCGTGTGGACCGGTGTCTGGTAACCCCACCCTTAGAGCATTGGACAAAAGGAGAGCAAAGCCAGGATTATCAACCCCCAGTATCAGAGACTCAGGAAGAGATGGGAGGACTCCTACCACAACTAAGGTGCCTCTACCTGTCTTAGTACGGATAGTTATTCGAGTTACTGGCTATTCCCTGACATCCCCATGCACGCAGCGAATACTGACTGATTCCCCGGGTATGATGGCTGACGTGGCGACTACATCTTCTCAAGATAATGAGTGCTTACACCCTGAGTCAAGAAGGGTCGTTACTTCTTGTTGGTTTACCCAGAGACTCACATAGTATATGTGCCCCAACTCTTGAGCAAAGAGGACAGAACGAGGAGCATAACTAACATCCATGGGCTCATCCTCAGCTTTGTCCCTTCGTTTCCTGCAAAGGCGGGCTATGTAGCCCCAGTCGCCACATTCAAAGCACTGAGGTCCGGATGTAACAGGAGCATCAGACTTTCCAGCTCAGTTTCTAACAGGCTCTTCTGCGACCCTGAGGGGTTTCCTATCGGATTTCACTGGTTGGGTCCCCTTCTGTGTTTTCTCTGGTTCCTTTATGGAAGGGCGACTTTATACCCGGGTGAAGGACGTGGCCATTTTAACGGCATGTTCCAAAGTCAGACCTGCGTGTTGCCTGAGCCACCTTTGGGTACTATAGGGTAATGCTTCAAGATACTGTTCCAGGTATATCTTACCCATTACCTCTTCCATACTAGACTCTTGGGGTTTTAACCAACGATCAGCGGCGTCCTTATTCTTGAAAAACAGCGTTTTCGGAGTATCACCTGTGGTGCCACGCTCCTGTCTAAATTTGAGATGGTGGCTCTCGTCGTCTACCCCTAGGCGGTCCAGGAAATACTGTTTTACTATCCCGTAGACCGAAGTACCATCCTTGTTGATGGTTTGGTATGCCGCTTGTGCCTCGGCTGTGAGCAACGGAGTAAAGTAAAAGGGCAAACGATCCGTTGGCCACCCACTGGCCCGGGCGGCCCTTTCGTAGTTCAGGAAGAAGGCGATAGTGTCCTCCCCTGGTACATACTTCTGTAATGGAATGACCATGCTGGGGGGAGCGGGGCTTCTTCCCTGTCCGAACCCCACAAGAAGCTGGTTATAGCCCTCTGCCAACTTGACCATGTTGTCAGCTTGTTGTTGAATGGCCGCCGTAAGCGTGTCTCGGTCCATCTCGGCGTGATTCGTGTTTCTCTCAGTAGCCCATTCCAGCTTGGCCTGTCCTTCTTTCAGTTGGTACACTAGGTTTCCCATCGTGTATCGACGGACTCTATGCCCGCATTCTCCACCACTCTGTAACGGGGCGGGTGTCCTTGGGTGAGCAAGATACCAGTGAGACCAGAAGTATGGTGCTATATGGTATTTTTATTGTTCTTTAACAGTCCAAACAAAAATTACTGGGGTCCTCCCTTGGTTGTGGCTGCTTCTTCCTTCAGTAGCTGTCTCCCTGAAGTAATCAAAAAAAGAAAAGGGGAAGAAGACAGTCTGGCTCCCACCGTGCTTCTGAAGTCCCGGTATCGGAGGTTTGCTCGAACCCAAAACAAGAAGAAATGACAAGGGGTCAGTTGCTAGGAAGTAAAAGACTTCCTGACGCGGGGTAGCGGGAGTGAGGGATGAAACACCAAGATGCCAACACCATGTGGACCCTGTTGTGACCTCCCTCTTCACACCGCCTTCCCCTACCTGTGCCCTGGAAACCCCTGAAGCTTTGCCCGTACCTTGTTAAGCCACCCTCCTCCTGGAGGGTGGCGGGGCGAACCGTGGTCTCGTTGGCCTCCTGACTTGACTTCTTCAGCAGGAGCAGTGCTTCCCGGCTCGTCTCTCTTCGGTTCGTCTCTCTCCGGTTCCTCTGGTCCCCGCAGTCTCCACATTTCAGGTTCCTCCTTCGGATCGGATCCGCCGCGCTCCCACATCCGGATGCTCTCCCTTCTTGTTCCGCCCGGCGGCGCCTCTGATAGGGCGGTCACAGGAAACGTCACTGGCCACACATCCGGGGACTCCTCTGATGTATTTCCCTTAAAGGGCTCCAAACCCGCCTGCACATAAAGTAACATCCGCTCATTCAGCGGGGTCATGAGGTGAAACAATTCCTCTGTCAACTGTGGAATCCTGACACTAGCTAATGCTTTTGCATTAGAAATTAACATTATTTATGCACAAACACAATACTGTATATTGAAGGTCAGAGGGTAAAAATGTGGTACACAGTTGGTGCTACAAAGGGAACTAGCTGGTACTAATGAATGTAGTTTCTTGTTCTAAGATGGGATACGATACAGTCTGTTCAAGTTAAGACCCATTACCTTCCAAGAAAAAATTACGGGGTACAGGTCTTCTGCCCCTCTTCCCCTAAGTTGCAGTGCATATCCCTTCTATAGGAAATATGGTGAGGTCTGTAGTATGGAGCAATAGTCCACAAAGTCACATTTCTCCATCAATTCTTCTCCCTTCCACTGTGCCTCAGTCTTTAAGCCTGTGGCAGCTCTGTCTACTTCTGTTGGGTAATGGTGGGGGCCACTCAGCTTCTGATGAGGTGCAGTCCTTCATAGCCCAGCAGCAATGGTCCTGCCGACATTTCTCTGTTGGTTCAGTGCTGTTGTTATTTCCAGTCATACAGTTAAAGAGAAGGCAGCGCACTGCTGGCCAGATCGATCCTCTCTTGGGATTCTTCCGCATGCCTAAAGAAAAAAGCACCAAACAAATTAATTGCTTACCTAGGTTACAACAGTGACTTAAGAGGGTTTGTCTCAACCACCGGTTAATGTATGCAATCTTGATGTAGTGCGCACCACCTCACCATTGTTTTTTCTTGTACAATAGCAAAAATGCAATGATGGTTCTCCAAGGGACACTCAGTCAGTGGTGCACGTTCTTGGTATGTGTACACCACAAACCTAGCCAAAGGCAGTGGAATGCTGTACAGGGTCATCTACAAATGCCTAACTCCTTTGCATGATCCTACAGATAGAGTTTGTTCCTTTGGACGGGTGACCACGATAATTACCTCTTACCATAATTAATCCGTTAATTATGCATTGAATTTGTGAATGTTCTACAGCACACAAATATATTGAAAAGTCTAATATTTCAGGAAACGGATGAAAATAGAATGATTTTAAGATGGAAGAAAGGTTTCTGTCAGTGGGTGGCTTTGTGCAAACGAAATCGCTGCTACTGTTTCTGAAATCTTGTGACTGGTTGTGATGAAAAGAATAAACACACACACATTTATATACAACGCAATGGTGATCACAACTATGGGCCTGATCCACAAAGGTAACTTACACTTTTGAATAATTTCACAACTTTTCAGCATTTACTAGCTGCGAGTGTAAGTTACTACAAAAAACTAAATAAATGATCATCAGTTAGTCCAACACTGCACATGGCCAATCACTGTTACTGCAACATCCTTTCTTAGGGAGTAATGGAGGTTAGGATTTTAAAATAAATTCCCATAGGACATACTGTTAAATTAAATTACAATTGGCAAAATATACATAAATATAAATGAATGTAAAGCATATACAAATAGTACATATTTATTATTTAATTATAACATATAACCTATTTTGAATGTAAAAAACGAATGCAACAATAACGTTTATTTAAACATATGTAAAATAATTGTAATTAATTGTATACATCATTATTAGTCATTATTATTGCAAGCCCAAAATATTATTTTTTCCTTTAGGTCAGAATTTATTTTTTAATTTAACTTTACAAAATTAATTATCCTTCAATATATTTTGATTAATTAATTAAAGATGTATTTCAGTGCTTTAATTGCATTTTTACATTTTGTTCTACATTTAAAAACAAATAGAAAATGAACTTACATTCATATATATCACAAAATATGTTTAATATGTATTTCAAAGTTAAATAAACGTTATCAATTTTCCCTGAACCTTGCCATGCAGGGATCTCCACCCTGACTGTGGAGTTCCCCTATTGTAAAATATTGGGGAAAATTAAACAAATTGATTTATATCAAAAATAAATATTGAAATTATGAATAGTTGATTCCCCCAGGGGGATTCAACTTTTCAGAATGCACAGCAAAAAATGTATGAGGAAAGTAATTTTACTGGCCGTTTCCTAGCGTGGCAGGCTAGGGAACGAGCCACCTCAAATCATATAAAAGCATTAAGATGCCCGTTAACTCCTAGCCAAAGTAAGGACCCTGCCTATATTGGTAAAATCATGGTTTCGCATTATGATTCCATATATCGCCACCAGCAAAATGTGGATTTGAATGCCCTTAAAAAAGTATTACTAGAAAATAATGTACCTAAACTTACTGAGTTAGACAATCTTTCTATGGCCAGCCCTTTCACAATGGAAGAACTTGAAAGGGTTGTTAAAAACTTGTCGAATGGCAAGGCCTGTGGCCCGGACGGACTACCATCAGAGTTTTTTACGGTTTTCTTTAGTTCATTTTCTGAATTTTTTCTTCAATTATTGAATTCTGTGTTAGAGGGGGGCGAAATACCGGAATCTTTTCGCTAAGGCAATATAGTAAGCTTTTTAAAAAAGGGGAAAAACAGTGAAGATCCGAATGCCTACCGGCCGATAACGTTATTATACTCAGATTATAAAATCTTAACTAAATTGTTATCACTTCGGTTTAATCGGTATGCAGATGACTTGATTCACCCGGATCAAATGGCTTTATTGCTTCTAGACAATTGGCTGCCAATATTCATTACTTAACGGAAGCCCTTGACAATTTCGAGATACAGAAAATTCCAGCTCTCGTTTTATTATTAGATTCCGAGAAGGCTTTTGACCTCATTGTCTGGGACACATTATTCATGATTTTGGATCAATTTGGTATCTCTTTCAAAATGATATCATTAGTTCGGAAACTATACCAAAACGCAGAAGCAAATGTCATTGTTAATACTTCAGTCGCCGGGGTGGTTAAAGTAAGGAGAGGCACAAGGCAGGGGTGCCCTCTCTCATCGGTTCTTTTTGCATTCTTTATTGAACCTTTGGCGGTGGCCATAAGGAATTGCCCGATTATTTGCCCTCCAATACCATCAATAGCAAAGTTAAAACTATATGCGGATGATATAATGCTTATCATCAAACTGGAATTGGAGGCCCAAACTAAAGCTTTTCAGCTTTTTGAAGTTTTTGAAGCCTTAGGTGGCTATCATATTAACAAATCTAAAACAGAAGTTATACAATGTGGCGGAGACATCGGGGTCTTGCATAGAGACATTCGGTCATGTATTAACACTAACTCAAAAAGATATCTTGGCGTACATTTCTCATGTTTTCGGTCTCCGATTTATATCAGTTGAATTATGTACCACTTTTGCAGAAAATTCAAAATCTTTTTGAACGCTGGGATTCTCTTCCCCTCTCTATCTTAGGTCGTGTTGCATTAATTAAAATGTCGGTTCTTCCTTTATTTAATTTTTTATTTTCAACTATTCCATGCACTTTATCTAGCGCATTTTTCAATCGAGTTGAGTCTATGTTTACATCTTTCTTATGGGCGAAGAAGACTCCGCGCATTGCAATTAGCACTTTATATGAGGATGTGGATCAAGGAGGCTTAGCACTTCCGAATCTAAGGGATTATTACTATGCTTATTTTGCGCAATATTTATCTAGATTCAAGCCTCAACCACAGAGTTATCCCTTTATTAATAGTTTGATGGATCTAATGCTCAAGGAAACCCAGATTAAATCCCCCCTGCAAATTTTTAAATCACCTGAATTGGTTCGTTATAAATGTTTACACTGTTTTTTTTAAAAACAACAGGCATTGTTTAAGAGATATGATATTCCTGCTATTAATTTAGCTACACTACTCTCAGGGATTTTTTCATTGGCAGGGATTTCATTTTCCTTAGATCTTACTATGAAATGGGCTGCTGCTGGATTTTACAAGGTGTCGGATTTTTTAAAAGATGGAAAATGGTTTACTAAGAATGAAATGTCTAATCAGATTCCCAATGATTTTATTCTTCATGGGTCTTATAACATTTTATATATTTTTTTATTGGAATTAGATATCCCCCAAATCTGTGCACAAAGTCAATTAGTTAATGATTTGCTTATAGAAACTGTTAACAGAAAACCGGGAGGTTGGAAACAGTGTTTAGCATTTGCTAAGAGTGTGGATCTCGGAAATAAAGCAATCAAAAAAAGGGCTGATCAGGAGAAAGTGGTGATGACTTCTGGGGTTTGGTTAATGATCAACAAACTTAATTTTCACACTTTGAGGGGCGCAAATTGGCGAAGAATGTTATTCTTTAGTAGATGGTTGCTCGAACCGCCTCTCTTTTTCAAAAAATGTATCCTAATCACTCAGCAAGTTGTTTCCGTTGTATCAATCATCCAATAGCTAATTGGTCCCACATTATGTGGTCGTGCTTAAAAATTCAGAAATTTTGGGAGGATATTTTTGGCTTTTTGGAGAATGAATGTGATTTACAATGTATTAGGACCGAGAGACTGATTTTGTTGGGGTATGATACAGATGCTTTATTTTCACCCCAAATGGTTAAATTAGTATATATTGCAACAGCAGTAGCTAGATCACTTCTTTTGCAGAATTGGCGGACCGAAGTAGTTCCATCAGTGGTAGAATGGTCCCGCAAGATGTAAAGGGTGAAAATAAGTGAATACATTTATGCGAGGAGAATTGGAGGTCTTACAAAATTTAATAAAATATGGGCCTCCTACTTTGATTTAAAAAAAAAAATGTTTTTTTTTTGCTATTAAAAAGGTGGTTTTTAGACCCTGATGAGGTGTGATCTGCTGCTTCCTGAACTGAATGTATTATTTTATCTTCATGTATTATGGTGCTAATTGTTGGTCATATATGGTACTGTTTTCAATGTGTTTTCTATGTTTTCTATGTCTTTTCTTGGACTTCTATAAAAAAAAAAGAATTTAAAAAAAAAACCATTTATGAATAAATGTAAATTAATGTTAAAGTTAAACTAGTACATATTTATTTTTTAATTATAAAAATAACCTATTTTGAATTAAAGATAATGTAATAATGTTACATTCATTGTTAAAATTTCTTTTAACATTCAAATATTTCATAATTAAATAATAAATATGGTTTAAAACGAATAGATACTTATATTTTTAACTATTTTAACTATTTTAATTTAACATGATGATTTCCTTTGGGGTTTTATTTTAAGCCGTTACCTCCCTTATTTTCTTTGGGAGGGTATTACAGTTCCTGCGTTTAACCATGTATAGTGCGGAACTTACTACAAAAGTGTAAGTTACTATAAAAGTGCCGTATGTGAATACCAAAAAGTAAGAAACTTACTCAAGTTTCAAGTTTATTTTTATTAGCGTAGTTACTTAAAACCATTGCTACAAAATGTATCGATAAAAAGAAATTTCATTGTAAGTTATATTATAGGAAAAATTAAAAAGAGTTTTGTTAAAACAGTTGCACATTCATTTCCATTGCAGTTTGTTATCATCGGTTCATTTGCTAAATGACTATCATAATTATAGCGTTTTTCTCTCCACCTGCCTCAAAAACCACCAGGTGGCAGTTCAGCTGCGTGTCCTCTGGTGCAAAGCATGCCAACACAGCTTGTCTCCGTGTACGAATGCCTCTTTAGTTTAAAAAGTGGTTTTATGGTTTAAATGTTTTTATTAATTTGCAATTATCGAACAAAATGACGTATACATAGCAGGTGGCATACAGTGCAAAGATATAACCACGAATCGGGTCATTGTCATGTTTCATACGAACAGTGCATGCCTAGCTGAATAACAACCTTGACCCCTAGGGGCCCCTAAGTGTAAAGAAAACAACAAAAAAAGAAAAGAAAACCCCAAACCCCAAAATAGTCCTCGTCCCCTACCTCCATCCCTCTCCCCCCCGCGCTCCGTGTCCTCTCCAAAGCCCCGCTAAACCTCTAATGCCCTCATCCCTCCGGAACCTCTGTGATACGCAACAATCTGAGGTATCGGGGGCACGTGACTTCCCTAAATTCAGGGGCCAAAAGCGACAAAAAGGGCTGCCACAACTCCCTATATCTGTCCCCCTCTCCTGCCAAGGTAAGTGCTAACTTTTCCATACCCAGGACATACCATATACGATGCAACCAGCCTATGATGGTCGGTACTTGGGGTGTACGCCAGTGGGTGAGTATGTTTTGTATAGCTGACCCTAGTGTGATGGCCATCAGTCTGCCCCTACGCGATCGCAATGGGTAGGTCAGTGGATTAGGCAGCCCTAAGATTACATAGGCCGGGAAACGCGGTATCTCCGTCTCGAAATGTTTGTCTACTTCATCCAGCACCTGAGCCCAATAGGATTGGAGATGTGGGCATTCCCACAGCACATGGACCAAACTGCCCGCCTGGCCGCACCCCCTCCAGCATGTCGCCTCCCGGGATCGATCTATCGTGTGTAGGCGCTCTGGGGTGTAGTACCAGTATGTCACTATTTTCGTAAAAGTCTCCGTAAGCCCCATGTGGTATGCAGAATACCGAGCTTTTCCCATTCCTTGTGACTCAGTGTTCTTCCCAGTTCCCGTTCCCACCGGTCTCTGCTAGGATTATATGAGTGTTTGTGTTTAATTTGCAGTTGTTTATAGAGATCGGAAATGAGGTGTTTGTCTGAGGTGCGTGTGATGAGCCATCGTTCATAAGGGTAGAGGTGTTAGAGGTGTCTATCCACCTCGGTGCGGACCTGTGGCTGGAGCGCCCAATGCCTCACCTGCAGATATCGCAACCTCTCCATCTCCGACAGCCCGTAGACTATCCGCATCTGCGCGAACGAGTGCACCACCCCCCCTCCCCATAAACATGATACAGGAACCGACAACCCGCAGCTCTCCAGCCCGCAAAGGCGGCATCTTCCATTCCTGGAGTGAAGTCAGGATTACCTATCAACGGGGTGAGCGGAGATGGGAAAGACGTGAGCTCGTGAGTGAGGTTAGTGGCATCCCACACTTCTAGAGGAACCCGCATAATATACGAGGCATACAGGTTAGGAGACCTATGGGGTTTGCGTAAGAAAGGAACCTCCTGCAGAGGCCGCGCCGCCACCGCTTGGTCTTGAAACAGCCAGTGTTTCTCCGATTCCCATCTGCTCCATTCCACTAGGTATCTCAGTTGAGCTGCCTGGAAGTAGAGTCTCAGATCCGGGACCCCAAGTCCCCCATTTTCCGGCGCTAACGACACCAGTGTTCGGCGCATTCGTGGCTTCCGCCCGTTCCAAATAAACCGGGCCAGGTCAGACTGCACCGTTCGAATCCATCCCACAGGCGGACGGAGAGGTATAGTGCGAAAGAGGTAAAGAATCTGTGGGAGAACGGTCATCTTGACCGCCGCAACCCTACCCAACCAGGAGAGGGGATAGTGCCACCACCCGTCGAGCTCACGTCGGACTTTATCGCGCAGCAGTGTATAGTGCGTGTGATCCACTTTAGGAAGAGATGGGGCCAACTGAATCCCCAGACACGGAATCGTGTCTGTCGTCCACCGGATAGGAAGCCGGGTTTGCAGATATTCTCGAGTGGGACGGGACAACGATAAGTCCAGAGCTAGGAATTTCCCTGCATTCACCTTGAATCCGGCAGCCCGAGCAAAAGTATCCAATTCTGCCCAGAACGCCGGAAGAGCGGACCTCGGATCAGATAACGATAGCAACACGTCGTCTGCGTATAGGCTGATTGTGTGGACGAAGCCCCCAAACCTTATCCCCGTGATCTCCGGGTTTTGTCGCATTCTCTGTGCCAGGGGTTCCATATAAAGGGCAAAGAGGAGGGGCGGGCGACAGTGGGCACCCCTGCCTCGTGCCCCTCTCAATGTGGAAACGAGAGGATGTGTAGCCGTTCACCCTAACCGCAGCTGTGGGGATAAAAAGTGGTTTTAAAAGTTGTTTTTGTTCAGCCTTCAGTTCTTTACAAGTTCAGAGTGGGTGCAACATGTCCTCCTGTGCTGTGCCACGTAATCGGCAGGTAGAGCCAGTTTAGTCTTTAGGCCAATATGGAAAATGCTTTGTGCAGGGTAGCAGACCTAGTCGATACTTTAAGAATTGGATTTTGGTAGATATAGCATACCCCAGAGCTAGATATTTTTGGGCAGCGGGAGTGGGATAGGTGCTCAGTCATCCAGCCATGTGACCTTTTTGATACGGATGCTTTGTCCTCGACCCATGATAAAAATGTTACTGTTTTCCATACTAATTTTTTGAAAAGACATTGATTGGTAGGTGTTTCCCAGAGCTCGGTTAGGCCCAGTGTGGTCTGACTTGTTTGTTGAATTTTTGCAGCTGATGATGATCCTTGCTGTTGTAGCTCTAACCACAGGTGCCAGTTGAGAGTTCCTGGTTCAGATTTTCATACCTTGTTAAAAAGAAATGACACATGCTCCCTGTCTAGCCAGGGTCTGCTTTTGCATGCCAAACTCTAGCCTGATATGTGCAGGAGAGGTGTGTTTAGGCAAGCCAAAGATTATTCAATATGCTATTACGACCGTGCTGTCCAGTAGTTTAGAGACCTTGCCCCTTTGTGCCTCGCTGCCATAGGTTATTGTCGGTAAGAGTTTTGCCCCTTTGACTTCGACTAATGGGAGGAGTGATGGGCCACTTAGTTTAGAGTTAAGATTTCTTATTGAGACTGCCACGCCTGTGCCCTTTTTCCTAATTGAGTCTCTTTGAGCAGTGAACTGGCCACCTTTGTCGATGACCAATCCTAAGTATTTATATTCTGATATGGAGTCAATGCGGGTGTGCCCCCCGAACCAGGCTAGTAATTTCTTTAGATTCATTTTGATTATCATAGTCTTAGTTTTCTGCAGGTTGCTGTTCAAACTGTTTGCTTTGAAGTTTTCAAATGTGGCATTAAGGAGATGCTGTAAACCCACCTTTGTCTGGCTAATTAAGACTAAGTTGTCTGCGTAGAGTAGGCATGGTAGTGCTAAGTTCCCAAGCCTTGGGGCATGTGAATTGCTGGCATTTAGTAGCGGGCCATGGTCAGGAAGGAACAGATTGAAAAGGGTCGGTGCCAGCACACAACCTTGCTTAAGTCCTTTAGTTGTTGGTATCCGTCTTGAAAGGGTTGACCCATTTCCCAGTTTTATTTGGATCCAGGTGTCAGTATGCATGTTGATTAAGAAGTTAAGCAGTGGCTGTGGTATGCCCCATTTGGCCAATTTTGCCCACAATCCATTGCGGTTTACATGATCAAAGGCAGCCCTATAGTGGATGAAACATAGGTATAGTGGCATCTTTGGTTTTTCTTTTGCCTTGTCGATCAGCAGAGCCATAGTCATTATATTTGTTACTGTTCCAAAAATTCTTAGTGAAGCCAGTCCGATTTAAAGGAATGGTCAAGTTGCCTTCGGCCCATAGCTGGAGTTCCTCCAGGAGAGAACCTGCAAAAAAAAAAACAATTGCCTCGTTGTTCAAAAGGGCAAATAAGTGGTAGTTCTTTGGCAGGGCTTTGTCTCCTGACTTAAAAATTGGCTAAATTATCGAGGCCCTCCAGGAGGGGGGTAGTTGGCCGGTTTGCCATATTTCAGTGAAGAGAGGTGTAAGTGCTTTTTCCCAATAGTCTGCATCTTGTTTGTAAAGCGGATTCCGTTTGAGCCCGGTGCCCCTTCTTTTCTTCCCTTCCCTATTTGCGGTTTGATAGCTTTGTAGTTATTACTTGGGAGTGAAGCTCCCAGTGTTATGCCTTCTTCCCCTTGCAGTACTTTTGCGCATCCCTCAGCAAGCCTGGTCTCAAGTGGACTTGTTCTCAGAGTTACAGTAGGCCTTGCTCCTGTAGGTGGTGAGGTGACATCTTGATGGAAGTGTTTTCCAAGATATGGTGCCCAATCCTCTTCTGATATATTGGATGATAATCCCTCATGTGCAGGACGGATGAGTCGATTTATTGGCCGCCAGAATCTTGCACTGTCACTCTGTTTAATATCTGCGTGCAGTTTCGCCCAGACCGCGTCTTCTACTGCTCTCTTGGCTGCCCATGTTACTTGATTTAGCTTAACTTTCTGCTAGCGTTATGTGGCTCAATATGAAATATCATTTGGATTTCATTGGAGGTGCCGCAGTGTGCAATTGATTATATTTTTTTATGGATCTTATCTCAATTTTTTGCGTTTTTGTGAAGTTAGTTAAGTTGCTATAGCTAGGCTGCTCTCTTGATTTAATTGGTGCGGCAAAAGACCCTCCCAGTGAAGTTGTAAAGTTAACCCATTCCTCTTTTCTGTTGCCCCCTTCCCGTTCTTCAAATATAAGTGCCACAGTTTGCAAAAAACTCCTTTGCGATGCTTGCACAAATTTTATTTTCCTGTAATCAATTGTAAAGTTCACTCCTTGTAGGGGGTGTGATTTCTTGAACTTGGGCATGTTTGTATAGAGTGTACTTTCCTGGGGGCAATGGTCACTATCCGCGTTGCCACCCATGTTGAATGTGTGAATTTCATTAAACAGGGGTAGGGACACGTAAGTGTGGTCTAATGTTGAGTTTTTAGTTGATGAGTAATGAGTGCTTTCCGGGGGGTTGTCACCTGTGCTTCTGCCATTTACTGCTCTAAAATTGAAATGTTCAAGGTCCTCTAAGAGACACTGGCCAGTTTTTGTAGGCTGTACTGATGGGCTCTTTCCCTGTGGTGGGATCATCCATATCCGGTTTTGTATAGACACTTCCTCTGTCTATGAGCCAATTAGATGCATGACTCTAAGAAATCAGTTAGTTGTTTAACTGCCTTGGTTTTTCTATTTGGGTGTATATAAGCGTTTATTATTACAATGTGCTTACACCCGTTTCCTGGTGGCACCCTCGGTGCAGATCTTTTTATTGCAATAATGTCTGATGTTGTTGTGCCAACTGAACATGCTGAGGTTGTACATGTATTGGTGACATAAATTGCGAGGCCTCTCTGCAGGTGCCAGTATTGTTGCGGGGATTCTGCTCATGCACAGAACTATGCACAGGAAACCAGGACCTCAGTGAATTGTGGTGTACCAAAAAAACTCACCTCAGTACCCAGAACCCCTATCAGACTAGCATCAGTGTCTCATTCGTTCTCCGTATCACCTCAAAGCTACCAATGATTAGACAACCCAGAACAAGCGACTTAGAGTATTCTCAGGAATGGTGGGAATCAGAAACACCTTTTCGTTACTGGCAACGAGGATAGCATAAAAAGACGTATCTGAGGATATATAATTGAAGTACTTCATGGGCGCAGAACTTTCCGTGCAGACCTACTCGATCTCTACAAGAGAGTAATGCACGTAAGTGACGTGTGGTGCCTGTGTAATGCCCAACATAGAAAACAGCTGAGAGGGTTCTTACCAGGAATGTAATCATTAGCACAGGAAGTGCAGTTGCTCCGACTTGCAGTAGCTCAGTAATTTCAAGGAACTCAATTAATCAGTCTTGAAAGTCCGTTTTCCTACAGTAGTGAAAAACAGGTGGAGAATCAGATTTAGGGAAGAATCCCTATTCGTGTGGCCTGTTTCTATTAAGAGGGGGAGAGGGATACGAGCTCCTACCTTTTGAACAGCGTTCACAAATTCAAGTGCACGTGCAGCCGCTACGCGCACGTGTAGAGCCACGTCTGTTTACACTGGCCAAATGACAATGGGCCCGGGATTCCACCATCATTAAATACTATAGCCTTATAGCCCGCCGTAGCGGGCTATATCGGCTATTAAAGGCCCGCTGCAGCGTTAAAGGCCCGAGCCAAAGGCGAGGGACTTTAACAAAGCAGAGGGACTTTAAAAGCCGGTATAGCCCTGCTACGAAGGGCTATAAGGCTATTAGAATATTCTGCCAGAGGGCAGAATGCTCTAACAAATAAAACGAAGCCTTCAGGGAGCGCTAGGGGATTGAAATCCCCTCAGGCTCCCTGAAGCCTTTGTTCACAGCCAGAGCTGTGAACAAAGACACATTGGAATGTTGGAGCTACGGGCTTATACCAGCCATTATAAGCCCGGAGAACTCCATTGTTTTCAATGGAGCGTCCAACATTCCAATGTTCTAATAAGTGATCCCGCCTGAACCGGTTTGGACGGCAGGCATCACTGTGGATTGCCACCAATTGGTGTAATCCAGTTATCTGCTATCCTAGAAGGAAATGATGGAAAGACCGGCAGGGTAGGAGGACAGGGTGAAGAAGAGGAATAAAAAGAGAGATAGACGTAAATAAAAAGGCTGTGTTTGTGAAAATAATGAGGACGTCCTTGAGGGACCAGTGATTAATAGTAAAGCGCAGCCGGCACTTTAATGTTAGCAAGGAGTAATGGAACACTAAGTTTAGACAACGACGGACAAACCATTTTTCATGTAGTGCACAGCTACCACGTATGTGCGGCTAATGCACAGTGACTCATATAAAATATGTGTCACAATCATGATGCGAAAGGTATGTGGGCAAGATGATTCCGGGTGACGGATTACAGATATGAGAGATACTCAAAATGAGGACGTTTCTAAAAACTTGATGGTAAGCGTACGTAACTGGTGTCAGAGTGGTAATTATTACGTCATTGATAATCTAATTATGCAAGGCAAGTCTTCACATAGGTGGTGCAATAAATCGCAAGATACAATAGGTTTTTAACAATTATGATAAGATATACTGGTCAGAGTTACATCATTGATAATCTAGTTATTCAAGGCACATCTTCATATAGGTGGTGCGGCAAATTACAAGAAACTAATAGGTTTTAACAATTATGATTCATACAATTATTATACATAAATACAACTGTGGAGAAGTTGTGCGATAAACTGGCACAGGTATAATTGTCATTAGTTGAACAATAACAAATCACGCTTCAAGTGTGAAACATACATTGCCATGTAGATAAGTAATACATGCATATTTAGGTTGTTAATGAGGTCACAAAACCCCGCCACTCTTCGGCAGAGTTTAGTCCATGAGTTATGGAATTAATCCTTTCTATCCACCGGCATTCAAGCCGTTACAAAATATGTGCGAGATCGCCACCTCTTTCTGGGATAATCGCTTTTTCAATGACCTGCCATCTTATGTCATCAGCTGTATGATTGTTTTCAGCAAAGTGAGTGACCAAAGGAGCATTGACTACAGAGCATCTAATGCGACTGCGATGCTATCCAATACGTGCTTTGATAGGTTGTTGTGTTTGTCCAATATATGGCAGATTACAGGGACACCATAAACAGTAGACCACATTATGTGTGTTACAATTTGAAAAGAATTCCAGTGTGTGTTTCACATTCATATGTTCAAGTGTGTGTGTGTATCAAACGTAGAGGCACAAGCGACACAGTTGCTACATTTAAAGTGTCCCTTCAACTCTGGCAGGTCCCAGGCTGAATCCAATGTGTTGGTTTTTCGCACAGTACCTTCTGTGGATGAGCGTATTAGATGATCTTTGACATTCTTGCCCCGCTTAAAGGCAAACATGGGGGTCTCAATTGTTGAGTCAATACTTTTTATTATATCCCTGTTTCTCACAATTAAGTTGCGGAGTTTGTTGGTGTGTACGCCAAACGTGGTTACACAAATGAGTCTGTCAATTGGAGCTTTCTCCTTTGTGATTAGAAGCTCTTCCCTGGGACAAAACCAAGCTCTTTTGAGCGACTTTCTTATTAACCTATTTGGATAGCCTCTTTCCAACAACTTGGCTTTCAGTACTTCAGCCTCAATCATATAGACTTCCTTATGTGAACAGTTTCTGCATAATTGCAAACATTGGCCAAAAGGTAAACCATCCCACAATGCTCGTGGGTGATGGCTTTTGTATGCCAGTAGTGTATTCCTTTCTGTTGGTTTCCTGTGAAGCTAGGTGTATAGGACACCGTTGTCATGTTGTATGTTTAGGTCTAGAAAAGCTATGGCAGACTTATGTATTGTGGATGTGAATGTGAAGTGTTTCTGAATGTTGTTAAGATGTACCACAAAATCATTGAAATCAGTCTCACTACCAGACCAAATTAGAAAAAGGTCGTCTATATATCTTTTCCAACATTTAATGTTGGAACTGTAGATATTTGTAATGTCCAGCGCATATGTGTGTTCAACATTATCCATATAGATAATGGTCAAATTTGGTGCAAAAACAGCCCCCATACTGGTCCCAGAGCATTGTAGGTAATAGCTGCCCTCTGATACAAAATAGTTAAATTGAAGGGCAATTCGCAGCAAGGAGATGATGAAAGAGGTTGGAACCTGGATGGGCCTAGTTCTTGTGTCTAGTAGTTTCTCTATTATCTGAATGCCTTCCTCTTGGGGGATGTTAGTGTACAATGATGAGATGTCTAAAGTTGCCAGCCAGTATGTTGCAGTATTATAGGGCATACCATCAACCAAATTAATCATGTACATGCTGTCCCTCACATATGTGTCTTGTTTAGGGACAAACTCTTTGATGAAAAAGTCAATATACCTCCCAATGGGTTCCAAGGTGGAACCACACCCAGATAGAATGTGCCATCCAGGGGGATTAGTGGTCCTCTTGTGGATCTAAGGGAGTGTGTATAGGACAGGGTTTCTTGGGTTTTCAGCATTTAAAAACTCAAATTCTTTTTTACTGATATAGCCCTGATTTGTTCCTTATGTGGAGACTTAAAAGATTTATTTTCTAATGTCTGGCAGCGGATTTCCACCCAATTTTTTATAATGTCTTTCTTCACTGATTTGTTTGCGGATCTCTACATCATAATCTTTCTGGTCTTGGACCACGATTCCACCTCCTTTGTCAGCGGGTTTTAAGATTATGGTTTTGTCATTTTTTTATGCCTCTAATGCTTTGCGTTCTTGTAAAGTAATGTTATATGGTATGAAGCATTTGTTCGTTTTCCAATTATCTAGTTCTCCTAGCACTAGTTTCTCAAAGGTTATTAACTCTGGTGGCATCATCGAGTTAGTGGGGTAAAAGGTGGAGGGCAGTCTAAGGCCTGTGACTGTATCTTGTTGCATGAGTTCCCTGTCTTTAATGAATAAGGGTAATCGTATTTTTCGAAAAAATTGAAAAAGCTGTCTTCAAATTGAAGACGTTGGTATGCTCAGTGATTACATATGACAGCCCCTTACTTAGTAGGGATATTTCCGCTGAAGATAGTATATGTTGTGATAGGTTAAAAATAGGAATTACATCCGTACTATGTGTTCTCTGATCTAGTATGGTTGGGGACCCCACTGGGAGTGCTTTCTCCTCGTCTGGCGTTCCCCTGGGTACTGGTACCATGTCTTTGCTTTGGCCTTGCCACCACACTCTAAAAAAGGCTGGCCTGGATGGTTGTCTGAGCAGCTTGGACCTGGTTGAGCGTCTAAATCCTCAGACCCCCCTGATGATTCTGAGAAAGTGATGGGTTGTTTTCTCCTAAATCTGCTCCACATGTTCTGTCTGTTCTGTGAGCCTACTCTGGTGTAGTAGTCTTCCCTCAAATAGGGGTTGGCCTTTTCTTTGGAAATTATTTTGATGTCCTTGGTGACCTTGTCTGCTTTTTTCTTCAGCTCCAAAGTGTTGAACTCGTCAATTGTTCTGTTTAGAGTGTTTTGGCTTTTGATAACCCGTCACCTCCCAGAACTTCTTTTACTAGTTCCTCTATTTCCTTCAATTCAGCTTTTGCGTACTCTAATGCAGTTTCTACATGTAACACCATCCAGTGGCGTGAGCAGGTAGTAGAAATATGGCTGAAATTGTCTTTGAATTTCGGATCTTCCCGGAAACTACCCAGAACGTTTCTAACTTGCAATCCTTAAAGAATAATGACTGCTTTAAGATATTCAGTTAGCATTCGAGCATGAAGCTCTGTTCTAACATGCTTTTTCTTGGCCTTTTCCAGTTTTTCAATTAATTTTTCTTTGGGGCTCACACTTTTATTTGGTTGAGTGGAAAAAAGGGATGGTCCACTGATGATTTTAGCAATGTATTCGTCGGTGTATAAAGGGGCTTCTCCTTTAGACATTGTAACCCAGGAAACAGAGAATAAACCCTATATTGACATAGGGTATGTGGGAAAATCCAAAGACAGACAGATAGTTCCCTTGAGTTGCAGCCACTGCTCTAAAAGTCGAGAATAAGAGACAAGGGAGACCCTACTCACTCGGAACCAGGGTAATCTCAGTATAAGCAGAAACAACGGTTCCTGTGGAAAATTACAGCAATCTATAATAGTGTTTATGTGCACAATCGCAATACAATGGGTAAAGTTAATGTCGAAAGAAGAAATTATATACACCTCATTTTCTGGTTACAAAAATCAGTATTTATGTAAAAAGAGAGTATACAGTTTTTAAAAAAATACAGCAATAGTGCGCAGTGTCCCCAGTGAACATGGAACCTAAAACATCAGTGACATATTTGTGATATGTGCAATTGGTTTCCAATATTTCATCAGGTCGACCATCTAAAATTATAAAGAATAAGAGCAGCGTCTTTATACAATAATAAGTGCTGATTAATGGTTCGCTTTAGTTTTTTTCGACGGCGTTTCAACCCTTTGTGCAATGAAGGGTCTCTTCAGGACCTAGAGATGTAGGGACATCTGAGATTTAAAGAAAATGAGCAGTGCCCAGCTGGGTTCCATGTGAGTAACCCTTCTTTTCCTCTCACTTCCTTGTGATACACATACATCACGCAGCTGCTCAACCACTGCCTCAGGTATAAGCTCACCCTTGGCTCCCCTATTCAAGTATTATTGCCATCATCAAGGCCACACATTGATAGTTTCTCTTCCAATCTCAGATGTCCCTACCTCTCTAGGTCCTGAAGAGACCCTTCATTGCACAAAGGGTTGAAACGCCGTAGACAAAAACTAAAGCGAACCATTAATCAGCACTTATTATTGTATAAAGACGCTGCTCTTATTCTTTATGATTTTAGATGGGCGACTTTATGAAATATTGAAAATCAATTGCACATATCACAAATATGTCACCAATGTTGTAGGTTCCATGTTCACTGGGCCACTGTACACTATTGCTTTTTTTTTTTTTAAACTATATACTCTCTTTATTTATAAATACTGATTGTTGTAACCAGAAAATGAGGTGCATATAATTTCTTCTCCTTTTGACATTAACTTAACCCATTGCACTGCGATTGTGCACATAAACACTATAATAGATTGCTGTCATTTTCCACAGGAACCGTTGTTTCTGCTTATACCTAGATTACCCTGGTTCCAAGTGCATAGGGTCTCCCTTGTCTCTTATTCTCGATCCTCTATTTAATGGCATCAAATGGGTATCTGTGCAGATGAAGGTGGACCTCATTTGCAGGCCTGCATCTCTTTGGAAACAAAAAGTTAAGGGATACCCCGAAGGAATATCTGCCATCCTGGGAAGGTTATATGGCTGTGTCATTGAAGTCAATGGAAGGCTAGGTGCAGGGCAGCAAAGAAAATTATTACAATGGACTGTATTCTTTATTTGTGCAAGAGCACTTTTTAAGTCAATATTTCACAGAGATTCGGAAACCACAGACCCTATGTGGCCTTGGAAAGAGGCTGATATCTGACTCAGCCTCAGGGTGTCCAAGAAAGTCCAAGGGAGTACAACAAGAATGGTGGATCAGGTAGCAAGAAGAAGGGTAAGAATGTGATCCCCGTAAGGCCATAAACATCTGACAAATGGAAATCATCCTATCCCAGTTCAGGGAAGCAGGAAGGTGGGAGCCAACGGGGCCAGAAGCCCTTTGAGAAGTGTAAGTGCTTTGACTCCAATCAGTCAGACCACAATAAATGAAAGTCCCCATGCACCAGGTAGGCACTCACTAATGGGCATTCCACAGGGATGCCTAGTGTAGCATTAGGGGTATGTATAGCATGTCCTATTATCCCCTAGTTGGGAGATGGACTCACATGATACACTTGTGCTTCTTGAGATTTCTAAGAAGTACTTCCATAGGGTCCTTGTCCCTACTTTGCAGAATACCTGTGCCAGCCAGACCCTGGTGACTGGTATCCACAGAAGAATCCCTGTAGTGGGAGACCTGTTGTTTAAGGAATGTCCTTTAGGTGCGAGGGAGAGAGAACCCTATGGCCATAACCTCACTCAGAATGGAAATGGATGGTTTCTCTTTGAATGGCAGCTGTAGGCTCCAGTTTACTTATAGCTTGCATCCTTGGTCGTGAGTTACCACACTCATAACCAGAGGTTGAGAGCATCCAGGTTGTACTACCATAATTCTCTAAGGGTGCCCATCTCAAAGTTAGGGTACAGGGACCCAAGAGGAAAGTAAGGGGTAGGAGACAGGTGACAACTACAGCGGGAGTGCCAGTGAGCCAGGGAATATCCTCTGATGGGAGAGGACCTGAAGCCTAGCACTGGAGATTCCACTTCTGTCCTGAAGTTGCTATGCACACTGTTAGAGGCAGGTAAAAGAAGACCTAGACCAGAAGAATCTCCTGCTGGCACAGTGTGCCACCACTGATGTGGGCTATGTGTTCATGCTGGAAGTTGAGGACCAGTGTTCACCCTGAGGGAAAACACTCTGAGATGAGAGATTAGTCTCTGGGTGATGCTCCTAAGTTGGTAGGAGTGCAAGTGTCAGAGGACGTCTACAGCATGATGCTGTAACCAACCACTCCGAAGGAACCAGGAAGTCTAAGATGGCTCAGGGAGGTTCCTTAGCCAGTGGCCTAGGGAAAGAAGAGTTCACCCATGGGAGAGAATGTCAGGAGAAGTCTGTATTGCCCTCCCAGGAAACTGTTTGGACCCAGTAGTAAAAGGAGAGAAGTGAGTCTTTGGTTCTGTTTCTGGTTCTGGTCTTGAGGGCCCTGTGGCTCAGGGTACAGAGTGTGTATGGAAGAGTCTGAATGGTGTCCAAACAGTCCTCAGAAACTCAACAATATATCCAACTTCAAGGGACCCTCTCTAGCTTCAACCTTGAACCTTGCCACGCCAAAAGATTTTGAGCTCCAAAAAGTAGTCTCAAGGTAAAAATGTTGACCAAGGCAACCTAATTGGTGTATCTGATCTCCACTCCATTCCCATAGGCGTGAAATCGCATCTAACTTGTGGTCAACCATGAACTGATACTTTTCAAAATGCTTATCTCCAGTTCTCTTAACTGATTTTGGTTGTTTTTGTGTCTTTTTGAACATTACATTTGTCTTTGATTTCCTAAATTTTTCCGAGACCTAACCAGGGTATGTTGGTAAGGGTTCACTCCTCTCTTATTAATAACTTTCTTCTGAGTCACAAACCATTTTTTAACTGAGCATATTCATCCTCTGACTCTTCTAAATCAATATGCACCATAGTGTAACTAAGTTTTTTGGGTTTTTTTACTTTATTTTCCAATTTGTCACATATCAAACTTATACATGCATGGTAGTTCACTGTCGGTTTCAGCATCTTGGAAGCATTAATAAAAAAACAACATACTTGAGCATTGCAAGGCTAACATGTCAATGGTTTTTAGTGTATAAGACTCAGCAGATCTATAAAATCACAGTCCCGTAGGCCTCTCCCATTCCCTAGTTGTGGCCGCCATCTGACAATCGCCCAACCCTGGAGGCAACAGACATAAAAAGGCTAATCATTCGAGAGGTCGCTTGCATGGTAGGGGTGATGAATACAGGCCCCAGCTAGGCCCGCAGGACACAAGGGTTCGCTCTCCTGTAATGGAATCTATAAGGAAGTTGGCACGGAAACTGCAAAGTACAAAGACAGCATTTATTAACCCTTAAGGGTGGTCCTACAATCCACACAACACTCTTCAGTATTGCATAGAGTAGCACAAAGAACTTGCGTACACAGTCCCCTTTTATACACAACAGAGGGGCTCATAAGTGGGTGGATACAACATGAAGCCGAAGAACATTACCATTTATGGTCATTTTCGATACTGAATCAATATGTGGGCGGAGCTAACACACTCCTTGAGCCCGCGAGGACATGGTCAAGCAAGGCTAACTGATAACAGATGTGGTCAAGTCTGGGCATGTGCCAGATGAACAAAGGAGCTATTTATAGACTGTTACTAGGCAGATTACAAGAGCAACTAACACAGAGGTTGGACTCTTCTCGTGGGGAACACGCGGAAGCATAACAATACAAAATGGAGTCCAAACTTCGGTCAACATAACAGAGAAAACATAATCTATAAGAGGGGAATTAATGTCTTTAGTAAATGCTTAATCACATCGTTGTTTCAATTTACAACAGACGACCCTTTCAGCATTTACTGAAGACATCCGGCTTGTTAGAATAATCATCATATATATCAATTATCATCATCTCTTCTACTTCCTTAGCTAAACGTTTCTGATAAGTGACATTGGCAATAGCTTTCTTATCGGGGATACAAAATGATACACATGATGAGCAGAGTAAAGGACCACACTGAATGCAGATACAGCATGAAAACAGAACCGCTACAATAATGCAGAGACCAGTTAGAACCTTCCACCCCCAGGCAGTAATTAACGCCCAAAACCATCTAGAAAAGGACCAAGTGCCGTTTTCTGTATGGATCTCAGCTGCAATTTTATGCAGTTTATTGATGGCATTATAAACTGATGGCGTATGATCAGGGATGAACACACAACAGCTACTTCCAATAATTTTACATGCTCCTCCTCTGTCAGCTAGCATAACGTCTAATACCATACGATTCTGCAATGCAACAATTCTAGTAATCTGTAATTCCTCCGTAAGATTCCCAAGAGCAGCAGCAGTCTGATTTGTCACCGCTTCTACCACTCTTGTTAACCTTCGGATCTTCCTACTGTTCAGGGCAGCTCCAACAAAGAAAAACAGTCCTAAGTTAAAATCAATATACTGTTGCAGACTGGTATCAGTCTGATCTACATCATCAATTGATAAAGTACGTTTATACCTATTTACAGTCACATTATTCAATAATTTCAGATCCTTATGATAAGATGCGGGTGCTAGGAATACAGGAGGTAATAGAAATGATACATAGCATACCCCAGACCACCCAGCCGGCAGACGGTAGTAACCTTTATTTCCACACACAAAATACGTATTATGGGAGGCCAAGAAGGTACTATTGTTCAACCCATCAATATTCAAAACAGTAATACAATCACTAACACCAACAGGAATAAAACCCACACTCTGGACACACAGGTCCGCTTGAGCTTGTGCTACTTGAATTACAAACTTGTCCTTTCCCACAGTGTCTCTTGTGTTCGTAAAGATGTAGGGAATGGATTCATTGTCTGGTCGGTACTCTTCCCACTCCCAAATTGTCCCATTCGCTTGTGGATACCCATTTTTGTCTTGATGGCATTCTTTATTGAGTCTGAAGAGCAATCGTCCCACTGTTGGTTTCCGAGTAGCAAAAAGCAAAGTATACCATGCTCTACAAGAGCCATTATGAGAGAAAGGAAGCGGTATAAATGGCGTTCCTCCTTTCTTCTGATGAGCTGGCATCATCCCACATATCCAACAGTTCGTAGCATTCGTAGCAACGTGGGTATGATGCAGCATCTGGATGAAAGTGTTATTCAAGTAAGATTGTCGATGCTTCAACTCTTGATACGGTAATGTATAAAAGTAGTGCTCCTCAGGCACCGGAGTTGTCAATACAAGAATCTTCCGAGCGGGAGTTACATCCTCCACGAACCATGTGGTTATCCCAACAATGGCTACTGTCAACATGAACCCTAATGCACAAAGGATTTTCTTTTTCTCCATATCAAAACAAAAATAAAACCCAATATCTTCCTGAAACTAGAAGTCTGTCAGAACTCTTCCCCTTGGGCAGCGGTTGATTTCTTCACCAGCGGGCCAAGACGGGTGTCGCTACACTAATGCAGGGCTGATCCCCCCCCCTTGCCTCATCGGCTCTCCGTTTCACCAACCCAAGGGCCGTTCTGACAGCATGTCCCGGTACTGGAAAACTCACTTCCTTGGTCGAAGATGATATCGCCTTCCTCCAGGAGTCGCGTGGTCCGGAAAGAGCTCCTCAGTGGCATTTGGCTCCGCAGCACGGCCTGTCTCTGCAGCCAAAATTTCTCGTTGATCGGTCAGCACGGCAGGTTCCACCAATCCGGGCGGCACCTTCCTACAGTGCAGAGAGTGGATCCAATTCTTTCGGTTGGAGACTCGCACAGCCGTCCTCGTTGCGAGGAGGACCTGCTCAGGGCCCACCCATCTCGGTTCCAAGCTGTTCGTCCTGTCGAAAACTTTCACCATGACATGGTCACCAGGCCGGAGACCATGTCCTTCACCGGTAGACCGATCAGGGAGCGCCTCTCGGACCTGTTGATGAATAGAAACCAAGTTATCCGTTAACTGTGCCAGATAATCGCTCATCATTACACAAGGTACATCATACACAGCCTTAGGTCTTGGTGGACCCCAAATATTCATTGGGCATCCGAAAACGATTTCATAAGGTGTAAGGCCAGTTCGAGAGTGTGGTACCGATCTAATTGACAATAACGCCAGTGGCAGAGCGTCTGGCCAAGTCAAAGACGTCGAAGCTTGAATCTTAGCGATCTTAAGCTTCAGTGTACCATTATACTTCTCGACTAGGCCTGCAGACTGAGGGCGAAACACGGCGTGGAACTTCTGAGTGATGCCTAGGCCCTTCAAGACATATTTTATAACATCCGCTACAAAGTGAGGGCCATTATCACTCCACAGAAGTCTACAAACGCCATATCGAGGGAAGAACTCTTTCAGCAGCAACTTCGCAGTAGTCATTGCAGTATTGTCTTTCGTAGGGTACGCTTCAACCCATTTGCTGAAAGCACAGACCACTACTAGGACATACTTCAGATTATTACAGCGCTCCAGTTGGATATAATCCATCTGCAGAACCTCAAAGGGTGCAGTGGGTGTCACAAATCCTCCTGCTGGAGTTCGAGTACCTTTTCCTGGGTTATACCTCAGGCAGATCATACAGGTCTGCACCACCCTCTTTGCTGTGCTAGCAATCTCTGGATGCTCCCAAACTTGGGTAAGCAATTTCACAATTGCGGAAGCTCCAACATGTGCTAGCCCATGTGCCATCTGAACCATAGGCTGTACAAAAGCCGTGGGTAATTTCCATCTATCCATCTGCTTATTTCTCCAGCAACCCTCGTCATCCAGTTCTCCCTCGCTAGCCCATTGTTCCCGCTCTTTGTCAGAAGCGGTCCTTTGCATTTCTCGCACTTCCTCCTTCGCATCATGCCATCTCTCCACCTGTGACTTCACTACATACATGGCAGTAGTACCGGGCTGCATCGCAGTCTCCCGTGCTACTCGATCCGCTAACGCATTCCCTTCTCCTACTTTATCAACTACTTTCCTATGGGCGCTACACTTAACAATGGCAATTTTCTTTGGGTATGTCAATGCAGTTAAAAGGTTATGAACTAACTCTCCATGCATTATCTGTACTCCATGTGACGTTAAAAACCCTCTCTCCTTCCAGAGTAGGCCGAAGTCATGCGCTACTCCGAAGGCATAGCGGCTATCTGTATAAACATTCACACATAGTCCTGTACTGAGCTCACATGCTCGTGTTAATGCTATCAGTTCCGCTGCTTGAGCTGATTTCTGTGGTATGCGTGCTGTCTCCACTATCGTTTGCAATGTGGTAATCGCATACGCTGCTGAAGTCGTACCATCTGGTAGCTTCAGGCATGATCCATCCACCCACAGTTCTCCATCTACATCTGGAAAGGGCGTATCCTGGAGATCAATACGACCCTTTGTTTGTTCCTCAGTCACGAGAATACAATCATGCGCTTTCCGCGCCTCAGGCTGGGTCTCGGGGTATGGCAACAATGTTGCCGGGTTTAACGTTACACACCTTTTTAACGTAATATGAGGAGCCAAAAGCGTCAACTCATATCCCGTTAAACGGGCACTGGTCAAATGCTGCGTCTTTGATTAAGCAGGGCATCAACAGCATGGGGGACTAATACCAACAGCTTATGAGATAACACAATTCCCTCGCTTTGGCGTATTGACACAGCTGTCGCCGCAACCGAGCGAAAACACCCCGGTAATGCTCGGGCGACAGGATCAAGTACAGCCGAAAAATATGCACAAGGGCGCTGCTTATCGCCGTGCATCTGCACTAAAACTGACAATGCACATCCATCTTTCTCATGCACATACAACGAAAAGGGTTTTGCATAATCAGGGGTCCCTAACACTGGTGCTGAACAAAGGGCCTGTCGTAGTTGCTGAAAAGCAGTATCACACTCATCTGACCAAGGGATTGGGATAGGCGTGTCCTTTGTCAAGAGGGCTAATAATGGCTTAGCTATGTGCGAAAACCCCAATATCCACTGTCTACAAAAAGAAACAAGACCCAAAAATGCACGCACATCCTTCTGTGTGGACGGTCTCGGTGTATCCAGAATTACTTGGATACGATCCGGTGTGAGTGCACGTCCCTCCTTAGACAAAAGGTGACCCAAATAAGTCACCTTTGGTCTACAAAATTGCAATTTCTTCCTAGATACCTTATGATTGTGGGATGCTAAAAAGGAAAGTAAGGATAACGTACTTTTCTCACACAACTCCAGGGTGTCAGCCGCCAGCAAGATGTCATCGACATATTGAATGAGGGCGACACCCTCGAGCAGAGCAAAGGAATCCAATTGTCGTTTCAAAGCCTGACTGTAAATGCTAGGGCTTTCTGTGTAGCCCTGGGGAATCCTACAGAAACGATAAGATCTATTATTCAATGTAAACCCAAAAAGATATCGGCTATCAGGGTGAATGGGAATGGGAAAGAAAGCATTCTTCAAATCAATCACTGAGAACACGGTCGCCGTAGGCGGGACCAAAGTAAGCAACGTCGTGATATCGGAAACCACTGGGTATTGAGGTATCACGATCTTGTTCACTTCTCTCAAATCAATTATAAACCGATAAACTCTGGCATCCGTATCCTTTTTCAGTATGGGAAGAATCGGACTGTTACAAATGTTATAGGGGACTTCCTCCACTACCCCTACCGCTATCAAATCCTGCACTATCTGTGTGAGAGCCTCCTCACCCTCCTGGGAAATACGGTACTGTGGGAGGCGTGGTAACACCGCCCCCTCCTGGACGCTAATGTGGACCGGCGGAATCACCATTTGTCCCACATCAGTATCCGAAGTTGCCCACAAAGCATGAGGGAGGGTAGCTAACAGCGCATCCTCTGACATCGTACACATCCGTTCAGATCGGGGGTAATTGTCATTCAATATTACCCGCACACCAGCAGGGGAGCAACGGATCGTAGCCCTAAAGTGCTTTAACATATCAAGACCCATAATGTTGTCCGGTGTGTACGGGGCAAGCAGAAACGGACAGGGTGCAGAAAAAGAATCAACCTTAAACATGAGGGGCTGTGAAAGAGGGCTTCGGGAGAGCGTTCCGTCAAACCCTACCGATGTGACCATTAAGCCGGATGGGGGAGCCCCCGGAACCAATTGCTTAGATAGCGCACTACGTGTCGCTCCAGTATCCACTAGGAACTGATCAGTAGAGCCCAAAACCTCAGCCGATACATAAGGGCCCTTCTGATCGACCGGCACCTCAACTGATTCTAACCCCCATCCAACGCAATCCTATGCATGCTGAGAGTCATGGTACCCCGACCGGTCAATTCCTGATGCTTGATACTGATGCTGGCGATCGAAAACATTTGATCTATCTCGGTGCTGTCCAGCAGAGTCAAAACGAGCCTGTTCGTTAGAATTCCCTCGAAAGTTCGAGAAACCCCCTCTACCTCGCGGGCCACCAGAGGTATGCCCCTGACGCGATGCATGCAACACCGGGCAGTCCCTAGCCCAATGACCCAATTGCTTACAATACGCACATTGGTTCCTATTTAAATCAGATCGGCCCGAGGGAGGACCATAAGATCCTCCCCTACCTCTATTACTACCCCGCCGGGGCGGGCCATAGACTTGTGCCAACATCACCTTTGTTTTCAGATCTTTCGATTTCTTTTCCTCCTGGCCCTTTGCTTCTTGCTCCTGACGCTCATAATACTGGGCGATAGTCAGGAGGGCTGTCGGTGTAGCGGAGGACCAAGAACTTTCACTCGCTTTTAGACGGGCCGCAACTGCCGGCAGCAGATTAGCCACATATTTATCCGCAAAAAGGTGGCGGCCCGTATCGTCAGTAAGCGACTGGCCACTAAAATCATGAAACGTCTCCTCAAAGCGCGTAAAAAAGTCTGCAACTGACTCGTCAACTTTCTGTTTACATGCAGCTAACATATTCCAGTCAATCTTTTTAGGGGGGATAAGTGTCTTCAACTTAGCCACAATAGCAGCGGGGAGATCTAAAATATTCTGGGGCGGTTTCTGCGCGGGCTTCCGTTCCCTATCCTCATCCTCAAGGTCAGACCACCGAGCCTTAAAAGTGGCAACATCATCTACCTTTCGCACAGATCGCCACATGTCCGGTGGTAGAATAAGCCCAAAGAACAAATCTATATCTGCTAGAGTCATAACGCAAGAATTCAAGGCCCCCTCGACTTCTTCATAGAAGGCCGCTGGATTCTTGCGGGGGTCAGGCAGCGCATTCTTTAATGCCATCACATCAGCTCTATGCCACGGAGTATAAACCCAATTATACACAAAATATCCCTTAGCATCGGCGGAGGTAATGTCCGAGCTAGTCCCCGCTCCTCTAGGAGGAACATACAAAGGCGCCGCCTCGCGCATTGGCTTAGCATGCACTAGATCGCTCTTATCTGATTGAGAGGTGGATGAGTGGCCTTCTGCGGTACACGAATCCGACTGCGTCTCCTCCCCTGCTCGTTGGCGCGCTTTTTCTCTATGGGCCAGCACCGCGTCCCGCAAGGCGAATAGCCGCCGAGCCGTATCAGGAGCCTTAGAGGGAGAAAAAACACCATCATGCAATGCTTTAGCATCCGATGTCACTTCTTCAGGCTCAAAGACACTAGAATATTTCCGAAAAGCAGCAATCACTTCCTCAGCGAAATGACTCAAAAAATACAATCTCTCTCTATCCTGCCACGACCCCCAAGTATGGAACAATTCGTCCACGGACACCTTACCCTTAAGTGCACGGAAGGAAATTTGCCGAAGCTCAGCCATATGCTCAGCCGATAACATGGACCGCGTATCTACCTTACCCGGACCCGGGACAGAATCTTGCGGCCTCGGAGCAGATGCGCCAACATAAGGGGGCGGAGAGCGATCTAGTAAATAAAAATCATCATCAA
This sequence comes from Triturus cristatus, assembly GCF_964204655.1. NCBI lineage: Eukaryota > Metazoa > Chordata > Amphibia > Caudata > Salamandridae > Triturus > Triturus cristatus. The sequence continues at coordinate 228,177,451 of NC_140593.1, forward strand.
GATTATTAAGGACAGGATAGAGTGGCTGCCGAACAGCATATTGACCCGAAACTTGTAGCCTACGCTCCTTCTCTTGCCTGTCCGTCTGCTCTCTGTCCTCCCGACGCTTCGCTTCCTGTGCTCGCACATGATCATTCTTCCGTTGTTCTTTATCAAACAGCGCTTTCTCACGCTTCTCTCGCTCACGCACCTCCTTCACCCACAACCGTACACACTCAAACATATCCTGACGAGCACGCCGCTTACACATACACTGTTCCACATACTCAATCTTACGTATATCAAACGATCCATACAAAGGCCATCGTAACTCAGGATCTTTTTTTGTATATTTCCTCCATACTGTGCTGTACATTATGGAAGAAAGACCATGCTTCACATACATATCCCTATTAGGAGTCCCCTCTGGGGGAGCTGGAGCAGATTCCTCGAGGTTCAACCGGTTCCCAAGACAGCAGCACCACTTACGGAGTGCGCTGAAAGCAGGCATGCTCAGAAATAATGCAAAATATGCAATATTATAAAAAAAAAATGGCACTTAATCGTTGCGCCGTTCAAAGTTACACGGCTCCGGAGAAATCTCTCCACATTACCTGCCTATATGTGTTGCAACGCATATATTTCCACAAAGAGAAATACAAAATACGACTAGTCATCGCAAATCAAACTCAAATAGCCGGACCAGGCTTCAAAAAACTCGGAGCAAGTACCGTACACCGGTTCTTACCAATCAAGAGTCCAGATTCCAACTGCCAAGCTCCACAATCGCCCAAACGGCTTTCACGGCAAGACCGACAGAAGAGGTCTCAGTCGAGGACCGGCGCCACCCAGACGGTCAGCTCGGAAGGGAAGGAAGAAAAACCTCGGGATGCCAGGGCTAAGACGCCGCTGGCAGTGATCACGTCCCCGGCCAAATTCCTCACCTTCGTCGCGACCAGTCCTTCGAGCATCCGAGTCGCCGATGAGCCCCACGTGACGGGCGCCAATTGATGAATACAGGCCCCAGCTAGGCCCGCAGGACACAAGGGTTCGCTCTCCTGTAATGGAATCTATAAGGAAGTTGGCACGGAAACTGCAAAGTACAAAGACAGCATTTATTAACCCTTAAGGGTGGTCCTACAATCCACACAACACTCTTCAGTATTGCATAGAGTAGCACAAAGAACTTGCGTACACAGTCCCCTTTTATACACAACAGAGGGGCTCATAAGTGGGTGGATACAACATGAAGCCGAAGAACATTACCATTTATGGTCATTTTCGATACTGAATCAATATGTGGGCGGAGCTAACACACTCCTTGAGCCCGCGAGGACATGGTCAAGCAAGGCTAACTGATAACAGATGTGGTCAAGTCTGGGCATGTGCCAGATGAACAAAGGAGCTATTTATAGACTGTTACTAGGCAGATTACAAGAGCAACTAACACAGAGGTTGGACTCTTCTCGTGGGGAACACGCGGAAGCATAACAATACAAAATGGAGTCCAAACTTCGGTCAACATAACAGAGAAAACATAATCTATAAGAGGGGAATTAATGTCTTTAGTAAATGCTTAATCACATCGTTGTTTCAATTTACAACAGGGGGCTTTAGGGATATGCATCACAATATAAAAGGAAGGAGATCTGTCACCCCACAGCCTCCGGGACGATGCCCCGCTCCAATTGAAAGTTGGAGGTCTGCCGTAAAGCCTCCACATAGGATCGGTAGGGGCCCCATATGTCTTTAGGGCGGGAAGAGCTAGGCATAATGCTGGCATAAACCTCGCTGTTAGTGTTACAGTAGGCCAAGCTGCGCAGCCAATTTTGCAGAGTAGGACCTGACTTGCGGCTCCATAGTATAGCTATTTCTCTTTTGGCCAGCAGCAGGCCGAGGGAAGCAAATCTTCTAATCTTTTTAGTGAAGTTGACCGTATTGCCCAGTAAAGCCACTTCAGGTGTAGGGATGAGGGACAATTTAGTCATGTCTCCTAGTGTACTTTGTATCTGTTGCCAGTAGGCCTGGATCTTGGGGCAATTCCATGTGAGGTGTGCAAAATCCACATGTGGCGCCGTGCACTTCTGACAATTATGCGATCTGGACGGATCTAATCTGTGTGCTTTGGCAGGAATGAAGTAAATTCGATGTAAGAACTTGAAATGAAGAAGTTTATGCCTGCTGTTGAGAGAGACTTCCTTTGTTACTGCGCAACACTTAGGTCATCCCATTACGGACGAGCAGTGGGCTAAGTCGGCCTCCCATTCTTTGCGGACCTTGTCATTGTTCACTGGCCTCATACTAGCACATATTTTATATAGTTTAGATATTAGATGAGCACTATTAGCGCTTTCGATAATCAACGTTAGAGGAGTGAACGATTCAGGTTCAATGGGAAGTTAGGCAGTGTGGCGCAAAGAGCCGAACAGATTTGGCCCAGCACGAAGCTGTCAAAAAAGGTTGCGTCTTGGAAACGGGCGTTTTCTGATACCGAGAATATGTGCCCCTCTGGGTATAGATCTCCCAGTTTGGTAATATCAAATTTGGCTGAGGTGCGATGTACCACATTTTCACCGGCTATTGGCAGCCAGCGAGCATTGGGGATAGGTAAGGCAGAGGAATATAATGTGGTGGTGCCAGTAAGCCGCCTAAGCTTTTCCAGGGCCCTATTGGTGGTGGAAACCGTCTGTATGTCATTAGGGTCTCTTGGAAAGTCCCTGGGCAGCAGTGTGGACAGACGCTCAGGCAGGACAAAATCCGCCTTTGGGCCTAGAAATGGGATCCTGGCGTCCAGATGAAACCATGCTTAGGCATAGCAGCATTGGGCCACTAAATAGTACAATTGTAGATCCGGGACTCCATACCCCCTCTCTCGTATGGGAGGGTGAGCACTTGCCAACGAATGCATGCCCGCTTGCCGCCCCAGACCAATCTGATTAGGTGTGTGCGCGCAAAGTCAAGAAAAACTGATCGGAAGGGGTATGGGGATATTATTAAAAATATATAAGAATTTGGGGAGCACTACAATCTTAAGAACCGCAACTCTGCTGGCAATTGACAATGTTAAACGCAGTCATCTCTCCACTTGGGCCTCGAGGGTGCTGACTGCTTGCCCATAATTCAAGCGGAGGATCTGGGTAGTGTCTAGGGGAATATGGATGCCCAGATACTTGACCGAGTCAGAGCACCACTCCAGGGGAAACTCGCATTCCCATGGAACCGTACTGGATGTTAAAGGAAAGATCACCGACTTATGTCAATTAATACCCAGGCCATAGAAACTGACAAATCTGAGAATTTCTCTAATGAGCGGCTCCAAATGTACCTGGGATCTCTGACATAGAGTATAGTGTCATCCGCGTAGAGCGAGACCAGGAGGGGGCCAGTGTTAAATTGCAAACCTCTCTGTAAATGCCGTTCCTGAAAATGGCAGATTAACGGGTCCATGGTCAGGATAAACAATAGAGACGGTACAACCCTGACATGTGCCGCAGGAAAGTGTGAAGGGTCGAGATAGAGTGCCGTTCAGACGCAGTCGCGCCGTGGACCGACTGTATAGTAATGCGGTGACAGCTATAAATCCCATGGATCACTCCAAAGAATCAAAGGCCTTTTCCACGTCTAACAGGATTGCGGCAGCCGGGACCTCCGGGTTAATTCAGTGGAGGACAGAAAAGAGTGTCCTAAGATTTAATGAGGTGGACCGGTGAGGGACTAAGCCCGATTGGGCCGGAGATATAATAAATTCCATCAACTGGGAGAGGCGATTGGTGATGATTTTAGCTAAGATTTTATAATCTAAGTTTAGTAAGGACAGTGGTCTGTAGGATCTGCATAAGGACGGATCTTTGCCAGGTTTGGGGAGGTGTATAACGACCACTTCCGGAAGCGTGGGGGACAGTATCTGTTTCTCGAGGGCATCTGCATAAACCTCAATTAACTGCGGCACCAGTAGATCCTTGTATGCCTTGTAAAAGTCCCCCGTAAAGCCGTCCAACCCGGGGGCCGAGGAGCAGTGGAGGGTATCAATGGCTCCAAGGACATCAGCCTCGGATATTGGTTCTGGTAAGAAGTCCTGCATATCTTTTTCAAGATAGATCAGTGCAATCTCAGACAGATAGGCTTCCTGTGCGAGGGGTCACTCCCTACTTTAGTAGTGTATAGGGCCGTGAAATAATCAAGAATTTGTCGCGAATCTCTGAGGTGGAGGCGAGTGGCTGATTCGTGGAAGAGCGCAGCACGGTGATGTAGGCTTTGCTGTATGGGGGCCGAAGCGCCTGCGCAAGCACCCTGCCAGTTCGCTCTCCCTCACCATACCGCCTGGCAGTCTGTTACTTGCCTAAGTATAATATCTCACGGTCCGCTGTCTCCCTGAATTCAATTAGGAGGGCCAAGCACCGATCCGCCATCCCTGGGTCGGAAGAGTGAAGCGTTGTGTTATCTAAGTCCGCGAGGTCGCTTTCAATGCGTAACAGTGTGTTACGAAGATCCTTAAGTACTCCGGCATGTTAGGCAATGCAGACATCCCTGTGTAGGCTCTGAAACCCTCCCAGAGTACTGCCCATGTTTTGACTGAACCAGTGTTAATGGAGAAGTAGTCTTCAATGGCTTTGCGCACTTCTGCATTAAAAAGATCATCGTTGAAGGCGTGGCTCGGGAACCGCTGTTGCCGCTCATATTCCTCCGTACAAGGGACCCTCAGGTGAAGCATTACAGGCGAATGGTCAGAATACGTCCTTGATATAGTGACAGGAACCAGCCAGAAATGCCAGGGGAGACCAGCCAAAAGTCGATTCTAGTCCAGGTGTTATGTTGGCCAGAATAATGTGTGTAGCCTGTGAGGGCTGGATTGCGCAGGTGCCAGATATCTATAAGCGATGGCTGCTCACAAAGGTCTAAGAGAGCGCAGCGTGCCCGTGGTTTTGGGTCTGGAGCTATCCAATCTGGAGTTAAGGAGCAGGTTGAAATCTCCCCCCACCAATAGCAAACTGGGCTCTAATCGTACTAGCTGGGCATGCAGTGAGTGAAAAAAGTCAAGGGAATCAGTGTTCGGGGCATACATACATACAAGTGCAGTACTGTGTCCCATAAGGGACCCTGTGACGACGATGATGTTTCTACTCTCACTGTCCGTATGACGGAGCCGGGGCTGAAAGGGACCCTTTTATGGATAAGGATGGCCGCGCCCCTTGCATAATTGCTGTGATTGGCAAAATACCTGTGTGCTCCCCAAATAGCAGCAAAGCGGGCAGAGTCTGATTTGGGTAAATGCTTTTACTGCAAATAAGCAATGTCCACGTTGTGTCTAAGTAGATAATGCACCACCGGCTTTTTCTTGCGATTGTCATTAGGACCCCTGACATTCCAGGACATCAGGGATAAGCCAGAGGGACCATCAACGTTACCCAGCTGAGCCTTCAGAACGACGTGTCAAGAATGTCATATACAAACAGTGGAAAGGAAAAAACTGCGACAGTGAACATTGCTGCAAACAACTCTCAATGTTTAAATATGATTGTCCCCCCCTCTCCCCTACCCAACCTCACTACGACCAAAGCAAGGCAGTTCCATAACCAATAGCAGAACGTGAAGTACCAATTGACTTTACACTGGAATGCGAAACCCTTAGAACGGTCCATCCATAAGATCAAGAACAAACCCAAGGTATACACCGTGAGGGGTGGAAACACCTGGAAGGGTATAGCACACCATATTTTAAACCCAGATTTGAGAGTGGCCTTGACCCCATTATATTTACGGCGGGCATCTTGCACCATAACAGTAAAGTCCAGGTAAAAGGATAGTTTAGAGCCCTGCCATGTGATGTCCCCTCGTTCCCTTGTGAGGCGCAGTGCTGTGTCGCGGTCTCGAAAGTTCATAATACATGCAATAATGGGCCTAGGGTCGGCATCCGGGATTAGGCCGGGGCCCCAGGGACCGTTGTGCGCGCTCTGTCATGAACCCATGGGTGAAGGACTTCTTTCCGAACAGGTCAGTCAGCAAAGTCTTGACAAAGAGGTCCATTCGGCCTGTGGCGGTGGTCTCTGGCACTCACAGAATGCAGATGTTATTGTGCCTGCTTCGCGCTTCAAGGTCCTCATTCTTGAATGCCACCTCCTTGAGGATGCGCTCGACATGCTCTAATCTTTTTAGGGACTGTGCAGTGCCATCCTCGATGTCTGAAATGTGCGCCTCGGCCACATCCAGGCATCTGTCATGTACTTGGATTTTGGCACCCAGGCTAGCCAGACTCTTGTTGAGTGCGTCAAACCGCCCGTCTAGCGCCCTGAAGCCAGCTCTCATCTCCTGTATCATTGATGTGGACAAGGCGGGGAGGTCGTCCTCATGATCCGCATCCTGTGCGCCCTCCGCCATGCCGGAGCTTTCCTCAGAAGCCTTATCTACTAGCTTTTCGAAGGGGAGGGTCTTCTGTTTGGGGTCTTTGTGGCCCATGCTGCGGAGCCGCAGCACAAGTGGAATAGTGAAAAAGCAAAGCAGTCACGCACTATGAGAGCGCTGGACCAGGCCCGAAGCGGCGATGGAGCAATGTGGGGAGCAGTGCAAAGGTTCAGGGTGCCAGTAGTGTGAGCGGCGTCCGCACCTGGGTGGCTTGGTATGAATGGCTGTGGACTCCAGGGAGCGGATGCAGAAAACCAGGCACTCGGATATGGTGCCGCAGGCAGGCCTCAGTCACACTTGTCAGGCCGCACTGGTCTAGCAGCAGGTTTGGGGAGAGCCGATTGTAGATGGGGCCTGGGGCGTAGGTCCTCGCCCCCTCTAGGCCGATGTGTAGTCCCAGTGTCTTTGTCAGGCAGTGACCCAGCCCATGTCGAAATGCACCAGTAAGAGCTGGCCCCCCGAGGCAGCGTGTAGTAGGCCAGCGGCAGACAGCTAACCAGGCGTAGAGGGTTAAGCGGAGGCCAGAGGCAGGATAGGGTGTGTGCCCACACTGTGAGGAGATGACGGTCAGCGGCAGGTTTGCGGGGCCTCCTGAGCCATTATGAGCCAGGTAATGGGCCGCTGGCTCTCAGGCCATGTAACTGAGGGGCTAAAGGGAGAAGGCGCTGCGTCACGGGGCAGCCAGGCGCGGCAGGCAGCGGGTCGATACCAGCCCATCTCCCCCCCCAGACCCCACACATGCCCGCGACCGGGTGGGCACCTCCCAGGCTCACAAGCGGGCCCTGTCCCCGCGTGGCCTCCGGGAAAGGGCGGGCGCGAGGACCTAGGATCAGGTGCAGCAGAGTGTGGCCGCTCCCCAGCCGAGCCGATAGTTAACCGGGGGGGGGGGAGTCACCGCTGCCAACCTACGCCCAGCCCACTCACCGCAACAACGGGCCCCGGCTCATATCGGACACCCTCCTCCTTAGTCTTCTTCCTCAGGCCCGCCTGTGTATGGAAGGTGCAGTTTCTCGCTGTTCTTCGCTCCGCCCCTCCATCCGCCGAGTGCTGTAGATCGTTGCCGGTGGCACCTTTCTGCAACTGAGTCAGCTCGCCATCCTCAATTGGTTGTCAGCACTCCAGCGCTGTCGAGCCTGTTGCGATTGCTGCAGCAATCACTGGGGATAATGCAGGTAAGCTGGGACGTATGACGGAGCTTCAACACTAAGCGGCCATCTTGGTCGCTGGCTTGGCCACGCCCCCTAGTGTGACTAAGTTCACAGGGTCAAGTTATGTACATTAAACGCCTCTTAGTGCCTGATTATGAGTAGGTTGTTAAATATCTAATCTGATAAAAATCTGAAACTGATGTGTTCGGATTTTTTCAAATGTAATCATTATCGCCTGTTATGACTTTTTTGGTAATTGGAATGCAGATTTTGCTGCTTTCTGCACCAAAATCCACATGGTCTGGTAAGTAGTGGGTCTTAAACCCTTCTTAAATTCTGGCAAGTTTGACCTACCTAAACTTAGGAAGGGTACGATCGTTGGCACACCTTAAAATTACCGGGTGTGATAAACATCACACCAACTGACATTGACATCGTTGCGCAAACAGGTATTGTGCATTTGTCAGAATTTAACAGTCCACTTATAACCAGACCCTTAGTAGGCAGTACAGTGAAGTTGCTTTGTTGGGATAGTTGAAGTAAACATGGAGACTACTGGCATAACGACCCAGTAGTCTTCAAAGCTACTGTATCACAGTTCTCATCTGAACTCTCAGTATGATTCATCCACTCAAATTGTCTATTACCCCTCCTTCTCCAGTTGATTGTCAATTCCAAAAGGACACTGCGGCCGACCCTTATTTGCCATAATGTTCTCACAAAAATATCAATTATGCTCTTGCTAAGGCACAAGTGTAAATTTCCATCCCCTGCTTACAAAAGGACAGGCATTCGCCAATTTACTAACAGGATCTCGTAAATACGAAGATAAGTGCATGACATGTAATGACTAACCTAATACCTCTAGTTAGTGTGGCCCTAAGCACTTTGTTTCCACCTAATTCATACTTGTAGTATTGTCTCAATTATTGTTATGGTACAATGGCAGCCCCAGGTGCTGAAGCCAGAGATTAATTTTGAAGTTGCCATTGGATGATTGATTACCTTCAGTACATGGTTCACATGGCTGCTGTAGAGAAAGTCAAGTACAGAAAACCGTTCTCTCGCTCTGACATAGGCACCTTGATAGTAGCAAATGCACATGTCTTCAGCTTGGAAAGCTACTAACTTAGAACAATGCGTATCGCTCAGTTTGTGGTTATTGAAATTGGCCAAACAGGGATTCCAGCTTTGCAACAGGTTATGTGAACCGTTTTATGTTTGTGTTTCACTTCTTGTCAGACATCATGTTTCATATAGGGATTTAGGTACATTAAAGCTATCGTCCTAGCCTATTGGTATAGTGGAATATCCTTTTGGAGCAGGCTTATCGACATTTACAGGCATCCATAATGCCTCATCCTTGCCTCTGGTCTCCAGTCCTTCTTTCTTGAATTCCAGGTTGTTTTGTACCCATCTGTTCATATTTTGGTTTCGGTTTTCACTAGCACTACCCTTCAAATATTTCATACTCCTTATTAAAGGATCTAGATTTACATAACCGAGTTACATTTCCTTTCTTCGTTATTAGGCTTGATGGATATTATCAACCATAAACACGTGGAAACTGTTTATACTATGAAATCTATTGCACTAGAAACTATTCTCCTAACTTGTTGAAGATTGCATTCATTGATGCTGTAGGAACTTTGTGATCCAATGTATTGGATACAGAAGCACTAAGGGCTCAATGGCATTGGCAGCCATTGTGTTAGTGACCCAAATAGTAATTCTTCATAAGAATAGACATTATGCGAACAGCTCTACCTAAGGCGTTTCAGTGTACTCCTTTGCAAAAACAGATGTTCAGGAATAGCTCTCCTCTTCCTCAGTCTACAAACCCTATTGAATTTTCATTTAATCCCATATTGTTTAGATTGAAGAACATTACAAAATGTATTTTTGAAACCTACACTAATCAACTCGATGCATTTATATCTTTATTTGTATCTTTATCATTTATGCTCTAGATCACATTTAAACAGATATAAAGATGCTAATCCACTTGAGAAAAAGTGAGGTGCTGTTTTTGAAATGGCTGAAGATTGTGTCAACCATTAAAATGTCTCGATACTAAAGGCATGAGTTCCCCAAAAAGTGTTCTCAAAGACAATCACGGAAGGTTTCCAGGTGCAAAGTAGACATTTCTACCCAGTATGTAGTATTCAAGGTGCATTGCCCAAATGGTAGGACCAACGACCGGTAAGGCTCAGGCACCACACCTAGGGCCTCATTATGATGTCAGACGGTAGTACGCCGACCGCTGGTCGGAGGCCTACCGAATGACATGGCAGGTTTACAGTCAGACCGCCGAATTACAATGTTGGCGGTCGGAGTGTAAACCTGTCTGACGATCCGACTCAGTTCTGACAGGCTCAAGGAGCCCATCCGACGGTCGGAATCCTATTATAATCCCTTAATGACGGCGTTTCCGCCATCGGGATTATGATGTCGGTTTCAGACAGCCTTTCCATGTCGGCCTTTCTGACATGGAAAGACTGTAGGAAAGTGTCTTTGGGGGCAACTAGCATGGTCCCATCCCTCTGTAGCCTTCGGATGTGGGCCTGGGGGGCACCTATGGTGCCCCGCTGAAAATCCCTTTACTGTGTGGCAGGCACCGTGTAAAAAATTCCACAAACTCCCATTTCTCAATGGGAGTTTGTGCTGTGGGTGGCTTCCGCCCGCTGCACAAGCTCCCATTGAGAAATGGGAGTTTGCGACCGCACCATGTGTGGTCACATCCTAATTTGGTGTTTGGAACCACCCACCTATGGTCGGGGGGTTCACACACTGAGAGGGTGTCGGTCGGAGGCAACATCGTAATAGGAGCCCTAGTATCTAGAAATGAATAAGCCAGCTGACAGGAAAACACTCCTCTTAGGCCAGAACTGGGTAGATGTTCTACTGGTGATAGGTGTAGCCACCACTGTATCTTTTAGCTTTTAGCATATGCTGTGCCACATTGTTACTGTGATCACTACCACACATGTCTAATCACTGGCAAAGTAAGAGCATCATTTTTTCTCCCTTTTTTTCCAAAGTGTAATTTCATGCATTACTACAATACACTTCATATCCTTTTCAGCCTTGAGTAAGCCCCAGGTGGGCTGTACCATTAGGAGGTGAAACACATGTTGGTTGCCACTACAGAGAAGACTATACGATAATACACTTGTGTACATCAACAAGATATGTCTGAGAGATTTATGGATATCTAATGCATTTTTGCTACACTTTCTGTATATTCCCTATTTAAATTAATCTTAAATATATTTTAAGAATATCAAAGCAATATGATTCAACTATATGGTACTATCCTATGCTAAGTCTACTTTTTCCTAACTATTACTTATAATACTCAAGGCATGCCAGTAAGTTATAGCTACCATCCTTCTTAATCACTTCTACTTATGGGTGGATAACATACCAAAGCCCATTTCTGTTTTTATACGTCTTTTTGTGGTGATTCCGGCAAAAGAGTGGGGAGAACTCATAAAAATATACTATGTTGTGTCTGGCAAGTTTATCTTTTCCAAATGCGGATGCTTTTCCTTTGAAGTGTGGGAGACGTTCAGATGCCTCGTCTCCCACAAGTTCAACAGACCAAATGGTAAGTTTATGTAGCTGTCCAGCCTAGCGACTAATGGAAGTTTACCTGCTATGGCCTGACAACACGACAATAATCCCAGACTGAACTCTTAAAGTGAGCTATATCTGTATCTTGTCAAAGTTAGTTATGTGAGGTGTGCACACACTCATACTTTAATTAGTAACAAGACTTTAAATGCTACGTTACAAAAGAGCAGCAGGAGACCTTGAATATTGTGCAGTTTGTTAAAACATATTTTTGTTTCACTCCAGTTAATAAAACGGAAAGCATTCATGTCATATATAAATAATTATGTCAATCAATCAATCAACAGGATTTATAAAGTTATGCTATTCACCCGTGAGGGTATCGAGGCACTGAGATCCAAGCTGCTCAGGAGAATACGTTGAACAATGTGTAGCAAATGAGGTTTGAAGTTGCCACATTTTGTGTCCTTCAAATACCTAGTTAGCTTCAATCTCTTTCCCACAGTTGTGATTATATGTAATTTAGGAGCCACCTACTTTTCTTTCCAGGAAAGGAAGCCAATTAATCAAAGCCTTCTCTAAAAAAAAAAAAAAGGTCTTCCTTCCCTCTATTCCTACAGGTCAGTGGTGGTACATGACACTGGCTCGCTTAGAAAAGATTGAGTTTCACACACTTAGAGTAGTCTCTCTACCTAGATGGGAAAATCAGATGTGCCCACTGGAGTTGTGATTCTACCTTGATCCTACAGGGGGTGGAAAAGATTGCCTTTGGAGGGAGATAGGAGACAGAGAAGATCCTAGTGGAAGCTCTGTTCTACCATTTCTAAATAATGGAGCTCAATTTTTCTTTTTTCTCTTTAAGGCAATGGTGTAATACAGGAACTGTGTAATTAAGCTGAAGTAGAAGAATGTTGTGGTGGAATTCTAATGTGCTTAACTCAAAATCTATTATCAGTCACACTTGGGTTCACCTTTTAAAGCTTTTGCAACTACTCCAAGGCAGACAGTGGCTTGCAAAAGAAGGATAGCTTTATGCTGGAAGATGTCCCCTCTACCTACTGAAAAGGAGGATAAAAGAATTGATTACAGCTTTTATCAGAATCTCTGACCTGAAAAGCCTCTCTGAGTGCCAGAGGATCTGGTTCCTCCTAACTAACTAGACTAAGAAGAGTGACGTCTTCACGTCATCCAGCAAGCACCTGCCTGCTCTGAATCTTCTTTCATTGTGCTTTGCAAGATATGAAAGATCCCAGAAACAGAAGGAAATGCATTCAGTAGAAAGCTAACAAGCAAGGCCAATGCTAAATAGATGTTTAGCTGTGGGCCTTAGAGCGATGCAAACAAGTCTTTTTCACACATTGACTTATTGCCTGGTGTCCAAAAAGCCTTATCTTCGGGTTTGAGGACTTATGAAGCAAGGAAAGAGAGGGCACTCTTGGAAAGGTTTAGGGATTAGAAACGTTTCCATCTCTGGGCAACTAGCACAAGATTATAAGGGGCTGAGTTTGATAGCAGCCAGTCGGACCGCCTGCTCACAAGCAGGCAGCGTTCCGACCACCGCATTTCGATACGACCGCGTTGCTGGCAGCCGGAAAGTGCTCCGTATCACTGCGGCTTGTGCTGCAGCCAAGGAAAAAGGCTGCAGTACAAGCTGCCGTGGTATGGAGCACATCCAGCATGCTCATGGACCGTGTACCATGCACCATGTCATGCATGACTTACTGTGCATGAAGGTGAGTGGGAGCACTACATGTGCCCCCAGGGCCATCTTAAAGTGGCCCACGATGATCTTACCACCATGAAAAGGCTTTTGGAAAGGGATATCATAATTCCGATAGCGGATCGGCACCACTGCCATTCAGGGATACGACCCCAGTCGCCACCATGTCAAGATCTCTGATCCTGTTGGAGGTGGTGGTCTTCCCTCCATATGTTGCAGGTCTGAATTGTAATCTTGTGGTTGGACAGAAGGGCTATCTGCATTCAAACCGCTACCGACAGCCTATCGGTGGTGTCCAACCACCACGGTATTAGTCCTTAAAAGTCTTACCGAAATAGCTTCAACCTCACTGGGAATCATTTTCTGGATGTCTGCACTCAGACATAGTTGCTGTAATATTAAATGCTTCAGTAGGACAGCAAGAACGAGTCATTCTGCCTTGTGGAGCCATGGCCAGTGACTGTTTCAGCCTTGCCTCACTGATGGATTGCAGACTCCAGAAAAGTTTCACAATCCCAAGGTGGACCAAGACAACAAGAAAAAGTGATAAAGTGGGTCCAACAAAGACACAATGTTGATGATTGCAATTACCAGATGTGTATTGCACATAGTTTTTCTCAGCAACGTTTGAGGCTTCAGCAAATTAGCAAAATCCGAGTATTTCACCTTGAAGAACTATTGGCAGGAACAGCTCTGAGCTTTTCCCAGATGATAGATTTTTACTTCAATGAAAAGTTTCAAAAATAGACTATGTGTAAGGGTGCTAGATTTTCACTTAAAAAAACTTTACAAAATGATTGTAACAGTGTTTATTTAGACCCCTTGCTCATGTTAATTAGAGATCACCACCTGTCTAGTGAGAATCTCTTTCCAAAAGTGCAACTACCAGTTCAGTGGGTGCTGTTTAGTGCTATGAATTCAGTGCAGGCTCCCATTTTGCTGCAGCAGACTGGGTATTTTATACTATTTAAGAGAAAAAACCTAGAGCAGGTGCTTGGTTTCTGAAAAGATTAAAAAACAAAACGTTTTCCCTACCGTTCAGGAAGTTTTCTCCTCGTGTCAGTGTAAATTTCCTATTTTCCTATTTTTACACCTTGGAGTGCCGTGTCTTGCAATGGTGGGGCACCCACCACTATGACAGGCCACTGGATCTAGGGTTTCTGATAGTGGAGCCAGCTGAGGCTCTTCGAATGGAAATGTGGCAGTTCCCATACCTCCGTTTGGTAGAGCTGGAGATCCACCAGTTTGCGGTGGTGCTTCCACTCTGCCAAACTGTAAATGATGGGCTAAGTCTGCTGAACTACCAACCCTCCCATCATTGGTCTGCCATGAAACATGTCTAAGCTTTCATCCTGCCCAAATTTTGACTGAGACAAACCAACCACCGCTACCTGACTTCACCCCGTTGCCAGTCAGCACTAAAGGGTACCCAATAACTATTTCTCTTTGGATTTCATTGAATTTTTTGGCTATGTTTTTATCGGTGCTTTTTCATGGTTTTGTAATTTTTGATCCCTACATCCTATTTTAGTTTAGTTTTTTTCATTTTAATAATTAAATTTCATTTTTTTAATCTACATTTGTTTGGGAATATTGACCTCAGTATTTCTCCACTGTAGTGTTGATTATGTGTTGCTCTTTGTGTACTCCATGCACGTTTGTCTGATGAATGCCTGAGTGCTTGTGACAAGTTAAGAAAGGTAAACTCATGATTCTTCATAAAAATCTGTATCCCTCATTGGACCTTGATTGTTTTTCTTTTTTCTATTCAGGACTGCCAAGTTTGCACTGGTGGTCCGAAAGAGACGAAAAGGGCATCAGGCCACCAGCTGGAACTAGTGTGTATGATCTGGTGAACTTACACTGAGGGCACCACGTGTTTAGACAGTTGGTCTAAGTGTCCATCAATGGAGAAAGGGAAGACACTATTGACAGAAACATAACAGTTCCCTCAACTCTAATTAGCGTGGTTGACTCTTAGTTTGGCAGATAGGATATTCAACTATGCTTGTGGTGGAGTACCTAGGTTCACCAAACTCTACATCAGGCCCGCAGTTGTGATAGGAGGTTGGCTCAGTTAGAGTAAATCTCCAAGCAGTGTCTACTTGTGCTCTCTAAAAATCTGCAGATTTACTACAGATTCTCCCATTGCTTGGCATCTCCTTCTTTATGCTTCCATACAAGCCCAGGCCAAACTCCAACCCCTCCCTCTCCTATAGTCTGCTTTCCCTCATTTTGTGGTGGGGCAGGTCCTTTAAGGGCAGCCATATTCATAACTTGGCCTCTGTTTTCCAGTGCAAATGTGAAAAATCCAAGGACTAAGCTTATGACTACAAGATACTGATGAGCTTCTCCCAGTAGTTTACTGTGCTTTATGATATTTGATTCACTCTGTAGATTTAGGGGTGGTTTCTGTCGTTGATCGTGGTATATGGAAGAATCAGATCACACTGCTGGTACCAGTGGAACTGCCCTTGCGTTCAGACAACAGGGCTCGAAGGACTCTGTTTACTTTCTCAACCTTGTAACATTATCCCTTCGCTTTGCCCCTCAGAGGCAATTGGAAGGGTGTTGAGTGGCTAAGGGTGGTGCAAGGTATGTGATAACACTTTTCCATCCTTTGCATTTTTCTCAGTAAAAGGCCATGCTCATTTCGTGCCCTGTAGGCAATATCATCCTGTTTAGAGGCTTACTCCAATATTGCACAGGCTGTGCTGAAATTGATGGTGCCTAATCCCTTGGTGATGCACGCTCTTCTGTCCAAATGTATGGACCTCGTGAGGGACAAGAGCATGTTCCTTACACATGATTAACTCAGTATTAATATTTCTTCATGAGTAGCCTTGGCCATCGGTCTAAATCCGAAAATACTTTGTAGGCTAGAGCTGCCCTGTTTGATGATAATAAAAGCCTGGATCTGGGGCTGCCAGTCTCATGCCCAGTGCCATGAGGCTCATACTGGCGAGGGGCTGGATGTGCACGCTGCCATCGTTTTGCTTAATAGCGCTTCTCACAGTATCGTGCACAATCCTCTCGCTCCAGGTAATTATTTAAATGCTCGGATGCACAGAGAGCACCACTCAAAGGGAAAGTGAATATTACTTTGATAAGAAGCATTTCTTTCCTATAGTACCCATTATTAGTAGGTTTTAATTCAGTATCAGTGAACACAAATGATCATAGATGTTGGCAAATACATATCTTGGCATTTGACCTGTGGCACATCAAAGCAGCAGCAGGCGTTATGTGTTTTTCTTATGTAGCCAGTGAATTTTGATCTAAGTAAGCCATTGTCTGGCATAATTTGGGGAGGCGCTCTGGCCTCTCTCAGATGAACCTGGGCTTTGGGGGTGAGTACTTTCATCACTCATTTAATGTTCTCTGGGATCGAAAACAAGCATTGGCATAGCCAATAGGTCTCGCTTTTGGGACCTTATAAGTATTTAGTTATGCATCACAATATCCTTGGTGCAATAGCGTTACTGTTGCATGGCTAAAAGCGTATAAGGTCCCAAATGTGAGACCTATTGGCTATGCCAATGCTTGTTTTTAGAGGGCTGGCATGCATTTTTAAATGTAGGCTAGTAAGAAAGGTGCCAAGCCGAGGGGCAAGGACTATATAGAAAAAAGTTAGTAAGAGAGGTGAGTTATAATGGGATAGCACAAATAGAAAGGTGAAGCACAGAATAACAAGTGTTTTTAACCTAAGTAGCGAGGCAGAGAGGCAGGTAGAGCCGGCGGGATTAAAATTCGAAAGTTATGAGAAGTAGAGAGAAAAGAGGTGAAGATGAGGTAGAGAGATGAGTGTAATACAGAGAATGGGCGAAGGAGAAGTATAGAATGTAGAATTTGGGAGAGAGAGATAGAGACAAAACCGATGTATTAAACGAGTGAGACGTAAGCAGAGATTGAACGGTAATAGTGAATGAGATAGAAAGAGAGATGAAAACAATGGGAGAGAGAGATGGAGTGTAAGAGGTAGAGGTATTGTGGAGATAAACTAAGAAAATAATGAGCAAGGTGACATTAATAATAAGCGAGACCTGGTAGTCCAATTGTTGTGGTAAATTGAGAGGCTAGATAGTGTCTGTGAGGTGGGGAGCATAGAGATGAGGCAGTGAGTTGAGAGTCAGAGAGTGAATTGAAAGAGAATGGTGATTTAGAAAGAGGCATGCAAGAGATAGTTAAAGGTAATGTACAGATGTTAAAAATGTTTGTAATAAATGGTAGAAAGTGTAATAGAAAGAGAGATGAAATTAAGAGGGAGGGGAAGTAAATGTAAGAGAAATGATGTGGGATGAGATGCAGAGAGAGTGTGAGGGAAAGAGAGTGCGAGGGAAAGAGAGTGTGAGGGAAAGAGAGTGTGAGGGAAAGAGAGTGTGAGGGAAAGAGAGTGTGAGGGAAAGAGAGTGTGAGGGAAAGAGAGTGTGAGGGAAAGAGAGTGTGAGGGAAAGAGTGTGAGGGAAAGAGTGTGAGGGAAAGAGTGTGAGGGAAAGAGAGTGAGGGAAAGAGAGTGAGGGAAAGAGAGTGAGGGAAAGAGAGTGAGGGAAAGAGAGTGAGGGAAAGAGAGGGAGAGTGAAAGAGAGTGAGGGAAAAAGCGTGAGCGAAAGAGGGAGAGTGAAAGAGGGAGTGGGAAAGAGGGAGAGAGATGCAGAGTAAGAGGGAGAGTGAGAGGGAGATTTGAGGAGAAGATAGGGGCAGAGAGCTGATTGAGAGTTAGAGATCTAGAGTTAGGATCGCAGTGAGGTTGTAAGTTGAGTTTATGAGAGGTAGGTGCAGTGGTGCACTGAGGTTTATTGAAAGAGAGGTGTGACGTACAGAGATTGTTTAAGGCTAGAGCAATAGTGTGGTAGGTACCTAGCCATGTATAAATATATTTCTAAAAATGGAGTGTTTATGTAAAGGAATGAGATATGGGACATAAAGGTGGATTAGGGTTTTAGAAAGAAATTTATTTGCTGGTATAGAGAAGTGACAGTTAATTACAGAGTATTGTATGTTGAGATGTAAGTTAGATAGAAGTGCAGGGATTTTTTTTTTCTGGTCAGGTATATTCCCCCTGTGTGTAAATACCAAAGAATTATTTTCCTTAAAATAAATGAACTCTTAAATCTGCTGTAATCCATAAACTAATGCAAACACTGTACAACGCTGAGATGAGCCCACCATAGTCTCCTTAAAATTAGACCCAGCTAACAATACTGTTTAAGGTAGTTTTGTTTAAAAAGTACATTTTTTGTATGGTTCGTTTTTTTTTGGAGTTGTGTAAAGTGACTCAGCTCAGAGGGGAAACAACAATTAAGGAGGATGTCTCCTTGTGCCTTGTGCTCGGCTGGCGCCTCGGGCATGTTTACTGCGCGAACACATGGGAATGCAAAGCCATTAATCAAGCAGGATGGCTCTGTCTGCCTTCACGCCCAGTGGCCCCTGTTGTCTGTTTACTGCGAGAATTAAAGAGGAAAAAGACCAGGAAGGAGAGAGACATTCAGCTAGTAGACTGTGTAATGTTTAAAATATGTGACAAATGTACTATAAAAAAACTGCTTTAAAAAGTAATTCCCGTCGTATAAATTAGTAATAAATATTCAATTGCAGAGGCCTTTTCACATCAAAATGAATGTTTATAGTTTTTTCCTGGGTGCCCTCTTTTGGTTACTCAAAGTAGCATTTCACTAGATATCATGCACTTAAGCGTTTTTTCAATGACAATGTTCTGAGTAATAAGGTTATGTGGGTGGCTGGCCACTTTGCAGGTTGGGAGTGATCTGTGGCTGACGAGTTTTATGATTTACAAGGGCTCATTGCGTGTCTGGTCTCAAATTATATGTGTGCACTGGCTGAATTCAGAATTGTATTGTATGTTAATGCCCATGTCAGGCTACTACCAGAAAACCAGCAGAGCAGCATGAGTCACAGCGATTTGGAATAAGTGTCTAGTGAGAAGTGCAGGCAAATGAAACTAACGAAAAGGGAGGGGGAGAAGGGAGGGGGGAGATGCGAGCAGAAGTGACCAGAAGGGCTGGGCGAGAAGGAAGGGGGGAATGCGAGGAGCCTGAATGCAAGTGACGAAAAAAGAGGAGGAGGGAGATGCGAGCAGAGCATCAAAGGGCTGGGTGAGAAGGGAGGGGGGGGAATGCAAGGAGCAGCTGTGCACGTGCACGCCATCACGCACGCAAGCTCTAGGCCAGCAAAACCATGTGGGTAGCACTTTTGAAAACCCACTTACTAAATGTCTCAAAGAGACAGCTTGCGCTGTCTCAGTGAGACCTAAAAAGGACTAGGTGTGTGAAAGCAAGGATCAAAGAGAGCTAATACGCGAAAATATATTGCAGACAATTACAGAGAAACCTTTGCATTTTCAAGGTAATTGGTCCAGAGCATTATTTCCAGAGGGGGAATAGAAGTAACCTTAAAATAAAAGTAGGTGTGAGAGGGGAATGCATTCATGCTTTTTTTCAAAGCATAACATTTGGACAACTTGTATTTAAGGAATATATATTCTGTTCGCATAGAATTTGCACTGTTCTGTTCGATATACCAAAATGCCTATAGTGTCTTACCCACAGCGCGTTCAACATTTCCTTCAAACCATCACTTGTTTATTTCTGCATGCCACTCCAGTCATTCTCTGTTCTTTCCCCTCTTTCCACAATTGCCTTGTTCTTTCTATTCCTGGCAATCTCACACTCTGCTCTTTCTCTTTCTTAGTTTTTTTTCTTCTATTTTTGCCTCGCTTACAATCTCCCTTTTCTTCACTAACCCCATCCTGTTTGCGATGCGATGTTATTACAATCATTCGAGGCGCAGCGATCGTGAGGGGCCACTTCACCCTCGTCAGCGGCTGTGTTATTTTTACAGCAGAATCAGTGGTTGGGGACCCAGTTTCTTTGCTTGCAGCATTGCCCATCAAGGCCTGCTTTAGGGCAGTGTGACTGGTGGGCCGAATGCTTGTGAAGGAGTCGCTGACCTGGGGAGGGGGGGTGCTGTCTTTAGCAATAACTTATGATTAGAGAGATGAAGGGCACTTTTACCCAGTGGAAGTGAGACAATCTGAGGAGGCGTTCCTGGGGTATGGGGGTGTCAAAAATGATTGTCGCACTGGGAGCCACCAGTGCTAAAGCTGGCCCTGTTGCCCATGGATATGCCACTGTCAACCCTGCTATCTCTTTCCCCGTTTCTCAAGTCAGGTGCTTAATTTGAGCCTATTGTTGCAGGTTGGACCCACCTGCACTCATTAGTGGGGACCAGCACTAGTTTTTATCAACAAACTTTGATCCAGAGCCAAATGGAGGAAAATATAAAAGGTGCGAAGAAGGAGAAAGGGAAAGATGGAAAAACAGCAACAAAGGGAGAGAGCAGAGATGAAAAAGAACCTGCTAGAGTGAGATATAGGACATGGTGTGTCTGGTGGTGGATTAAAGTGGCATGAGGTCGAATCAAGACTATGCAGCCTTGGGATTTGGCACTCCAACCTTCGATACCACCTGTGTGGACTTCTGAACACAACTTTGGACCACAGTCCTTATTGTTTCACAAATTAAGCACTACTCTAGTCTCTAACTCTCTAACACATACACAATCCCTCTTCTGCCCTCTCTCCATCCCTTACACACTCCCTCTTGTTCCAGTTTGTACTCTGTCTCTTTCTTTTACACAGACACATTTCTCTTGATTGGTCTTTTTCTTTCAGTCTCTTTCTCTCTCACTTCTGTCTTTCTCTATATGTCTACCCCTCACTCTTTATTTTTCACACCTTTTGTCTCATTTTGTGTGTGCAATGGTAGGTCATTCCACATTTTAGGAGTGATGAAGGGCGACGCCTGTCCTCCTGTTCTGGTACTGTGGATGTGTGGGATGGGTGCGAGTATGAGTCCTGCGGAGTCAGGGTGTCTAGTTAGGTGGTCGAAGGCAATGCACCTGTTTAGGTAGGTGCAGCCTGAGTTGTGTTGCCCCTTGAATGTATGTATGAAGAGTATGAATTGAGTGTGTTTGTGTATCCGGAAACAGTGGAGCTCCCTGAGGTGTGGTGTTATGTGATTTCTGTGTGGAAGGTTGGGGATGAGTCTGGCTGCCGAGTTTAAGGTTTAAGTTTTCTAGTAATGTGCTTGGTGATCCCGGCATAGAGGGTGTTCCCGTAGTCCAACCTGCTGATGACTAGGGCATGAATAACACTTTTTCTAGTGTTGCTTGGGAGCCATTTGAAGATCTTCCTGAGCATCTACAGGGTGTGGAAGCAGGATGCAGAGATGGTGTTGACTTTTTGCTGTCATGTCCAGCTTACTGTCAATGATTATTCCAAGGCTCCTGGCATGCGTTCTGGGTGTGGGTTGAAGTTCAACTGGCCACCAGTTAGGGTCTGAATGTGAACCGTTCTTGCTGAAAATCACTACTTCCTTCTTGTTGGTGTTGGGCTTGAGGCATTTGGCTTTTATCTAGTTACAAACTTCGGTCATGTAGGCAGTGAACTTGTTTCTTGTGTTGGGGGTTGTATGATAGAGGCACACAAGGCTCAACCCAGCGTGCCTCTACCATGCAGCCCAAACAACGAATGTGACTTAGCCACGCAATCCTTTACCACACATGCCTTTGCCACGCAATTTTGGGGTAAAGGCATGAATCGTAAGGGTGTATGCATGGCTAAGTTTCCCACTACTTCGACCCCCCGCCCTAAGCCCTAAATTACAAACCCCCTACCTGCCCCCACCCTAAGCCCTAAATTACAAACCTCCTACCTGCCCCCAAGCCCTGAGCCCTAAATTGCACACCTCCTACATGCCCCATTCTAAAACCTAAATTACAAATCCCCTACCTGCCCCCGCCCTAAGACCTAAATTACAAACCGCCCAGTGCCCTGAGCCTTAAAAAGGCCCCATTCCTTAAATACTCCCTCAAACCCAGCCCTTAAACCTACCCAAACCCCTTCCCCTGCCCTTAGCCCTCAGGTGTTTGGTGACTCCTGGCTTTATCCGTTTCTTTGCTGGGCATGGTAGGAGAGAGATGGATCTGTAGTTGAAAAGCGTGGCTGAACCAGCAGAGAGTTTCTGGAGCAGGGGCTGTTCTGCCTCCTGACAACATGCACAGTTTATGTAAAGGTGGTGAGCATACAACCTGTGTTGTGACTTGAGTTGTTGCTATGCGTCCTTTCCTTAGTTACACCTTTCCTACTGCTCAGCCAGGATGAGTGCTGGAGTGCTTGGTGATGTAATGGAATGCCTGGGTGTCTGGTGAGGTGTAGAGTGTCAGTTGGAGTGTGTAGGCTGAGCAGCAAGGAGGTTACTCCTGGTGGGGCTATCTGATATTTACTCATCAATTACTTGTAACAAATTCTTAATAAATCTTGTCCATGCAACCTACTCTACGGCTACCTGGACTTCATTACGGTTATGACAAGTACCCTTAATAACTCCTTAATACCCCAGACCACCACTCATCTCTGAATCCTAAAAAACCCTTAACCACCCCTAAATACTATGCTTCCTTGAACTCTTAAAACTACTGCTTCTTCCCTTAAACTACCAGACTCTCAACCCTAGCCACCAACTTGCTACCTTTAGAACCCAAACAGTACAAATAAAAAATACTTTTGAAAACATACACATATATTAAATCAAATATTTTGTACATAATATTAATTAATCATTCATATTAATTAATACTCCCTTTTCCATTAACTTATGTTATTTATTAAATAACTAGAATTAATTTTAGTAATATATTTAATAAAACGTGTAAACATGAAATAAGTTACTTCAATAATTATTTGTTGATAAGTACATTTAAACGTATGCATTTAAAAAACACTTTTAATCACCTTCCCATATTATTAAATATGGGTATATGTTTATACAAATAAACATATGTATACATTGATAACGCTAAAAGAGATTACATTCAACGCATGAAAAATAACTTGCCTTTGGAGTAAAGACTTGTGAAGTAAACTACTGACAATCTACTTGTGATGTAAAGGCTCATGATGTACGTACCTACGATGCAACAACTTACAATGTAAAGACTGCGAAGTGCTGGAGCACATCTCCTAGAGAGCCTGCAACACTTCATGCAGAAGCCTGTCTGACCAAGCAAAAGTAGTTGAAATATACAAGCCCTGCAGCAACTTAACAACCTCCATTTTCCGGAACTCTTGCCCCACAAAGTATGCTGCACCATCTACCAAATCAAGCAGACCAACAAACTGCATTACTTAGCCAGCAACCAGCACATATCTGGTGGCAAAGCTCATGTATAGTCCATTGCAAAACTTGGAAAGACAAACAAAGAAAGGCCTATTCCTCATACGATCTATTAATATGAGATGATGTATCCCTAGACACAAAACTCCCTCTATCCATCTGTGCTTCAGAGAATGTTGAGACTGTCATGTTTTGCCAACTTCCATGGAGTAATTCACCCATACACCTACTTCCCACAATCACGTACACTCAATCCTCTTGACATTACTTTGCACAGTTTAACACTCTACCTCTCAGTTATGCAACATCCTTAAATGTCCTCTCTAATCCCACACGTGGAACATATTTCTTTTACCATTTGCATCACGCGGATGTCTTCAATTCGAGCTATGATTTGTACAAGTATCAACTGTAGAATAAAAAGTATTAAAAACAAATTGCTAAATTGGTACAAATGTTGCAAAGATCAAGGTAAGGAATACTGAGTTCAGACCGAGAGCAAAGTCTCTGCGGACATTGCTATTGAGCACCGTAAGAGTACATTCTAATGGATTCCTCTTAAAACCATCTTCTTCAGCTAATTGCTTCACTGTTCCATGCCATGGTCTTCGGTGTGTCAGATATGAACCAGATCAAATTCAAATTAGTATGTGGAGGAGATCAATTTGGACCAGGGAATTGCATCTGCTCTTGAGTGAGATGTGTTGAGTCATTATGTCATATTCCCAGCTCTAGTGATTTGTTCTTTTCCCACCATGTAAGCTATCTTAACACTTTGTTTTAATGAAGTCATCAACCTTGGTTATTGTTAATTATTAATGAGGAACAATGAACCATTAGGGATAGATCAATGTCGTTCTGGTACTTAGCACTGTACAAATATTGAAATCAATTTTCAATTGAATAAAATCAATATATCTTTTTCTCTCTTTTGGTGGTTACAGCTCCCCCAAGAGAGCTGACAGGGGAAGAAAAACAACAAGTGCTGCATTCAGAAGAGTTCCTGATGTACTTTGACCGGACCATTCGGGTCATAGAGCGAGCTTTGGCAGAAGAATCCAATATATTCTTTGACTACAGTGGATTGGATGTGCAAGAGAGAGAAGGGTTTGCATTTTTATCTTTGACTGGCTGAACTATTTACACTTTTGAGCAGTGAATTCCTGTGAGCAGGTCCTTATTTTACTTAACAATGGACTATCCAAACCTCACAAGAATACTTTCGTTAGATATTCGTAAGAATTACCTGTGCAATGTTATGAGCTAAAGAAAGTGTCCGGCGTGAAGCATAAGTTCTCACCTCATCTGATATTCTATAAAGATTGTATGTTTTAAAGGGACGTATAAGTAAACTAAATAATGGGTATACGCCAATGTCAGCATGTTTAAGGGAGAAGCATATGCACTTTAGCACTGGTTAGCAGCGGTAAGGTG
Organism: Triturus cristatus; assembly: GCF_964204655.1. Taxonomy (NCBI): domain Eukaryota; kingdom Metazoa; phylum Chordata; class Amphibia; order Caudata; family Salamandridae; genus Triturus; species Triturus cristatus. The sequence continues at coordinate 228,201,900 of NC_140593.1, forward strand.
CTTGGAGTCCTAATGCCAACAAAAAGATACAGCAAAAAGTGGAGGGAAGGAGGCAAGAAGTGTGGGGAAAGACCACCCTAAGGATGACAGGTCTAACATCCCTCAAAATCGTATATGCTAAGGCACCTGATGGCTGTTGTGTTATCTTTATATGTATGATACAATATTTATTGAGATTTGTTTCTAGATTAAGAAACTGCCCGAAACATATGACTGCTCAGTTTTAACTTCATCCAGAAAAGGAATATTTATTTACTGCCTGCTTAACATTGAAAAGTTAAATAATTCAGCTGAATAGTAAAACACTCCTATGTTCTTTCTCAAGCTAAGAGTGGTCTCTAGGCTAGGAGAATGACCAACTCTAGTTTGAATGGAAAGACTTTAGTTTTGCTACTAATGGCCGTAGCATGAGCATAATTTAACTTCTTTCTGCAGAATTTTTGAAGGGGGTAAAATAGTTTTTTCTCCACTGGGAGATAAACTATGCAGTAAGCATCACCGCTCCTAAACTCTTTTTACCAGCACCCAATTTATGGGAGGGTGTTCTGATCTGATACCATTGCTAGGAGAGTTCCGGGGCTGTGAAAGTTTCTTAGCATTAGAATGCATTTGAGAAAAAAAAACTTTTAAAATAGCTCTGTGTGGGCTATGTAACTTGTCGTAAATTACAATAAATTCAATATAAAAATAATACTGCATAAATATGCAAACGCTTCACAAACCTTTTCACTTAGTCTCGAGTGAGAATACATATTTTTCTATGTCTGTTTACAAATGTAGAAGCTGAATTCAGTCCTAAAAAAACACAAGCCTAGCATGTGACATCTTCCTCAGGCAGCCTCTGCACCAGCTTCAGTTCAGCAGAGCTTCTATCCCATAGCTCAACACAACTAGGAGCAAATGCTCCGCTAGTCCAAAAATGTTGCTCATTCTTCAGGAATTATCATCTGCCACGGACACGCTCACAAGACATACATGTATGAACACACAAACATCCAGAGGTAGCATTCAAACAACATATTTTTAACTTGTTTTCTGATGGCCAACAGCAATGCCCCCTGCCCCGGCAGTTCCATCCCCCTCCCCCCCCAGGTTTTGCTGAACTTCCGATTCTGGTTCTTGCCCTAGATTGCAAATGCTGACACATTAGTAGTGTGGTGTTAAACGGAGAGAATTAATGTTTTGTCCTCTCATTCTGACGATCTGGAGATTGACGGCAGAGGCAATGCCGCACTGCACAGACCCTTTGGATTGACAGAGTAGAAAGAGTCAAGGCTATACAAAATACATTCAAAGGTGTTGCACAATTGCAATCTGATCAAAAGAGAAGATAGTACAATACTTGACATTGTTGCCGTCTTGAATGATATACACAAACTAGTGCCACTTTGGTTATTTCACAGCACCTTGAGTCAATGACTTGGGGGTAATTGAAATGGTGCTGCAGATCTTCATCAGAGACCCATAGACCAGGGACGGAGTCTCCATAAGGACTTTGGGGCTGCGTCCCCCTGATGTTCCTTCACATTCCCGTACAAATATTAAATAGATTTATTTATTTAGAGATAAGATCGTACCTCTAAACAAATCGATGTATTTAAGTCTGGGCTGTGTGTCTCGGGCTGCCTTTCCTGCCTCGCTCTGAAGCTGGGGACAGAAACCAGGCAGTAAATCAACTTTCTGAATTGTGATGCAGGACTTACTGTTCTAAGCCCTTCACAATGAATAATTGCCATTGTATTCTGTAGGCCAGTGACGCTTTTAGTGTCATATTTTTGGGCGTTTAAGTCTTCATCCCTGCGTGAGAGCAGCCGTCCCTCATTCACAGGCATAGATCCCACCTTATCCCATTTCTCACATGTAGGACTGAATACAAGCACATGTGATCTGGTGCCGTATTCTAGGTAATGGTAAGTGTTAGAATGCTAATCTTCTGTTATGAGTCCCCACACTACCCTAATCTCCTCCACTGTGACATCCCAGGCCATGGCTGGATGTCGCTGACACCATTAAAAGTGGAGCTGCTGCATTTGTTCCCCTGCTAAATGGATCCAAAAGACAAGCAGGCCAGGCTTCTTGTTCCTTTGGGAAGTTGATGCAAATATCCAGTCAAGAGCAAAGCGAGAGATATCTTCTTATGGTAGACAGTTATCTGCTGTATGACATTAAAACTTGTCCTGAGTACCGAGTCCTGCAGAGAAGTACACGCTGCGCACCTTAACGTCTCTCCAGTCCAGCTGAGCTATGTTGCCTCATTTGATATAAATGCATTACAATTCTAATGCGGTCTGCCAGCAGAGTGTCTTTAAATCAGCTGCATGCTTCACTGCAAGTACTACATCCCTGCAGGTGAATGGACATGCTGCTTAGTGTCTAGACCGAGAGCATGCAATGCAGACTTTAACTATAACATGGTATTAATGGCACAGTTTTATGTTCCCAAGGTTTGATGAAATAATACTCTGAAAAGAAAAGTGTTGTGTGTATTTTTTTTATTTGATTTACAAGATAAAGGTGGACATTAGCGATCATAGTAGTCCAAACCATGGCCCTCCAGCCTGCATTACCGCAGTCTTGCATGCCAGTGACATGCCCTTAACAACATTAATGCCAAAAACGTGGATTGATTTACGAACAATGAGTGTTAAAAACTTCACTGACAATGCATGTCAGCAATTTAGTTCATCTCTTTTTTTCAAGTTTTATTTAATCTTGTCTCTATGAAGAGTTCCCTAGTTAATCATGTTGTGTTTGTTTCTGTATTTTCTTTCGTGCATACTTTGGATTGTGCAGGTGTTTGAGGGGCTTTGATTGAGAGCTCTGACATTGACACTGAAGCCAAATCAAAGTGCCTGTCAGTGGGTTGGCCTCTCTGCAGATCACACTGAACAATGGTCATCATGTATTCCAGTTGTAATTTCAATTTTGTGGAAATTTGTGTGCACGGTGTGCAAAGATGGCAAAATATTTACATTGGAAAAGTAATAAATTGCTTAAATGTGAGTGAGTGCAGTGTATGTTTGGAAGTGGTGAAGTGAGGGAGATGCAAGGAAGTGCATTTGGGGATGAGTGAAAAGAGGGTGCTAAAGAGGAAAGAGAGGTAGTTCAAGATGTGCAGAAGGATGAGATGTGCAGAGAAAAAGGACATATATATCGATCATAAAGCGCACATAACAGAAGGCCACAACTCCTTCCACAGGCTTCAATACTATTGAAATATCAGAATTTAAACATTTTGATGGTTAATTATTTACAACAAATCTTTGTTGTTACTTATTTATGTTAAACAGCTTACAACCATTGACAAAGCTAATCGTACTGACAGGTTTTCGGTGTAGGTCAGTTGTTGTGTTATATATCTGGATGCAATTACATCTCAGAGAAAAAATAAAATACCGGTCGGGTAGCACACTTTGGGAATCACAGATATATCTTTTACGTGCTCCCTTTTATAGTGTCAACACATCTTTCATCCCACTTAAAGACCTGTCTTCACATATTTCTATATGAATGATTGCTATCAGCAGCTGTGGGTCCTTCCCGAAACCTGGTTGGAGCATTTTCTTTCAAAGTTGATACTGCATGCAGTTCAAGACACTGGGCAAGCAAACACTTTAAAAGTTGAAGTTGTTGCGTTGTACAATTTGCACAGTATAGTAACTGCTGAACATATTAATGCAGTAAGATATAGGGCAGTTTTTTATGTGTTTAATATGTCAAAACTATACGTTTCCACTGCTTTATAAGCCTTGCTTCTTCACTAGATTAATTTGCTTTCAAATGCACCATTTGTCAATCTTTTTTTTAAAACATTTTGCTGGAGGAGGATCCAGTCAGGACCCCACGTTTGTCATTAAGCACGCCCGCGTCGCTCACTACATAAGTCATACAAAACTTTTACATCCACCACTTTCAAATGTCACCAGCCGCCACTGCCATAGGCAAGACAAATCTTTACTCCCACTCAACCAGAGGGGAAGGAGCACTACAGCTACCAGTCACTAATTTTGAAAACAATTAAGTGTATTGATACCTGAGGACAAACCTGCCCGACCTCTCGCCAACAATGAAGAATTAGATCGTGAGGTTCCTCGTGAAAGTTCAAGAGATGCCAGTCACATTCTGGACTTTTCCTTGAAGATGATCTTTGTCCTGAAGATGATCTTTGCCAGGAGAGATTTCTAAAAATAAGTGGTTGTATCCATAAAATATATTCAGGTGAATGTCAATCAAAAGTGAAATTATCTAGACATCTGTGTGGTCAATCTTAAAATCTTAATTTTGTTTATGTAGCATCCATTGCCTTTGTAGAAAGGCATCCAAACTTAAATCATAACTAAAAGCCTGATTTACAGTTTGGTAGACAGGTTACGCTGTCACAAATGGGACTATTATCCCTACCGTCTTATTCAGTCTATTTGATCCAATACCACCTGTAATAAGGCAGACAGGATATCCTTAATGTTTGTGGTGGGTTACCTTATCTGCCAAACTCCATACTAGGCTCTGATTCCTACTGGAATTCCATGCTTCCAATTTTAGGTAAGAGAAATGGAAGAGCTCTAATGCACCAGAAAGCCTGAAGTGAAACTCAGTGACCCTCCACTCTCTATGAATAAAGTCTTTTGTACCCAACATGTCTTAATAAATTCTCTCTGTCTCCAAAAAGGTGGTCTTCAGTAAGGTTATCAATCATAGGAAGGTGATTGTTAGACCAGGCCCTTTCTGCAGGTTTATCCCCAAACATTTTGACTCCTATTTTTGTGACCCTGTTTTTGTTGGCGATAGGATTCTGGACACTTTACCACTGCTGATCAGTGCTAAAGTGCATATGCTCTCTGTGTAAATTGTGATTCTGATTGGTTACCCATGATTGGCATTTTTGATTTACTGGTAAGTCCCTAGTAAAGTTCACTGAGTGTGCCAGGGCCTGTAAATCAAATGCTACTAGTGAGCATGCAGCGCTGGTTGTGCCACCCACATGATTAGCCCTGTAAATGTGTCTCAGACCTGCTACTGTTGTGTCTGCGTGTGCAGTTTTTAACTGCCATTTTGCCCTGACAAGTGCCCCCACTTGCCAGGCCCTACCCTTGCCTTTTCTTCCATGTAAGGCACCCCTCGGGTAGGCCCAAGGTATCCCCATTGGCAGGGTACAGTGTATGTGAAAGGTAGGATATTTGTTGGTGTCTTTTACATGTCCTGATAGTTAAATACTGTGGGCTTCATTATTCACTGTTGAAAGGTTGTCTGTCCCATAGGTTAACATGGGATTTGCCTTGTAACATCTTACAAGTATACATTTCCATTGTGACAAGATAAAGACATGGAGTTTAGGCTCTCTGAGCTCAGACTGTATTAACACACCTTTTAGTAAAGGTATTTTTTTTTTATTCTGTATTTGAAAATGCCACTTTTAGAAAGTGCATGTAAAGTAGCAAGTGCACACCTTCCCTTCGTGTAAAGTTTAATTTTCGCCTATATTGCCAAATGAATGCGTGCTAACAGCTTGCTGTGACCGTCCCCACACAGCATATCAATGATACTGCCAAAGAAGGCGACTGTTCCGCCCCCAGCTGCTGCACTGCTTGGGTGAGGAACCTCTCCTCAGGAAATGAACCAAATTTTGACCAAAGTACTCTATAGTAATGAATAGAAATCCATATATTCCATGCTCATATAGTCACTCAAGAGACAGCGATGTTGAACTAGAATGTTTTATTTCGCATTTTCAAATGTCTAATGCTGCCATTCAAGCTTAAACATAGACATGTGCTTTCAACATTTCTTCGAGCCGGCACTTGTAAAACAACCCAATGCATTTCGAATTGTTTAAATTCTTCGTCAGGGGTACTGAAACAAATCAAAAAGAACTGCATAAACAACGATGCTGTGCATTTTAAACCTGTAAGTAATAATGAAAGTTGTGCCCAGATTTTTTCATAAACCCCCTCCACCTGTCGCCCCTCGTGAATATTACTGCAAGTGCAATAAACTAAAACAAAAGTGACACAGGAAAACGTTCTCCCACCCTTTAACCTAACATCCATAGAAAGATGTTAATTTACCTCATTACACCGCAACCAGCAGTTTAAAGTGTGCATATCATCTTACGTGTTCAGGGACTCGTTGACTTCCCACCTGTGAAGACCCTATTTAACCCCTTCGGTGCTCATGACGGAACGGTTCCGTCATGAGCCACGGTTGAGCTGTGCTCATGACGGAACCGTTCCGTCATGACCACGCCCGTGCAAGATTCCGTCAGCACAGCGGCGGAATTTGCGCAGCATGGAAGGGGTTAAAGCCTGCTCACACGCACGTTTTCCCTGTAACTCCCTAATTAAAACAAACCCTGTGACCTGCCATGTCCTCTGCTCGCTAGTAAAAAAGACTGGTGCCTCACTTTCCCATAATGCACTAACCGTGTAAACAAACAGTAAACCCGACTGAATTAAAACAAATGCAACTAAATTGCTTGGGAACAATAAAACAAATCAGAATAAACAATAACAAGCATTGGCATGGCCAATAGGTCTCGCCTTTAGGACCTTATAAGTTTAGCCATGCAGCAGACTTCTTTAATTGTTACAATTACAGGCCACATGTAGCCACAAGATCGCAGAAAAGGCACGCATGTATGAACGATGCCAAGAAGCGGAATGAGTGCAACAAGCGCAGATGCTGCCCACTGATCTAATATCACGTGTGAAGCTGCACGCTACCCAAGGCTGTCCACAGCAAGTGTAGCTGTTTTGTCTGTTTAACAAAACGATTTTCAAATTTAGTGTAATATCTTTAACTGGCTTCCAGTCACGAGATTCTCAGGGGGTTACTCATCAATTAAAATGCTTTAATAATCATCCTTTTTTAAATACATTTTGAAGTTTAATAGAGCACGAACACGACCGAAGGTATCAGAGCGCTTTACATGAGCACTAGTTGCATTATAGACTGACATATTCATTTTGTTAGGCACGGGGAGATTAAGTGATTTGCCCAGAATCACAAGATGTTGAACTTTCTGCCGAGGCTCAAACCCGCTTCCCCAGTTTCCAGGTCAACCGCTCGAGCCAATAGAGCACATTCTCTTTTGTCGTGACATCCAGACCTCGAATCGCACAAAGCCAGTGTCATATGTAATCGTAATTTAAAGGCATAGGTGGTTTGAGTCCAACACCAACGAAATCCCGCAACTGACTCTCTGCACACCATCAACCACGACCCCCCTGCTAGCCTGGGCCAACGTGAGCATCGATGACACCGTCAAGACCATGAGCACAATCCACTCCGGTCCCCGTCAGACTAATTCCCGCACCACATCTTCAACAGAGCCAGCAGCTCCATCGCACCCCATCTGCGCAACGTCCTCAATCTCTTCCTCGAGACGGCGACCTTCCCAGAGAGCTAGAAACATGCCAAGATCAACGCCCTACTCAAAAAACCCAAGGTGGACCCAAGAGACCTGCTTCCGTTCCCGGCGAAGGTCATCAAGAATCGTCAACACACAGCTAACCCGATACCTCGAAGAAAACAGAATCGTGGACCCTTCCCAGTAAGGGTTCCCCAGCAAGCACATCACTGAGACTACCCTCATCGCAACCACCGACGACATCAGGACCCTGCTGGACAACGGTGAGACCGCGGCCCTAATCCTCCTGGACCTCTCCGCCGCCTTCGACACCGTCTGCCACCGCACACTATGCGCACGCCTCCACGCCGTAGGGATCCGAGACAAGGCTCTGGAATGGACCATCTTTTTCCTCTCCGGCAGAAGCCAGAGCGTCCGCCTCACCCATTCCGATCCGAAGCCTCTGAGATCATCTGCGGCGTACCCCAGGGGTCTTCCCTCAGCCCGACACTGTTCAACATCTACATGGCCCGCTCGGCCACTTCGCCCGACAGCACCACCTCAGCATAATCTCCTATGTCGACGACACTCAACTGATCCTCTGCCTCACCAAGGACCCCATCACCGCCAAATCCAACCTCCACAAAGGAATGAAGGCCGTCGCTGACTGGATGAAGATCAGCCGACTGAAGTTGAACACGGACAAGATGGAGGTCCTCATCCTCGGCTCCTACCCTTCAGCCTGGGATGACTCCTGGCGGCCGACGGCACTGGGGGCAGCCCAGACACCCACCGACCACTCACGCAACCTGGGAATCATCCTCGACTCAACGCTCTCCATGACCAAGCAAGTCAACGCTGTCTCCTCCTGCTTCAACACCCTTCGCATGCTCCGCAAGATCTACAGGTGGATCCCGACAGACACAAGAAGAACAGTCACCCAAGCCCTCGTCATTAGCAGACTTGACTACGGAAACACCCTCTACGTGGGAGCCCCGACCAAGCTCATCAAACGACTGCAACGCATCCAAAACGCATCTGCACGACTGATCCTAGACGTACCTCGCCACAGCCACATCACCCCCCACCTGAGAAACCTGCACTGGCTCCCCGTCAACCAGAGGATATCCTTCAAGCTCCTCATCCACGCACACAAGGCACTCCACAAGACTGGCCCAGCCTACCTCAACAGATGACTTTCCTTCTACATTCCAAACCGCCAACTCCGCTCCGCCGACCTCTCATTCGCCACCGTCCCTCGCATCCGAAGAACAACCACCAACGGGAGATTTGTCTCCCACCTCGCCGCCAAGACCTGGAACACCCTCCCTCTGAGCCTAAAACAGACCCAAGACCTGCTGACCTTCAGGAGGCTACTCAAGACCTGGCTGTTTGACCAGTAGCAGCCCCCCCCCCCCCGCCAGAGCCTTGAGACCCTCGTGGGTATGTAGTGCGCTCTACAAATGATTGATCGATTGAAGGTATTAAACAACTTTGGATTTGCAGTTACACAGGCGCCCATTTACCTATGCGTGTAATTACCCAGCTATAGGTATAATGGGGCAGGTCCTGAAAGGTTTGGAAACACACGCAAAACTTGTGGGTAGTCATAAACTTCTCAACGACCTATTCCCACCCTGGAAACGTTTGGAAACAAACTTCTGTTTAAAGCAGGAATCAGTCTTTTTATTTTCCAGTGTAGGAATGAGCACGGAACACTTTAAAAATGAGTGATACTTGCAAGAAAACAGGTGTAGAGGAGAAATATACTACCACTTCGCAAATGCAAAGGTATTTTTGTATGCAAAGGTTTACTCGATATACACGTGTTCATGCAAAAAGTATTTTCCTTATTTAGAAGTCGGAATTCATAAAAGATTTACCAGAAATATAATCGGAAATATTTGTGAATTCCTAAAATGGCACCCATCCGAGGGAGGTTAATGGTAGGTGCAGATTTCCAAAGATTTTTGTGATTTGGGGCCCCGCGTGTAAGAAGAGCTCTTGGCGGGCAAAAATCGTCAGCAACCACTTCTGGATTGTTTCCAGCTCACAGTCCCACCACTCATACTCCAGAAAAGTACGCCTTTTGCTGTGTACCCTGTGTACCCCTACTAGCAATAGCTATAGAGAGAGGATGCGGCGTAACGTCAAGAGCTGCCGACTGGTACCCAAGATCCTGTGATTCTACGCCCCCGTGTCTACAAAAAAAGGATGTCTTGTGTAATAAACAGGGTGCTCATGTAAGGCGCTCCAATACTTTCGGTTTAGTTTGCGCTCTTTAAAAATTCAAAAAAATAAAACAAACAGAAAATAAACCTTACAACATATATAGAAATCATGTTGCCGTGAATGGAACCTTTCTCTGCGCCCCCTATGCCCAATTCTACCTTTTCCAGGTGCAGTTAAGGTGAATAAATCATTGCATGCGTTTGTGAATGTTCACATAACTGCAAAATTGTGGGTATTCATCACTTCTGCCTGGCCACTCCAGTCTTACGGCATTCCTGGGGGAGCATACATTGCCTGCCCCACGGCCTGTACATATGACTGGACAATCCAGCCAACAGATACATTACCCCTGTAAAGATCTGAAGATCAGGGGCCTGCATTGCTGGCGCACTTGACAGCTTGTGTTTGACTAAGTATTACGAGGCTCAAATGTTTGCGCCTCTGGCTCTGAAAGATTAGAGCAACAAACCCATTGTGAGCCGGGCTCTCCCACGTTGAGTTTTCATCGCCAGAACAATGACCGATTTCCCTGCACGAGGGTGGAGGTGTTTTTCATGCAATGGTTTTAACTCTTTGCTTAAACACTGGCACACGTGCACACGACCAGGGCTGTCCAATCGCAAGGCCTATGCAAACACAGGGCTATCGTGACGCGCGCGTGTGTACCATGTAGTTATATGGCCATGCAAGAGGCTTCGCTCCATACTGATAACATCTCGGAGTTTACTCTGTCTTTAAGAGAGGGCCCAAGGCCTACAATAATCTCTAGTTCCACCTTGGTGGGTCTTGGGTGCCAACCAGGCTGGGGTACATACGGGCCCCGCAGGGGGCATCACCAGGAAGACGTTCTCCTGCGTTTGTAAATGTGGGAAAAAGTGCCACCACCTTTGCCACGGAAACAGTGCTCGGCCGGCCCCCCTGGGGCTTGTGGGTGCCGCCGAGCTCTTTGCCTGGGCCGGTTTTCGGCCGATTTTGTTACAGGGCCGATTTTGCAGCTATGCTGCAAAAACGGCCCTGTAACAAAAACGGCCACTAGGGGCCCAAAACCGGCCACAACCCATGCGGCGCACCGGGGAATTGCCCGGTGCCCGCTACGGCCAGTCCGGCCCTGCACGGAAAGGCCCGTCATTGTTGGGTTAAAGCTGAGACTGGGTACGCTGCATGGTCTTTTTGCTGCTGTCCCTGGAGCACCCGAAGGACGCCAACCCCTTAGGTGCTACAAAAAGGTGTGGAATGAGTCAATGAATGAAGCACTTAGCTTCACACATTTGTTTCAAGGCCGCTTAGTTTATCTTTTTTTTAATTATACTATTATTTTGGTTGTGAATGACGTTTTTGTGTTCTACTGCTTAAAATGCGACGGCTGTTTACTTTAAATACATTGGTAAATTACTGAAGTATCCTGATAAGCTACATTGCGACAAGTAGGAGTTGAAGAGGTGGACATAAGAGAGCGAGAGAGCGTGAAGGATAACTACAGCGCTATCAGCAACTCCTTACTCCAGGTCTCTGCAGACAGCTCCCTGCTCCCTACCGTGTCTTATATAGAACAAACCCGGGAGTGGTGCGCGCGTGCATGTGCCTGCCGATGCACGTGAAAAACAGATGGCACATTGCGCGTAACCGCAAGCCTTAGGCCGTGGGCAGCTACAATTCCTGGCAAAGGTGGGACATGCACCCGCCTTTGCCCAATTGCGTGCTGCCTTCGCACGCAAAGACCTATAGAAACAAAGCAACAAAAAAAAAACACACGCACAAGCGTGTGAAAAGTACAGATTGATTACAAGAGGTCATTTTGCTCGACCTCAAAATGAAACATAAACAAACATGTAAAATCACTCGTGATAAATACATCAATCACTTTCAACAAAATAAAAATCCATTGTATATTAACAAAGCTGCTTCCTTCTTGATCGTAAATAAATGAAGTCCAAACATGATGACACTGTCAGCCATCCGCTCGAGGTGGGTTGATGTTATGCTGTTTCCAAAGTGGTACTTTCAAATAGCTCCATCGTATTCAATTATTAACTCACTATTGGGGTGCAACCTCACGTTCGGGATGTCAAAAATTTCTAAGCACATGTAAAGTAGCGAGTGCACACCTTCCCTTCGTGTAAAGTTTAATTTTCGTTTATATTTCCAAATGAATGCGTGCTAACAGCTTGCTGTGTCCGTCCCCACACAGCATATCAATGATACTGCCAAGGAAGGGGACTGTTCCGCCCCAGCTGCTGCACTGCTTGGGTGAGGAAACTCTCCTCTTGAAATGAACCAAATTTTGACCAAAGTACTCCATAGTAATCAATAGTAATCCAATAAATTTATAGATGTCGAGTAATCCATACATTCCATGCTCATATAGTCACTCCAGGGACAGCGATGTTGAGCTAGAATGTTTTATTTTGCATTTTCAGATGTCTAATGCTGCCATTCAAGCTTAAACATAGACGTGTGCTTTCAACATTCCTTCGAGCCGGCACTTGTAAAACAACCCAATACATTTTGAACTGTTTAAGTTCTTCATCAGGGGTACTGAAACAAATCAAAAAGAACTGCATAAACAACGATGCTGTGCATTTTAAACCTGTAAGTAATAATGAAAGCTGTGCCCAGATTTTTTCATATCCCCCACCTGTCTCCCCTCGTGAATATTACTGCAAGCGCAATAAACTAAAACAAAAGTGACAAAAGAAAACGTTCTCCCACCCTTTGACCGAACGTTCATAGAAAGCACACTTTTAATTTACCTCATTACACCGCAACCAATTAGGGAGTTACAGGGAAAACGTGTGTGTGAGCAGGCTTTAAATAAGGTCTTAGGAGACCTGGATCAAAGTGGTTAACGGGCTGCAAGGTTTCCGGGCTTGGGACCTTATAGGTATCTCACAATTAGGTGATGTATGGGGGATCACATGCGTTCCTTCAGAGACCTCCAAAATAGACACTCCCTGCATCAATCGCAATTCTATAGGTACCTGCAACTGCGACATGCCCTCCACTAGCACCTCACAACAGGTACACGGCTTCCTGTTCATAGCCCTCCTGAGGCTCAGATTATGTTTCGGGACCTGGGGAAGGGTGGCATCTCCTGCATTTACTGCACACTGATTAATAATACCCCAACTTCCCTAGACCGACTGCGAGCTCAGTGGGAGGATTAGGAGGGCACCCTGGAGGAAGAGGATTGGCGCGACACCCTTATGGCCTCTAGAACGGTCACCGCCTCCGCCAGGCAACGCTTGGTACAGCTCTACTACTTACATGCAGCCTACCTCACCCCAGTGTGCCTTCATCGAGCGGGATTTAGCCCGACCTCCACCTGTACTAGGTGTGGTCACGACCCAGCTGATTTCCTCCACATTGTATGGGCATGCCCCCGCTTGACGCGGTTCTCGGGGGAAATCGAGGAAGAACTCACATAGGTCTTGGGGTGGGAGGTCCCCCATAATCCAAAACACACGATCCTGGGCATCACTGACGGGTTGGATGGGTCTCGGAACGAGAAGTTGTTCTTCACTACAGCAATGGTGGTAGCCAAAAGGGACATTGGGGCCTCCTGGAAATGCCCTGAACCCCCGAGTGTTGGACGCTGGCGGACTGGGGTGGACTGGTGTGCCACGCAAGAAAAAATCATGTATGAGGCACGTGGGAGTCCCAAGAAATATCGTAGGGTCTGGGGGAAATGGTTGGGGGGTGTGGTTTAGTCTCAGAGGGATTGTCCAAATCCATGTTGTTCTGCATTTGTTAGTGTCTGTAAACTGGGTAGCGCAAACTCTTGTATGTTCTCCTGGATTTTCATGGTGTCGTGATGACTGACTGGTGTTTTTATCAACTTATTAAAATCAGTAAAAATTTGTTTATCAAAAAAACATAAGGTCTTAACGGGCGAGAAGTTGACGACTCCCTGAACACGTAGGATGATATGCACACTTTAAACTGCTGGTTGCGGTGTAATGAGGTAAATTAACATAGTGTGCTTTTTATGGACGTTAGGTTAAAGGTTGGTAGAACGTTTTCCTTTGTCACTTTTAATTTATTGCGCTTGCAGTAATATTCACGAGGGGAGACCGGTGAAGTGGGGTTATGAAAAAATCTGGGCACAACTTTCATGATTACTTACAGGTTTAAAATGCACAGCATCGTTGTTTATGCAGTTCTTTTTGATTTGTTTCAGTACCCCTGACGAAGAACTTTAACAGTTCAAAATGCATTGGGTTGTTTTACAAGTGCCGGCTCGAAGGAATGTTGAAAGCACATGTCTATGTTTAAGCTTGAATGGCAGCATTAGACATTCTAGTTCAACATTGCTGTCTCTGGAGTGACTATATGAGCATGGAATTACTCAACATCTATAAATGTATTGGATTACTATTGATTACTATGGAGTACTTTGGTCAAAATTTGGTTCATTTCAAAAGGAGAGTTTCCTCACCCAAGCAGTGCAGCAGCTGGGGGCGGAACAGTTGCCGCCTTTGGCAGTATCACTTTTAGAAAGTGGACATTGTCTTGCTTTACCATTCTATGTGCCTCTGCCTGCTGTGTATTCACCGTCTTGTTTTAGAGTGACAGGAGCTGGGGATGTGCATTCACTCTAGACAGTCACAAAGAGGGCTGAGGTGTGTCCCTTGCCTGGGTGACTCATTGCTAGGCTGAATAGACCTTGTCTGCATTTAGAGTGGGGCACAATGCTGTCTCCACCTTCTGTAGTAAAGCTGGACCAAAGAGGCCAGGACTGGTTTGGACTGGGCTCAGAGACCCTTGCGACAAGGACAACAATGGGAAAATGGGGTTTAAGTATTAGACCTTAAACCCCAGGACTTGAGATAACTTCTGGAAACAAGAGGACCCTGCCAAGAAGAAGAGTTGAAGAACTGTGTGAGGAGCGCTACCTTTTCTGTGTGAGGGTCGGTTGGCCTGCAGTTGCTGCTTCTGTCTGTGACAGAGGAAAAGGACTGACTCTTTTTATCATACAGTGGTATTCTGCTTGCAAAGAATCTTCAAGGGCTTGTGTGTGTGATGCCTCCTATTGGAAGTCTCAGGAAGACAAAAAACTTCACCGGATCCTTGCCTTTGCTAATACCAAAGTAAACCTGCCTAAAAAGAAGAGTTATGTGATGAGTTCTGCTCCTGCTGTGTGAGAGATGGGTTGGCCTGCAGTTGCTGCTCCTGCAGGAGGACTGTCCTGTCCTCACCTTTTGTTCTAAACTAAAAGCGTGTGAGTAGTGCTTTATTTTGCAACCCATCATCCTGACAACGCTGTTTAAGGGTCCCGGTGCTTGTTTGCCGCAGCGCATATGAGGGCTGCACTGACCCTCGTGCAGGGGGCTTGTTCTTCAGGTGCACCGCATGAAGCGTCAGCTGCCTTTCCCCTTGCGAGTCAGGAGGAGACTTTGTGAAGTCTCCCCGCTAACTGTGGTGGTACGTGTATGCCATCCCCCCAATTCTGAGGCATAACTGAGGCACTGTTGTTGGATTGTCTGGATGGGGTGGAACTTCTACAGATGCCCCTGATTCTCTGTGAGGATTTACCATATCCCCCATTATAGGCGTACAGGTGCTGCTGCGGCCGGGATCCTTGTGTTGCATTACTGTATAACCTTCAATAGGCGTGCAGGTGTGCTGCAACCTATATTCTTATGGGGATATTTTGTGATACATGCTTTTATGGTGAACAGCTGCTGATCCATGGGTTTTTCATACACAGATGTTACTGCTGCATTTCATGCCCTAACTTAGTGGTGCAGGTTGGGCTGATGCTTGCACTGTCAGATTTGCACAGTATTGGTAATCCATATGTTTTGGGTGCATTTCCCAACTGCTTCATATTTACGCCCTAATGTAATGGTTTGTGTCGTTTTACACTTTGCAAGGAAGGGATAAAGAGTATAATTTCAGGAGCTACATAATATGTGCGCAGTGATGATATTGTGATGACGTGTGCAACCTATAAGTTATTAACGTATTTGTGAGAATTTTGCCTGATATATGCTGTCCACTAGTTATAGTTTGTACCTTGTATCAGTCCAAACAACCCCTTATGGTGATAGGTTAAAGACAACCTTTATTGAAAGCTATCCTAGTGGTAGCTATGGAGAGCAGCCGTTAGGCTAAGTCTTGAAGGAATGTAAAGCAGATTGTTTTACCAGTCTATAATCTCTTGAATGACCAAATGAAAGGACAACCACACCAGGTATATATTTAAAATATATGTATTTAAGATAAAACACACCCCTCTTGTCTCTTTATGAGACTGGAGTTCGAAGTTCTTAAGTTACAAGTCAGTATTCAACAGTAAAAGCACAAATACAGGTTTGGGCCCTAGGGGCGTACCAAACCATATACCAATAAAGTGGTATAAGAACCACGACTGAACTAGACGCAAGGCCTAGAGCCTGTAGAAGTGCTTGGACCACAAGGAACCACCCATTGTAGTGACACAGGGGACCCACGGGGGACGCGTGCAGTGTGAGAAAACAGCCGCGAATCGCCGTTAACTTCTATGGGGAAAGTCGAGGTTGGAAATTTAGAGTTCAAGGACACTTAGGGGATGACTACGAGCAAACCCTTTTGGACTTAGAGGTGTCTAGGGCCAACACCCATGGGAGCACCGGAGTACTCGAGTTACCTCACCCAGGGAAGCCGGGTGCATAGGTGTCTTTTGGTGTCGGGTTGCTGTTTTCAAGGGAAGCTGCTCAAGAAGTGCTGCTGCCGTGAAGAGGAGAAGTGTCCCGAGAGATCCAAGCCTGGATCTAGGATGGAAGGAACCTGAAAGCAGAGAGGACAGAGTCTGGGTCACTTACCAGTGACCAGGGACACGATATTCCAATGCCCACAGATGTCAGGTGCTTCAGGTGAGTTGACGGGTGTCTTGATTCTTCAGCCACGAGGTCCAGGAGGTGTCGACGACAACCAGGAGCTGGATTCGAGCTGTCCCACAAAGTCTGTCGAGTGCTGCGGTGTCGGCGACCAGATTGGACCCAACAAGCCTTGGCAACGGCAAGTCACTTGGAAATAGAAAAAGGACATCGGTGCAGACCAGCAAGGTCTGGGGGACTCATCCAGCAAGGGTAAGTTGGGGCACATCTGGAGCAACCAGGAAAGCCCAGTCAGAAGAGGAGTTGCCTTCGTGGGGACCTACTAGCCAGCGGGCTAGCGATCGCAAAGGAGCCTCGAGCGGTCGCACTGGAAACTGGCCCACGGGTCACTCGTGGAGTGGAGGCCAGAAATCTTTGGTGCAGTAGGTGCTCAAGGCTGGGGCTATTTAGAGCCCAAAGCACAACTTTGAGGAAGACCAGGAAGATGATGGATCAGCAAAAGATCATGGTGTCCAAGGGTCACGGTTCCACGTCACCCACGATAGCCACGGGCCTCAGCTTTGCTGTGGACTCAGGGTAGCCTTGGGGAAGTCTGGAAATCCACCTCTGGGGATGCAGAGACTTCGTCGTCCGGTGGGAGCTTCAGAATTGCAGAGCGGACAGTTGCTACTTTGGTGCCTGCCAAGCAGGGGAGTCACTCGTTGACCCCAAGGGAGATTTCTTCAGTCTTCTAGTTGAAATAGAACATCGAAGGTCCAGGATGTATGTTGCAGAGTTTCGTCCAGGGTAATCTAAAGTCTCAAGGACTGGGTTTCCATACTTATACAAAGTTTGGGGTTTGGACATACTCTAGGGACCCACCTATGGAACGGTTGGCAAAGAGGGGTGGTTACACCCATTTCCTTTGTCCAGTTTCACGCCAGAGCAGGGGCAGGCAGCCCCTGCAACCGGTTTGAACTGGACTATGTACAGGGACACCAAGTGTGCCCCCAGTGCAGGACTTCAAAGCACCAGAGAGTGCTCCTGCCCAGCCCCAATACACATCTGCTTGTCTGGGGAGATGGTTACACCTCCCTGGGACAGGAAACCTATTGTCCAGGCCTCCCCTGCCAGAGTTTCGGTCAGCAGCAGGAGGCCAGACCCATGTCTGTGGCAGTGGCATCCATTTTGTGATGCCAGGGCTATAGAAAGTCTTTGCCGGGTAGACCCGTGTGAACATGTCTCTCCCTCTAGAAGGGTGGAATGCTACCCCTGCCGCCAGAACTGGCGGGGGGGGGGGGTAGTATTCCAAAGCGTTTGACACCAAAAACAACATGTTTCCGTGCAGCCAGTCCAAAGTTAGCATTTACCGCGAGGTTATAATACACTTAAGAGTTTATGGTCAGGCTACACCCCAAACAGCATCAGAGGAGGTACTCCGAACGCTGCAGAGGGGCTTTGCTCATGCAGGGGCGCACCCTCTCACATAAAAACCAAGCACTCTGCCTTCAGGATTGTTAAGGCCTGACATAGGAGTGACTTATAGGTTTTATATGTGTGTGCAATGGGAGTGTTATAGGTAGCCTATACCACAGTGAGGGGTGCAAGCACCACCTTACCCAGGCTGCAGTAGCAGACCTGTGGTGTCATTTTGGAGTGCTTCCCAGGGGTGGCATAATACATGCTTCTGCCCCTGGTAGGCCTCTGAGGTACCTATGCCCTAGGTACATAGTATACCATATACTAGGGGCTTATAAGGCACTCCAGAATCCAATTAGAAATGTACCTAATGTACATGGAAACCATTTTAGAGAGGAAGCAGCTAGGCTGGGGTCCTGATTAGCAGGGCCACAGCCAGACTAAGGTCGAAAAACAGTGACACACCAGCAAAAAGTGGGGTTACCGATGTGAAGCAGATCCTACTCTCCTACAGTATTACACTAGCTGTACTGTTATGACAATTGCCTAGTTGGCAAAGTTATTTATGGTTTATGTGATTGTGGTCTGTGTGTTCATATTCAATATAAGAAATGTTTTTCTATAACCTGGGGCGGAGTCTCTTTTGTGGTGTAGGTATAGTGCCACTGGTGGGTGGGTGTGTGTGATGTGCAAATGCTTCACATATTGCCTCTGGGATAAGTCTGACTGCTCTGCCAAGCTACCACAGGGCGGTGAGCAAGGGTTATCTTGGGTGTGTAACTCACATACCCTGCCTAGAGTGGTGGGTTCTGCAGGGCTTAGGTGCATACCCTAGCCAACCAGAAACCCCGTTTCTGACAGTCATTATTTCTGCTCTGAAGAAATCCCAGCCATGCCAGATACTCAACAAAGGCCTGTTCCGGATAGTATAGTACATTTCCTAGAAATACCAGAATTATGATTTATAACAGTGCTTCTTGATGTTTTGACTTCTGTGTCCCCCCCACTGAACCACTGCTGAGTGAATTCCAGGGACCCTGCCCTAAGCATTTCTATGAAATGAACCATCACACATTAAATATTTTATTTAATTCACAAGCAAATAATATACGAAAATCAAATGTTTTGTTTTTAATGTGAAGGTTCGAGTTTCCAATTCTGGTTTATGTTTTCTACACTCGACTACTATAATATCACTTTGTCTTTTTTGCTAGTAATACATACAAGTTTATATCTTAGAAAAAACGACAAATATGCTTTAAAAAAATCTTTTTGAAACCCATTAAAATTCGAGAATCAGTCCAGTAGCAGCATTGGAGAGGCATCTTCCTATTGTCATATTGTAAAAGATAGCTGATGTTTCTGTAGTTTGTTGCTTCACAACCGACTCGCTAGATCCCTGCACTGAACTAGTTCCTCAGCAAAGCCAATATTTATTTCATACTGCAAAGAAACATTACATCATATCCTCTGCCAGTGACTATTCAGCTACAAGAACAAACATTTTACATGTGCAGGTGACAAATGCAAGTCACGAGACCAGGTTTACAGATTGTTTGTAACTGAAAATTCTCCAATCTCTGGAGGAACCTGTTAGTTCAGAACAAAATACAGATTAGAAGTGTGCTTTTGCATTGCCAGCATTACCGAATAAGGGCAATTGGACAGACCTCTGAGGTTACTGCAGCTTTAAAAGCACAATTTGTGGCAGAATAGGACAGTGGCGCACAGCTGGACTGGTGAGACTGTGCACTCTTAAAACAGGCATGCATTGATACTGCATTCACAAAACTGCAATTGCAGCTGCCCTTGTGCCCAATTGGCTAAAAATAAGTGCTTACATTGAGAGCTCCTATTTCAAGAGAGGGTCATGTTTTGCTGGTTGATGAGAAAATGCTGCTTCTTGCACTGTTTTGTTGCATTACAAGAGAAAAACGGAATATTTAAAAATACTGGCATATTGCATGGAAAGAAGAGAACTTATATAATGGAGAGAAAGAGTTTAAAGGATATGCCCTATAAAAAAAAAAACATGGTGGATGCTAGCATTACCTTCATTCGACTGCATCACAACAGGAGACATTGCCTAACACTAATATGGAACGAGTCTTACACTAGAGTTAAAACAAACATTAAAAAAATTGTGACAAGAAGAACATATTTTTCCCAGATTTTTTTTTTCTCACAAAATAATCATTTCGTTTAATCTACAATATATTTTTTCAAAAAGTCTTTTGTGGGAAATGTAGTTTAGAAATATAAGCAAAAAGAGGCAAAATGCTAGTGCGTGGGTGAAATGGACATGCATGTTTCCTCTTCCATAAGACATTGTATAAAAACAGTTTCAAATAGTAATAAAAGAAGCACCACAACTTATAGCACTTGTAGACTGGTGTGCAGATAAATGGCTGTATTTACAGCAGTTTAAAGATACTAAAGCTGCACATTTTAGCTGTTTGCCAATGGATTAAAAAAATTATACATTTCTCAACAGTGGTAACATTTTCTACCTCGGTATGCACACGGATAGTGTGTGAATACTGGAGGTCCGACATTGGTGATAATGTGACTTATTTGTGCCAAAATCGTGATCTTTGTAAATGCTTGAAAATATTCTAAATTTCCAAGCTTTACTCTCCCTGGATTGTGTTTTTAACCAGGCACAACTTAAGAATCAATAAAATATTCAATTATTAATCTAACAATAATTATCCTACGCCATAATGATCGGACCTGAAAAAACAATGAAGAGTGGTTGATATGCCAAGTAACAATGGATTGCTGGCAGACATTTAAATTGGCTCCCTAATGGCACATCATTCCCACACAACTGTCTCGAAAGAGTATATTGTTGTAACATATTAAACTGCATTGATTATAGTAACTGCATTAGAATCAGTTTAAGTAACTGCATATCAAAGTGCCTACTTGAGCTACATCACCACAATTCAAAAAACTATTTTTATTATTCAATTTAGACCTTTAGAATTAATGAGCCAGGAGGCAGACACAAGGGTATTGAACCTGTCAAGTGGGAATCATTTTAGATTCATAGTCTAGTCGACGTGCAGTAGCATGCTAATTGACTAATCAAGGGTGTCTTGCTGCTCTGTTATGTAGCAAAATGCATTGCCTGATTGCTGAATGTTAATTTGTGCAGTTATTTGACACAGTAATTTTTGTTTGATTGTTCATTAATATATTTTAGCTACTTTATTTATTGCCATTATCAGTTTTGCTTATTTAGCCTCTGTATTGTGTATGCATGTGCCTAACCTGGAACCATTCATTGCGTACGCGAGAGCAACATCGTGTCTCTATAATAGAGTTACTGTCAGAAAGGGTTTGTTCGTTGTCTGGGGTATGAGCCCTGGTCAAGCAGCAACTACAATTCTCGTCAGGGTAAGAGGCAGGCATACCCTAAATTAGGCTGTGCTCACCATCTGGTAGCTTGTCTCAGAGCGGTCAGGCTTAACTTAGAGGCAATGTATAAAGTATTTGTGCAACACTTCAAACAATACAGCAGTGAAAACACCACACAGAAAGATCTTGCTCCAGGTGTAGAAATATAGAGTAAACTTTAATCAATAAAACAAGACCACATGATAAAAATCCAACAGAAGAACTGGAAAAATTGAAATTTAAAGTTCTTAAGTAGAATAGCGTCAAAAAGCCAAATTCTCTATTGGGGATATCTGTTTGTGCTAGACAGGAACAAAGTCACTAGTTTAGGCTGACTGCGATGGAGCACGGGTTGGCTACAGAGACCCAGTTAGGATCACTGAACAAAGCACGTAAATCCGAATTGTGTAGCGTAGCGTGGATTCGCGCCGATAATGCGTCATGAAGCAGAGGCAATGCATTGGTTCCGACATGTGACGAGGCTACAGTGGACCGTTCTTATGCGTCAACATCGATGATCCTGTTGACAAGGCTGGTGATGCAAAGTCAGGTGCCAAAGATGTGGGACGCAGTGAAGATGATGCTTTAGTTCCGATGAGTGATGCTGCTGCAATGCAGAGTTTCGTCTTCGAGGCTGTCATTGAAGAGGGATATGAGGAGTTTGGCCTGGGTACAGCGTTGCGCAGTGGCAGTTCTGAAAGGCAAAGCATCAGTCCCAAGATGCGAGAGGTGGTGGCGATGCAAGCCTTATGCAACAGGGCGAATACACACAGCAGCGGCGATGCGTCGCTTATATTTGGGGATGCGCCACTCAGCTGAGGAGATGCATCGGTTCTGCTCGGGAATGTGTTGGTCAGCAAAGAGGCATCAGTTTCACTGGCAAGCACCTTAGGCCCACTTCCCAGGGTCCAGTACTGGGCTGGCACCATTTTGCAGGGTTGATTCACAGCTGGCAGAGTCATGGTGCAGAATCAGGGTGGTTGGAAGGCTTTTATGTCCCTGAGACTTCAGATCAGGAGGCCAGCCAAAAAGCCCTTGGAGTTACTCTTGGTTCTGGGGTCAAGTGATGCAGGTCCAGTCCTTCTCACTCAGGCAGATGGTAGTTGGCTGCAGGGCAGCTCAGCAAAGCAGGTGTCCAACACTGAGCAGAGTGGCAGTCCTTCAGCAGCACAGCAGTCCTTCTTCCTGGCAGAGTATCCCCAGGTCCAGAAGTGTACTGAGGTGGTGGTGTCTGAGGTCCAGTATATATTCCCAGTGGTGACTTTAAAGTGGGGAAGACTTCAAAGACAGGCCTTTGAAGTGCACAGAGTCCCTGCCCATCCTGTCCTGGCTCCACTACAGGAAGGCATGCAGCCCTTTGTGTAGGGGCAGGACACAGCCTATTCAGGTGTAAGTAAGTAAGGGTCCAGCTCGTCCCTGCCAGGATGGCCCATCAAGTCACACCTAAGCTCCCATTCTGTGTAGCTATCTGGGGGAATAAAACAAAGCGCAACTGTCACCACTCCAGGCATGTGATCAGAGACAGGCAGCAGGCACCAAATGGCTAAAGTAAGAAAATGCCTACTTTCTAAAAGTGACATTTTCAGATTGCAATTTAAAATCCGTCTTCACCATAATTTTGGATATTAACTCCAAAGCTGAATCCGTTTTATATTCCTATTTGGAAATTACTCTTATAAAATGTAATAAGTGAATCCCAATGTGATCCTATGGGGATATATGCCTTGCAGTAGTGATATGTCTTTGAGTTTTTTTCACTACTGGGACATCTAAAACTTAAAAGTACATGTCCTGCCTTTTAAATACATTGTACCCTGCATTCTGGGCTCTCCATGCCGACCTTAGGGATGAATATGTTGTTCTATTTTGTCAGGTCAAAATGGCAGTGTAAACTACACATACAGGCTCTGCAATGGCAGGCCTGAGACATGGTTATAGGGCTACTGAAGTGGGGCACACTATCAGTGCTGCAGGCCCACTAGCAGCATTTAATCTACAGGCCCTGGGTACATGTAGTACCACTTTACTAGGGACTTATAAGTAAATTAAATATGCCAATTGGGGATGAACCAATAGTGCTATGTTTAGGGGAGAGAGCACAAGCACTTTAGCACTGGTTAGCAGTGGTAAGTGTGCAGAGTCCTAATACGAGCAAACACATGGTGAGAAAAAGTGGAGGAGTAAGGCAAAAAGTTTGGGGATGACCCTACAGAAAGGGCCAAGTCCAACACCAGTCTTCTGAATTGAAAGGGAGATGTGAATCAGCCTTGGCTCCTTACCATTAGTGGTGATTCCCAATATATCTGAGAGCTCAGCAACACCTCTTTGGCCCTGTTTACTGAAATGCACTCCTGGAAAAATCCAGGAGCAGCTACCGAATATTTCCTTCATAGGGTTGAAGTTGAATGAATATGCATTCTAACATCTTCCATACATCTCCCCCTTTACTGTGAAGAAATCCACACCAATGTGGTTTCGTATAGGGGGCCAAGAAATTACCAATTTGGTCAGTAACATCGTTAGAGGCTGAATCATTAATTGCAGATAATGCACCTGACATATGCCCAGTGTTAACCACCAGGACATTTTACCAGCTAAAAATAGATGAGAATTGGGGTGGAAAACAGGTCAAAATGGTAAATCACCACAGAAACCAGATGTTGAAACAGCGATTCTCTTTGGTAAATCCTAATTTCTCAGGGGCTGCTCAGTGAGTGAGAATATCAGGGTATTCCATCACCTCAAAATTACCAATAACTGTGGTATCAGTAATTCTGGGCGGAGGAATGCTGCATCAGTGTCCTTACCCCAGTTATACCAAGGGCTGTTATCTATAGATCGGACGTTCTCTGAACATCACCTGAGATACATGAAGTTAAAGTTTGCAAAGCAGTCTCCAAATCTTAAGTACTATTGCTGTTACATTTCTTAGTTTACATACAAAACATGTCTTTTTCAGGAGATTTAGGTCACTATTAAAAGTTAAATTAAGCTGCTAAATTCTAGTCCACACTGCAAGTGGGCTGGGAACACCATAAACAGGATACCCACTCCCAGAATTACTGATACTCACAGTTTTGGTATGAACTACTGAGTCCCATGGTATTGGTAAGTCCAGTTTGTAGGATACCGTGATATTCAGTTTTACCATATGGGTGACCTAAGAAATGCGGAAATACCAAAGAATCTCTTGATTTTCACACTCAATTATCATGGCAATTCCCTATTTTTGAATCATTTCTCAGCAGGAAATGGCACCAGATTTTTGCTGATGAAAAGGCCATTGATTAGAATTTCAGACATGCTGACTTACTTACTTAATTATGTAGAAAATTGCCATCTTTTGGGTAATGTTCCCCCAGATTTTTACTCTCTCTGCTTTACTGGCTTTTGAACTCTGTGCACTTTACCCTTGCTAACCATAAGTGAAAATGCCTGTGCTCCCTCTTTAACCATGGTTATATTGGCTTAATCCTGATTGGCACCTTTAACTTGTCCCTAGTCTCTAGTCTATGGTGTAGAAAGTGTGTCAGTGGCCTGGAAGTTAAATGCACTTATTCTGCCATCCACTATAGATGCAGTTTAAACATGGCTTCAGGTCTACCCTGTGTGACTTGACTGCTGCATTGTAAAACCTGCAATGTGACCTGCCAACATAAGCCTTTTTGAGAGGTAAATCTCCCTATTAAATGTTAGTAAGTCACCTCATGTAAGCCTTGTAGTCCATAAAATAGGGTGCATGATATTTAAAAGTTTGATATACCGAAGATTAATTTTACCAGGTCCCTACAGTAACGAGACCAAAAAAACTATTTTAGCTGTGGCCCACATAGTTGTTCTAAGGAGAACATCACAGTGCAGATTAAAATAGTAATACTACTAACTCTAAAAAGGGAGCAGATAGAACAAATTAGATTAAGACAATTAATCCAGTTCCATGGTGAAGTCTGCTCTATGCCATAGCTACCTGGGATTAATTTCAGGTTAATTTAGTGCCTTAAAGCGTTCTCCTGACAAGATTTATGATTATTCCTTAAAGTGGGCAGTCCCCTACCCTAAATAATAATTCAATTTCTAACAAATCATAATTCGTACTCAAGAAAATATGAATGGTGCATTTGACAAATGCATTCACAATATCTAATTTTTAAACTTTGATTGTTGTACTGTTTTTCCAACTTTTAATCAAATTTGCTTAACATTTTCTGTTTCTAAAAAACAATATGCAGGGATGTTCAAGCTGGATCCAGTCTTTCCTTCAATCGTCAGTTCTATGATGAACATTGGTCAAAGCATCGTGTTGTCACATGTTTGGATTGGTCTCTTCAGGTAAGTGGGTCATAAAAATAATTTGCATAAGTGTTATTAAGTGTCAAATTTTATCACAAGTTATTCTGATTATTCAAACGATTGTGCCCAATTTCAGAACATGTAAATATAATACTTTGCTTTAACATTGCCGTTTTCAATTCAGCAGAATAATCTTGAAAGTATCTCAGCATTTCTTGATTTTCTTGATTCTGTCTATCCAAAGGCAGTGCATTTTTTAAAGTCTTACCTATTAGACAGTGCATGTGCTTTGTTGCAAGAAGTATTGCAAGAATTGTAAACTTACAGGGGTCATAGACCCACCACCCATTGCTTACCGTTGGTTGCCTGAGTCATAATAGCTTGTGTCATAATAGCAGGTATGGGCTATCCTTCCTCTTCTTGTGTATGTTCCTCTTCTCAAGCAAGGATGCATTGCTGTATCCTTACATAGATCTCTTTCAGGCCCAACTTGTTTCTTTTTTGTTTAAGCACTCAATGAGAGTGGATGTGTTTTCAGCATTCTCCCTAGTGTGCTTCTCTTGTTCTCTCTTTCCCACTGCTCTCTTTTACCCGTGTGCCCCCTTCCTAATACGCTTCCCCTTGTGTGCTCAATCTGCCTGTGTTGCTTTCTCACCCGTGCTTCTCTCCGCTCCCAGTTCCATGTTGCACTCTCTCACCCATTTGCTTTTTTTCTCTGCCCTTCCTGCACCATATTTATCTCCCTCTCACTGTTTTGCTACCCCGTGCCTGCCATGTTGTTCCCCCCACTACCTTCCTTCTTGCTTTCAGACGCCTTTATTGCTTTAGCCCCACTAGTCCCCCATGTTGCTTACATGCTCCTGCTCATTTTGCTTCCCCCACCCGCTTTGCCACCTTGTTGCTTCTGCTTGCTGTGTTGCTTTCCCCCCACCTACTTTCCAAAAAAAGGCTTTTGAGCAATTTTTAATGTTATTTACCAATCTTAACCCCTTCCATGCCCATGACGGAACGGTTCCGTCATGAGCATCGGTTGCGCTGGGCTCATGACGGAACCGTTCCGTCATGGCCCCGCCCGCGCTCGAACCCTTCAGCACCACGGGGGAATTCCCGCAGCGCTGAAGGGGTTAATTGGATCTGCAAATAAAAATGTAAAAAATGGCCATGTCATTTTCTAGGTGTGTCTACAAAATAATGATATAGCCTTGCTTTACTCAAGCCATGCTACACAGCATCAGAGATTCTATATAGCATAGCTAAAAGGAATTATCAAGGCCAACAAGGCCGCACCTTCACCCACCTCTGGACCCCAGCAGTTGCCTCCAGACCACCGAACGCCAGCGCACACAAACAACTGGACTGCACCCTCCTCAACGTACACTCCCTGCACAGACAAGCCATAGAAATCTGGGATCTCCTCTACACCCACATGCCTGACGTTGCATTCCTCACCGAGACCTGGGCCAAAGCCAGCTCTGCACCCAACATCGCAACCACCGTTCCCGACGGATACAAGATCCTGAGAAAAGAGCGCCACAAACGCCCAAGAGGAGTCCTCACCATCGTCAACAAAAGATCCCTCCGACTGACCACCATCAACTTGGACGACGCCTTGCCCCCCATGGAACACATCCACTTCCAGATCCAGCCCAACCCCAGAATGACGCTCTGCGGACTACTTGCCTACAGACCACCTGGACCCCGCACCCCCCTTGACCAGCGTCATCGCCTACCACATCACACCGCACGCCCTTGCCTCTATGGACTACATACTTCTTGGTGACCTGAACTTCCACCTGGACAACCACAGTCATGCCAACACCACCACCCTCCTGGAGAACCTCACCAACATAGGACTGAAGCAACTTGTCTACACCCCCACTCACACAGCAGGACACACACTCAACCCCATCTTCGCCGGAGGAAACAACATTCTCTTCAGCCACACCACGGAACTGCTCTGGACCGACCACCACTCCATACATTTCTGCTTTATAAAACCCACTGCACCCAAGCACACACACCGCCTCCCTTGCAGAAGCTGGAGAGAAGTCTCTGAAGAACTCCTCACCTCTGCCCTTACCTGCACTCCACCCCCTACCACAACAGATGCCAACACAGCGGCAAGCAACCTCCACCAATGGATCGCCAACTGAGCCAACACTCTTGCCCCCCTTCAGACACAACAAGAAAGCCAACTGGTTCACCACGGAACTCCGAGAATCCAATCACTCCTGCCGATGAATGGAGAAGACATGGAGAAACAGCAGAACCCTGGAAGCACATGCCACCTACAAAACAGCCGTCACAGCACACCACCCAAATCAACAAAGAAAAACTTCATCCAAGACAGAATCTTTGCCAACGTCCACAACTCCAAGGAACTCTTCACCATCATACAGGAATTCTCCAAATCCAATAGCAAAACAACCAACGTCCCTCCCTCCCAAGACCTCTGCAACAAACTCAGCTCCTTCTTTCACCTCAAGATCAAGATACTCTACAACAATTTCGACGATCAAGACCATAGCACCCCCTCAACTCCTACCCCCAACGACACCACCCAACAGACCTTTCTCACCTGAACCCCTCTCACCACAAAAGACAATTTAAAGGCAATGAAGAGCATCCACTCCGGAGCACCTTCCTACCCCTGTGCGCCACACATCTTCGGTCAGACAATGGGGCATGCAGTTCCTAAGTAAGCGGAAAAGTGGGGCAAGGGGAATTGGAAGACCAGGTAAGAGAAAGAACAGAAAGTGGGGAGTGCTCCAATAAGGAGCAAGGGCCCTCACACACCCGAGAGGTGTCATGCTTAATCATAGGGCAGCTGCTTGTTGGGCCGGCACTGCAATGCACAACGGGCCCCGCAGGGGGGCTCTTTGCTGGAGATCTTTAGTCAGCCAGGAGGCCCTATGTGATGAGGTGGTGGGGCAGACGAGTGGTGAGTAGAATGGGTGCAGTGAGTGTGTTAAAAATAGCTATGAGTACCCTTAAGAACCTTTGATAACTGGACACTGATGCTATGGCTAAAAACAGACCACAAGAGTCATGGCTGGCAAGGAGAATTAAACCTGCTGCAGCCAAGTGTGTATGATGGTGAGTGAAGGTGGTTAAAAGGTCGACATGTTTCACGCCTATAGTCTCCAAATGGATGAGTGGCGTTTCTTCAGGACCGGGAAAAAAAGGGAAAAAGAAAAAATCCTAATCTGCTCTCAATTTAAGGAGACGGTCAGAGGAATATCATCCCTATGTCATGGATTCAAAAGTAATCCAGAAAAGGAATGGGAGTGCAAGAGCATTCGTCCTTCTAGCGAACCTCTAAGGGGATGTCGCAGGGCACCAGCCTCGATGTCCAAAAAACACCCGCAACACTGACGGGAGGGAGTAACCACCAGTTTGGTACTCCAACATGTGGGACCCACCCACATCTGAACGTCAGGGACGGTGTCGATACACACATCTTCCACAGGGCTGCTACTGCCATCACACCCGAGCTACACCGAACTATCAACTGCTCCCTCGACACAGCCACTTTCCCCGAAAACTGAAAGCGCACCGAAGTCAACCCCCTCCGAAAGAAGCCATTCGCAGAGCCGACAGCCCTCAAGAAATTCAGGCCCATCTCACTGCTTCCTTTTGCCACCAAAGTCATCGAAAAGGCCGTCAACACCCAGCTAGCACACTTCATAGAAACCAACAGCATCCTCCTGGACCTATCAGCAGTCTTCGATACAGTCTCCCACCGCATACACTAACCACCAGACTCCATGACACCGGCATCCAAGGAAAGGCCTTAGACTGGATCCATTCTTTTCTATCAGGCAAAACACAGAGAATAAGACTCCCCCTCTTCCTTTCAGAACCTGCAGAGATAAAATGAGGAGTACCCCAAGGATCCTCCCTCATCCCTACACTTTTCAACGTCTACACGGACCCCCTCGCAACCATTGTCAGAAACCAGGATCTCAACATGGTCTCCTACGCCGATGACACTCTGCTCATCCTCTTCCCTCACCAAGGAGCTCGACATCACCAGGCACAACTTCCAAGAAGGGATGAAAGCCGTCACGACCTGGATAAGCAACAGCTGCCTGAAGTTACACTCTGAGAAAACAGAAGTCCTGATCCTCGGCTCCACTCCCTCTGAACGGGACAACATCTGGTGGTCACCTGCCCTCGGAAACCCACCCACCCCTATGGCCAATGCACGCAACCTTGACATCATACTTGACTCCTCACTCACCATGAACCCCCAGATCAACGCTGTATCCTCCACATGCTTCAACACCCTCCGCATACTTCGCAAGACGTTCAAGTGGAGCCCCCCCCCCCCCCGACTCCAGGAAAACAGTCACCCATGCACTCATCACCAGTAGACTGGACTACGGGAATGCCCTCTACGCCTGTTCTGCTCGATTTTCCTGGCCTTCTTGTGTTAACAAGTGATTGAATGTGACTTCAGTCTCTTACCATTCAAGCCTAAGGGTTAGAGTAGTGAATGGAGCCAATTTACTAGGCACTTTGACATGATTCTGTGCTCTTCCCCATAGATCAGGGCTTGCACACATAGCCTAGGGGATAGATTCGTTAGTATTAGGGATAACCTGTCCTGTAGTGAGGGTATTTCATGGAGCTGTGCTGAATTCAGGCCTGGTAGGCCTCAAACGGGAGAGACTCCATCTTTCTTTCTGCTTCGGCAGCTTGGGATGCTTCTAGGCCAAGAGTCATGTTTTAGTTATGAGGTGTTATTCGCTTGGAGAGAACCGGTTCAGGCCGGCCCTTATCGAAGGATTGTATTTTTCTTCATGCCGAAGACACTACATCAGGCCGGCCGGCTGGGAACGTGTCCTTGGTACGAGGAGGTACAAGAATTTGGTGGGCGGCAGGTTACGGGCCGGAATTTTCCATGAGGAAATGCACCTCTATATTAGTGAAAGTCTGAGGCAGTTACATGTTCAGTCTGTAGGCGGCATCTGGCCGTTAGCAGTAAAGCTACTACTTATTCCAGGGAAGACAGACGCCATCTTGAGGGCGGAGAAGAACCGAGAGACAGATGCTTTCCTAGCAGAATAGCCAGAGAGGAGAGAGTAGCCGATAAGGAAGAGGTCCCAGTGACTCGAAGAAGGGTGATTCCAGGCGAGCCGAGATACAGACGAGAAGGGAACCTAGAACAGGCTGTACTCAAACTGGCAATCCTTGTGTGATCTGATGAATAGTGAGCCCTTTTTGTATGTTATGGTGACCATAGGATGAACTGTCGTATGAGACTGCCATCTGGGTAGAGAGGTCTGGATTCGTAGGGGATCGCGAGGCCGCCGATTGTGCTGATACTGTCGTCTGGGCAGAGAGGTCTGGGTTCGTATGGGACCGCGAGGCCGCCACTTGTGATACTGTCGTATGGGCAGAGAGGTCTGGATTCGTAGGGGATCGCGAGGCCGCCGATTGTGCTGATACTGTCGTCTGGGCAGAGAGGTCTGGGTTCGTATGGGACCGCGAGGCCGCCATTTGTGATACTGTCGTATGGGCAGAGAGGTCTGGATTCGTAGGGGATCGCGAGGCCGCCGATTGTGCTGATACTGTCGTCTGGGCAGAGAGGTCTGGGTTCGTATGGGACCGCGAGGCCGCCACTTGTGATACTGTCGTCTGGGCAGAGAGGTCTGGGTTCGTATGGGACCGCGAGGCCGCCACTTGTGATACTGTCGTATGGGCAGAGAGGTCTGGATTCGTAGGGGATCGCGAGGCCGCCGATTGTGCTGATACTGTCGTCTGGGCAGAGTGGTCTGGGTTCGTATGGGACCGCGAGGCCGCCGATTTTGCTGATACTGTCGTCTGGGCAGAGAGGTCTGGGTTCGTATGGGACCGCGAGGCCGCCACTTGTGATACTGTCGTATGGGCAGAGAGGTCTGGATTCGTAGGGGATCGCGAGGCCGCCGATTGTGCTGATACTGTCGTCTGGGCAGAGAGGTCTGGGTTCGTATGGGACCGCGAGGCCGCCACTTGTGATACTGTCGTATGGGCAGAGAGGTCTGGATTCGTAGGGGATCGCGAGGCCGCCGATTGTGAGATCTTGGTATACATAGTAGGAATCCCCTGTCCTTAGGTGATAGATATATGTGGTTGTAGGATTGTAAATAGGCTCTAGGGAGGGGGTAACGTTCTGGCTGGGTTAGTGAGGCCCTGATGAGTGGGTTCTATCTGATCCGAAAACCCAAGCAGAACAACGCCGGAAACAACAAAAACCTCCTCTGCAAACTCCAGACCGTCCAGAATTCTACAGCCGGATTTATCCTCGATATCCCATGACACAACCACTTCTACCAAAACCTCCACTGGCTCACAGTCGAAAAAAGGATAACCTTCAAGCTGCTCAAACACGCCTACAAAGCCCTCCACAACACTGGACCCCAATACCTCAACAACCGAATCTCCTTCTGTGCCCCCAAGAGAAACCTCATCTCAGCCGACCTCGCCCCAGCCACCATCCCTCGTTTCTACAGGACCAGAGCTGGTGGAAGATCCTTCTCCTACCTCGCAGCCAAGACCTGGAACAAACTCCCCCTTCACCTCCGATGGAGCCCGAAACTGCACCAATTCAGAATGGACCTCAAAACCTGGCTCTTCGAATGTCCCTAACGGAGCTCCTCAAAAACCCCCCCTCCCACCCGAGCGCCTGAGACCCTCACGGGTGAGTAGTGCGCTCTACAAGACCCTGATTGATGGATTGATTGATTGATTGATTGATTGAACATTTAAAAAATATCTTTTATTTATAACAGACAAACCAATATTCATATCACTTTTGTGCTTCTAATGTCTACTCTTTATTTGTCAGAGCATACATGTGCTTCAATTGAAGCCGAACAATCGTTCATAATACTGTTTGCTGTATTAGCTCTGCTCCCACAAATCAAGCTAAGGATGCCAATTTAGGTCTCCAATTTCAATCTGGTTCATACATACAGAACGTTTTACAATTTTCAGTTTTACATTTTACTGTTTTTGAGCATATATACACAAATATTATTAATTTTCCAGAGAGTCAGAGACACATTCAATTGATGTCCTGAACTCCCAATGGGCCCAAGTATCACAGATAAGAGAAACAGCCTGTCAAAACATGACCCTCTTCAGTATCTTTAGAAGAAAGAAGACAAAATTATACAAATATTGTTGAACTCACCCCTAAGGCAACAAATTAACAAGCAATGTCGAAATAGGATTGGTGACTGAAAAGTAAATACGACAGAAAGTGCATACATGAGGGATAAAGTACCACATGTACAATAGATAATAAGGATATTGCAAGTCACTGAGGAGTTCCAGAATCATACAAAGGAACATGGCCAAAGGCTGAGTTCCTTTATAGGGTTTGAAATTCATAGGTCACTTACAATATCCTTATCATGTCCTCCGGGAGTGCTTTCTCCCATATAATACAAGGCCGCACCATCACCGTTCCCACATACCACTTAAGACCTTGGTGCGAGCTCTTTTATAGGAAAGAGCGAGCATGTTTGCAAACATGAAGAATAAAAAGAAAACTTCTAGTGAAAATCTTTAAACACATCAAAAACTTGTTAGGTATTTGTTGCAAACCATTATTACAAACATTTCAATACAAGTCAGTTTTTACAACAATAACAAAAGCTGTAGAAACATTCAGAAATATTCTAGCTTTCCTCTATCAAAGGAGTGCAAAAAATAAACCTATTCTCACTGCTTGTCATTGTAAGATATTAAAATAGAGCAGAAGAAAGAAAACCAACATTCTAATTGTTGCTTTAATTATGCTCCATGACCTGCTCTGCCTTTCACCTAGGCTGCTGGCTGTTGCAGCAGGCATTGTGAAGTCATAACTTGACAACAATAACATTATAATAGTCGAGTTCTGACATCTTTTCTTCATACTAGGCGGCTTGGTAAATCACCAATCGCCCATTATAAACAAATTAATGACTTTAGTTTATACAGGGATTACAGAATCTCATGTATTATATCTAGGGCTCTCGGGTTCATCTGAACGTATCCATATTTATTTTGTTGCCCATCGTATCTGTATTCATCCACATTTATTTTGAGTTTTGTGAACAAATGAAGTCACTACTTGTATATTTACATATTTATTTAACGGATAAGTATGCATGCATACTTTGATGCATGTCTGATTTTGCACATTACAAAGGCAAATAAAATAAAACAGTACACCCACATGGAAATATAAGTATTATATCACAAACAAATGTTGATATATGGAGTTATTTAAGGAAATCTCATCCAGTTTTTAGACTCTGTATGCTGCCAATCTGCGCAGCTGTTATCCCAGAATTCATGAATGACTGCATGGCGAGTCATTCAAACGACGCCCAATTATCTGCATTTTTCCACTTTTAAAAATAAATACAGGCAGGAGAAACACTGTTGTCTGTGTGTATTTATCTGTAAAGCTCAATATGACATAAACTAATGATAACTTTAAAACAGCTAAAGAACGCAGGCAGGGATTTATACCTTTCCCTGATAAATTCCCGTCCTTGGAGCTTGCTATACGTCTCCTGTACAGCTTGGCTTGAAATTAAAGTAAGTTAGTACTGAAGACTTTTTGTTGAAAAAAGAGATACTTCTACTGCTGTTTAAAGATTGACGCTACAGTGATTACACAAGAAGCAAAACAAAAGGAATCTCAAATCACAAAACAATTAGAGTGCCCTTTAATCATGTCAGGAACAATTTGCAAGTAATTTTCACCACTTTCTCAGCTGCAAATAAAATAATCCATGTACATTCACAATAAGCAGAAAGTGATGAATACTTTACATATTTAAAAAATAAGTTTTTGTTAATGTATCCTTTTTCAAATTTTAAATTGTATCAATTGCAGTTTTATAAATCAGATATGTATCTATTTACAGGCAATTTATCATTCTTTATTATTTTACCTGTTAGACGCTTTTCTATAAACAATTTACTGGTCTAGTGGTTGCTAGCATGTGGGATAAACACATTGGCTTACTAAACTTAGATTCAATGAACACAGATCGAATTTTAGATTGAATGACCAAATGTAACATTTGCCCAGATAGTCTACTGTTTTGAAACATTCAAAGCACTAATGTATTTTCAAACACTTGATCGAGAGACACAACTGTCAGGGGAAGTTAATAGAGTAAACCAATTCACTACAATCAAACATGGTGGATAAATGACTTGGTCAACTTTACCCTGAGTGGCATAACTGAAGTTGTTGATCACATCTATTTTATTTATCATTTTAAAAAGTGTTAAGATAGATATACATCCACTATTATAGATATCCCTCAGAGGAAAAAGAAGAAAGTTTATTGCTATGATGACACAGAGTCTCAAACGGAATCCCTTTTCAATTCCCTTTATCTTTAGCTAAGAATGGCCCAGAGGAAGGGATAATACGCTGGGAGACTAGAATTGCATGCCTTGGTAATGGTGAGCAAGCCTTTCATGTTTAAAGCGTTACTTTAGGATTGCGCATTAATCTGTAATTTTTCCAGAGTTTTTCTGTTCTAGATTCTGTAAAACGCATCTCAATTAGGAGCATGTGACTGTAGGAAAGGTGTACAAAAAGCCTTATTAAAAACAGTGTTGAGTACTAGTTGTATCTTTTAGAAATGCTGCAACCTATTTGTATTTTCCTATATCGAAATGCAGTGGAACTACTGCCTATTTTGAGCATATTTATAAACTGAAATCTACACCATAATGGACTTTAAATTGAATTTTGGAATATTATTAGATACTAGAAGCCAGCTATAGGGTTGTAGTGCTTGTGGATACCGCAGAATAAGTAACAACCCACATTGGATAATAAATCTCACAAATTCATACATATATATCAGTGGCACCACACTGTAAAAATAGACATTGTTTGGGACCCAGTCTGAGAGCGCACACCAAAACGCGATCCAGTAAATCCAAACCTGAGCTTCATCCAACGAGTCTTGAGACACAAAGAATCAAAATAGCTGTTCCAGATATTGGCAGTATTCCTGTATCCATTGTAGTTTATTCTCCATGATTAAATGATCTATTAGGTCCTGTTGTCCTTTTTTTTTATCCTAACAGATTCAATTAATTTCCAAAGCAAGGCCACCCTACATCTGTCAGTGGCAGTGCCATCTGCAAACATTTCTATATACTAGTCTCTTATCTTTTGGAATCCTATAACAATGCAGTATCCAACACTTAAAATGCCTTTTAGTATTTGCTTTTCCCTCTCCAAGACCTGCTTTTTTGAGACATTTCCAAATCAATTGTAAAAATTATCCTGCTGCTCACAGCTACCTAGAGAAACAGGCCATATCAAATGTGTACAACCATAAATGTGTGATACTGACGCTATAAAGTATTTTAAATTAGTTTATGTCAGAGTTGTTTGACACTCTACTAATCAGCTAGTATTACTTCCCTCACTGTGCATCAGTCAACTCAAATCCCAGACATTTGTAACAAGCCTCTATTTATTGTTCTGTGCATTCTCCCTCTTACAGCTTTCCAACTATAAAATATAGTAGACAATTACATCCCATGCATAATTCTATCTGTACCTGTTTTTCTCCAACCTGCGAAAACAGTTTCTCTATTTCCATTTCTCTTTCCCATATGTGAACATTGAAACCCTATGTTCTCATCACAGAAGAGGTGTTAGTCGGACTGGAGCTTGTGGGAATTCATATCACTACTGCAAGCCTGTTTCAATGGTTACTGACTTGGCCTACTTGCAACAATCCTCAGCACCTCCTCAGCACCTCTTCTTATGTTCAAGTGACAACGCTTTTCATGACGGATTTCTTAAAGGGGTTCCATCTCTATTGCAAAGAATGTTGGAAAGAGAGGGAAATCCTGCCTGGTTCCCCCATAAATCAACAAGGGTGAGGGCACAAAGTCAGGTTACGAGTAGATGTAATAGGTTGCTCATAAGAGAACACCAATCCAGGAATATATTCAAGATCCACATACCTCAGAGCCCTATGTAGTAACTCCCAACTAAGAAAGACTGCATTAGAGACCACTGCATCCTCCTTGTCATCTCCCACATTTGGGGGCATAAGTAAATTCAGCCAGCAAAGGGCTTGGTTAGTATCCCATCCCAATACAAAACCAGGCTAGAGTAGACACACAAATAGTTGCACAACTGCAATAAGCCATTGTCAGCACCTTAACCACGATCCTCATATCACAGTGACAGCAATGATAGGGGTTGGTACAATGATCAATTCTTGGAGGAATTCTAAAGATTTGGGATGGGCCATAATCAGGACCTCTCTGAAGGATGGGTCAAGGAACCAATTGATTGTAATCCTCGGTAGAGTAACTGCAGATGAAGTAAAATTAGGTCACAGAATGTGCAATCAAACGCCACTAAAATGTCAGTAGCCTTCATTTCCCCCTCAGACTATGCAGTTTTTTGAAGGTCCACCAAATGCACCACATATTGCCCTAAAATGGTATCCAAGAGAGACTTATTCTCCAATGGGTTATTTAAAAAGTGGCATAGATAACATTCATGAAATCACTTCTCATCTGTCTCATGTTAGATAATATAATCCTATGTAGGACTTACAGTTCTTTTGTACAGTTTATTCCCCTCGTCCTGATTGTAATCCATGCTATGGCTTTTTCTGACTTGTTCTCTGCCTGGTGTAGTTTAATTATGTGACTGTAATAGATGTATTTACAAAGGTGATCAGCTATCACATCATATTTGCATCTGAGGTCTGTTGTCATTCTCTGTTAGAGATCAGCCTGAGAGTTCAAGACATCCATGAATTTAATCTTTGTGCCAATACACCATTTTCTCTTTCGAGTGATTTTGTGCCATCTGTCTCATTCATAAAACAAACACCTCATATTTACAATTTAAAGGCTTCTTACACTGCAGATTTAAGGTTTTTGGCAAAATATTCAGTTTGTTCTCTCTGTGTCAATCTTTACCCTGGACCTAAGTGGACATGTGACAATAGGTACCACAATAGTTTAGAACAATCAATACCTCTGACAATAAAAGACCAGAATAAGCAAGAGTCATCTGATAGATCAATGGGGTTGTAACTTAGGTAATGAACCCCTTCATTACTCTCATACTCCGTCAGCAGTCTATATATTCTGGTGTATGTTTCATGTTCTGATCAATAAATTGAGCTAAGTCTTTGCCTTACATGAGATCACTTCCACATCACCCACAACCACATACCCCCACACAGCTTGAAGCACCAATATACTTTTAATTGAGGGCATGACCAATTAGAGAATCTATGCAAAAGAGAAATGTTAAGAGATCCATTGCTCTCCCATTCAGTTGGCCCTAGAGGGACATTCATCTGCCTTGGGCATTGGACTTGTAGTTATGGACCCTGAAGGGGAGCATACATGTAAGAGCGTACACACATCTCTATTAGAGAAAGTATTGCATGAGAAATAAATGGCCCCTTTCACAGACTTAACGTGTTCCAGCCTAGTCATCTGTATCGCCTGTAACCATGTGAACCACCCCAGCGTGGGCTGGTATAATATCTTAGAGTGAGCAAAACCTGGTCCTCCCATAATATTAATTTAAATGGCATAATATAAAATGACAATACTCTATAAACACCTGGTAATGTGCCTCTCTTCACCTTCCCACTAAACACAGCAACTCCATTTCTGGTAGCTCCCAAATCAATCCCCAATCCCAAAATAGCAACTAAGGCCAAAACAATTCAGTGAATTCTTAATGTCCCTGTAGCCATCAAGAATATTTATCTATTGTGCAGGTTTCAGGTTTACATTTTATTGATTACTTAATGAAAACCATATAAAAAAATAGTAACTAGAAAGATCATTCCGGCCTGCAATACAAATACTAGAAGTCACGTTTAATCATGGAGATAAACCTTAAAATATGAAATAAAATTATAATAGAAAACGCTTACAATCACAACATATAAATATTTCTGAATTAATAATTTTAAGCAAATATCAGCAAACCTAATGACTTTATTGGTCATAATTATGGATGTCGATTCACCAAAAGGCCAGGGGTAGTGTAAGTGACGTCACATGTCATTTCACCCCAATGACATTACAGAACTGATGTTAAAATATCTTTGACCGTTTGTCAACCTCCCCTCTTTTACCTGTTTCTCAACTGTTAATCTTTTGTGTTATCTCTCACACACCTTTCTCACCTAGTACTGTCTTTCTCAGTACTCTTTTCTCCACCTCTCTCTCAGCTATATCTTTCTCACTGGTCTTCTAATATCACAAGTGTTCCACTTTCTCACCGGACTTTCTCTTTTACACCTCTTTCACCTGCCTCACACTTTTTTGTCCCTCGTCTGTCTCTTTCTCATCTCTCTCGCTCAACATCACCTCTATATTTCTCACCTTTATTTTACATCGTCTCTCCCACTGCTGTTTTTTTCTAAGCTGTCTTTCTTCTTATAAGTATAACCCTTCTGACTACCACTAAATCATAACTACATAAAAATGGAAAGCGTGAGGAGGACGAATCACCAAATACTATACCGCAGACCCAACTTAATTTGTTTGCTTAACTATGCCTTCTTAAGTTCTTGATAACACCCCACAACTCTGTTCAATCACTGGTGTGTACTTCTTGGTCATTACTTTTTAATTGAAAGCAAAATCCAGTAAGCCCATATTCAAGTTCCAACATTACATACGTTATAAGAAAAAAAAATACGTATACATAAATGCACAACAAGACAAAGAAAAATACAACTCCTAATGGGTATCCGCTCTTGCATATTTGGTCATTTCTTGTCTATCCAAATATCAATTTTGAATACAGCTAGTGGTAAATCAAATATATTTTATATCTTCAAGGTAGCAAGGATAAGGTCAGACCTATAAAATAGCCCATTAAGTGGTTCACACCCTTCCACTGAGTTTCTATATCAAACTTCATCTTATAGAAGCCCCTCCATGCCACAGGACAGGTAGACACATTTCGGCCTTTGCACTTTCAGGCCTCTTCAGAAAAGAGACCTGTTAGAAATTAGCTTTATGGTTGGCTGAGGTATGCATCCAGGCCAGGCAGGAACCACCACTCTAGTCAGGGTAAGATAGATACACAATCTATGAGTCCGCATCAAAGGGTGAATTTCTCATGCAGTTATGCAATGCAACGATTTTTGATGAAAGCAGCTGCAGAACCCACTTCTTAGGCCCGGAACTTGGAGGGGTCACCTCAGGACTCACAGAAGGCAGAGTCCAGCAGCACCAGCAGAATTGCAGGTAGTCTTTTGTATCGCTGAGGCTTCAGAAGAGTAGGAAGCAAGTTAGCAAACCCTTGGCGATCACTTGGAGAAAAGGCAGAGTCCAGCTCTCCTTCCAGCAGAGTCCGGGAGCAGCAGACAGCAGGGCAACAAGCAGAAAAGTTATCCAGTTAAGTACTTTAATCAGCTCAACAGTCCTTCTGACAGAGGTTCAGTTCAAGATCCAGAAGTGTCTGATTTCAGGGGTCATAGACCCAGTACTTATACCCCACAGTGACTTTGATATAGGGGGGGGACTTCAAAAGAACTCTCTGAAGTGCACAAGGATCCCTTTCAACCCAGTCCTGTCTGCAAGGCTAACCCTGGGGTAGAGCAGTGTGTGGCCATGTAAGTGTCAACCCCCCCTATTTCTTCCCTGCCCAGGTAGACCCATCAGAATGTAAATGAGTGCTCGGAATGCAGATGAGCCTCACCGTCCTGTGCTTGTGCCTGTCTAGAAGGTATGCTCAAAGGATAGCTGGCACCAAGCCCAGACGTGTATTGGAGACAGGCTGTCAGGCACAAAGATCAGTAAGTAAAGAGAAACATCCACTTTCTAAAAGTGGCATTTCTAAAACAGTAATGTTAAATCCAACTTAACCAGTAAGGAGGATTTATCATTACCATCCCAAAGATATGAAACATGAAAACGCTACTTCTCTCTGATCATAAATTACAGCTTAAAAGTCTATTAAGGAATTTCCAATGCTAGTCTATGAGAAGGGTAGGCCTCACAGTAGTAAAAAACAAATGTGGGTGTTTGTCACTACCAGGACATGTAAAGATTAAACACACATGTCCTACCTTTTACTTACATGGCACCCTGCCCTTAGCGTTACTCAGGGCCTACCTTAGAGGTGACATATGTAATAAAAGGGGAGTTTGAGGAATGGCAAGCAGTTTTAAATTACATAACAACCGAATATTCCGTGGTCTATAAACAACAAAATAATAATATAACTCTAGATACAATTCTAGAGTCACAAACCGCCACTAGTGCTAGTGTACTGGGTGCAAACAAAGAAGGTCAAGATGCAGAGTAGAGATTCATATAGAAAGTGAAAAAGAGAGAACCCATTCAGGATTATTGGTATCCCATCATTTCACTTAAAGTTCCCAGTGTCATTATCTGGGGTTCCAAACAACTCTTCTTCTTTTCTCCTTAGTCACAGAGGAATAATAGATGAGTTGTATCCTCTTGTTGAGTTCTTACCAGAGGAAAAAGACATAAAGAGAAATCTTTCCTTTGAAAACAGTGCAGTGCAAGAAAAAATAAGAAATGTGTAGTTAAAATAGGATAGGCAAGAGAGGCAAAAAATATTATTCCTCTTT
The DNA here is from genome assembly GCF_964204655.1 of Triturus cristatus. Taxonomy (NCBI): domain Eukaryota; kingdom Metazoa; phylum Chordata; class Amphibia; order Caudata; family Salamandridae; genus Triturus; species Triturus cristatus. Next base: position 228,243,005 of record NC_140593.1, read on the forward strand.
CTTATAATCTCAAATTGCGTTCCTACTTAAAAACAGTGCAGGAAAAAGGCAGCAGTTATAACTATTCACTGCTTGTATCTATGATCGACATGTTTCAGCCAATGGGATAACTCTCCCTGGCTTTCTTCAGGACCTCACCACAAACAATCTTTGCTACTGCAATAACCAAAATTTATACATACTGATGGGATATTACTATACCCTTATGTTCAGTGTTCAGATCCTCTGTATATACATTATGTATAAGGCATCTGTAAAACAATAAAGTTACAACCTATAATCATACAACTAGTAACTTCAATGTATTACAACTCCCATTTAGTTTGGACAATGCAATGGTATAAAAAAGCCAAGAAATGCTTACCAATGCAATACGAGGACTAGACCTCACGGCACCAGCTCCAGTCAAAGAGGCCCCACTCTTTGGGGTAATCATCATGCACCAAAAAATGAAGTGGATATACGCAATTACTTTCAGCCCATGCTAAAACAAACTAGATGCAAAAGGCTCCGGCTGTGATCCAAGCTGGTTATTAGTCTAATGTACGATATGTTTTAGAATCCCCTTACCTCTCCGTCGTTGCCTCCAGCTTGGACGTTGCTGGGATGGAGGTACCGGACCGGACGAAGGGCTGTCTTTTTTATACGGAACAACACGCCAGGTGTATTGAATTAGCGTTCTATTGGCGTGTAGTGATTACGTCAGTCAGAACTACAAAATGTAGTCACTCACGATGGTACTTGTAGTTTTTTTTATAATAATGGCGAAGTTGTATTCAACGCTCTTATGTTTATACATTTCTTGTTTACAAACTGAAGATATGCCTCACAATCTCGAGTAATTTACAATTATTAATCGGTCAAAAACAGTCTATGTAACATAATAGATCCTTCCGCGGGCATGGCTTAGGGCGCAAAGACTAAACCGTCAATACCTCCTTACTAGTTTACAAGTCCAGTACACTCGAGATCGTCTCTCTAGTTAGAATGTCATTCCTATCACTCAGTGAGTTTCCTCACAGTATGCCTGCGCATTTAGTGATTAAGGACTAAAAAATGACTACAAAATGACGTCACCCTCCCCGGAAGCGATAGTTTTTGGGGGAAGCAGTACACTGCCCTTCTTATGTTAGAGACTGTAGGCCTTTTTGTAAGAAATGGTAGTTCCCCCTTTTTTTTGGATGATAACTCCCATCATCTAAGGTACATATTTGGAACTCCTGTCTCTGACTAGATCCCTTTATACTTCGCAACATGGATACGCTAGGGCTCGTGTCCATAATTTAAATGTCACACTAGCTGTTTTGTCCTCTCGTTGTTCCTCTTGCACCTTTTGTGTGTTTTAGGGACTATAGACCTTCTGTCAAAAATGAAAGTTACCTTCCCATAACTAGTTACTTAATTATGGCAAACAGCTGAGGTAGAATTCTGAAACTTCTGTAAACTACTAGATCTCGGTATGTGCCTCTCATGTCATTACGAGTCTATTATTCATCAAGATTAGATCATGGGATCATAATGCATTTCAACTTATAGATATGATGGATGTTAAATATATTTTCTCGATATGTACAAAAAGGGGCTGGATGATATCTGTATTTCTGATGCTTTTATCTTAATTTATTTTGAAGGTACACCCATGGTATAGCATCGTTCAGACCTGTCGTATCGCTTGACAATTTAAATACCCCTCTTCTGCCTTATGAGCCTGTTCAACAAAATGTCTTGTCAATCTCGTCATGGTCATCTTGCACCTAAATGTGCTTTTATGTTCCAACATACGGAATTTTACCTTTCTGGTCATCATGCCTACATATTGGAAATTGCATGGACAGGTGATCAGATAAATTAAATTCTCGCTGTTGCAGTTGGTGAAACTTTTTTGAATCCATGGTCTCGAAGTCCCAATATCTATGGACTTGGATTGTCTCGTTTGTGGACAGATAGCACAGTAACCACAAGGGTAGTGGCCTTGTACTGCTGGTAACTCCCACATTGTACTATCCGCTAGTTGTTTCAGGCCTATCGGTAGAGTGTGGACTAATTTGTCTCGCAAGTTTGTACTTCTTTTCAAAGAGAACAACAGTAGTGGTATTTTATCTGTGCAGCTGTTAAGAATGTGCCAGTGTTTTCTGACACTTTTCTGTATACTGTTAGTAAGAGAACTGAAAGTATTTACAAAAGTTAAGCGACCTAGAGGAGGTTTCTCTGTTGGAGGTTCTAGCAATGCCTCCCGATTGTGGTTGGTGGCTCTTTTGTAGGCTCATCTGATCAGTTAGGATATTTCTTCTCTTTCAGTTGTTCAATGAGGTTTGTTGCATGTTCCTCATATTTGTCCATGGTGGAGCAGTTCCTCCGGACCTGGAGAAACTGCCCATATGGCAAATTTTCCCGAAGAGACTTCGGGTGTTGACTATCGAAACGAAGCAGAGAGTTCCGAGCCATCGGTTTCCGATAAAATTCACTTTGTAGACCAATAGATTTACTGAAAATAGATAGGTCTAGAATAGCTATTCTCTCTTTGTCTGCTTCCACTGTGAATTTTAAGAAATTATTCCTCGTGTTCAGCCAGTCTTTAAATTTAGTGATGGACTCCAAATCTCCACGCCAGACTACCAACACGTTGTCGATATACCGCTTCCATAAGCTGATCGACTCGAAAAATGGATTTGATATAGATAAGACGTGTTGTTGTTCAAAGGTATGGACGTATAGATTAGCCAAGCTTGGAGCAAAAATACTGCCCATACTAGTCCCAGACACCTGGAGATAAATGGTATCCTCGTACTTGAAAAAGTTGTCCTTCATAGCTAGTTGGGCTAATGACATTATGAACGGGACCGGTGTTATGGAGTCCAATGTTGTATTCGTCAGAATCTGGAAAATGGTGTCCAAAGTCTTATCCTGCAGTATTGACATGTATAACGATTCGACATTGAATTACACTAGGTAGTCCTGCTCCGAGTCAAATTCGATGTCCGGCAGTAAACGTAACACGTCTTTTGTATCATGTAGGAATGTAGGCATGGTCTTCACTATAGGTCGTAAGAAGTAATCCACAAAAGTGGATAAGGGCTATAATATAGATCCAATGCCTGATATTATGTGCCTTCCTGGAGGTGGTCGTTGTGGTTTATGTACCTTTGGAAGGCAATAAAAATAAGGCATGACTGGATGACTTATTTGTAAAAAAAGAAGCTTCTTATGCTGTGATCCAACCTGCTGTGATGCCTTCTTCAACAAGATCAAAGATCATCTTTTTAATCTGCTCAGTAGGATCTTCTTTTAGGGGTCGATAAAACTTTGTCTGACAATTGTCGCAGGCACTCTTCCCTATATGTCACCGTGTCTTGGATTACAATTGCACCGCCTTTATCCGCGGGCTTAATTGTAATGGTACGATCTTCTACTAGGGTACGTAGGGCCATCTGTTCTCTTTTCGGTAAATTGAAAAACTGAGTTTTCTTGTTTTTGCACAGGATAGCTACTTCTTCTTGGACAGCTTTTTCAAATGTCAAGACCTTAGGAGGAACACTTGTGGTCGGGGGATTAAAGTTCGAACTTTTCTGAGGCCTGTGTTCTTATCTCCAATCTGACCAACTAGAGGTTGTTTGTCACGGAAAAAGTAGAAAAGACGAATTTTATGGAAAAATTGTGCCAATTCGCAAAGACCTGGCTTGGTAGTTTGGGCTGGACTGTTCCCATGAGGCACAGGGTCAAGACTGATTTGCATATAGCTGGGTCTGAACTGAGGTGGCGAAGTGAGCTAAAGAATGATGATGGATTCAACCCAGATCTGTGACTGGGGTTGAGTGGTTGAAAAGTTTCAGCTCTCCGTCCATCATCTCCTTGTGTTTGGGTAGTATACTATCTCATCCGAAATGTCTGGAATCAATCCATAAATCTTGCCCGAGTCAAACAAAAAGTGTTCAAAATCAAAAATATCATCTGACTCTGCTCATCGCAACAGATGCACTATGGGATCCCACTAAATTCTGTCACTTTATCACTCCTGTCAACTAGCTCCTTTTTTCAGCTGTCGCTTTTTCACATATCCATCTCCCAGCTTCTCACAGCTGTCTTTTTAACTTGTCTATTGATCATGCCTCTGTCACACCTGTCTTCCCTTCCCTCCTCTCTGAGCTGAATCTCATTTTCTCTATCACCTCTTTCAACTGTCTCCCTCCCCGCACTGCCTCTCCTTCTCTATGAACAGACTCTTTCTCACTAGTCTCTCACCTTTCTCATCGGTCTCTCCCCTCTTTCTCAGTTGCCTTTTTATTACTTGTCTCTTACCTGTCCATCTCTGAGCTATATCTTTCTAACAAGTCTCATATGCCGCCCTCTGCCTCTCTGTTGTCTTTTATTTAACAGTTTGATTTCATGCCAATAAGGCAATACAAACAAATGAAATCTAAACATTTCCTTAAAATTGTAATACAGCCTGATTCTTATAACCTGCATTTAGCAGACATTCATTGTTTTCCTGAAATTAACTTTCAATAAAACACTTTACCTTACCAGTTGTGCAAAATGTAATTATTTAAGTCCTAAATACAGTTATAACAAGACAGGGACGTAACTCAACATCCTATTTTAAAAAGGAGTTGGCTGGAAAAGATTATGAGGCACAAATATAGTAAAAATAGTGGACAATCATAAACCATAAAGGCAGACTATTATAAAGACCATATACTAGAATTAACCTATAAAGGAGTAGGTCCTGGGCACGCTCATCCTCGCAGTCTCTCCAGGTCTCCTGTTGATGCCTGCTGAGTCACGGTTTGAGCCTCGCCCCCATCGCCACAGCTCCCCATCTGCCTGCTACTGCTGCTGTCTTTACCCTTTATGTGATGTGGCTGATTTTGTGTACCCATTTAGCCCTTCATTTCCTGTATAGCTTGCATAGTTCTGCCCGGTTAGCCTGTGCGCCTTGCCTGATTGTTTATCCTCTTAGCCTTTTATTTCCTGCCTAGCTTGCTCATTTTATTTTTGCCTAGGGAGCCTTCATTATTCTGTTAGCTATTGTTTTGCCTTGCCTGTATTTTGTGCCGCCTCGCCAGGTGCTTCCTGCCGCTTCTCATTCCTTTTGCCTCCCGCTTAGCGCCCCTTCCTCTCCCAGGACCTACTTAATGGAAGCCACAGCTTGACCCCATTGAGCAGGTCCTGTGTCGCCTCCTCCTCCCAGTCTCCCCAGGTCTCCAGCTGATGCCTGCCGAGTTACAGTTTGAGCCCTGCCCCCGTCACCATTGCTCCCTGCCTGTGTGCTATTGCAGCTGTCTTTACCCTCTGTGTGCCATGCCCGATTTAGTGTGCACAGTTAGCCCTTCATTGCCTGTCTAGCTTGCATATTTCTGCCCAGATAATCTGTGTGCCTTTCCTTATTATATGCCCTATTAACCTTTTATTACCTGTCTAGCTTGCTCATTTTATTTTTGGCCTGGTAGCCTTTATTTTTCTATAAGTCATTGTGTTTCCTTACCTGTATTTCCCGCCGCCTCACCGGGCCCTTCCTGCCATTGATCTTTCTTCCTACCTCCTGCTTCCTGCCACCTAGTGCCCCTCCCTCCCCCAGGACCTACTTAATGGAGGCCACATCACCACCACACAGCAGGCAATTGCAGTGGGCACACCAAAGGCAAGCCTGTCGGACCCATCTGTACCTGGACTGCGCCCAGCGGCAGGAACTCAGGCCCTCCGATCACCCACCAATACACTTCCACCAAGCTCTGGGTCCTGGTCCCCAGATGCTACATAAACAATTGCTGCATCACCTCTCCCCAATCTATGAAAGAACCCTTCACCTGCGGCCACTGTCGCTTCATGTGAAACTCAGGACCGCAGGTCCACACAGGGACCCTTGCCACACCCACTCTGGAGGCCACGAACACCCCGGAACTGCTCCAGTGCAACCTGCTCAACACCCAGTCCCTCTGCATACACACCACAGAAATTTGGGACACCATCACCACCCTCATCCCTGACGTGATTTTCATCACAGAGACCTGGGTTAACCCCTCCTCAACCCCCCTTCCCCCGATATTGCGACAGCAGTGCCCAATGGCTACAAGATGACACAACAACACCACTCCAACAAACACGAAAAGGCATTGCCATCGCCATCATCCACAAGGAAATCATCCAATACACCACCACCGAAGATGAAACCACATCAATAATGGAACACCTCAACTTCCAACACCAAACCAATGCCAGGAAAACCTTCAGGCAACTGGTACTGTAACGCCATCGCCACATTTATCGCCCCTCTGGCTATCGACCTGAAGCACTACGTCCCACTCGGTAACCTCAACTTTCACCTCAATTACCCCAACGACACCAACTCCACCAATCTCCTGGAAAGCATGAGCACCATTATCTTTACCCAACAGGTCACAGACCCCATGCAATGCACAGGGCACACACTGGACCCAATCTTCACATCCAGCTACAGAGTTAAGTACAGCCATGTCATTGAAGAAACCTGGAACGACCATGCCTTCGTCCGCTTCACCATCACAGGTTCCCCGTACACTACCACAAGCCTGATATCCTCCCACCACAGCTGGAACAAAGTCACTGGGACCAAGTGGACGGAGGCTGTCAACACCAGCCAGCCCGACACCGCATCAAACTTGGAACAGGTCATCCTGAATTTCTCTAACTAGATCACCAAATTCACACAGAGAGCGCCCACCCCCCCCATGAAGCTAGCCAAAACCAGAAAATCTTCAAAACAAGCTAGCTGGTATACACCAGAACTCAGACCAATCTAGCGCAATTGCAAACAACTGTAAAAATGACACACCTCCAAAGACCCTGTGGACCGTACTGCCTTCAAATTAGCCCTTAACAAGTACCACCAACACATCAAGGACACAAAACAAGACTCCCTCACAGGCCGCTTCAAAACAAGCGGGATCCACATCAAGGAACTCTTCAAAACCATCAGAGTTCTCCTGCCCGTCACACACTGAGAACACAGTTTGCCCTTCCCAAGAACTCTGCAACACCCTGTAGGATTATTCCCACAGCAAGATAGCCACCATCTACAACAACTTCGGCCCCCAATCCACCATCTACAACAACGTCGGCCCCCCATCCACCAACTCCAACCTCAACAACCTCTGCTCACCTACGGACACCAGTCACTGGATCACCACTTGGACTCCACTCATCACACAGACCACCGCACCCATCATGTCCTTCATCCATTCAGGGCACCCACAGACCCCTGCCCCCTCCATCCCTTCAACCTCGGAACCAAAGAAATCAGCATAGAACTCAGACATCCTCAACCCCTCTATCACCCCTGCAGCATTCCCCGACAGATGGAAACACGCTGAGGCCAGACCCCTCCAAAAGAAACACTCTGCCAACCCCAGTGAACTCAAAAATGACCACCCCATCTCACTGCTTCTATTCCCCCACTAAAGTCCTCTAGAAGGTCATAAACCACAAGCTCACGAACACCTAGAAAATAATCTGCTCGATGCCTCTTAATCCAGCTTCCGCACCAACCACAGCACCAAGACCACTCTCATAGCTGCCACCAACAACATCAGATCCCTACTTGACAGGGGGAAAACAGCAGCCCTGATCCTCCTTGACCTTTCAGCGGTATTCAACACCGTAACCCACCACACCCTCATCAACAGACTCTGACGACATCTGCGTGCCGGGGGATGCCTTCCGATGGATCGCATCCTTCCTCACAGGACAAGCTCAGAGAATCCTCCTACCACCTTTCACATCGGAACCCAGGAGCATAATTTGTGGCGTTCTCCAAAGATCATCCCTCAGCCCCACCCTGTACAACAGCTCCATGACACCCCTCGCTGACATCATCAGAACCCACAAACTCAACATCATATCCTTAGCAGACACCAACAAGCAACTCATCCTCTCGCTCACCGAAGACCCCTCCACCACCAGAACTAACTTCTGCAACACCATGACAAGTGTCACCAACTGGATGAGGGCCAACTACTTAAAGCTCAACATGAACAAGAAGGACGTACTGATCTTTGGGAAGAACACCTCCTCGTGGGACAACATCTGATGGCCCCACAAACTCGGACCCACTCTGGCAGATCACACCCGCAACCTCAGCATCATCCTGGAGTGAAAACTCACCATGAAGTGCCAAATCAATGCATTCACCTCCTCCTGCTTCTACACCCTCCACATGCTCCAACAAATCTTCAGATGGATCTCCGCTAACACCAGAAAGACCGTCACCCAGGTACGTGTCACCAGCCGGCTAGACCAAGGAGACGCGCTCTACACAGGTATCACCCCCCAACTTCTCAAGAGACTCCAGACCATACAGAACGCAGCAACCTGTCTCTTCATCAACCTCCCCAATTGGATCCACATCACCCCCCCTGCTCAGGAACCTCCATTGGCTCCCACGTTGAGGAGAGATGTCAGTTTAAGATCCTGACACACGCCTACAAGTCCTTACGCAACCAGTGACCAGCATACATTAACCACCACCTGAACTTCCACCAACCCGCCGGATACCTGTGATACGCCTCCCTGGCCCTCGCACCAACCCCCCTGCATTCACCAAAGCAACAGGGGAGGACGTTCCTTCTTCTACCTCGCCACCAAGGCCTGGAACGAACGACCCCATCACCCACAAACTTCACCCTCCCTGGCGGAATTCAGAAGGGAACTCAAGACTTGACTTTTCGACTAAGACCTGCGTAAGCTAAGCATCTGGATACCCGCTGGGGTGAAGAGCAGCGCTTTATAAATGTTGATTGATTGATTGAACCTCTGGAGCAACAATATTGTTTTGATTTGTGCAAAATACTGATTTTTTGTGTGCAAAATACAATTGTAACATTATAAAATGTGCAAAAAAAGCAATTATTTTGGTGCAAAAAATGCAGTTGTCACAGAAAAATAATTCGCATTCCTCAGTTTCAGATAGGTAGGAACAGAATATGATTCAAGAAGTTAAAACTGATTTTAAAAAGATATACATGACGTGCTTCATAGCTCATAATAAACTGTCACCCTGATTATTAAAATCAGTTTCAAAGAAACAACAATTCATAGGTGAATAGCACCAAACTCCACATTCCACACATCTGGATATATTGCTATTGGCTACTCAGAACAGCTAACCATTCAGCAACTACTGACGAGTTTCCCTACAGCAAAACACAGTCATATTATTACACTTTAAAATTACTGTAATCAGCTCACTAATATGGCAAACCTGTAAAATTCTAAAAACTGGGAGTAACAGACTTCTAATTTTGTTAAAGCATGTGCAAAATACAATTATATGTGAAAAGGACAATGAAGTGATTTGGCAAAAGGGCCAGATGCCACTTTCAGCTCCAACGTGTCAGACCAGCTTCCACTCTATGAAGGCAGGAACCTGCCCCAGCCTGACCTTCAGGGCCCTCTTCCTGACATATGTGCTTTTTAGATTGAGCAAATAAGGCTGGATATGCCCACCATAGTATGACTCCAATAAATAATATAGCAGGTTACCGCTATTGCCCACATCATCTAGATCACACTTCCTAGAACGCTCTTTTATCATACATTTTAGTAGTTGTTTCTGCTGGGCTACAGACATATTTTGAGGTTTGTACCTACAGGGAGACTCAAAGAGGCCTTAATTTCATGGAGGTTGACAACCCATTGGCCTACATAATTCTACTGCAGGTACGTTTTTATGGTGTACCTTAAGGAGCCCTCCTCCGACTTTAACAGACAGGCCCAATAATTAAGGATCCTCTGTTTATATTTATATAATACATAAGTAATGCCCAATTCTAGCCTCAGTGCACTGTTCATGGAGCAACTCAAGTCATCTTTTCCAGGTGTTAGTATCTGCAGACACTTTGTTCTTTTATAGCATAACCTTACCCGTACAATAGTAAATTTAACATTTTTGCGTTGAGCGTCTCTCGTAGGACTTCAACTGACTTATTCCCCAAGGCTAGGTCCAGCCTATGTAAAGCACCAGCTAAAGCTTTGAAGCAAACTACCTGAAGGTCTATATTAGATTTAAAAGTTTTAGCTAAAAAGGTGACCTAAATATGTATATTCTTTTACCACCTCAACTTGAACACCACTTGAACCTTACGGCTGCCTCCTTCCTTTCAAGAAGACCATTTATTGTTTAGGTCTTTGGCCTTGCAATATTCCATTTATTTTTAGGTCTCTGGTCTTGCAATATTCTCAAAAGACATCCAGTTGTCTCTGAAGGCTTAACGGCGTTAGCTCCAATAGTCTGGTGTCATCAGCGTTAAACATTGCTGAAATGACCTCAACTCCTAATTTTGGTGGGAAAGACCGAGCCTGGTTTAATACTACCACAGCATCTGCAATATAGATTGAGAACAAGAGTGGAGCCAGGTTGCACCCCTCTCTGAGTCCATTAGGGGTGCCTATCTTTTTGGACAAGTCTCTGTTGCCTCCAATTTCCATGCTGGTTCATGAGCTCTCATTTAGTTGCATTATCAGTTTTAATAAACCCGGAGGACAATTTCATCTGGACATCTTTTCCCAGAGTAAAGCTCTATTTATAGTGTCAATCGCTGTTGACATATCGATGTATGACATGAAAAGGGGCTGTTGCTTCTTGAGGGAATATTCTTCAGCCAAATGTTTTAAGATTAAACAGCTGTCTGTAGTATAGTACCCTTTACTGAAACCCATTTCTACCTTTGGTAAAACTCTGGCATCACTTACCCAGTCTTCCAATAAACCGAGTAAATTTTATGCATAAATATTACTAGGAATGCCTAGCAGGGTGATCATGTGATAACTCGAGGGACCCTAATACTTCCTTTCCAGGATTCTGGTAAGTCATGTCCACTGAATATCGCTCCTAAAACCGAAGCCAGGACTTGGCCCACAGACTAGGATTGAGTTTGATTGTATCCAAGGAGAGGCCATCGGGGACTTGAAGCATATATATATATATATATATATATATATCGCGAACACTAACCCGTAAGGGGCGCTGGGGGCCATTGGGAAGATTAAGCAAGCTATTGCCCAGTGTCACATGGTGCTGGGCTAATCTGGGGATCGAATCGTGATCCCGAGATTCCGGAGTCAGTCGCCCTGGCCGCGGCGCCACACCTCTTCCTAGAGCTTTTCAAACCTTTTATTGCTGCTTCAGTATTGCTAACTGATGGGGCCAGGATTCTCTTAGCACCCCCTTCTCTGGGGGCCCAGACTGCATGCACCAGAGGCACAATTTTTTCCTTCTTTTAGTTAATACAGCTTGGATATATACCTAACCCATGATTCTTCAGGAACCGGCCATGCAACAGTTTGTTTAGACAGCTCACGTACTCTATTAATTGTACGCTAAAGCCCCTTTAGGTTGCTATTTCGTAGGGACACTACTGTCCAATCAATCAATCAATCAATCAGTGACACTTGTAAAGCGCGCTACATACCCGTAGGGTCTCAAGGCTCAAGGCGCTGGGGGGGGGGGGAGGGGGGGTGCCGCTACTGCTCGAACAGCCAGGTCTTCAGCTTCTTCCTGAAGGAGAGGTGGTCTTGGGTCAGGCGCAGGTCGGTCGGGAGGGAGTTCCAGGTCTTGGCGGCCAGGTAGGAGAAGGACCTTCCTCCTGTAGTCGCTCTTCGGATGCGGGGGACGGCGGCGAGGGCGTGGTTGGCTGATCGGAGGTGGCGTTTGGGAGCGTGGAAGTTGACTCGGCTGTTGAGGTAGCTCGGGCCTTGGTCGTGTAGGGCTTTGTGTGCGTGGGTGAGGAGGCGGAAGGTGATTCTTTTGTTGACGGGGAGCCAGTGAAGGTCTCTCAGATGTCCGGAGATGTGGCTGGTTCGTGGGATGTCGAGGATGAGTCTGGCTGAGGCGTTCTGGATCCGCTGGAGTCTCTTCTGGAGCTTGGCGGTGGTACCGGCGTAGAGGGCGTTGCCGTAGTCCAGTCGGCTGGTGACGAGGGCCTGGGTGACGGTCTTCCTGGTCTCGGTGGGGATCCACCAGAAGATCTTCCGTAGCATGCGTAGGATGTTGAAGCACGCCGAGGAGACGTTGTTGACTTGCCTGGTCATGGAGAGGGAGGAGTCCAGGAGGAAGCCCAGGTTGCGTGCATGGTCTGTCGGTTTGGGTGCGGTGCCCAGGGCGGGAGGCCACCAGGAGTCGTCCCAGGCGGAGGGTGAGGAGCCCAGGATGAGGACCTCCGTCTTGTCCGAGTTCAGTTTCAGGCGGCTGGTCGTCATCCACTCGGCTACCTCTTTCATCCCTTCGTGCAGGTTGGATCTGGCGGCGGCGGGGTCGTTGGTCAGGGAGAGGATCAGTTGGGTGTCGTCGGCGTAGGAGATTATGCTGAGGTTGTGTTTGCGTACGATGGCCGCGAGGGGGCTCATGTAGACGTTGAAGAGGGTGGGGCTCAGAGATGATCCTTGAGGGACGCCGCAGGTGACTTCGGAGGCCTCTGACTTGTACGGTGGTAGGCGGACTCTCTGTGTTCTTTCGTCGAGGAAGGAGATGATCCAGTCCAGCGCCTTGTCCTGGATTCCGATGTTGCTGAGGCGCCGTACTAGGGTGCGGTGGCAGACCGTGTCGAATGCCGCAGAGAGGTCTAGGAGGATGAGGGCCGCTGTTTCTCCATTGTCCATCAGGGCTCGGATGTCATCGGTGGCGGCAAAGAGGGCGGTCTCGGTGCTGTGATTGGCTCGGAAGCCGGACTGTGAGGGGTCGAGGGATCCGTTTGTCTCGAGGAAGGCGGCCATCTGCTTGTTGACGGTCTTCTCGATGACTTTGGCTGGAAACGGGAGGAGCGAGATGGGGCGGTAATTCTTGAGGTCGGTGGGGTCCGCTGTAGGTTTCTTTAGTAGGGCGCTGAGTTCGGCGTGCTTCCAGCTCTCAGGGAAGATGGTGGTGTCGAAGGAAGTGTTGATGATGTCTCACAGGTGGGGTGCGATGACAGCGTCGGCCTTGTTGAAGACGTGGTGAGGGCAGGGGTCGGTCGGTGATCCGGAGTGGATGGAGTTCATCGTGCGGATGGTGTCTTCGGTGCTGATCGGGGTCCAGGCGTGGAGGGTGGTGGTGGGGGGTGGTTGTTCGGTCATGGTGTGCGTTGGTTGGTTGTTGAAGCTGTTATGTATGTCCGCGATCTTGTTGTGGAAGTATGAAGCGAGGGAGTTGCAGAGGTCTTGCGATGGGGTGATGTCGTTGTTTCCTGCGCTGGGGTTGGAAAGCTCTTTCACGATGTTGAAGAGTTCCTTGCAGTTGTGTGCGTTGTTGTCCAACCGGTCTTTGAATGCTGTTTTCTTGGCGGCGCGGATCAGCTGGTGGTGTTTCCGGGTGGCAAGTTTGAAGGAGGTCCTGTTGTCTGGTGTCGGTTCCCTTCTCCAGACTTTCTCGAGGGCTCGGCAGTTCTTCTTGGAGCTCTTGAGTTCGTCGGTGAACCATGGGGCCTTCTTGCTGCCGGGTCTGCTAGGCGGGGTCCTCAGTGGGGCGAGTTCGTCCGCGCAGTTGCTGATCCACTTCGTGAGGTTGTCGGCGGCTTGGCTGGGGTTCGCTGAGCTGGCAGGAGGGTGCTGGTTCAGGGAGGTGGCGAGCTGGTCTGCTGTGATCTTGTTCCAGCTTCTGCGGGCTGCCTGTTGCTGGTGTTGGTGTGTCGTCGTTCTCTTGAAGGTGAAGTGGACGCAGCTGTGGTCCGTCCATTGAAGCTCTGTGGCGTGGCTGAAGTCAATGTCTGTGCTGGATGAGAAGACTGCGTCGAGTGTGTGTCCGGCGAGGTGGGTAGGGGTGGACACCAGTTGCTTGAGTCCCAGGTTGGCGAGGTTGTCGAGCAGGGTGCTGGTGTTACGGTCGTTGTTGTTCTCCAGATGGAAGTTGAGGTCTCCCAGGAGGATGTAGTCGGCGGAGGGGAGGGCATGCGGGCTGACGAAGTCGGCGATGTCCTCGCTGAATTGTGTGCGTGGTCCAGGGGGTCGGTAGATCAGGGTGCCTCTGAGGGTGGTGTTCGGGTTGGTGTGGATCTGGAAATGCAGGTGTTCGGCGCTGGTCAGGGTGTTGTCGGTGCTGGTCGTGAGACGGATGGTGTTCCTGTGGATGATGGCGATGCCTCCTCCCATCTGGTTGGCGTTTCGGTCCCTCCGGACGACCTTGTAGCCCTCTGGGATAGCGATGGCGATGTCGGGAGCTGAAGAGGCGTTCATCCAGGTCTCCGTGAGGAAGGCGACGTCAGGGGCTGTGGCGTCTAGAAGGTTCCAGAGTTCGATGGCGTGTCTGTGGACGGAGCGGGTGTTGAGCAGGATGCACTTGAGGTGGGTGCTGCTGGTGTTCGACTTGGTGGGTGCTGGTGCGAGGCTGGTCCGGATGCAGGTGAACTTGCAGGCGTGGCAGCTGAAAGGTCCGTGGGTACGTCGTGGAGTGGCTTGATGGCATTCTGGGAGTCGGCGGTGTTGAGAGCGGTGAGGGTGGCGGCGGAGTACGTCAGGCGGGTCGGTCGGGATCTTCGTTGGCCAGGGGTCCTGGCGCTGGGCGCGGTCCGGTCGCGGACGGGCGCAGACGGGCTTACCTTTGGCGCGCCTTCGGCGCACAATCGGCGCGCCCGCTGCGCGTGACCGCTGCGCGTTCGCACGGTCGCCATATAAGGCGAAGTGCGCGGGTGGGCGGGGCAGCTGGGAGGCGGGAGCGGGGAGGGAACAGAAAGGAAAAAGGGGCGTGGTCAGCGGTGGTGGCGGGAAGCGGGGAGCGGGGAGGGAAGGCGGAGGGCGGCGAGGTAGGCGGGCAGGCAGGCAGGAGAACGCAAAGGGCTGAAACTGACTAGAAAAAAAATACAGGCACAAAAGTCAGACAAAAGCTGCTAACACGGGAGGAAAATGCAGAAACTGACTAGAAAAAATACATGCAATCTAGTTTTCTTTCCACTATATTTGTCTTATTTCTTTCATAAAGGCTTTTCTATATAGTTTAATTAGGCACTCCCTATTAACCCCACCTGTTTTATATGCCTCCTTTATATTGTTATTCAGTGATGACTTTGCCCGCTAATTATCAGAACTAAATGAACTCTTCCCCACACAGGCACTATTTAAGCCCGTGGATGCCACGTCCCTTATACCATCAATAAAGTTCTAGAAATTTTAAACTATATTCCGAGGTGGTTGATTAGTCTGAGAATTCATTAACTCCTTCATGTCCTTTATAGTGTGACGTTTTCGTTTTGTAGACCACACTGAACTACGCTCATTCCTGCAATAAATTGGCAGTTTATTCTCTCAATGATCTCTTTGATGGACACCACTAAACAACGAAAGCACAAGTGGTTTGTGATTACTACCAATCAGATCTCCTATTACTAGATTCTTTACTAACCCCAAATTTTCAGATGAGATTATAACATTGATCAATGTGGCCACCCTCCGGTTATCAAAAGCGGGCTGGGGCGGCTGATCGCCAACACATTTGCCATTTATATGAGTATTTTCTTTCTCTGAATTTAGCCCATCCTTCAACAGGTTCAATGGGATCTTTGCATTAAAATCACCCATCAATAAGGTTGGCACATTAGGGTAAGCCAACTGTATCATTTCCAATAATGCTGCCAGCTCTTTAAGTAGGTTTTCCTGACTTTTTGAGGGGGGGGGGGTACGTATGAATTGATTAGATGATTAGTATTAGATCAGGACAGCCATTTTGCCCATTTGTATTCTTATTTTTGATAGCAGACTGAAAAATGACAAGGTCAGGAAATTAATGTATTCCTTGAATAAGGTGGCCACAGAGATTACATATTTTACAGACATCATAAAAGCTAAGCCCCCGGCAGGGCAGCCAAATTGCCCCTTAAATGCATTAAGACTAAAAACTCTGTAATCACTCAGCACCACATCCTCCAAATCCCAGGTTTCTTACAAAGCTGTAATCATCACATTCTTATCAACTATGACAGACAGAAGAGATTCAAAATTCCTTTTCATCCCAACAATATTCGAGGATAAAAGATTAGCCTCAATGAGTTCAGAATATAAGGAAAAGGGGTTTTGATGTCACCTTTTTTTAGTTAATTGTACCCGCAATTCAGTTCTAGCTGGTATAGTTCTTTTGTGATAGTTCCTCACTGTTACAAAAAATTTGCCTCCCCTTTTCAGATTTCACAATGAAGATCTTCTCAGACCCAGCACCCTCTTGGTCCCCCAAACCCACTAGCCGATGGGTCACGATTGTGCGGTAAGATTGTGCCCCATCCCATACGCTCCTCCAGGATCTTATCATAAATTGGCTGCTACCTCGAGAAGGCAGGCTGTTGGGTAAATGTTTCGTAGATATCAAAGCATGACTGCCATAGCTCATCTATCAAATTCAAAACCTCTCCTGCTCCAATCCTGTAAGACATATGCACCCATACACATGGCAAGAGAACAGCTGTCTCCCAAATTTTATGGAAAGCGACCAACGAAATGTCTTTAGAGGATATTTTAGTCAACTGAGATATTGATTTGATTAGACAAAAAAAATGCCTGATCGATTTAACACATAATCTGACTCTGAGTCAGTAAAGATATCCGTCATTTGGAGGACCCAGTCCACTTCCTCATAGTCCCTTGCCCTAGCTTAGATTAACCTCCTACCTGGAGATCTCAGCTCCAGCTTATCCTGCCAGGACACTGGGACATAGCCCGTTTGTACTGGTTTATAAGCAGGGCCATTATCCATTATGCCGATGGGAGGGAATCTGTCTACTAAAGAACAGAGGCACTTTCCTTGGTTGCTATTGGGAGGACGGCCCGCTCCCCAGGCTGCGGGTCCCTCCCAGGGAATTTAACCTTTCTTATACTTCTCTTAATTATCCTTCGCAATTTCCTTTTTGTCTTTCTTTTGCAGAGCTTAGGGCCAAGATCCTGAATAATGGCTGCTGGGTTGTTTTGGATTTATTGAAAATTGAGAACTTCTGTAGATTTCCCTGAGTCAAGGACTTGACTCGGGAGTCTATCACCAGATATTTATTTATCACTTTTCTCACACCTCTCTTAACCTGTCTTTCTGTATCTTTTAGCTATTTCATTCTAATTGGGCTCCATCTCTATCAGGTCTCTCATACAGTCATCTACTCTCACACGTCTTCCTTTCTCTATAACTTTTGACTGTGTCTTTGTTACCTGTTTGTGTGTCTCAACTATTAATCTCACCTCTCTGACTGACTTTCTTTCAAACCTGTCTATATCTCTATTCCTCATTTCCCCCATAATCTTGCTCCTCCACACCCACATACCTCTCTGTTTTCTTGCTCCCTTAACATGCTCAGGACCAGCAGTAGACACACACAGGCTCTTTTTTTGCTGGAATCCGCACATGATGTAGCTTTAGGGCAAAAATCTTCAACAAGGCTTCTCTTGTTTAACTTAAGTTTCTGACACTGCCCTTACCACCTATAAGGCCAGGGGTTTCAAGGACAGTGCCAGAGGTCACAGGAGGCAAGCCAGAGGTCACAGCTGAGCACCATGGCGATCCTTAAATGATGTTCGTGGTCATAATCAGATCAGGTCCACTTAGCATGAAGCATACAGCACTTGAACATATTCTAAAGTTTTTTCTTTTTACCATAGACTAAGAAATTCTTTTTCTGAGCAGACATGAGAGATTGAGAGATAGACAAATGCAATAAAACGTAATAATGTTTTTGAATTGTTTGTAAAGTCTAGAAATTGAAGATTGCACACAATATTACAAGACCAGTTTCCTCAATCTACCATATAGGAGCCAGTAAAAAAAATGCAGACTTAGAAAGAGAGCCTCATATTTATACCGGTTGAATTGTACAGGTACTTGCAAAATTGTTCAGATTATAAGAGGTTTCATGGCTAGTGCTTTAACTACTTGAATAGAATAAGTTTTGAATCATGCTTCTTCGAGACTTACGGAAGTGGGTGATTCCCTAACATATAGTGATCAGGCCATGTCAACACCATGGTCATATGTTGTCTTCAGCTTGTCTACTGGAGCTCATTTTATTCTGAACTTGGCAACTAAAAAGTGCCTCATCATCTTGAGAGCCTGTCGTAAAAAATTTAACTTATGGCTAAATTGACTATGAAGAACACTTTGCAGAATACAAAGGAAGGCCATAATAGCAGACGACTGGGTGCGATCTAGACAAGTTAGGAAAGGTGATATAACCATACAGAATTGATCGAAGTAGCTTTAAGTAAGTCACCTTTGGAACTGGTCTCATTGTCGAAGATTGAAGACGTCAAAATAAGTGCTTCAAATTATAAATTGATTAATTGCGTTTAGATTTCAAGCTGGTCAAAAGAAATGTACGATACTTCACTCACACCCCAGGTAGTTGTATTGAGACTTCACATGGTACCTCGACCAAAGACCACAACTGCTGACTTTGACATTTTAATCAGGAAGTGATTTGCAGGAGAATGGTAAGGAGAGTGGGCTGTAAATTTACACTGCAAGCCAATTGGAGTATAGTCCAGCAGAATGTAATTGTAATAGAACTATAGGGCAAGTATTTTGTTATAGAGAGATTGTCTCATGCCAATGTGTAAGGTCCCCACGTCTGCAGCATAGAGCAAGGATGCCACCCTGCTTCAAGCCTCTATTGGTGTATTTATTTTTAGACATGAGAGTTCTGCCCCAGCTTGACTTTGACCCATGTATTTGTATATATAGTGATAATTGGATCCAGTGGCAAGTCTGCCATGCCCCAATTCCTTAACTTGGCCAGCGATAGTGGCCTATTGATTCAGCCAAATGAGGTGCTATATATCAAAATAAGCATTTGTTTTCACTCCCTTACACATCCCCCGCCTCTTCCTGCCCGGTGGTACAAATGTTAAGTTCCCTCTGACAAGATGTCATAAGAGACTCATAGAAGGAATCTGAGGTTATCTGATCCCACCTTAACCTTCTGCCTTCATCTACTGCCCTTAGAGTACGCCTGGAGACTAACGTTTGTGGTTTACCAAAACTTTTCCATGCAGACAGTATACACAATGGATTATGCTCACTAAAAATACTGTCTTCAATGTAAAATCCGAAACAAGATGATAAAAAGGGTTTGAGACAAAAATAAAGTCAAATAATGTTGCACTTTCCCTTCCTTTAATTGTTGGATTAAGAGAGCTCCTTCCTTTTGCCAGCCTACCCATGGTCAGAGTTAAATTGAACTCATCTACCAGGGAAATAAGCAAATCTCCCTGCGGGGTGTGTTCAACGTGCATGTCCAAAATACATGGGCATCCTGTTTCCATTATAGTTCCTACTAATGGATCCCCACACAAGTGAATGTTAAAATCCCCTGCAATCATAAGGTAACCATTATGAGAGGCCTTAACTGTCACTCTCCTTAGAAAAGAGCCCAGTCTAGAAATATTTCTACCATCTGGATCAGAAGCCAGGGAGTTATAAAAGTTCAACAGCAACAAGTTGGCAGATCTTTGACAAAAAGTTAAGGCCTGCTGGTACGGATTGTCGGTAACTAGCACTCTCAAACTACAAGATACTGCCAGAGATACGTAAATTACCAACCCACTCTTGGATCTTCCCGAACAAGGAGTTTCTAGAACACTAAATGACTTAAAACCCTCCAGGAAGAAATTATTACTAATCGTCCATGTCTCCTGTAGGCAGATCACATGAAATCTTTTAATGTAAACAATCCAACTAGGATCGGCAAACTTGCTTGCGAGTCCCGCTATATTCCATTAAATGAATTTGCAAGCCTTGCCTTCCCCTTGGACAGTAGATAAAGAGCCCAATACCGTATTGTGAGTTTGTACAGACTCAGTAGATTCAATACCCGGAAGTCAATCACAAGAGTCCATTGATTCCAAAGGTATAAAGGAGTTATAGAGAGACAAATCATAAGCTAACTTCCGTTGATCCAGCATGGGATGACCAAGATTGGCCGGGGACCTCCAGGGGCCTAACCAGTTTAACCTCGATGTACTGCTGAAAGATTTGTAGAAATGCCCCAGCGGCAAAGCCACAATGGCAGAGCCAACCCCTCCTAGATTGATCTCAGAGGCTGCATGTAGAATTCTCTCCTGCAGGTGGGGTCTATTGAAGTAGATCATTACACAGTCTCCACTCATATCTTTGGTAGAGCCCCCAACCCAAGAAACTCTACGTACCATATTTATAAATGTTTCCAACCTTAGGCCAAGAGCTGTGTTATGGTTCAGCCACTGCAGAACCTTGTTCTTCAGTTGCTCAAAATCTTCAACTGCCCCCTCAGAGAGCATTGGAACATTACCGGGAACTATAACATAAGGTGAAGAATCGAGGGGGAGGTGTATGGTGGGTAACTTCTGCCTCTGTCTCGCTCCCATTGGGTCTACTGCATTGGCCTCTGGTACAACCCCCCCCCCCACTTCTCGGTGGCCCCCACTCTGCTGGTCTAGCTGGACAAACTGTAGGGCGCTGTGATGGGCGTGATGGTTTTGATGCAACAACTCCACCCAGTTCGTCTGCTTCCTGTTGGATCCTATCCACCACGGGCTGGGACGGGAGTATGACACTACTATGCGCAGATGTGGATGATAACTTATACCCCTTTTGACCTTGCTAATATGTGATGCTGAATGCCAACGACGTCTAGGTGGGCTTCCCCCAGCGGTATTTCGAGAATCTAAATGTCCTACTGGTATTAAGTTGTGGAGACTCAACAATTGCTGCTCCAAAATTGCTACATGCAGCCGAATGTGATCTAGCTTGCGGTCTATGTTGGTCACTAAAGAGCCCATCCATCCTACCATAACGGCATCCATATCTTCTTTAGACAACAGTTTCGGTTTGCTGATGCATAAACCTGCCCCCTCTGCCCTTGAGCGTTTTGATTTGGCTCCTGTCGGTAGGCCTTTCCGCTTTACTCCCAGCCCTGCCCTTGTCCTCACTCCCTCTTGTTGGCCTGTGCTCCCCAGGACCTTATTAGAAACAGATGGAACAATGAGCTCTGGACCGGTGGTACTAGCTACTCCTTCCATAAAATGATGAACCCCCTCGGGCCTTGCCGGCGATCCTAGTGTAGGTAAAAGAGGTAGGTCGGGCCAGCTAACATGGCAAGACTGTGAACAGCTACCCCCAAATATACAAGGAGGACTAGGAGGAGGAAGGGGTACAGGGGAACAAGAAAATCGGCGGGCTACCAACTCAATTTCCTTGTCAATGATCCCAGGAGCCCTTGTTAAGAACACGTCCATCGTTGTAGTAAGAGGACCTGAGGGAGCTGCAACAGGGGCCTTGCATTTTCCCCATAGTCCCTGAATGGGACACTGATGATGCAGCTCTAGAGGGGTAGTGCACCGACGTGTCTCAATACTGGTGCAAAGTAATAGTCATTCACATAACAAAACTAATGTCAAATTATAAACTCACAGAACGTTTGAGCTTCAGCGGCATTCAAGGTCTGTGTCTCTCACAATCTCGGTAGCAGAGCAGGAAATCCAAGGGGAATGGCCCTGCCCTGCCTCTTTCTGTCGATGACGGGCACAGGACGGGCTTGCCCTTGGCCCGGGCTTTGCCTTGGCGCAGCCCATGCACGTCCGTGCCGCAGGGTTTAAGCAGCGCTTTTGAGCGCGTAGGCGGCTCCTTCCTCAAGCAGGTGGCTGGTGGGACTTGGAGTCCCTTTGCTGGTCAGGAGCGGCAGCAGCACAAAGATTTCGGCGTCTAAAATATATCTTTCCATATTGGAGTTACAATGTAATTTCAAATTTCAACTGCACCAATGTGTTCCCTTTCAGTGCTATTCATTTTCGTGGAGCACTGGAGCCAATTAACCAAAGAAAAATATTTAGGTCTCCTTTAGTGTTGCCTCTATTTCCTGTATACAGCTGGATTATGAAATGCCCTATAACCAGGTAGCCAGAGCAAGGGTGCATGCCAGGTTTGTTGGACATAGCTTTTTCCTTATTCAAATGAATAAATTACTACAACTGGATTGATAACGAATCTTAGCCATCCTGCAACATCCCAAGGTAGCACCTTGAGTTTGGAACAGAGATCCATTAACGTTAATTGATTGGTGCATTCAAGCCTAGGCATTATGTCTGTTTTCTGCTGTCAGAGCTATTGCTAGCCATGATCAATCAATGGTTTGTTCTTTGTGGTTTCTATCAGAATTGATATTAGAAGGTGGATAAACTACCCTTCCCTAGAGCCTAATTCAATTTTGTAGCTTCATGACTATTTTTTTTCAGGGGGGGGCATCGAGCCAGGGCACCATAAGATGGATACTTTAATAGGGATTGAGGGGTCAAGGTAACGCTGGTGATGCAGTCACCTGGCAAAAGATTCTGAGCAATTGCTGCTACTTTGAGGTCGAAGAAGTAAGATTCCCCAAAATGCAAAAAGTTGCATATGACCCTACGAGACAATCGACTCCTTCAAGGAAATTGAAAATAATTCTAGTAGTGTTTGCAGAAGCGTACAAAAACCCATGTCGAAGTTAAATTCTATCCAGGTCATTGGAACAAATGTTCTAATTGTGCGAGTGGCACAGTCTGAAGAAGTTACCTCTATTCAAACTATCCCGTGGGCCTCCAGAGTCGTAGTCTCATATGGAGAATGGGACTAAAATGTTTGGAGACCTCAAACTACATGATTTAATCTCAGCAATTGCTTGCCCTTTTGGAGGAGTGATTTCCGAATAAACCTAATGTTGTGCGGATTGAATATTGTTTTTCCCACTAGTGCACTCCCTCTGAGAGTAGCAGAAGGTGGAAGCAGAGCAACATAAGCAATTTATCAAACATCAACTCTGTTTGAATGCCCTAAACAATAGAAAACATGCGTCAAGTGCCAGCGAGTTTCATGGAGCAGAAAAATAAAGGCAACTGAACCAGCTGAGGCAGCTTTTTCCTTCTTAGTAATATCTCAGGGATCTCTTTCTCTTTACCCCCCTCACACCTCCACCTAAGAATGAAGATATTTTTTGGGCTCCATGGAATTATTAAACTATTTGTGGCCAAAATTAAACTTCTCACAGTACCAAGTCCCGTCCACTATAATATAATTAACTCCTGCTGTCTTCAGTACTATCTTCTACTTAATAAATCCTTTCTGTACTTTCTTAGTCACTTGAGAAAAATTAAGATAGAAGTATAGATCTGGCTCCCAGGAAAGGACTTTCTCCTTGCAGTCGTGTGCCAGTGGCGAACCCCAAGATTGTAGTTGCACATCAGTCATCCATACACCCAGATTATCCCCTCTGTCTAGGCCTCGTAAGAATGAAGGCCAGCAAGGAAAAGTCAATTACTTTTAAGTCATGTTGTACCTTTCCCCTCCCCTCCCCTCCCCCAAGCCACCATTACAAAGTCACAAGGCACCCCACTTAGTCCAAAAGTGGCAGCAATCATAATCCAGCAACAACATTGATGGAGGTTTTCCACTTTGCATAGGTCACCAAGTGGCTCCCGGAATCCTGGGTATTTTCATTTCCTCTTCAACACCATTCACAAGAATACCCCTACCAAAGTCATTGGTACCATAAACATTTGTTAAATATGCTGTAAAGGTGATTTCATAAAAAAGATGCTTTTCTCTGCCTGAAAGACTGGACAGATCTTAGTTCAGATCTGACCAGGCTA
Organism: Triturus cristatus; assembly: GCF_964204655.1. Lineage (NCBI taxonomy): Eukaryota > Metazoa > Chordata > Amphibia > Caudata > Salamandridae > Triturus > Triturus cristatus. Next base: position 228,266,567 of record NC_140593.1, read on the forward strand.
ACCTTTCTGCAGTGACACCAATTAACACTTTGATGAAGTGTGAAATAACTTTCAGGGGAGAGAACAATCCGTTTGACTTGCTGTCAAAACGTTATGGCGGAGATAATTGCATGCAACCAGCTGGTAGGTATCTTAGACTGTGGGAGAGGGGAGGGAACTGGTAGAGCAGATGCCTTTTCAAAGACTAGGTTGAGACCTAGACATTTGACATGTTAATAGTAAACAGGGTCCCCATCTGCGGCCAGCCTTTTAAGGTGAGCCCTTCCCAGCCAACCTGCCACTACCGACAGGAGGGAGCGCTACCTCAGAACTAACCAAGATTCGTTTTCAAAGTGTATTGCCACATTTCTTCTCCCCGCTAGGGATAGAGAGTGCCTCGCAGTGTTGTCCTGCCATGATGAAAGACCTTAGCACACGGTTTTCTGGAACTGCTAACACTAAAACAATGTGACGGGCTGCAAAGGAAGGATGGTTTAGCTGTGGGCATTGTATTAGTATTGAATTGGGAGTTGTCACAAATTGCCAGCTAGTGTGCAATATAAGAAAGTTTCCCACCACTAGCACATCAGAACTGACGTTGACAGAATAGAAAAAAAAGAAATTATTGCTGGACCTGCAATGGAAGCACTGAGGCCTTGGATCCTACTTTCCCCCTGTATCCAAGCATTGGAAGTACTCCTTAACAGTCAGGCAAGCTGACTTCCTGCAACCTCAGGCAGTTTAAAGGCAAAGGAAGGTCCTTTTTGAGGAAAAAGCAGGCGACCCATTGTGACTGGAACTGATGCTTGAAAACGTGGCTGAATCTGCCCCCTACAGCTAACTGTGGCCTGATACTCTAGAGGGCTCCTCCGCCATTTTCAGAGCTTATGGTGTGACCAGTTATCCAGTAACTGAAGTTGGAATTCTTGGCTGTGGCAGGAAACAAGAGCAGGAAGATGCATCTCCCTTTTGGACCTATAGGAGCACTAGAATAACAACAGCAAACTCACAATTAACAAACACCACAAGACCGATCTAGATCTTGACAGCTCGGACTCTAACCTCTGCCCTCCCGCGACCGAAATCCCCACAGGCACTCTCCGCTCGACCCCTGATAATCTGAACCATCCATCACAATCTACCTCTTCCTCCAACACAGACCCTTTTCCCCCGACCCTTACTTCCCCCATGTCCAACGTCATCTCCAATCCAGTGGTCACTCTCCCCCTACTACCACTGCACACTCCCCCTCCGATGTCCCACATCCACAGTCACAACCGGTCTCCACCGTGTACCTCACTGACAACCCCTGTGACATCCCCATGTCCAACGTCGTCACCAATCCAACAAACACGTTCCCCCTCTATTATCACTACACGCTCCCCCTCCGCCGTCGCACACCCACATACACAACCTGCCTCCACCGCTAATCTCATTGATATTCCCCGGAACTCTGACTTCTTACCTAGAATTTCTCTCCCTCCTCACTTGGACAGTAGACTCTCTACTCCTCCTTTGAACTCCTTGAATGGGAGCATTACTAATCCGGCTCCCCGCGTCCAACCTCTCCACTCTCCTAATCCCACTGATTCCTTCTAATCCCCGACCCCTGTTCACTCTCCCTCCAAAGACCCAAGTCATTCTCGGCCCCTGCCTAAAACCTTAAACTTTCTCAGCTCAATAGCACAGCAACTGAACAGAAAGGAGCTGAAAATTAACTCCCTTGCTGCTGATTTCCTATACTTACAACAAGATCTTCTCAACAGGACCAAGCCACCGTGCTCCCTCTCCCCGGGTAGATTTCCTCCCACCCCACTCAATACCGCTCCCTTGGCCCCACAGTACACCCCTCGTCCCTCCAGACCGTCAGCGAGTCAGGCACTTCGACCAAACCGGGATCGCCAACCCTTTTCGATACCGAAACCTGATGAGATCAACGACTCTTACCTCGCTTTGACCCAGAAGTCAGCCCCTTTCCCCAGCTTTGTTATTATCGGCACTAACAGAATCCCTAAAAATGTCCACTCGCCTAGACCTCCTGCTCAATACTCCTCTATCCACCTTACTCCCCCCATCATCGAGGCTCCCCATCCTCTCTCTTGCATGCTCCTCAACTGCAGATCTGCAGTACAACACGCCACAGACATTGCTGAAGCTCAACTCGCTGAAGAAATTGACATCGCTTTCCTCACTGAATCCTGGCTCAATGTCCACTCCACCCCCATTCTTGACATTCTCACCCCTCCAGGGTACACCATCATCAGACAAGACAGACCGATCAAAACTGGAGGAGGACTAGCCATCATTCACAAGGCAGGAATACAGATTACCAAACTTAAACCTGCAGAATACCTATCGTTTGAATACCCGGGTGTCGAACTCACTGCCAAGGGCACCTCACCCATCAAATTCCACACCATCTCCCATCCTCCTGGAGACCGTACCCTTTTCACCAAAGAACTAACAGACCTAATATCACGGTTCTCCATGACAGACACTAAAGACGTGTTCCTGGGCGACCTCAATATCCACTGGAACGACCCAGAAGACTCCACTGCTCAGAACCTATCCAACCTACTTGAAATATATAACCTCAAACAACTCTGCAATAAACCAACTCACATCAAAGGTGCAACACTGGATGCGATCATTACCAACAATGATCTGGTCTCTCTGAGAGAGATTTCTCCCATTGACTGGTCCAACCACCACCTCATTCTGTTCAAGATTGATGCACTTGTCTTCCACCAACCTATTCGTGATGACAAACCTAAACACTGGACCAGAAATATCAAAGAAGTCCCTTTATCCAAACTTGAATCCAGGATTCATGCCCATCTTCGACCCCAACCCTCATCATTGACGGCCGATGACCTCACTACACACTTTAACTCAAAAATGACAGAGGTTCTAGACCAAGTAGCACCTCTCAAACTCAAACAATTGAGGCAAACCAAATCTAAACCCTGGTTTAACGTGAATCTGAATGATGAAAGGCATCAACTCAGACAAACGGAAAGGTCTTGGAGACTAAACCCCTCGACCTTACACCTAGCGCAACTTAGATCTGCTCGGCAAGCAAACAAAAAACATATTTTCAGTGAAAAGGCGTCTTTCTTCCACAGCCAACTAGATCTGGCGAAAAACAGACCGAGAGAACTCTTCAACATTGTCAAAAGCCAAACAAACTGCACTCCCTCTCAAGAAATCAAAGCCACCAATGAGCGTTGTGAAGAAATTGCCCCCTTCTTCACTAATAAAGTCTCAAAAATTGATCAATCCTTCATCCAAACCTCTAACCCTCCTTCCCTCTTAACCGGCCCCACTCTAACCACCCCTGATCATTCAGAAAGAGTTCTTAACAAAGACAATCAGGCCTGCCTCCAGCTAAAAAACAATGCGCATTGGTCCGACTTTGAGCTAATGTCGGAAAATGAGGTCTTCAGTATAATTTCTAACTTAAAACCTTCCTCCCACACTATGGACCCCATCCCATCCACAATCATAAAAGAACTCAACCACACCATTTCCCCTTTGTGGACAAAAATCATCAACGCCTCTCTCACCTCAGGCTGTGTCCCAGACTCCCTTCACCTTGGACAAATCACACCCATTCTCAAAAAACCAGGGGCTGACCCTAAAGATCTCAACAACCTCAGATCTATCTCCAACCTCCCATTCCTTGCAAAAACATTGGAGAAATGCGTTCTCCACCTACTCAACAAACACATTGATGAGTTCAACCTCCTCGACACCTTTCAATCAGGATTCAGGAAAGGCTGTAGCACGGAAACAGCTATGCTCAACGTCTCTGACGATATTCACAAGGCTTTAGATGAAGGTGATGCCTGCCTACTCATCCTTATTGACCTATCTGCGGCATTCGACACAGTAAATCATCCAGCGCTTCTGGAGACCTTGTCGAAGTGCTTCGGCATCCATGGCACAGTACTAAAATGGTTCACCTCCTTCCTTCAACACCGCTCGCTACAAATTAAAATTAACTCCTGTCTCTCGAAGCCAACAAAAGTCACACTTGGGGTCCCGCAAGGCTCGGTTCCTCTCCCCGGCCCTCCTCAATCTTTTCATGGAGCCCCTCACAATCATTTTGAAAAAAGCTGGAGTGAATTACCACCTTTACGCTGATGACATCCAAATCTATTTCAAAATCAAGTCTCCCAGCGACATCCAACACCTTAATGCCACTCTAACCGAGATCCAAACTTGGTTCAACACTAACCCATTAAAGCTCAACCCAGATAAAACAGAACTAATCCTATTCTCTCCAAAAAGCAACCATCGTCCAATCCAAGAGTGGCTCAAGAATCTGGTCGCCCTAAACTGCCCCATCGTCCTATCCGACTCAGTTAAGTCTCTAGGCATCACCCTTGACAAGTTTTTATCTATGGAGGCCCACATCAAAAACTCTCAAAAAGTGCTCTTTTTTCTCTAAAACACCTCAAGAAATTGAAACCTTTTCTTCCCCATGATGACCTCAAGACAGTAATCCTATCCCTAGTTCTCTCTAAAATCGACTACGGGAATGCCATCCTAACAGGGACCCCAAAGCTCACCTAGCCCCTCTTAGGGCAGTGTTGAACATGGCCGCTCGACTCGTATCTGGAGTAAAAAGATTTGAACACATCACTCCAGCTCTCAACTCCCTCAACTGGCTTCCCATGGAAGGGAGGTGTATTTACAAACTGGCCTGCATCACACACAAAACCCTTCACTCTCCGGCCCCTAACTACCTGAACAACAAACTGGTAGGAGCAGGTCAATCCAGAATGCTGAGAAGCTCCAACTCACTAATTCTTATTCCTCCGAAACTGAAAAAGAAAACCACACAATACCGATCGTTCTCTGGCATCGCTCCCAGAATGTGGAATGCTTTCCCTAGAGTCCTCAGATGCAACCCCTCCTTCTCCTGTTTCAAAAGAGACCTGAAAATCCATCTCCTTAACAAATACTTTCCTGACCAACGTCAACTAACCTAGACTTCAATATCCGAGGTTACTCATCTCTCTAGACATTCAAGGATAGTTGGTGACCGCACTGTGTTAACCACCTTATCTTCCTTGCTGTATTTGTTTTATCCCTGGTTCGCTTCCTTACTGCCTACCTACTATGTAATGCAATTTCCGTCTGTGTTTTTTTTCTTTACAGTATGTATGTAAAGTGCTCTGATACCTACGGGTCGAGCTAGCTCTATATAAAACTTTAAAAATAAATAGAATAATTGAAAGCATTTAAGATTATCTTCACGGAAGAAAACTGACTGTCTGTACCTTCTCGACCTTTGTGGGAAAGAACAGCTTGCTGGTAATTGTTGTTTGTGAGGTTTGTGGTGCAAGTGATGCCTCCAGTGGCTGCTTTTGGCAATGCACATTGACTAACATTGATTTTTACTACTCCATTTTCCCTATCAGTTTTTTGGAATATCTTCTGCAGAAATGCAAATTTACTAATCTACTTTTTTTACTTTGTTCTTGTTTCAAATTATATTTTAATTTACATTTACCATCCGTTTACTAAATTGGTTTGGGAAATTCATAGTTTTGTTTCCTAATGTTAATGTTGTTTTGGCGCTGTTTAAATTCTTAGCACACACATCTCTGTAGTGAAACCCTACTGCTATGTGCCATTGCTACCAAGGATAAAGCCCAGGTTTTCCCTTTGACCTAACAAGGCACTGATTTCCTATTTTGAAGGGTGCCTTCTCTCAGGTAATAATCTAGAATCTCACAACTGTGTATCCTATTTTTCCTGCTTGAGATGTTTCTCAGTTAGACACTTCAGATTTCCATCTGTTGTTTTAGATGCTTTGAAACTATTGATAGCTGAACCCCCCTGATTAGCCCTCAGAGTAAACCTTGACCTAAGTCCCTTTAGAAATAGGTGAGCAAAAGATACTTTATTGACACAGATATAGAGATGGCAAGGATGTTCAGCTAAATCACAGTTTAAAGTCGGTGGCCACTCTCGCACCACTAACTTGCTACAAACTTTCTGAAATATAGATCACAGTCAACAGAACATTTTCAAAGGCTAATTTTGTCACCTGTTTGTGGAGTGTTGATGCTTTCTCTGAGGTTAATCTCCATTTGTGCTTTTTAAACATATTCCCTGTCCAAAGTCCTGCATTTTTAAGCCTTTTTGGGTTGAGCATTCGAGACCTCTTGTAAATACTTTAGTATATACTTATATATGAATGTACTTTGTGGGCTCTGGAGATCAGCCCTAGGACTTGTCTGCTTCCGCTTAGGGACATTTTTTCCTGGCAACTACCTCTATTTATCTTTCTTGATGGAAAACGACCAGCAGAGGCCAGTAAAGTACCAGAATCACTTTAACATTCTCTAGATTCCAGTCCATAGAAATTGTCTTTTAGCACACGTAGACAATACTATTTTTTTCAAATCTTGTATTTTCAGTGATATGAGCACCGAAGGCCCTGACTTTATATTAAAAACAGAGCTTTGGACTATACCATTTCCCGCTGAAAGGCGATACTTCTCTCCATGTGTTCCCATACCTGGTGTGTCACGCAGTTTGGTGTTTACTTTCTCTCCATGTACAGTAGATGTTTCAGCACCCAGGCTAATGTGCTGCACAGCTAAAGGCAGACAAGGTCCCAAAGTCAAGACCTATTGCATTGCAAATGCTTGTTTAATTTTATTGTTAAGTGTCTTTGCAGGAATGACAATCCATCAATTGCTGCAAATAAATTAACAAATTATTTGTGATTATAATGTGAAGACAAATGTGCAGTCCTAAAGATGACAGTAATATCTGAAATGTAATTGCTGTTTCCCTCCCATCAGTACCCGGAGTTGGTTGTTGCATCCTACAATAACAATGAAGATGCCCCGCATGAGCCCGATGGGCTTGCATTAGTTTGGAACATGAAATTCAAGAAATCCACTCCCGAATATGTGTTCCACTGTCCGGTAGGTCACATGAAGAATTCATTGCTAATTTCACAATAAATAAAAACGAGTGTCTTTGTTTATTGCCTAGCTATTGAACTCCGACAGGGCATGGCGTTTAATTCTAGGACAGCCACTAACGTTTGGCTTGTAGATCTTTCTTTTAGATAGCATTCTGATTCAGATATTGCAGCGCCGTGGACTTAAGAACAAAGCATCTATGTTTCTATGCAAAGCTGATCAAATTATTCCCTGTGAGGACCACCTTATGTTTCAGGGGAGATTAAATTACTCAGCAGAAAAAGAAAAATAATGTAGCAAGAAAAGGAAAATCTGAACACTTTCGGTGTTGCATCCTACGTTCAGCAAGTGTAGCAACATTTTAGCTAGAAATGGGTTTTGTTTAAAACTGCAAATTATGCAACAAAGGATGGATTATGTGTCAATCCAGCATATTCATGTTTATTCGAGAAAAACTGTGGGCACGGACTTGTTCCTCCAGTTGCCTTGGACACACATTATTCAAAATATTTGTATAATCAAGGGGATACGTTGTTTTCTCTGTCCTGTTTTGGTGGCATATAATGAAAGGAATAACATGCCATTAATGTTTTGTAGTATCGGTCTAATTATCTTTTTTCTTTTCAAAAAGAAAATCCTGCTTTGTGATTTTCCTTTTGAAAATAAAAAGTGAAAACACTTTGGTGCAAGGCTCTGTCATTTTGATGAAGCCCCTGCACCTCACTGGAAAAAGCCCTGACAGGAACCGCCTTGACGGTGGTTCCTGGCAATGCTTTAGAAGTGACGATACTACCAAGGCGACATTCAAAGGTTGGCGTAACTGGGTGACGTACCTCAGAGGCGCGGACAGTACCGCCCTGCGGAACTCACCCTGGAGACCAGCAACCAGGGGAATGTGGGCATCACTGGACGAACACCTGGACCCCTACGAACCACCGTGAACTCAGCTGGAGAAGAGCGTTTGCTCACAAGCATATCCCCATATCCCCAGTACAGACCCACGACTGAAATAATCTTCTTGTATACTATCTCATCCTTTCTCTCTTTTATTCTCTATCTTTCCCATTCTCATCCATTCTTATTCTTCTAGCAAGACAGTGGAAAAGGGGACAGCCAAACATATATACCACTTACCTGTGGTGGAGAAGTGTGGCTCAATGATTAGAGCGGCAGACCCTGATGCAGAGGTCTAGCCCGGGACCAGGGTTCAATTCCCTGCCTCGGCGGGTCTTGGGCTCAAATATTCCACGGACCTGATAATTCTCGCCTCGGTGCCATTCCAATCATGGAGTCCCACTCTGCAACTCTGGGCAATAGCTTGCTTAATCTCCACAATGGCCCCCACAACGCTAAGGATGTCTGGCCTCCACCTTGGGGGTGCCCAGGAGTGGACGCCTCACAGGGAAAGCCAGGATGGGTTCCACAGCGGTATTCGTACAAGCGCCTTGAGACCCTTGCGGGTGAGTAGTGCGCTATACAAGTATCAATTTTTTTTTACAATTTTACCTGCATCCTTGACAAGGACAGCCAGTTTGGGCTGTTACCCTGTAATGGTAAAGCGATCATAACTGTATGTATAAAATTTAATAAAATACTTTGAAATTAAAAAAAAGAAGTGACCACCAGCTTGGCAGTCATTTCTGAATAAGGCGGGCAGCATCTCTGTCAGAGTGCTGGAGTAATTTACTCTGTCGTCCTGGTAGAGAAACGGGCCACCCGCCTAAATATAAATCGTGCCCATAGTAGCATGAATTATCTTATCGGCTATTATAATTATGAACTCGCTCCTGTAGCTTTCCAGAAGGGCAATGGCATTTTATAAGACTGGGAGACATATTATTGTCTTTGACTAAGTAGGCTAAGCTTTTACTAGTTTTTTTGGTTGCGGGATTATCTTGTCGTAGCTTTTGCCAGAGCACAATGCAAAAGTGAAGTTTTACATTGATAATTCAGTAGTCGGTGAAATGCCTTCACCAGAAAAGCTTTAAGGGTCTTGCATTGGCTTTCGTGGAGCGCAGCATGCACAAAACTCTAATTGAAGACCTTATTTAGAGTGTGGTGATGCCATATTTAGAATACCGCTGGCATCAACGCACCTATAATAGGGCAGACAGAACATCTGCCACCTTTGTGCAAATGTTCCACACCTGCTTAGCTCTAAACAAGTCCCTAGGAGACTTTTTTTAGCCCCTAGCATGCAGGAATCCTTTCTGCCAGTCCAACAGTTTTACTCCGCTACCTTGGCAGACCAGGGCCCACCATAATTAGAGAACTCTGACTGCCTTGCGGAGATCTCCGTGCCTTTAAAGAGCCTTGCATGGCAGCTTTTCTGAAGGCACCGAAGCTTTGCGGTGTAGGCACCGTGTTCAGTGCACCAGTAGAGCAAAGTTGACATTGTTTTTCAAAAACAAACTCCCAAAGAGGGAGCTAGTTTAAGAAAAACAAAAAAATAAATATCCCTGACATTCTTGAAGTTTTTCCCCAGCGTGTGGGAGTCTTCTATATGTTTCCCTGCCAGTCCCAAAGAGGAAAAAAATACATCGAACATCTGGACTACATAGAGAAGATGGTCTTAATTACTTTGACTGATGACCGGATGTCATTTGGGCCATTGGTCAAAAGTTTCCCCTGGTGGAGCCAGTGGCAACACTACCAGCAGACACATGACAATTTGCCCAACTCTGAATAAATTGGGGAAACCAGGAATTTGGCAGACACAAGTGTGGTGGAGTAGATTACCCTGTCCTCCAAACTCTGAATAATTCCTTAAGTCTCTTGTAAAGTCATATTTAATACTGATTGACTTTGTTTTTCATTTACTTCTTGCCTTCTCCTGGCGAGTGGATCACAGATAAGGGCAGACATCAAGGGGGTTTCATCACCTTAAGTGAACACTCCAGTATTCCTCTGTGGAACATCCCAGAGATGAGGATCAATGGTTGACTACCCAAATGCTTTGTACCTTGATGTTCCTGCCTGTTACTTCCAGAGCTTGTAGGGACCTCCATTACGAGTTGCTTGGAGCAGTATCCCTGATGGCTATTGGTCCTGACAACACCCACTTGCCTTGTGCTACTGGACTTGAAATATCTTGGATTGGAAACAATGGACAGATTTTAGTGGGAGCTGATCCACTCCAGGAAAAAACGGAGCATGGGTTACAGGGAAAAGCCATAGTCCTGCCCCCTCAGGCACCAGGCGGGAGCAAACACTGCCCCCTCCAGAGAAACTATATCCTTTGCCCAGATGCCCTAACTGCCATATGCTTCACACCCCCTCAACCTCACATCCCCTCCACAGATATTTACCACCTGCTCGTAGAAGGTGGCAGCGGCGGCTCCTCCGCTATGGCGGAGGAGCGTCATCCCACTCCTTTTGAGCAGGGAAGTAAAGAAAATATAAAAATGATAATAACTTTGAGTTATTATCATTTTATGTTTCCTTTGCGGACGGGCCGGCGGGTGGGAGGGGCTTCTCTGCTCTCGGAGCAGGGCAGAGGAGGAGTGGTTTGCCCATTCCTAAGTGCACAATGACTGTGTGGTCGGATCTCTCAGGCGGCCCAAACCAGTCATGCGCACTTTCGCCGTTCTCCACGCAGGCTGCATTATAGCCTTCATGGAGAACATGAACAAGGGCGGCACGCAAACAGGAAACCTATTGAAGAGAAGCATAATCAGTAGGTATCAAGCCAAACACTGATAAAACTCAACCCACAGTCAGAGTCTTCAAAGTAATTAACAGAAAAGCATCAGTGCGCGTGATAAAAAACACAAGAGAGAACGCAATCCACTTATTAGATTCTTTCTAGCTCAGAATGATAAGGATGCTTGCCAGTAAACACAAAACACCACAAGGAAGAGAACAGAACTACAATGTGGATAGAATATAACAGTGATGTTTTGACTATGTGGGCATGCCAGTAAGGGTGGAAAGCGAAAGTTATTGTTTGAATGAAAAGAGTTAATGGGGAAGAAGGCTATTACTGAAGTAACAGGTGGGTTATCAATATGTTTAATTGATACCCTCTAGGAGATCAAATCATAATTTCTGAATTTTGCACACTACTTCTGATTATCCCTAGAAAGTGACCACAGTATACCAGTCCCCATTCTGGCAACATTCCAGGTGCATCAGCCTTGCATCACCTAAATGTGCTCAGCGGTCACTGTGACAGGTACAATCAAGTGATCCTAACAGATACATTATGGAAGTAATAACCCTCTGCACAGTCAAGTATGATTTAGCAAGCATGTCACCAAATTCACTGGTATGTCTAGATTGGGTTGGTCAGTCGCCCGCCTTTCTAGGAAACCAGGCAGATGTTTTGGTTAGTATTTGGTTCTGGAAAAACCCTATTAGATTGCCTCACCTGAGTTTTCACATTCTAAAATTTTTAGACTCCTGGAAAAAAAGACTTACAGTCAGACGGAATCTATAATAGGGGGCTTAGAAGGAGGTTTAGCATTAATGGAAGGATGCTGGAGGAGGACAGGCAGACTGGTAGGCCTACACCACACTACCAATACGTTACCTTTTTCTCTACAAAAAAATCTTTGTATCGGGGTCTATTTTTTCTTCTGCCTGGGCTAACCAGATTGCGGTTAAACCTGTCTAGGTTTTGCATTCCAAAGACTCTGCTGCCTTCTTATGGGGTTAATTGCTTTCAGGTGCCTTGGGACTACCCCCACTCTTTAAATATACATGCATGTTCCTAGTAGTCTACAGATTAGAGGGCTCCAATTATGAGGAGGTGAATATTGGTCTAATGGGTTCAAGGCCCCGAGGGTCAGCACCCCGTTTAAAAATAAATTCATTTTCTTGTAAGCAAGTGGTTTTAACTAAACCTGGGAGACAGATAGGGGGAATCCCACTTTGACACTTTAGTTCCTGGAGGACTATTAATAAGGATGGTTGGTAGGGGGCCAAGAGCGTTAAGTGTTTTACCAGATTCCCTCCTCTGGGTACTGCTGTGCTTGATAAACTTGGTAGTCTCTTGTTTGGGAACTGTGATTCTGCAGCAAACAACAAACAGTAACCTAATAGGAGCAGCACTGGAGGAGAGAGGAAAGTGCAACAATTTCTCTGCTTCCTCGAATAGCACTCAATGCAAGGATCCAAGGTGAGAATCAATGTCAGAGCAGATACGACTGTGCCCCTTCTCAGTGGAGGTAACTGGCTCTGCCAGCCCTCTTAGATAAAGTCGAACTAATACTTGTACATCTTTGTACTATGGATCATTTATAAGGGTAGGTTATTAGTTGATGATTGAAGACATCTATTATAATAAAAATTGGATAATTTGTTGTTGCATCATAAGACATTTGTTTTGTGAGGCAGCCCCCTGCTTTATATACTGACTCCTCTGCCATAGCACGCATGTCCATGAGTCTGTACCATTCTGCAGTAGGTGGGGCAGTGGGGGCTCTCCAGTATCTCGCTATAACTCTTTGCTAATACTAGACCTGTGACTACAAATCTTCTCTAAGCCCAGTCTCCAACCTCATCAGCTATGATTCCAAGCAGCCAGTTACTTCTCACTAACTTGTGCAAGAATATTGTGTGTTCTTGATCAATACACCTGGGTTACCAGGCATTCCCAGACTAAATGGAATATGTTGTCCGTACATGAATGGCATTTAAGACAGAGGTCATCTTCACCTTTCCTCATTTTAAACAGCTGAGATGGCATATAATATATTCTTTGAAAATTCTTAAAGTGTACTAGATGCAGACAGGCTGGTATGAGCAGCTGACGGGCTAATCTTAGCCTCATCCTCTGCAGGGGGCCCATGTCTAGCTCTCATTTCTCGCTGGTAGATAGGAGGGGTGTTAACGACTAGGGCCCTAGCGGTTCCACTAATCGCTAGTTTGCCTAGAACAAATTTTGAGTCCAGTGGGTTGAATTTGAGAACCATAGCCAAGTTGCTCCTTTAGTCATCCGAGGGATGCAGGAGTTGGATGTATCTAAAAAAAAACTGTGAATAATGCGGTTTGAATTCAGTCCGTAATTACTCAAAGACTTCATATGAGAGATCTCAATAGTGTCCCAAATCCTAAATCCAGTGAGTAGGGCCACAGACAGTAACCTATCGCCATACCACAAGGGTGTCACCATGAGTTTCCACTTATTTTAGCCCATCATCTTAAATGCCCTATGCCAACTGTTAATCGGAAGCCTGGAAACTGATGGGGGGGCCAAGGTGATCCTATCCCCATACATTTGCAACAGAAGTTAGGATTTACATCCATCTTAAGACAGATAGGCGGGTCAGCTCTATGAGCGAAAAACCAGACATTTATTAAAACTAAGTGAGCAGCCCACTAATAAAGTCTAATACAGGTAATTCCCAGTGCCCCCATCAAAGTGAGATTGCACACACTTAGTGAAGGATACTCTTGGGACACCCGCGTCCCCCCCCCCCCCCCCCACCGAAAGGGAGCTAGGGATTTCTGATTGCAATGAAGTGAGAAATCTGTCGAGAAGGGGACAGGGATAATTTTGCTGTACATACAGTAGTTGAGGCAGAGTGATCATCTTAAGAAGGGCTCCTCCTGCCATAATGGAAAGTGAAAATGTGCTCCGCCTATCTATGTGGGATCTGGGTTTTCTGACTAGTGAAAGGCTGTTCAGTTCCCAACATCTTGTCGGGTCCGACTGCACTCATGGGGCACAGTCAGGATCCCAGGTGTCTAAAGGTAAGTCCTTACGCAGAGGAACTGTTGTAGACTTTTCCCAGTTTACCTGTAGACCAAAGGCCTCACCAAATACCTCTAGCCTGTAGGAAATCCTGGGTATAGTGAATTGAGGCATAGAATCATGTAACAGGATATCATCTGCATAAAGCGCAATGTGTTCTTCATGTGCTTCGGTCCAACAAATACCCCAGTATTGATAGTCAATTCTCACCCACATTGCTAAGAGCTCAATACTAGTGTGAAAAGTAATAGACAGCGGGCATCCCTGCCTCGTAGTTAAATTGGAAATGCGTCAGAAAGAACGCCGTTTGCGCTGACTGTAGGGGATAAGTGTAGAGAAGTAGAACTTGTGGTCTGAAAAGGGGGCCGAAGTTTATGTATTGAAGAACTGTAACCTATAGAGTCAAAAGCCTTCTCACAAACAGTTGGATCCAGGGCAGCAGTCTCGCATGGGCCAGAGTTACATATAGCCTCTTTATGCAATGCCTCATTACCCCTCTCTGGCATGACTCAATTTTGATCGGACTGGAACAGGTTGCATATTACCTTAATCAACCTATTCACCAACACTTTAGCGAGGATTTTCACCTCCACATTCATTTAGGAGATCAGCCTATGAGAGGCACAGTCAGGAGGCTCTTTACCAGGTTTATGTATAACCACCACTATGGCTCCATGCAAGTCATAGGATAGTTGGCCATTCTGAAGCAAGTCCCTATGCATCGCTGTCATATGAGTGAGTGTGGAGGCATACTTCTTAAAGAATCTGGCTGGGGTGCTGTAAGAAATTGGGTTACTGGTTGGGGGCGAACCCTTCTCAAGCAGCCACCACAATTATTCTCAGGGTGAAGTCACAAGCAACCCCTAAATTAACCTGTGCTAACTGCTCAGGTAGCTTGGCACCAGGCAGTCAAGTTGAAGTACTTGTGCAAAACTTCAAACAGTAACACAGTGAAAACACACCACAAAAGGGTCCCACACCAGTTTAGAGTAATAGAGCAAAATGTAATAAATAAAACAAGACCAAAATGAAAAACAAATCCAATCAGTAGAACCGGAGTTATGAATTTTTAAAGATTTTAGGGTAAAATAGCACCAAAATGCGGTCGATATAGTGAAAAGGAAAGGCCGGGCGTCGTGGACGGTCATCGCTGCAGCACAAGAAACTTGTCATCGTGGGCGGTTAGGCCAGTGCTTTGCAGTCTCACTCCATGTGAGCAGTCAATGCTATAGTGCGACTGGTCGGGCTAACGGAACTTTGTGTTGCCGGGCTGTGCGAGTGTGAAGGAATCGGCACCAACGGGCCCGGTCACAAAGAGCCCAAAAACTTTACTTCAGCCTCTCTGATGCCACACCAAGACTCTAGGGCCTGAGGGACACCACTTGGGGGGCAGGAGGTTGCTCCAGCTGGATCTGGCTGCTGGTGCAGGTGTTTGGGAACCTGTTATGTCCCTATGGTTCAGAACAGGAGGCCAGCAGACTAACACTTTCAGTCACTCTGGGAGTCCTGAATTCGAGGTGCAGGTCCAGTTCTTCTCGCCCAGGCAGAGGGCAGCAGGTCAGCACAGCAAGGCAGAAGTCCATAAGGGAAGCAGTCAGACAGAGTAACATTCCTTCAGCAGCTCATCTGTCCTTCTTCCTGGCAGAGTATCCACAGTTCCAGAAGTGTACTGAAGTGGTGGTATTTATACCCAGTTGTACCTTTGAAGTGGGGGAGAAGCATCCCAAGTTTGTTGCCCATCATGCCAGCTCATTTTGGACCCAGCCGTATGCTAATCAGTCTTGACCATGTCCCCCATGGGAACAGTCTAGCCTGAACTGCCAGGTCAAGTCCTGCTTGAACCAAATCAAGGGCAACCTAGGACCGTTTTTGCCCTAATTAGGGCACTTCATCCAGGTATAGCTTAGTTCCAGTGGCGCACCGAGCCCGGGACACACGTCTGGACATACCCAGCACAATTACGGCAGCAAATATAAAAACAAGGTGAAGGATGGAATGCTTAAATTCATCTCAGCCATTTGCAATTGGTTGAGGCCGCATCCCATTCCATCGTTTTTGCCCACCATGCCACCTCAGGTTTGGAACCAGCTATATGCAAATCAGTCTTGACCATGTTCCTCATGGGAACAGTCCAACCCGAACTGCCAGGTCAAGTCCTCACTGAACCAGAACACAAGCATCCTAGAACCGATTTTGCCATAGATAGGGCTCTTCAGCCCGGTCTAGCTTGTTTTAAGGGGAACATCAAGCCTGGAACTTATGGCTGGGCGTACCCGGCACACTGAGGGTGGCAAATGCAAAAACAACAAGGTGATGGATGGTCTGCTTGAATTAATTTCAGCCTCTGCTGATTGCTCAGGCCTCATCCTAATCATTTTTTGCTCACCCCGCTACCTCAGTTTGGACCCAGCCATATGCAAACAGTCATGACCTTGCTCCTCATAAGAACAGTCCAGCCCAAACTGCCAGATGAAGTCCTCCCTGAACCGGAACACAAGCAACCTAGGACTGTCTGACAAAAGTCCATAACAAGGTTGAAACCAGTCAGGGAGGCCCTCGGCTGGCAGTTCGGGCAGGACTGTTTTAATGAGGAACAGGGTCAAGACTGATTTGCTAATGGTTGGGTCCAAAACGAGGTGGCATGGTGGGCAAAAAACTATTGAGATGCGGCCCGAGTGATTGCCAGTGGCTGAGATTAGTTCAAGCATCCCATCCATCACCTTGTTGTTCGTGCATTATTACTGGGGAGGTCATGATGGAGTGCCTTCTTCAAATCCTTTTTGCCATATCAGAACTGCTGAAATTACAGTCATTTGTTTGCTGGCCTGACAGAGCCAGCAGGTTATTCTACTTTAATATTAATTCATAGTACTGAAACAGCGTAATGGGAGGAACCCTAAAGAAATATCCTGTGTCTCCTGGACTATTTTGTGACCTCAACACTTAAGAACTTTTCAGAGGCAGTATAATCTAGTCAAACTCTAATAGGTTTCTTAAGACTGCATTGGAAATTTTAGCTACTGACATTTTTTATATATCATGATCTTCATGATATAAAGCAGTGTGACATTTTCAACTCATTTTCTCTTTCCATATATACGCTTAACTAAAATGTTAATGTAATTCCAGTCCTTATTGATGTGACTAAATTGTGATTTTCACAACAAACTAAAGAGCATGCATTTGGCAAAAGGTTGCATTATTGAATGTTACAAAAGTGTGCCGCTCTGCCATTAAAACATACAATATTGAAATGATTGGCTTAAATAACACAGCATGCCATGAGCTGAGTACACTTTAATTCTAGAGAAGACAGAACTGTTTCTGCTACTGCAAAGAAATAATGGAAAAAAGTTGAATTCACATGCATACTGTACCACTAGAAATCACTGGAGGACTAAGTTCTCAGTGCTGCAGTTTATGATGGCACAGGTTTATCTTTTTCAATGCTTAATAAAATACGGAACACTGACAGCAAATTTGCACTGGTGTAAAAATTAACAAGCATTGGCACAGCCAATCGGTCCAACTGTTACCTCAAGTAGTTACTAGAAGTCCTTCTTGAGTCAGAAGAAACAGCGTGAAGTCTTTAACAAGATGCAGCCCCTCAGAACTGTACTAGATGTCCTGCTCAAGACAGAAGCAACTGCTTAACAAATCGAGTACAAAGCTACAATAACTTGTTGTTACTAAATGACCCTCTTGAATAAGATGTAGCTGCTTAAAATGTTCTCCACAAAGTTGAGGGGTTGTGGCTTCAACATAAAACTGTATGTATCTATTTTTGTTTCTGTAATAAATTGTGCTTGATTTCAATAAGATAAGTAAATATTCCAATGCTGATGAATCAATATTGCAACTTTCAATAAATGTCTTGATTACTATGGAACACTTGTAAAGACAACCTAATCTATATAGGTACAAGCAATCAGTGGTAAAGTCAAGTGCCCTCTGCCATATTGTTGGGAAACTTTTTGGAGTGGCACTATATTTATGTCCCAGTCAAATGGCTACTGCCTTATGTTATGGGTGTATACATATAAATATATTCTTCACAAAACTTTCCCCAAAAAAGGATGCCAGTGATTTTTGTTGCGCATGGAAAGTTTTGGTTAATCTGTCAAGCGTAGGCCAAGAAAAAGGGGGGAGAGGGTTAAAAAAAGTGTTTCATATCTTGATTCCCAAAGGAGTTTTGAACACGAGTACAGCCCGAACCGCTGGACAGGATGACACTGTATTTGGCAGAAAAGTAGATTTGGTTACACAGATCATGCTTTCAGTTATTTGGTGTAAATCCATTCAGTAGTTGTCGAGAAATTAAAGGAAATCCAAATTTATATATCTAAGAGTGAGAAGACTTCTCAAATAATAACGAGCTTGTGTAGTGATCTGTAGAGCTCTGATTGGCTACCAACACTTCAACCAGGCAGTGCTGGTAGCCATCTTGGGACTCAGCTTCAGCCGTGTCCCAAATAAATCGTTAAAAAAAAGAAAAGGGGGCATGGTACGAATAACCTGACCCTCTAACTCTGGTAGTGGGGTCCCAGAGGGACCCTGCCAGGAGGGCAAAAAAGCTTCTTTTTTATTTTAAACATTTTGGTGGCACATCGCAAAATTCACGAATATGTCGCCACGTCCCAGGGGCATTTTTTTAAAAAAGGAGAGGGGAGCCTAAGTCTCTTAGAGCCCTGGTGACCACCACCTCCCTGGGGCTTTATTTACATAATGGAAGGGGCTGAGCGGACCCCTTTCTGGGCTTTCTCGAAGCCCTGGGGACCACCACCTCTCAATGGGTTTTCATTTTAATGATGGAGGGGGCTGAGTTGACCCCAATCTTGGGCTTACTGCAAGCCTCTGGGACCACCACCTCCCTGGGACAATAAATCCAACAAATAGTAGGGGGCCGCTCAGACCCCCCAAGCCCTGGGGACTACCACCTCCCCGGGGCCCTACACAATATATAATACTGGGAGGGGGGTCACGCAGCCCCCCTCTCGGACCATATATAGCACTGGAGACCAACACCTCCCCAGGGCCAACCTGTACAAATAGAAGGAGGGGTATCCACCCGGCCCCCCTCCTGGAGCCGTATATGGCCCTGGTTACTGCCACCCCCCAGTGCCCGCTCCTGATAACATAGCGGTTTGCACTGACTTGGCAGGAGCTTTGACAGCTCCCACCAAGTCAGAGGAAACACTCTGGTTTCAGCAGGTGGGGGCTGTCAAAGTACTTCCACCTACTGGAAGCAGAGGTTTTATCTCTTTCCCTGCCCACAGACACGCCGGCAGGAAAAGAGGTGAAACGTTTGCTCTTGCACACAGGAAGCTACATTTCCAGCAGGTCTCTATGTGCAATAACAATGCCAGATCTCACAGGAGGCGGCGAGCCGTCTAGGACTGCGGGACCTTAAGATTAACCCTCATGGTCCCAGAGCACACTGGGTGCCCAGAGTAGCCTCCAGAGCATTCAGGGAAACATGTCCGGGCCCTGGTGGATGAGGTCCCTGGGATTGTAATTGGCCCGAGGAGGGGGGACCACGCTGTCATCTCCCTCATTGAATAATGGGCAGGCTAAAATCGCCCCAGGGAGGGTAGCCATGTGGCCCCCCTCTCAGGAGGCAGAAGCTGACGCACACTGAGAGCCGGACCATGAGGAGAGACATACATGGGGTCACTAAAAGCAGGTTTGAGGGGAATGTGGGGACTTCAAGGGGAATACAACTTGCAGTGACTGAGGTGTGTATTTGGTACACAAACTTTAGTACACTAGAACAGAGTGGCAGGAAGTGTACAAAGTTATTGTTTTGTGCATCAGGCATCTACTGGTGGGGTTCAGGGTGCATGCATAGCAAGTGTTTCAGTGTGCAGGTGCATTTTAAGGCTCTCAACGCAAAGGCACATTGAAAGTCTTTTGAAGTGCAGACAATAGCTATGAATTGTGCATATCCATAGCTGTTATTGGATTGTTTGTGCCTCATACACGTTACCTCGTCTAGATAACTCGTGGCACGATCTGCTCCCAAGCTTTGTGTCACAGTGCCTTCCAACTATCACGTTTTTTCATCAGCACTGCATGAGCACTCTGTTTTCATCCCAGCCTCTCCCGGCTCTATCCTCGGCCTGCTCCATCTGTGAAGTTTAAAGAGTTGCTGGGATTTCTAATGTGGTCATTTTGGTTTAATAGCGAATTTCCAATGCGTCTGAAGGTTTGTTGCATTTCTCTCCTAACATTAAAAAAGAAAAAGCTCCAAGAGTACACTTGGCAGCATACATCATAAACAATTCTTACACTTCCTTTCCTCTTGTGTGATCAAACCTTTTGTAGAACTGCAAACAGTTTCAATAACTAGCCACTTGTGATATGTTTCCTGTGTCATGCACAATATTTTTAGGAGAGGTTAGGCTATGTGTTAATACATGTACCCAGGGAAACACTCACGACTCTTGTGCGATTTGTTTAAAACTGATCACAGTTGGCAGCCAGGGTGAATAGCGAGATGCTTTTTGACTTGTTAGCGATGTTTGTGTACATACATCTTGAAACAAAGTGCTGTGGCATTGGGTTTTGTATACCTTTGTTAAAATTAGGAAGATCGGACAAAAAGCACTGCACGCAATGTGATTTAAAGCAGAGGCTCAGCAGCGGCGTCACTAGGGTTGAAGCAAAACAAAACTATAACACGTTGTTTTTGTGTTTATAACTAACAGAACAGAGATATTTTTATATTTCAATAATAAATTTCTGTCGCTGGGCTGAAACAATGCATAAGAATTATTTCATAGAGTGACATAGAATCATAGACAGACAGTAATATTTTGCATTTTGGTGTCACGGTGTCACCCCATGTGATGGTGTCACCCGGTGCGGTCTGCACCCCCCCCGCATCCCTTAGTGACGCCACTGGTTACAGGGAAGGGGAGGCGATCAGGCGATTTCCAAGTATAGGCTACAAGGAGAGGAATTTGTGACCAGGCTTGTGTTATTGAAGGTAAAGAAAGCTCACAACACTGAGGCTGCAGCAGCTACATGTCAGCCACAGCCAGTGACACTCTGTCTCTTTACCATCCCCAAACCCTGAGCTCTGTCTGCTCCGACCCACACCCTCCGAGGACATCTCTCTATTCATTACCGGGGAAGGAATCAGTAGTGTGGACCGGAGTAGGGAAACTCGCCATCCTAAACCTATAGCCTTTCTACTTCAAGGCAATTTCTGGGACCCCCCCCTCTCGTGCACACACGTACAGTAATACTGAATTTGACAACCACTGGCGCGCGCACATGCTTTGTGCACCATATTTGTGCATTCTGCGTGCTTTGAAAAGTTGAATTGCGTTAACGGCAGCAAGCTCTTTAACTTACCGATTTATAATATGGGACATGCAAAACACTGATGCCGTTAATGCTGTACATTTATTTCAGGGCCACAGAGTGACTTTTTGATGATGTCATGGTAACATTATCACACTGAAATCAACATTTCAGTAACGGGGGAAAAATGTTGCTTTATTAGATTCTAGATATTGCAGTGTAAAGAAGGGAGCGACTGTTGCACTGCAGTGGGATCTTACACAATACACAGCATACTACATGAGGAACTGAACATTTTTTTTTTCCCTCTGAGTTTTTTTATATATAACAACCTCTATCAGTGTCTTTGTCTGTAAATAGCCGGTGGGACTGTATGACTCATTCTGGTGATGAGCTACAGCGCTCGAGTCTGTCGTCCTCTGGGGTATGTTCCACGTCATTCAAAGACTTCTCTGACTGACCTGGGACCTCGTGTAACACACATAAGGTGGTACTCAGTTTCCAAATACATTCAGCATCACAAATTACTTTACAGAGTCCATTTAAACACTATGTGGATGCGACTGAAATTAAAGGTGTGCACTTATAACAAAGAACAGCACTTTAAAAGCCCATATCCACATAAACATGAGGTCCGTCATATGCAACTCCTCCGCAATGGTGTCGCCCTCCTTCCTGCACCCTCAAAATGTGAAGAATAAAACGGTAATAAAACAGGTTTAAAATCGTTTTATCATCATTTTCTTTTTCTTGTGCCGAGTCTTGGGGGCGGGGTCAGGGGATGACAGTACTGGAGGGGGAGTGGTAGGCACTGTTATCATTGTGCATGACGGTTTGGCCAGCTGTCTCAGGCCGGCTAAACCCTCATGCCCACTGAAGCTTTCTCCAACCCGAGCTGTGTTGCTGGTTTGGAGAGAGCAGGCACAGGCTCCCAGTCTGTCTGGGAGTGCAAATTCACGGCTTAACAAGCGCCCCGTGTGTTTCCTGCCAATTTTTGTGAGCAGTTCTTGATGCGTAGGAATATGAGGACATCTCCACCAAACAAAGAAACACTTACTTCATATAGTTAAGAGGAAAGACCCTTGTTTGGTGGAGATTTACCTCTTTGTAGGCTTGTTATTTTCTCTATAGGAGGATTAATGTTATCACATATTTCTGGATAAATATGCACCACGAACAATCACATTCCCTAGACGCACACAAGGTCACTGGTGACATTTCCTTGTGATCCATTATGCAGCTGTAGTGTAGAATGTGTACTGGACATTTAACCAAGGGGGTAGGACTTAGTATTCAACCAGTATAAATGACTCCACTTGGGTATATATTTTGTGCAAAACTGTGGGCTCTTGGTGGATAAAAGGGTAGGTGTGATTCATTTGTGGCTGAGTCACTCACACAGCTACTGACACCCACACAGACAATTGGGCACCCACTCACACACTCAGGCACTCCCACTGACTGACCCACTTAGACACTGAAACACCCACTCACAGACCCACTCAGACACTCACTCACAAACACACTCACTCAGACACTCATGCACCCACTCACAGATCCATGCAGCCACTCACAGACCCATTCAGACACTCATGCACCCACTCAGACATGTCCACCCACTCTCAGACCCACTCATACACCCAGTCACAGACCAATACAGCCACTCACAGACCCACTCAGACATTAACCCACCAATTCACAGATTCACTCAGACACTCATGCACTTACTCACACTGACTCATACACTCATTAAGGCACTCGCAAACCCACTCAGACACTCTCACACACACTCACAGACCCACTCAGACACTAACGCACCCAATGACACACCCAGTGAGACAATTATGCAGCCATTCCCAGACACTCACACACTCACTCACACAGCCTTTGAGACACTCACTGTTAGAAACAGGGTCTCTAAGTTGGCAGTGGTATGCATTCGGTTTAAGTAGGGACCCTTACTTCTATTCAGAGTAAGGGAGTTACACACCCCAGCTAACCCCTGCTCACACCCTTGGAATCTTGGAATGAGCGGTAAGGCCTAACTCAGAGGCAATGTGTAAAGCATTTGTACATAAAACACACAGTAACACAGTGAAAACACTACAAATGGACACCACACTAGTCTAAAAAAATAAACAATCTTTATCTAAACTAAACAAGACCAAAATGACATAAATCTAACATACATAACTCAAAATATCACTTTTAAAAGGTTTAAGCAATTCTGTCCATAGAACTCTATGAATTAGTTGATTTTAGCACAAAGTACATTTGATGCATCAAAATCCAAGACAAAAAACAGCCGCAAAGCAGGAAAGCATTAACTCTGGGCAGTGAGCTCCGCTCGCGGAGTTTGCAGATGTTTTCGGACTCGGTGTTACGCCGAGCTTGCAGAGTTCCGAAAAACTCTGCTCCGCATAGCTGAGCAGAGTTTTGTTTCTTGCTTGCGTTCTTCAATGTCAAGTTGGCAAGCACGAGCGAGGAAAATCCACCTCCGGGTGAGGTTTTTCCTCATTCGCGATCGTCAACATCAAGCTGGCAAGCACGAGCGTGGGAAATCAACCTCCCGGCGAGATTTATGAACACGGGCAGTCAGATTTCTCATTGCGAGTGATCGCATATGGTCGCGACCACTCGCGTTGAGAAGCCGTCTGTTTGCGTTGAGAAAGCTGCTGCTTCAGTAAAAATCTACTCGAGCGGCAGAAAGGAAGCAGCGTCCTCCTGCGCTGTGTATGGTGCCGTTCGCGATGATTACACAGTGCGGACAAGCATCTGGCACTGAAAATCACCATGAACGGCATTTATCTCACGCACTCAGCCGCTTATGGAGCTCCGCGTAGCATGGCAGAATTTTTTTTGCACTTCGGTGAGTTCCGCATAGCGGGACTCCGCAAACTCCACCCAGGTTTAGAAAGCACAGCGATGCATCGGTTCTTGAGTCCCAGGGGAATAGAGGCATCAGTTCTGCTGCACGCAGGAGAAGTGTTGCATTGATTACTTACTGCAAGGAGAAGCGCCAATTTCCAGAGGCTACTCCATTTGGTGGAGCGATGCATCGTAAACTTGGCAAACAGGGGACATGCGTGGATATCAAGACATGCCGGGGGTTGACGTTACGAAACAGGTGCTGCATCAATACTTTCAGCTGCAGACCGGTGATGCGTCGATTCTTTCAGCCACACAGCAGGGCCTGTGTTGGAGTCAGAGCAGGGGTCTTGGATGTCGGAGACTTGGTGCTCTAGACTTGGGCTGAGGCGGTTCTTCAGGGCATGAACAGGCACTGCGTCAATTTGTCAGCCACACCACATCGATGCGTTGGTTTTTCAACCACACAGCAAGCTTGCCACAGGAAAAACAGTACTGGAAAGTGATGTGTGGATTTTCCAGTCTTAAAGTAGTAGAATCACCTCCAAGGGTCCAGAACTGGAATTGGCACCACTTGGCAGGTCAGATCTTCCAGCAGGCAGTGGAGTTCAGGGACGCTGCAGGTGAAGTCTTTGATGGCCCTGAGACTTCTTAACAGGAAGCAAGCAGACACAACTCTGGGAGAATCTTCTCAAGCAGGATACAAAACAGAAATGTTCAGTCTTTGTCCTCTCCAAAGCAGAAGTAGCCACTGCAGGCCAACCCAGCAAAGCAACACAGCATTGGAGCAGTACTCCTCCTGACAGCACTCCAGCTCTTCCTCTTGTCTGAGTCTCCTCTTGATCCAGAAGTGTTCTAAGAATGTGGGGTTTCAGGTCTGATATTTATACTCCTTTCCACCTTTGAAGCAGGCATACTTCAAAGGAGAGTCTTTGTAGTGCACAGATCCTGACTTGCCCTGTCCTAGCTCCAGACAGACTATAAGGGGGTGGAGACAACGATGTGATATGACGGACACAGCCCTATTGGTGTCAGTGACAACTCTTCCCACCACGCCGTCGATCCTTCAGCGCAATTGTCGGCGTTACTGTGGTCTCCTTCAACAATTGAATCCCTTTCTGTAAAATTGTCTGCTGTTTTCGTGACCTTCAACTTAATTGTATTTTTGCGCCATTTACTCTGTTTCTTCACTTTGCCTTATTTCACTGAGTTGATCACATTCACGAGCATGTATGTGCACACCTACAGTTGTCGTTTTTTATTTCAGTGCAATTTTGGTGAGATTTTCAGAGCAGACTCAATCAGATATTCTATTTTGAATAAATGTTTCATTTCTATAGCGCAAAACTTCACCTTGGGGAGAGGTATCCTGGCGCTTTGAATTCTGTTTCGTTGGCACAGCGACTTTTCATGTAAACAATGTTTGATGACACTATGTATAACAGAAGGTAAATTGTGAAATTTAAGGAAAATTAAAAATGTACCGTGATTGAACACTTACGTATTAAATACTATGTACCGGCGGGGAGCATCAGCCTCCATCTAAAGTACTTTTTTCGTGCTGTGCTTTTTGATTCGATGTAAAACACGGTCTTCTTGCTTTGTATAAAACGAACCACGCGAATTAAAGGAAACATTTCAGAGGAGTGTCTGATAAACACCGAGAGCTATTTGTTATTCACATAATGCAAAGAGGTGCAATAATTTTCCTTTGGATGAGTAGACTCCTTGCAGGGGACCTTCATACGAGCCTGAATCTGGGTCACGCTGCCGCTCTCTATTTTGTTTCTTGCCTCTGCTTTGGGTAGCCTGTAAGGGCGTAACACAGGCCCCTGCAGCCCCTGCGGTGCGGGGGCGGGGGGGCAAGCTCCGGGGGGGGGGCCGTCAGCACAGCACTCTGGCTGCAGGGCTCCAGATTGAGCCCGGATGGCCCCCCAGGTGCCTTGCAGGGAGGCCCCCTCAAAGTTCGTTACGCACAGTGTTTGAGGCCGATTGCAGTGCCATTACGGAAGTAGCCGCTAAGGAGGAGCCTGGCCCATTTATGGGTCGTATCTGTGAGCGCCGAAGCATTTTTGCGACTGGCATTTACGTGAACGCTACATTTGCCTCTTTTTGGAATATTCTGAAAGAGCTGCTCTCCTGACTCGTGGTCTTGGGCTCAGCCCCGGCTTCCTTCGTTCACCAAACATCCGTGTTCGAGAAGTAAATAAGTGTGTTTATATATCACTACAATATTTGTGTTTCTTCATAATTACAGAAGTCTGTTACAGGCTGATTTCTTGTTCCCTAAAGCAGAGGCAGAAATAAGAGATGACTGCATTGGCATGCATGTAATATTTCGTGGATGGATAGACAGACAGACGGATGGGTGGTCAGGGGGCAAAATAGCAACGACATGAAACAAGCATTTGCAATGCAATAGGTCTCGCATTTACGCGAGTTGGAGCTATTGGCATTGTAAATGACAATGTGTTTTATTTAGGTTTCAAAAACCAAAACATAAATAAAAGGAATTGTCATTTACGTCAATAGCTCAAACTCACGTAAATGCGAGACCTGTTGCATTGCAAATACTTGTTTAGATTCAGCCAGCAGGGTCAAAGTACTGGCGGAGAGGAAGCCCCGCGACAGACCATACCATACGACTGTCTTTCCGCAGCCCTGCAGGCCTTTGACAGGCATCAACCAGCCTGCCCAACAATCTGCTAGTTCCCCCACAGGGCCTGCACGCACCACTGACTGGCACCGCGTGAGCAATGCGCGTGATTGGTTCACATAGTTATTTTCATGGGACATCAGACCAGAAAAAAAAAGAAGCTGTGTTGGAGTGATGTATTAAAGCTAAAGCAAAATTACAGTCTGTAAAGTATCGCTAAGTGGTGTGTTTTCAGAAGATTCATAGGTAGGATTTTACAGGATTACTTCAAATGGGATTAGAATAGAACAGTGATGTATATTAGGGAAGAAATCACCATATTCCTGTACTTCTACCCTTATCAGTGCATACTTTAGACAGTAAATGTAAGCAGAAACACTAAAACAAGCTCTGCAGCTGCCCAATGACCCCTGACTGAGAAAGTACACAAAAACAAAAAAGCAGTGTTAAAAATTAAGATGGACGATTTTTATGTCACGTTCTACTGAAGAATCATGTTGTAGGAGCAGTTACAGCCTATGCTGCTTGCAACCTAAACAAATTGCTTGAAAGATGGGGAAAGAATAACTAAATGTGTGCTTTTAAACAGTAAACAATCTATCATTGAAACCAAGGCAATCAGAAGTGGCATCCCGTGCAGAGAAAGAAAGTTGGGTATTTCAGATAAAAAACAAGCATGCTTCCCTATGGTAGATAATCTGCTGGCTCGAGAAGAAAATAAAGGGAATATATAGATACCATGAAATTAGGGAAAGAACAATTTAAGCATAGCATCTGAAGTAAAAGTGAAAGCACAGCGTCCACATGAAAGGCTCTGCAGGGAGAGAGGGAGATAGTTGGGACGCTGGGATGAGCAATTGGACCCTCCTGTGGCAAGAGGACAAATGCTCACTGCAGCAGGCTGCCCCCTTCCCCCACAACAGTTTCTAGGCAAGCAGCCTTGAGGAGGGACGGGGGAGTTCACAACGTTTAACACCACCACGCTTCTGATCAAAGCCTGCTTCCAAGTGCAATAAACACCACATTACCCCATTGACAGCCAGGGCTCCTAATGCAACAGCACTCTGCAAAATTACAAAAGGATCATTTGGAGCGAGGGTTAGGAAGACAGATTTCAGGTTTAAGGTGTGAGTGAGTGGCCGAGAACAGGAAATGCGCGCTCCGAGACTGGGAGTGGGGGGGGCTGAAATGACGAGAGGCACCCAAGGGGCTACTAGGAATAAGCAAAACAAGCATTTACAATGCAACGGTCTCGGCATTGTTAAAGTTAGAGCTATTGGCATTGCTCATGACAATGCCGTTTCTTTAAATGTTTTAAAAACAAAAACATAAACAAAAATAATGTCATGAGCAATTTCAATAGCTCTTACTTTACCAATGCCGACACCATTGCATTGTAAATGCTTGTTTTATTTCCTATTAGTTTGCCTTTCCTTGGCGGTCCACCCTTCTCATTAGCCCGTTGCGGTTTCTCCCCATGACATTCTCCTCCTTCATGCTCATAGAGACTGTTGTGTGTAGTCCTGTGGTGGAAATGCAAAACCAATTCAGAGTTCGGCATCGCCACAGTTCCTGTGATTCCCGTGGTCACAGCCTTTTCTAATGTGTGCTGTTGCGCTCAGTAAATGTGTGGCTGGACGCCTTATACCCCTGTCGCTTGGCCAACCACTTCAAAGCAGTCCCCCCGCACGAACACGTCTGCCCGTGTTGATATGTCTGCTTACGTTTGTGATATCTGAATAGTCCCAGGTTCATGCGTTTGCCTTTATCGCACTCCAGTTTTTTCTTTGCGTTCTGATACTTGTATTACTTTACAATGGAACAAACAGCTTGCAGGCCACAGAATGCAAAAGTTAAACATGGACTCGGTGAGCTACTCGCGCGTGGACCCGAAACAAATGTACTCTCTACAGCTGTTTACATGTTGAAAGCCGCCAGCTGTACCCAGCACGTCAACACCACCACAGATTCACAAACCCAAACTGGAGTCTGCAAGTCTAGAATAATTTGATTGGCTAGTTGCAACTTGAAGAAAATATTGTCGTCACCACTACAGGACGTGAGGTTTCAGTCAATGGGAATTACCTTCATCCAGAGGCTCGAGAGGTTTCCCATACGTAACGAAGTCCTCTTCCTCTGCATCACTGTCCTGCGCCGCCATCTCTCCCTGGGTACAGGAAGCAAACGGGGACAAACTGCTTCCGCTACAGTTCAAAACGCGTTCACAAGTTTCACAACAGACTTGTCCTGTTACTGCAGTGCACTAGACGTCAGCTCTGATCGACGAGCTCCCTGTACTGTTGTAAGACTGATATACAATTAGCTTTAGTAAAACAAGGCAGAGCAAAAGGCAAGCACACCACTGCCTTTCTCCGAGGCAGAGCAGAAATGCCTCGGAGAAAGGCAGCGGCATTTTCGGATTCGGGGGCGTGTCTGTCTTTTCTCTCCTCCAGCCATTGGCTGGAGGAGATAATTAGACTTCTTGCAAAAAACACGCCCCCCGATCCGAAAAGGACGGGGCCTAATCGGAATGACTGACCTCTTCTCCAATGGCTGGCCAGCATTCAAGAGGCCAGCCAATGGAGAACAGGGGAGAAGAGGGGCGGGTTCAAGCCCCTCTTCTCCAAGTCATTAAATCTCGCGAGCGAGACTGCGCAAGCGCAGCCTTCGCTAGCCGAGACCTAAAAAAAAAAAAAGCAGGGCCTTGTATGATGCCGCCGACCAGGACTGCAATATGCCACTCCTGGATGGTGCCACACTCGAGGCTGGACTGAAATAACAACCTGCATGTCCAAGAGAAAGCGCTTAGAAGCTAAAGATACAGTTACATGAGGAGCATTTTCTGGATGCAGCCGCTTATATAAATAATAATTTGGACAATTTACAATAAAAAGACAGCTTGCAAAAAGTGAGGCAGGCGGACCTATATGGTAAACAGGTTGCAATATTCCACAGTTAGCCTGCAGCAGCATCATGCCAGAGGGGGAGGTGTGTACCAAAAATAACCATTTAACCTTCAGCTAAAATCACTGCCAACATTTTATGTTAAAAAAAAATCTCTCACGTCGTGTGTCATATCAAACGTCGGTTCGTTCCTGAAAACACTGTGGCTTGTTCTAGAAGCGCGATCTTGTGAATTAGGAGCCCGGGTGTGGAACTTCCCAGGGTCACTCCATTCAAGGCGAGAGTCGGCTCCTGCCGGGCCCAGTAGAAAGTCAAAGCCTGGATCGCCCGCTTCCTCAGCCGCCCTATAGCGACAAATATATTGTTTTTTTGTTTTATTTCTCTGGCCCTCTGAAGTGGCTCACATCACCCTGTTTACAAACACGCAGTTCGAATAAAGATGGCCGCCGCAGGCCTCTGTAGTCTGATAGGCGTCCCAGAGAGGAAATGTTGAAGTGATGTATCGCGACGGATAGTCACCAGGCCTCTGTCGCCCAACTGTCCTGGCCGTAGCATCAGAGAGAAAATGTTATATTCCTGCACGTCCGGGCAATTGTAGGCCTGGCGCTGCTGCTTGCACGATTGGGGGGAGGGGAATGAGGGGGGACTTGGGCAGCGGTGTCTGGGGGTCTTTGAAGGTGCGGATATGCATGTGTCCTGTACTAATGGCAGGACAAACACAACCAGGACATCAGCAAAGGTAAACTCCCAGGGCCAGACATAATGGGATGTTTTTGGTACCCACTTCAGTCTTTACGTAAAGAAGTCAGCTTGTCCAGCCGGGGCCTTGAGCAGCAACAGTTGTAAGTGGGGTTTCACTGGAGGTCGTGGAAATGACGGCAAAAGAAACTGAATCTGAGCAAAATAGTGAAATGCACAAAGGATGGAGAAACAAAGATTTATTTACTGAAGCTGTGTTCCGTCGCAAGGTGATGACAAGTGCTCACCAGGCAGCCATGGCAGAACAACGAAAGAATGCACGCGAAGTGAAAGTAATCATTTTGCGGCCGCTTTGGTGTGACTGTGCTTCCCCGTGTTACAGTCGCGTGTGTAAACATTAATGCCACGCAAACTGCCTCACAGGACTCGCCCGCATCCGAGGGAGAGAAGTAAAATTATCATCCCGAGTCAATAGGAATTACCTTCATCCAGAGGCTCGAGACGTTTCCCATACGTAACGAAGTCCTCTTCCTCTGCATCACTGTCCTGCGCCTCCATCTCTCGCTGGGTACAGGAAGCAAACGGGGACAAACTGCTTCCGCTACAGTTCAAAACGCGTTCACAAGTTTCACAACAGACTTGACCTGTTACTGCAGTGCACTAGACGTCAGCTCTGATCGACGAGCTCCCTGTACTGTTGTAAGACTGATATACAATTAGCTTTAGTAAAACAAGGCAGAGCAAAAGGCAAGCACACCACTGCCTTTCTCCGAGGCAGAGCAGAATTGCCTCGGAGAAAGGCAGCGGCATTTTCGGATTCGGGGGCGTGTCTGTCTTTTCTCTCCTCCAGCCATTGGCTGGAGGAGATAATTAGACTTCTTGCAAAAAACACGCCCCCCGATCCGAAAAGGACGGGGCCTAATCGGAATGACTGACCTCTTCCCCAATGGCTGGCCAGCATTCAAGAGGCCAGCCAATGGAGAAGAGGGGAGAAGAGGGGCGGGTTCAAGCCCCTCTTCTCCAAGTCATTAAATCTCACGAGCGAGACTGCGCAAGCGCAGCCTACGCTAGCCGAGACCTAAAAAAAAAAAAAGCAGGGGCTTGCATGATGCCGCCGACCAGGCCGTAGCATCAGAGAGAAAATGTTATATTCCTGCACGTCCGGGCAATTGTAGGCCTGGCGCTGCTGCTTGCACGATTGGGGGGAGGGGAATGAGGGGGGACTTGGGCAGCGGTGTCTGGGGGTCTTTGAAGGTGCGGATATGCATGTGTCCTGTACTAATGGCAGGACAAACACAACCAGGACATCAGCAAGGGTAAACTCCCAGGGCCAGACATAATGGGATGTTTTTGGTACCCACTTCAGTCTTTACGTAAAGAAGTCAGCTTGTCCAGCCGGGGCCTTGAGCAGCAACAGTTGTAAGTGGGGTTTCACTGGAGGTCGTGGAAATGACGGCAAAAGAAACTGAATCTGAGCAAAATAGTGAAATGCACAAAGGATGGAGAAACAAAGATTTATTTACTGAAGCTTTGTTCCGTCGCAAGGTGATGACAAGTGCTCACCAGGCAGCCATGGCAGAACAACGAAAGAATGCACGCAAAGTGAAAGTAATCATTTCGCGGCCGCTTTGATGTTCTCAGTGGCCGCGCGGCTCACTGAGAACATCAAAGCGGCCGCGAAATGACACGCAGGCTGCCAAATGGTGTGCGCGCGCCCGGCGCACATGCACTGAAGTTGGCGGCCTGAAAGCACTGGTTTGCAATTCCAGATCCCCCTTTTACAAAAGCTCTTGCGAGAGCAGCGCTAAAGCGCTGTCTCAGGCGAGACGTAAAAACAGGCCTTCCCCATTTTAACTTCTTTCGGATTCTTTGCTCTCGGACACACAAACAAATTGTTAAATATAACTCCACCAAACTTGCTTGTTTTGGTGCAAATCCATTAGAAAAGTATCTCTGGAGGGCTTGGAATTCATGAGCTCTATCAATCCAGTTAAATGTATCTAAATTGTTAGCCCATGGATGACCAAAAGGACCCAGATTTAAATATACTAAAATCTGACAGAATTAAAGAGATTTTCTCCTGTTCTTTGGTTCAGATTCACAAACCCAAACTGGAGTCTGCAAGTCTAGAATAATTTGATTGGCTAGTTGCAACTTGAAGAAAATATTGTCGTCACCACTACAGGACGTGAGGTTTCAGTCCAGAAAAATAAACATGGAGGTGATATAATGGGGAAGGGGTGTGCATCCTCTAAACCCTGTTTGGGTGGAGGGAGCCAAAACGGACCCCACCGGGTTTTATATTTAAAACATCATATCTTTCCATGGGGTTTACTGCCCCAAGCAACTGAAGCCTTGGTCAAAGGTCCATGTACCCATGTGTGTGGTTTTTGACTCTCGCTGGACCTGGCAGAAAATTCAGGGCGCCGTGTGAAGTGGAGTTTGGTCACCTGAGGGCTGATTGAACACAGGGCCTGGCTACTTGCCAGGCATTGAGGGAAACTCAATTATGCACAGCAGAAGGCCAGGTCCAACGGGGGTAGGCTGCCGATGGTGGGTTGGGCGCAGAGATTTCTTTAGACATTGTATATGATTAGGCTCCAATAATTTACTGAGAAAAACGAGGTTGAATTGAACGTGTGATCTGCTTTATTTAGGTCACATTTTAAGTATTTCATTTGATGTATTTGTTATGGTTTGCATAGATGTTTGGACTAGATATCGGTTTAGTTTTAATTCAGTTTAGCTGTGATGCATAGGTTATGGGACAAATAGCCAATGCCCTTATTAGTAGGGGTACCTAGCATTTTCACTTTAAAGAAAACACAGTTCAATTGCTGCTTTGATTAGAAATTAAAACTAAAAAAACAATATAATTGGCAAGCTTTAGTTAGAGGCTGGGCGTCTCCTTTCAGTATGGGCCACAGAGAAAAATGCATTGAAAAATCATTATAATAAAGGTAGGACAGGATTGGACAGAGATTGAACACACAGGTAGTTAGATTCAGGGTCTTGCCGGAACACGTGTCGCACCCCGCTTTGCAGGGCTGAAGGTTGTGTGCTTTGAGGGCTGGATGCACTGGACATGTTCCTGAGTGCAATCACCAGTGTTCCCAAAAAAAAAAAAACACAGTAATTCATTTAAAAGAACCACAGCTAAACTAAAGTTATGGTACAGGTAGTGTAAGCACTTGACAGAGAGGGGTTTTCTATATCTTAATCTTTGGGTGTAATCATTAAATATCACCCACCACTAGTCGTCGACAAGAAGAAGTATAAAGGAGCAATCATCTACTTTAAGCCCATAGCAATAAAATCATTAAAGGCTTTTAGTACAGTCAATAAAGAGAACCTGTGTGAGTTAAACGGTTTTATTTTCAATTCTATCGTTTTAAAAAAAAATCTTTATTCAATAAGTATTAATCTTCTAAGGATCAGCATTAAAAGTTAATATAATCCAATAATCGATATTTCAATATAAAGTTGAATACATTAGTCAAAATAACAGTTAATATTGTAATAACGCAACTAGCGTGTTCCCTAAAGGAATTCCCTAATCTAAATTAAGTTAGAAGGAAATAGAGTAAGGTGTCAGTTCAGATACCCAATTAAGAGTTCTGATGAGAAGAATATGTGCATAGGCATGAAGCCTTTACATATTAATTAAAGGAAAAGACTAGCTGGAAAGTATTCTCAGCTGTAAATCAGCAGACATTTAATGGATTCAGAAAATAGGCTAAGTATTCTCCCATGAAGAGAGATATATTGTCAAGAAACTCAGAGATGCGTCTCCAGCAATTACGAGAGCGAGTAGCCCCCTTCTTTTCTAGGAACATGCACTGTTAAAATACACAACATTCTAGGTGGTAACAAGTGTCCTTTTCTCGGTCTACATTGTCCAGTACGTTTTTAGTAAGCTCTTGGGAAAGCTAAATCTTCCACATTTTGTAGTTCAGACAGTTCTTCTCATCAATCATCCATCCTGTTGTCGCCTCTCTTCCCGGTGAGAACCTCACTATCAACTGTCTAATAAAAAACAAACACATATTCACTAACTAACTTAAGGTTACTAGAAAATTATAGCATCTGCAGTAAAAAGAGAATATCATTTTGTGCATAACAGCTCAACGTGGAAAACAGGCGTTTCAATGTTAACGTAAAGCTTTTGTTAAAATGGCACCAGAAGTTAGGCTAAGTTAAATCAGCACCTTAATTCTCCTCATTCACTTGTCAGCAGCGACAGAAGGGTCCTGTGCGTGCTTCAAAACAGAGCTCCACACAATATCAAACCACTTTCACTACTCGGCTGCCAACGTATTGTTTATCTACGTTGTTTACGCAACTCTAATAGGAAGGAGCTCCTACTACTGTACCGATACAGAGTTGGTTTCACGTTGCGGAAGAACTATCACGTCCTCGCGTATTTTCTCGTGAATAGGTGAAATTTGCTGAGAATAATTAGGGGTTAGGGAAAAAAGGTTAAGCATACGAATTTGGTGTTATAGATCCCGACCCTGCGTGTTATGCCTCGTTTTCACGAGAGTATAGTTATAGCTCTGTGAATGCTGATTTCCTGCGTGAGTGGTGTTTCCCGTACCTGGTGACTCTAAACAGGGGCTGGCGAGTTCTCATTGCGGCACTTGCTTTTTCCTTCCCGCTGTCGCAGAGGCATACACGGCGACCGCTGGGTGGAAGGAAGGATTGGTGGACTTCATTACCCAGGCTCCCCCACTGCAGAGACCGGAACCGGACACCCGGCATTTCGCGCCCGAAGGCGCTTGAAAAATAATCCCGCCCTCGGCTGAGCGTGCTCTGTGAATGCTGATTTCCTGCGTGAGTGGTGTTTCCCGTACCTGGTGACTCTAAACAGGGGCTGGCGAGTTCTCATTGCGGCACTTGCTTTTTCCTTCCCGCTGTCGCAGAGGCATACACGGCGACCGCTGGGTGGAAGGAAGGATTGGTGGACTTCATTACCCAGGCTCCCCCACTTCAGAGACCGGAACCGGACACCCGGCATTTCGCGCCCGAAGGCGCTTGAAAAATAATCCCGCCCTCGGCTGAGCGGGCTCTGTGAATGCTGATTTCCTGCGTGAGTGGTGTTTCCCGTACCTGGTGACTCTAAACAGGGGCTGGCGAGTTCTCATTGCGGCACTTGCTTTTTCCCTCCCGCTGTCGCAGAGGCATACACGGCGACCGCTGGGTGGAAGGAAGGATTGGTGGACTTCATTACCCAGGCTCCCCCACTGCAGAGACCGGAACCGGACACCCGGCATTTCGCGCCCGAAGGCGCTTGAAAAATAATCCCGCCCTCGGCTGAGCGGGCTCTGTGAATGCTGATTTCCTGCGTGAGTGGTGTTTCCCGTACCTGGTGACTCTAAACAGGGGCTGGCGAGTTCTCATTGCGGCACTTGCTTTTTCCTTCCCGCTGTCGCAGAGGCATACACGGCGACCGCTGGGTGGAAGGAAGGATTGGTGGACTTCATTACCCAGGCTCCCCCACTGCAGAGACCGGAACCGGACACCCGGCATTTCGCGCCCGAAGGCGCTTGAAAAATAATCCCGCCCTCGGCTGAGCGGGCTCTGTGAATGCTGATTTCCTGCGTGAGTGGTGTTTCCCGTACCTGGTGACTCTAAACAGGGGCTGGCGAGTTCTCATTGCGGCACTTGCTTTTTCCTTCCCGCTGTCGCAGAGGCATACACGGCGACCGCTGGGTGGAAGGAAGGATTGGTGGACTTCATTACCCAGGCTCCCCCACTGCAGAGACCGGAACCGGACACCCGGCATTTCGCGCCCGAAGGCGCTTGAAAAATAATCCCGCCCTCGGCTGAGCGGGCTCTGTGAATGCTGATTTCCTGCGTGAGTGGTGTTTCCCGTACCTGGTGACTCTAAACAGGGGCTGGCGAGTTCTCATTGCGGCACTTGCTTTTTCCTTCCCGCTGTCGCAGAGGCATACACGGCGACCGCTGGGTGGAAGGAAGGATTGGTGGACTTCATTACCCAGGCTCCCCCACTGCAGAGACCGGAACCGGACACCCGGCATTTCACGCCCGAAGGCGCTTGAAAAATAATCCCGCCCTCCGCATCGCGGGACCGCGCGCGGGCGGCACCGGGCTAAACCCGGGCAAAGGGCGGGCCGTCTGTGGCCGTCCGGGGCCAAAGGAGGCCGGGCTGGGCCATATCTCTTACCTTTTACTTCCAAATCTGATTAAGGTGATGCCCTCGCCAGGACCACGTGAAACTCCATTAAGGGAGGGGGGCAGCAACACAGGGACACTGGACAACTACTTCAAATCTGCCAAAGGAGACGCAGGCAAAGAAAATTCTCTGGAGAGACGCAGGGCGGAGCGGCGGCGCTCGATTGAATCCATGAAGAGCAGACCCTTGACAGAGATCATCCCGTATCCTATTTCCCAAGAGGAAGGTACGCCCCCCAATAGCTTAAATCCTCTGACTCTTGAGGACTTCCCCCTCTTATTTCGGGAAATTTCTAGTTCCCCTGGGTTGGTCCCTGGAAAGTTCATAGACACAACTCCTCCCATGACATGTGTTACCCCCGTTAATTTGGTTACCCAAACTCCCCCTTTGCATGCAATTAAGAAAAGTAAGCCAAAACAAAGTGTTGTGGTGGAGCTGCATAGGCCTCCACCAAGCAAACGTAGTAGGAAGTCAATGGGGGGGAGGGGGAAAGCCAAACTATTCCATCTAGATTTTGGCAAAAAACATACAAACGCACTACAATCTGGGAGGGACAATGAGACTGTGCCTCTTGCTCTTCCCTCCAAGGCCCCCAGCCCCAATATAGCTGTTACTAATAACGACCCAGTGGCCAACACATCTAATATAAATCCCCCTCTCACATCTATAGGGAGTATAGAATTCCTACTTTGTTCCCTTCTGCAGCCCATTAGCGATAGCCTGAAAAAAGTGGAGATTAGGCTCACTCTACTAGAGACATCTCTTACTACCTTGAACACCTTAGTTAGTAAGCAATCTAAAAATATGGGACCTCATCTCCCCGCAGGAAACCCTCCTAAAATAGGAGTCCCACAGGGTGCCAACAAAGTCCTCCCTCAGAGCGTGTCTACTGCCCCCCCCCTGCAGCCATTAATGGCTATTTCAGTCCAGGCACCGCGCAGTAACTCAACCCATAGGCCTTTACAACCAATAGACTCTGCCCCTCAAAGTTTCCAGACAGGGATTAATGGCGGCCACCAAGAAGCCGGCAGCGCCCCTCTTTTCTCCCCGGGCCGGCAAGCCCCAAGACCACGGAGACCAGATCTGCCGCCAGAAGCAAATAGCCTAACGGTGGTCCTAGCAGGTGCCCCCCATCTAAGATCAGGGGAAAATGAAGACTACCAATCCCTAAAGAAAAAGGTCATTAAATGGCTAAATTTGAACCGACCCCTACCATCTCATTTCAATAATGAGATTATTATGGTTAGAAGGGTCCCTTGGTTAGGGAAGACCAGAAAAACAATAATAGGGGATTGCATCTTGGTAACTTTTAAAGATCCGGGCACTGTTCTGCATATCTGTGAAGGAATAAATAGATCACTGGATTCCACTATTCAGACCGTTCCAGTATCCTTCTTTTTCCCCCCTATCCGCATGCACCATGCTCCATCGCATGATGAGTGGATAAGGGTGGAACATAGACACAGACACAAGGACTATGTACAACGCCCAAATCTCCAATTGCAGGACACACCCTATTTTCATTTCAACCGTTTCAATTGTTTGAATGGTTTGGATGGGGTTGATTGACTTTCCGCTCACACGCCAATGACCCAAGATTGCGGCTCTTGTAGTCTTTCCAAGCCATCCACCCCGATTTTTGGTAAAACCCTTGGTCCACTGAACGATCCAGTGTTCCTGGATGATGGCACCAGCAGACTTTTTGATCTATCTGCCCACAATGTTGACAATGCCTCTGGAATATTGAATGAGCCAACTCCTGTCGAGAACGGCTCCAGTGGACTTTCCGAACCATCGGTCCCTACTGTTGGTAATGCGTCAGAATTCCCGATTGCAGTAGAGTCTGGAACCATCTCCTCTAACCCCTCTGGCACGGCAACTAATACCCCTGAACATCTGAGGCTAATTTGCTGGAATGTTGCTGGACTGGCTAATAAACTGGGTGACCCGGACTGGGCAAATTGTATCGAGACTGGAGACGTATGTATGTTCCAGGAAACCTGGGCCAGAGAGGACTATGGTCACCAAGGCTACATGTCATTCTTCATGCCAGCGAGGTGGGAAGGCAAAGGTCGTCCGTCAGGAGGGCTTACGACCTGGGTCGCATCTCATCTGGGCTGTGTGGCAACGCGGTTGTCGGCTAACTCTGAAGATATCCTTGCGGTTTCATTATCATGGCCCAACCAAGCTAAACTTGTGTTTATTAACATTTATTCTAGGCCAATGGGAATTGCAAAGGAATCACCGACCATAGATGAACTCTCTCACTTTATATCTGACCTACCGAGTGATTCATTCTATGTAGTGGGAGGGGATTTTAATTCTCATTATGAGCCACTCCCTGGCCTTCTGGACGGGTTATCATCGGAAGAAGAGGCCATATGGGCAGTGCCTTTAGTGGAAGCTCCACCTCCGAAGGCTTGGACCCCACTAGCACTACAAATTACAGCCCTCACCCTGAAGTTCGGAATCAGAGCTTGTAATGGGCGAATGAAATCCGACATACCCAGTAAAACCACCTACAACAGACCGGGAAGAGAGTCCCGTCTGGACTATGTCTTGGCCCAAATAGTGAAGTGGCCGACAATGCAGGATTTTAGGGTGACGGAAAGGACCGATAGTGACCATAATGCACTTGAGCTTGACCTTGTTCACCCTGGCCCCCAAGCTCTCGTGACTAACGCGGAAGGGAACAACCCTGCGCTCCTCCTTGACAACAGCAGGAGAAGGATCAGGTGGGAGCACCTGGCTACAAGCAAGAATAAACTCCCCATGCTCTATGATGGGATAACCCCCATCTTGGAAACTGTGGGGAGCCTGGACACCGAGGCAAACAACAAAGACTCCCAGGGCAAATTGTACAAGGCTCATGAGGACCTCATAAAAGCTGCGGCACCTCATTTCACCTGCAGTTCACGAAAACTAAAAGGGGGGCGGCAAGGCAAAACATCATGGTATAATCTAGCATGCAGAAGGGCAAAAACAGAACTCCTTAGACTAATCAAGGAGGGTTTAGGGGGGGATAGCCTTAAACAAAGCAGGCGAGTTTACAAGAAACTCATTGCCCACGCTAAGGCAGAATGGGAGGAAAATCAGTGGGAAGAACTCACCAAGGCCCTAGCGACCCAAAACCAACGTCTGTTTTGGAGGATAGTGAACGGGGGGTCGGGGAATTTACAATCGGCACTAGAGCCCAACATTGCCCCAGGGGTGTGGCAGGCTCACTTTCAGACCCTATACAGTTCTGAGCCGGGAGAATCTCCTGCTGTTGTCGAGGTGGGCTGGCCGGACTGTGAAGGGGAGCCAATAACGCTGGGCGAGGTCACCGCTGCCATCTCAGGACTGGCTTCTGGAAAGGCGCCGGGACTGGATGGATTACCAGGGGATATGTTTAAACAGGAGCCCACTGTTTGGGCCCCTTACCTTACCGCCCTTTTCAATGGAGTTCTTGGTGGCATGGAAATCCCTAGTACTTGGCTGGGGGCAGAGGTGGTCCCCATCTTTAAAAAGGGCTCGCCTCTCCTCCCAGCCAACTACAGACCAATCAGTTTAATAGATGTGGCACAGAAACTGTTTGGTAGGGTGTTGCTGAATAGGCTCCAGGACTGGATGGAGGAGGTGGGTGCCCTTAGTCCCTATCAGGCGGGATTTAGGAAGGGGGTATCCACAGTGGACCAGGTATTCAGATTGAAACTAATCTATTGGAGGACAGCAAAATTCGAGGGCGGTAGTCTGTACACAATTTTTGTGGACTTACGGGCCGCCTTCGATCTGGTGCCCAGGGGGAAACTTTGGAGCGTCCTGGCAGAGATGGGTGTTCCCCCGGACATCCTATTGATCTTACAGAGGCTGCACCACAATAACTACGCCTGAGTGAGGTGCGGGAGGTCGGGGGAACTGACCGATAGATTCCCCGTTGGCCGGGGGGTTAGACAGGGTTGTGTGTTGGCACCAACCCTGTTTTGCCTCTTCGTCAACGGGGTAATCGCCCATCTGAATGCCACTGACTATACTGACGCCCCCAAATTAAATGGCAGCAGGGTGCCCGCAATTATGTTCGCGGACGACACCCTGCTGCTATCCAAAACCCCTATGGGTATACAGAGGATTCTTGATTCCTTCGTGGCCTTCTGTACTGATAGGGGGCTGGAAATTAATGCGGCAAAAACCAAATTCATGGTTTTGAATCCGAGCCAAAAATTGCGGCCAAATCCGCAATTGGGAGCTGTACGGCTCGAGAGAGTAGCCACCTTTGAATACCTTGGTGTGACTCTCAACGAAACCATGACCTGGGGATCTCATCAGAGTAGGGCTAACCTCAAACTCATACAAACAACTGGGGGTATCGCCCGGATGATGACTGGTTCATCATACCGTCCATTGGGGGCACTAATCCAGATATACAAGGCCCAGGCTAGGGGAGCGATAATGTATGGGGCGGAACTATGGGGTCACACGCCTTGCCGGAGTCTGTCACTAACGGAAAATAAGTTTATAAGACAGATAGCCGCACTCCCGCCCAGCACCCCGCTCCTCCCCCTGAGGCTTGATTTGGGTTTACGACCGTTAGCTGATGAAATAAGCCTGAGACCCATAGCCTTCTGGCGTAGGCTGTGGAGTAGCAATGATCATGCAGAATATCGGGCGGAACTGGTCGAACTTCTGAATCACCCAAAAGTGCTCAATATCCCTTGGGTCAAAAACATCCTAGCCACTTGTATGGAAATAGGGCTCCCTGATTTATGGACTGAGCCAGTGAAAGCCGCACTAAACATCTCCAAAAAGTCCCTGGCTAATGTATATCACGAACACAAATTAGCCAGGGCCCAAGCCACCCAGGCAGAAGGGTCCTTATCATCCGTGTTTCTGCAAAGCAAGGATCTCTATAGGTTTGAGAAGGTATTGGATCCTATTTTCGCTGTACTGGCCCGGAAGCTGTTTCTCCAATGGAGATACGGCACACTGCCCTTCCGGTCTTTTACAAGCACCTGGTCATCGGCTCCCACCACAAGGCAGTGTCCGGTTTGTGATGCTACGGAGGAAACTGACTTGCATGTGGCTTTCTTCTGTCCAGCCTACAAGGTAGCACAAAAATACTGGCTCCTCCCGCTGATAAGGAATATGGGCTGCAGGGAATATGCACCAATGTATAGGATTTTAAAATCTGATGTCTCTGGCCCAAC
Source organism: Triturus cristatus (assembly GCF_964204655.1). NCBI lineage: Eukaryota > Metazoa > Chordata > Amphibia > Caudata > Salamandridae > Triturus > Triturus cristatus. The sequence continues at coordinate 228,308,007 of NC_140593.1, forward strand.
TGTCCTCGCACTAACAAAATTTCTTACCAATGTTTGGCATACGTATATGCGTATTGTGTATTTTTTATGGCCAAATGGCCGAAACAAAGATTGGAATTGGAATTGTTTATTGCTGCTACTTTGATAACTGTTGTTTAATAACTTTTTATCTCAAATGTTGAATTATTTATCTATTTTATGTACATGTATATATTTTATCTGTGCTTTTATGGTCACCGACCGAAATAAAGCTATCAAAGTAAATTCTCCTATAGGTATGATTACCTACTACAACACATGTTTATTATATATATAAGATACAATACATTTGTATTGTTTCCAGTCATTTAAAACCATCATAATATTAAAAAATGGCAATAGTAAAATGGTTAAAAATGCGAGCAGACATAAAATGTCATACTCCGTTCCATCCAGCTTACTTCTATACATTTAGCACCTCGTAAGCCTTTAAAGTTTAAATCTAAAACAAAGAAAGAAAAAATCTTACTTATTCAAGAGGGTTGCCTTTGGCCGGAGTGACCTGGGAATCATTCAGGGGCAAAACCCGAAGCTAGACCCCTCCAGGCAGATAGAAGACAGAGGCCCTGATATAAGGCAGCGGCTACAATCAATAAAGTTCCAGTTGCAGTGACTAATATCCTGTAGAATTTAACTCGCTCAAATCGGATGACTCAGATTACATCTGGCCCAAATAGAGTAGGCTTGCAATAGCCCTGCCCCTGTAAACCAAACCTGTGGCTGCCTCACTGGAATGACATGAATGGAGCTCCTTCAAGATGACAGAACTACTGGAATTTCCCCGTTTAGCAGCCCGCGGGGCGAGTTCAGTAGCTTGAGTGCTTCTCTAAAGAATTTCACACATCTAACTGATACCTGCATGCCCGCTCCACTCAAACGTGTGCAAATGGCTGTGTTGCATTGTGTTATTCCCAGGTTGTGATAAACAGGGGTTCAGCCAATAGCACATTAAGCTCTTTAAGGCAGGACAAACGCATACCACAGGGGTCAGCCTTTCAATCTTATAGTTGCACCAACGGCAGTAGTGTTTCTTGGATCCAGTTTATTATATGCATGCTAAACTGTTACACATGTAAAATAAAAAAGAAATGTGTTTACCACTGGCATTAAAGATGGCATCACTCATTGAACCTACATTTCCATGAACCACTTTGCTTTCATACAGCACTGAGACTGAGATCACAAGGCACCCAGAAATCTGAACAGTCCAAGGTCTGTCATAGTATGCCACATCATCACATCTCGTCACATTGCAAGCTGGCATCATGGTCAGTCTCTCCGCATCACTGCAGACTACTTGCATTATATTCTGTAAAGAGGAAAATGTTCCATGCGATGATACCCAGATCCATCGAGGCATATTAAGTTTGGCTTGCTTGAACTTGCCATTATGATCATTTCAATCAAGGCAAGGCTTCGGAGTTCACTGAACCTGATAACCTGGTCAGATTTCAAGACTCAATGGACCTGGTCACCCTGTACTGTGACAATGAGTCTGCCATAAATCATGAAGTAGAGAATAGATACACTTAACTATAAAATCAACACATTATTTACTACAGAAATTGGTGTCTGAACACTGGAAATCCACAGACTTGTTTCGAGAGTAAAAATGCTTACCAGATAGAACTTATGGAGTAAAAGTCAATATTAAGGAAGCAAAGAAATAATATGTTCATTTTTTAATAAATGTCAGTTGAAAATACCTCCAAACAACTTTTAAGAATTAGTTGAATATACCAATAGTTATGAAGCACATTATCTTTACTTTGATGTAAGAGGCAAGAGGGAAAGCGGTGTGTTATATTAAGCATTTGGAATTGGACAGAAATTAATCTGTTCATTGGCTGTTTTAGCTCTCATTGGGGTAGGGCCATGTCGTGCACTATTAAGGAATGTAGTCCGGATTGGAAAAAAATAGGATTGGTGTATTAAAAGTGTGAACCAGAAAACAGTAGTAAAGATTTTCTATTAGAAAATGCCAAAATGAATCCACAATAATTAGAGTACCATTCAGATTGAGAATGTATTGCTGACTCCCCTTCAAGGCCAAGAGCTTGATGAAAAACGGTTCGCCCTTGCACGACATTCATCTTGTATACTGAACTTTCACGCTAGAGCTAGGGAAGTTGTAATTATTGTTACAGAGAGATGTTGGTATACTCTGTCTGATTTTTGTATCCTGCCCATTGCAGAACCAAATAGAAAGCTGATGCTCTGGTAGCCGTGGCCTATCGGGGGAAGAGAAGATCTGAAGAACTGCAGAGGACACCCCTGAGGCTAAAAACCTAACTTTTCTACATTCTCACACAGAAACAATATAAAACATCTGTGTCTGCTGCCAAGTGGTGTGCTGAAGCTTTGTTATAAGGTGACCAGTTAGAAATTTCTGGTATCTTTCTGTGATTGTTATCTGAAAACCCGCCTGGCAGCACAAGCAGAATAGCAATATCACACAGTAAGAGAAAGAGAACCATTGGAAGAATGCAATCAAGCTCCAGCACCTGTCAGCAAATGATGCAACCTATCCAGCCTTCAAAAGGTCTTTTTTCCTAGTCACAGCTATTTTATTTCTTCAAACAATACCGGTGTTAGACCTATCAACCTTGGGGTGGTCTTCCCCAGAACTTTTTCCCTTACTCCTCTCCACCCCCCATTGGTGACGGAGTGATAGGGCATGAAGAACTTGTAAATTAATCCACACTCTTCCCACATGGACTTCATGTACGTTGACATGAAGTTAGTGCCTCTGTCACACACTAGTTTTTTGTGGAACCCTACTCAGGTTAAAATCCCCACCTGGGCCCTGGCCAACGCAGGTGAAGTCACCGACCTCAGAGGTAGTGGATGGCGGGGTCCACCAAGACCAGGATGAACCTGTTACCTAAAGCCATCTTGGGGTCCAGTGGACCAACAATCTTGATGCCCACCCTCTTGAGTCTTGAGTTTTCCCCCCAATTTTCCACATACCTGGCAAGTGGTACAGGACCTATAGAATGCATCTAAGGCCGTCCTCATCTGGGGCCAATAGAAGTGAAGGACAAGCCTGGCAAAGCTCTTGTTCTGCCCCAGATATCCTGTCGGGGGGATAGCATGAGCCAACCCCAGTAGGAAGTTCCTGTAACACTGGGAGACCACCAGCACATGGGCTGCCCTAGATCCAAGAAACTTAGTCTCACCATAAAGGAGGTCATTCTCCCAATAGTTATGGTGATCTCCAGAGGTATCACCTGCTGCCTGGGCCTTAGATTGCTTCCTCATGCCCTCTAGAGTGGGGTACTCTTTCTGCACTTTGCAGAAGTCCTTCCTGGAGGGCCTACCCTTTTGGCCCGCCCTTGGTCACCTGCCATCCATCAAGCTCAGGCTGGTCCCCCAGGGTGGCAATGTCCTCCCTGGTAGGCTCAGGAGCATCCTCCTCAAGTGCCCTATCAACTTGGATCTCTGGAACTTCAGGTCTTGTTTCCCGCACCCTTTGCCCTTACTCTTTCTGACTCCCGTCCCTGGCAGCTATAGACAGTGTGGTCATGCTGACCAATTCAGGCAGCCCTAACATCTCCAAGTGTGACATAAGCTCCATCTCTTTCCAGATAGTGTGCTCTAGGCCATTGCCCAACAGATAATTTACAGGCATGACAGGGCTCAGAGCTACTTTTAGAGCACCCAAGAACCGCCCTCCCACTCAAACGGAACCAGAGCCTCCGATAGGTGACTCTTGCGGTTTTCTGCAACTGTGACTTGGTGGAATGTGTTAGGGTAGTCCTGCTCTCTGGACACCAGATGACATCTCCCAGTAGTCATGCTGGCTCCTGTGTTCCTCGGAGCCTCCAACCATTGCCCATTGATGGTGACCCACTGCCTATACTTAGAAGTATTTACAGGCATAAGAGCCTTTGGCACCATCGCCTTATCTCCCATGGCCATTAGTGTGCCCTGTGTCTGCTACCCAAAGTTAACTAGGACCATCTCCTCCCTAAGCGCTTCTCTTGCCAACAAAGGTGGCTACCCACCGGTGGGGGACTGTACCCTCTTGGGACATTTGGTATCTCTCTTGGAGTGCTCATACTTTTAGTACTCAGCACAATGGGTGACAAAGTTCCCTGTCTGTTTATCAAATAACCCTTTCTTCTTTGGCTCAGATTGGGACTGGTTGCTGCTGTTCCTTTGGGAATTATTTTGGGGGCCTTTTGGGAACTCCTTATTTTCAATTTAGTCTCCCCCCTTCTTCTGATGGGACTCCTTGCCACCCTTTTGGGAGTCCCCCCAGATGTCTTTTTGGACACTCCGATGCTGGCCCAGAGGTCCGCCCCAGCAAGGTTACTGGGGTCAGTCAGCTTGCTGTCCACTAGCTGCTGGTGCATCTCTGTAAAACAAATACATAGCATGTACTCCCTGGGAATCAAGTTGTACAGCCCATTGTAATAATCAACCTTCTGTCCCTCTCCTGGCCATTCTGTACCTTGCTGGAGTAGTCCAAGAAATCCAGCCAAGATTGATTTGGGAGTTTGTGGTTGTCCATGAACCTCTGGTGGTACTTCTCTGTGGTTAGTCTAAATTTAGTGAAAAGTATGACTTTCATGGGGGAGTACCTGGTTTGGTCCTCTACTTCTAGTGTAAGAAGTGTTTCCCTCCCACTGGAGGCATATGTTTTCACAAGCCCCCTCCAGTGCACCTCCGACATCTTGTGTACCCTCAGGGCTTACCGCATAAGCAGAAAACCATTTATCTATGTCATCTCCCACCACATAATTTGGTACAAGGTCTTTAGGCTTGCTGCTGGACTATGCTTATTTAGCTTTAAGGCCCAGCTCTCTGAGGCTCCTCTCATGAGCCAATCTTTTCTCCATCTGGGGCAACTTCTCCTCCATTTTAAGCTTGGCTGTCTGCAACCGGAACTCTCTCTCTGCCTTCCTGTCCGCTAGCTCCCTGGGGTCAGGCCATGCAAGGATACACTGCTTCCTGCTCTGTCAGGGAGTTCCAACTCTGGAGATGGGTCATTCTTCTCCCATCAAGGCTATGTTTCAGGGCTTATATCAAGGTCCTGATCCTGTTCACCCATATCATCCTACTCATGTCCATCTTCTGTTGCTGTTGTAACTGATGAACCTCTGTCTAGGCCACAGGTTTCCAAACTTTTCATGCTGGTGACACACTTTTTTGACATTCCTGCTTTAGTGACACGGTAATGCGAGCGAGCGTAGCGAGTGAGCCGGAATCACCACAGAGGTGTTCGGGGGGGTTTAAAAAATAGTGGGCAAATGGTGCATTTTCAATCAAATTGGAGAAAGCAAGAAGGTTTAATAAAGCAATTGTGAATCTGTTTTTAACAAAGACAGTGACTGGCAAAACAGGGAGTAAGGTTAGGTTTGTGCCTGAAACAAGAATATAATCATGCACACATCGACACATGCCCCAGTGATTTACAGCACAAAAAGGGCACCCCCACAGCATATGGAGTGTTGGTTTTGGCAAACGTTTCTTCCTTCTTAAATACTAAAAAGAAACATGTGAATCAAATTAGAATAATTCCCAGTTAAAAAAAACAAGGCAGTACATTAGATCAACTGTCGGTTGGGTTGTGGAGTTTTTGTTTCGCCACGTTATCAAAAGAAAACCTATTTCCTGTATTGGGCCAAATATTAAGTTGCTGGTGAGCTATTATATAATAATCAACTTTAAGCATGTTGGCCTTGTTTGTCATATTCTGTCCTTTTTTTTTTAGGTCCCGTCTAGGCTGCGCATGTGCTGTCTCGAACAGCATGTTTTCAATCTGTGGGCTTCAGCCCGCCCATTGCCTTACCACTTGTTTGCTCCATCGTGCTCTCATATCCGTCATTCCCGTTAGTCCATAGCATAAAAGCGTCATGCTTCTTCCTGTGTTTGACCCTCCCCCTGAACATGGACCAAGTGCTTGCGTCCTTCCACTACTCCCGTTATAGGAGCTACTATTTTCTTTGTCTTTGAGCACTCCACACGAGTGCTGGTGTTTTCACTCACTCCATCTCCTCCCGCCCGCCCCAACCCTGTTGATTCGTTTTCTTTGTAGATCGGCTTTATTATTCACCTCACTCACCGAGCCAGCAAAATGATAAGTGATGTGTACTTACCCCTTTGAGCTCATCCACTTACGCACAGATCAAGAATATAAATGGCCTTCCTGCTAGTTAGGAGCTTGGGCCTCAGTTTTCTAAATGCACCTGTTTTAACTAGCATATTAATAATTTCCTAAACACCGCTTCATGGTTCGTTGTAAAGGAAATGTACTATGTACCTATCTACTAACTTACACTGCAAAGATCTCTTGCCCTCGCTTTTCAGTATTAGGGCACACAGGTGAACTAGCAATAGCTGCTACATAGCGTCAAGAGATGCACATGCATCTCTTGGCACTATGTAGTAGACCGGGCACAAGTTGAGGGTAGACTGAGTCTATCCACTCTTTTCACAGGGTGATCGCAGTCTACCCTGCTATGAGATTGGGCCCCACAGAAATATGGTAAACTTGTCTTGGTGCAATTTTTAGACACAGGGACACATTCAACAGTGCCTGCACATTGTTTGCTTTTGTTCCAAGCAGCAATGTACAGACGGGGAAGGGGCTTATCAGATTCCAGCTGGGCCTATAACAAAGGTCGAAGTTAAGGGGCCATCAGGTCTCCTTTTCTTGGAGTATCCAGGCTGGGAGCTATCAGGAGCCTCACATCTAAATGAAATGGAGGAGAAACAAAGGCACATAGCTTATCACATCACATCACACAAGAGGCAGGCATGCTTTTGACTTTGTTCAGTCCTTTTATATAAGAGATATGCATGTGTGTAGGAATGTCAGATTTGTTAGTCTGTCCCAGTATTTACACAAACAATTTAAATGCCACTATTTTGTTTTGTTTCTTTTACAGCGCTATAGTGCTACTAATCCCATTGTAGTGTCAGAGTGCTTTATACATACACATTATACATTGACAATAAATGATGTGTGTAAATCAAGGGAGTGTTACATAAGATGGGGAGAGTTACAAGGTGTAGGAGCCACATGTCCTTCTTGGCTCACTGTGCTATATTAGAAGAATTACAATGTATGAACTGCAAGTAACAAAAGGATCTCTGTGTTCAAAGCGCTAACTCACTTGCCCATTTACATACAATAAAAATCTGTCATCTGCGCGTTACATAATGTGCTTTCCAGGAGACCTATTAACCCTCAATGCTACTTTGATCCAAAACTGGGACTAGACAAAACACAAACCTCTCCAGCAAATAGTTATTTTACCATTATTATTATTCCCTGAGCTTTACTGAGCACACAAAGATCTCTGCCACAGGTGCCTTAACCCCATGATATTTTAAAATACAGACTTTGCAACCAGTTGAGTAGAACAGATTTACTGCCACATTTCTCCTTGTTGCCAGTTTCTTTGTGGCAGGATTTAAAAAAATAAATACATGTTAAGGCCCTGATTTTGCATCGGGGTTGCATAATTTTTTTGCACAACCCCGAAGCAAAATCTAATTTGTTAAATATTGTAATGAGCTCAAATGTACTTACGATAGACCTGCTAAACAAACACATAACTTTCATGTTTGGTTTCTTGTGCTACTGGCAGTGACTAATATTGATTTTTAGTTTTTGTTTTCAGCGGCAGTCATTAAAGCTGTGAGATAATTGAGAGGATTTGTTAAATAATTGATAGTTGTCATTTTGCTTTGTCGGGTTATTACCTGGTAAAAGTAATACAGTTGTTCAACTCATCGTTCAGTGGGAAAAGCCTGTTGTTTAGTTCAGGTTTTTGTAAACAGCAGTGTGCAGGGGTGAGAGTATTGCCTGAAACAGCTTGAAGCAGTAACTGCTAAAGAGCAGTGAACATGTTGCATTAGCCATGCGTTAGGGATTGTTTAATGACATGTCTTAACCAAAAGGGTTGGGGTGTTGGGTGTGTGTAAGTGAGAGAGGGACATGGAATAAGGTAGAAAAGGGCTGGTAAAAATGGCCCCATGGCCTGCGACCTCTTATTTAATTATCCTGATCAGGCCCGGCTCCAGGAATTTTTATTTGGGTGGGCCAAGGGTGCATTTGGGGGGGCCACTGCGGGATCGATTTGTCGCATATGTGTCTAGGCAGGCCTGCTTCAGTGCCCTCCTTTATCTCTTCTTAGTCTTACAAGGCCCAGTAAAACGCACTCTTTTCCAAATCTCTTTCTAAATATTATCACTCTCAAAAAGTGTTTTTTCTATGAAATGTTCCTTTGATGGGAAAAGGAGGTTCCTGAGGTGGTAGTATCAGGCAACTGACACTACTCGGGCTCCCTCTGAGCGAGCCTTCAGGGAGAATCCCTCTTCATTACTACCTCCACCTGACCCCGGACTCTGCAACGCACTCCCTTACAGGCTTGATTATCCACTACTCCTCTCCAGTGCACCTTATCTCACAGCTGACCTTGGGCCCTAGCCCCATATCAGGCACCATCGGGCTCCACTTTCATTTTTCCCGGTAAAAACAATAGTAAAATCACCTTCAAACTTAATACATTGAATAAAGCAGTAAATATAATTAGCACGCACTTTAAAGTATGTTCCACAGTAGCCTGTATGACCAGACTGCTAATTAAACAAAAACAGAAAGGCCATGACAGGGCCGGGTTTAGCGCTGATGCGAAAGTCTTTTTTGGCGCCACACTAATAACCTCTTTCTCCGTAAATACCTTTACTACCACCTTCCAACAGTGCCCCTCATCCCTCCATGGCCCCCCTATTGACCTCTTCCTCGGATTCCCTCACTGCCACACTCCACAAGTGCCCCTGATCTCCCCATAGCCCCTCCCCCTCGTGACCTCCTCCTCGGATTCCCTCACTGTCACCCTCCACCAGTGCCCCTCATCTCTCTGTAGCCCCTCCCCCTCATGACCTCCTCCTCAGACTCCCTCTCTACCACCCTCCACCAGTGCTCCTCGTCTCTCCCTAGCTCCCCCCCTCCACCCCATGACCTCTTCCTCGGATTCCCTCACTGCCGCCCTCCAACAGTGCCCCTCATTGCTCCATAGCCCCTCCCACCACCACCTCCTCCTCAGATTCCCTCGCTGCCACCCTCCAACAGTGCCCCTCATCTTTACGTAGCCCCTCTCTCATATGCATTTCATTTGTTGTACAGCGCTACTCATGTCAGTGTAGTGTGTGTCAGTACTTTACACCACGCACACATTATACAGAGACAATGAGTCATACAAGTATGTAAATCAGTCTACAGGGAATGTCACATAAGCCAATGAGGATTACAAGGTGTATGAATCACGTCATACATACTGGTGGGCAGTATATTTTAAGAGGGTTTGGTGTGGGGAAACAACTTTAGGATTTAAAGAGTATTACATGGGGGTCAGCTTTACTGATAAAAATGTATATCTGCCCAAACATACTCATTTCAGCAACATTAGAATAATGAAAGACTGAGGAAGTTCTAACTATATCACAAAACAAAAATAAGCGAAGTTCTAACTACACCATTCATGTTTGTATGCAGCTCTTTGGTGACAGTTCATTGGTCACTGTCCTATGTTAGGATTGTAACTTCTGAACTGCAAGTAGCACAAGGATCTCTGTGACAAAGGCAGTAACCCACTGAGCTTCCACATAAAATACAGTTGATCTGCATTTAAAAACTACGGACAGACAAACGATTGCCCTCCAGCAGGATCATTAATTACCAGCGTTATCTGGGCATGTTGTGTTGTCTTATTTTATCCTGCATCGGTCATGATAATGATAAAAAAATTGTTTAAATGAAGCACGCACAAAGTATGTGTCCTGCTGGTCCTGTGCACATTTTAAATCGAAAAACAAATAGTGACAAATTCTCCTACCTACTTTATTAGTCAAACTGTGTCACAGCCTGGTGTGATAAACTGCTGCAGGGGTCGGGAAAGGTGACAGGAATAAACAAACTTCTTTTCTCCTGCACTGCATAGAAAAGGAAATATCCACGCAGCAGGACAGTCGGCAAAGGTTACCGGTGACAAACAAAGGATTTGTCCCTTTCGCCATGTGGAGATGGAGGGGTGAAAAAAAACAAAGCCTCGTTAATGGTCTTGTAAAGACCTGTGAAGTACCCGGGTGCGGCTGCGATAATCTCAAAGCTGTCTGTGTGTGTGGGAAGCTGTCTCAGCCTGGGCGCGCGCACACACAGACAGCTCTTTGAGCTCAATTCCGTTGCGCCCCTGCCTTCAAGCCCTCACTGCGAGGGCCAAGGCTCCTGTTGCGCGACACACCCACGAAGGTCAGGCGACACAGTAACGTGTCGCGACACATACTTTGGAAAGCTCTGGTCTAGGCCCTCAGAGCTTTCTGAAGCTCAATCTTCTTGGTGCCTTTTTTCATTTGCAGTCCCCTTTCCTTACAAAACTGTTTGTGCTCCACCACATTGTACCTTCCCAGATTGGCCAGCTCAAACTATATTACTTGCAGGTATGACCTCAGAGAGTCCAGTGGGAATGAGAGTAGATTTGGAAAAAACAAAATAAGTCAATCAAGGAGAATTAAACAAGATACAAAATGGTATCAAATTATTTATATGGGACGGTAGAGTGAAACAAAATTACTGTATGGCATTGCACAAACACAAGTCCAAATACTCACTGCTGATCACCAGTGTAAGAAATTGGGTTACTATTTGGGGGGGTGAAACCTTCTCAAGTAGCAGCCACCATTCTTGTCTGGATGAAGTCACAAGCAACCCTAAATTAATCTGTGTTCAGCCCTCTAGTAGCTTGAAACAGAGCAGTCAGGCTTAAGTTAGGTGCAAGGTGAAGTATTTGTGAAACACTTCAAATAATAACAAAGTAAAAACACCACACGAAAAGGATCTCACACCAGATTACCAAACTAGAGTAGATTTTAATAGATAAAACAAGACCAGTATGACAAAAACTCAATCAGTAGAACTGGAGATATGCAATTCTAAAGATTTAACTGAAAATAGTTGCAAAAAGCACAAAGCGCCAACTCTGGTCGGATCACAAAGGGACAAAGTCAGGCCAACCACGATGGAGCTTGTGCCGGCTACAGTGGCGTTCTTGGGCCTGCTGAGCAAGATTACCTTAAAGTTTGGTAGCGAAGCATTGTGAGGTCCTGCATCAAAGATGCATCATGCAGTCATGGCCATGTGAGGTCGAGGTCGGTGATGCATCGCCCAGCGTTGATTCCAGGGAGCTGTGTCACTACGGTGGCAAGGTCCTGTGTAATCATGGAGGATGCTGTCTATGAGGGAGCTTACAATGTGAAGGCCTGTGTCAAGGAAGCATTGCGTAGTGGCAGGTCTGATGAGGCTGCTTCGGCGATGTGGATTCCTTGCGAAAGGAAAGTCAGCTCAGTAAAGGCAATAAGTCAGTTCTCCTCTGGGTTGCACCACGCAGCAGAGATGTGTTGGTTCTGCTGGGTCAACAGATGGACTGTCAGAGCACCTTTAGGCCCACTTCCAAGGGTCCAGGACTGAGGTGGCAACACGTGGCAGGGTAGAACTTACAGTTGCAGAGTCCAAGTGCTGGTTACAAGAGACTACCCCTTGGAGTCACTCTGGTAGTCCTGGGTACAGGTTGTACATCCAGTCCTCACCCAGGCAAGAGGGTAGAAGGCTGCAGGTAAGCAATGCAACAGCAGTCTTTCACAGAAGCAGTCCAGCAGAGTCCAGCCCTTTCAGATGCATAGCAGTCCGTCTTCCACAGATCAAGAAGTGTACTGAAAGGTTAGTGCCTGAGGTCCAATATTTATAGCTGGCGCCGCCTTTAATGTGGGAGACATTTCCCTGTGAAATGCAGTCTTCCTGCCTCCCCTGCCCTGGGTACAGACTAACTTCAGGGAGCATGAAATGCTCTGTGTGAAGGTAGGACACAGCCTATTCAGGTGTAAGAGTTGTGCCCAGCTCCGCCCTCCTATCCTGACAGAGATGGCTCGTCCATGCATACCTAAGCTGTCTAGGAGGAATACACAAAGACCAACTGCCACCTTTACCCTGTCATGTGACTCAGAGACAGGCTGCAAGCACTGAATAGCTAAGGCAGAAAAATGCCAATTTTCTAAAAGTGACTATTTCAAAATTGTAATTTAAAATCCAACTTTACCATAAAAGAGGATTTTTCATTACAATTCTAAAGACACCAAGAGTGAACTGTTTACCTGTTCCCATTTGGAAGTAAAAGCATAACAACTATAATAAGGTAACTCCAATGTTATCCTAAGGGGAAGCAGACCTTGCAGTAGTGGAAAATGAATTCAAGTTTTTCTCTACCAGGACATACAAAACTTAAAATTATATGTCCTATTGTTTAAATACATTGCACCCAGCCCTGAGGGCTGGTAGGGACCTACCATATGGGTGCCTTATATGTATTAAAAAGGAAGGTTTGTGCTTGACGAATGTTTATTATACCAGGTCGAAATGGCAGTTCAAAACATCACCGAAAGGCTGCAATTCAGGCCTGAGATCAGTTTAGGGCTACTTAAGTTGGTGGCACAATGTGTGCTGCAGGCCCACTAGTAGCATTTAATTTACTGGATGTGGGTTCATGTAGTACCACTTTACTAGGGACTTATAAGCAGTGGCGGGTCGCCGAGCGAGTGCTGCGAGGTGGTGAGGCGGGGCAGGGGCAGGGTGGGGGGTAATAAACTCCGGCATATGGCGGAACGGAGTTAAGTAAATTAATAAAACAATTTACATTGCGCGTGCTGCAACTCAGAGTTGGCGCTGCAGCATGTGCAATGTAAATTGTTTTAGTCATTTGTTCATGGGGCCCAAGGAGAGTACAGTGGCATAGAGTGCAGAGGTATAGAGTAATGTACTCTTTTTCAAAGGCCCATTGAGTGGAGTGGAGTGGCGTAGAGTGCAGAGGCATACAGCAGAGTAGAGTGTTCTAGAGTGGAGTGGCATTTAGTGTTGTAGAGTTGAGTTTAGAGTCCTAGTGTGGTGTGACGTGTCGTGCAGTGGAGCGTCATGGAGTGGAGTAGTGTTTCATAGAGTGGAGTAGAGTGGCATAAAGCAGAGGGGCATATAGTGAAATAGAGTGTTCTATAGTGGAGTGGCATAGCCTGGAGTGTCATGTTGTAGTATAGAGCGGAGTAGTTTAGAGTGAAGTACGGTGTTGTGGTGTAGAGTGGAGTACAATGTCGTAGAGTGGAGTTGAGTGCCATCAAGTGGAATAGAGTGTCATAGAGTGGAGGGGCATAGGATGTTGTCGAATGTTGTAGAGTGTGGCAGAGTGGAGTGTTATAGATTGTAGTGCTGTAGAGTGGCATGTTGTACAGTGTCATTGCATAGAGTGTTGTAGCGTGGAGTGGTGTGGAGTACCAGTCAGAAAAAATCCTACCTCTCAGAATCCTAACTATATCTACAAAGTGCCTACTGCCATTCTGTACTATATATGGTATGAGAAATACACACTCACTCACATTGCATCAGTAATCCCCTGCACTGAATAGACTAATTTATTGTGCCGATGTGTACATAGTGCAATAGCAGAATTCTGTGACTCACAATCTGGTAAACCAGTGTCTGAAATGAACTGCGCAGTGCATGCTGTGGGGAAAGGCCACTGCAGTAGACAAATGGATGAAGAGGGCTGACTGAAACCCTTTGTAAGGTTGTATACAATATATATTATTATTAAAAACAAAAGGTCTTAGCTAACACTAAACCTAAAGAAAGATATTTTAGAGAAAGGATGAAGGAAGGATTTGTCTTGCATTGACTGTTAGGGCGACCACCGATCTGCTGGACTGAAGCCAGTTCCTGCTTTCAATTTTTGAAACACTTGAGGCTGCCACCCTGCCATACTCCTACACAAGGAAACTTCAGAGTCCAGAAATATCTCCCAAGTTCCTGGCCAGGACTACATTTTTGGAATGAGGGCATCCTTCTGGATTTCGCTGTTTGCATTCAAAGGACTCCCGGAATACTGCTCATAAAAGCGTGTTTATTTACTCCGGGTGCATTCAACTGTATGTCTTGGGCACCATCCCACTGAGTAGAATAGAAGGAAAGACCACACCGAAGGAAGCACGGCTGTCGGTTAAACACAGTATAATGACAGTGTGTGGAAACCACTACAGAAAGCAGCGCCTCCAAGACCGGGAGGGAGGATGCAGGATTCTGTGCTGCGGTCGGGCGTCTGGTACACATATTGTACAGTGCTCCTAAAGTGTGCAAGCCAAGACCGCTCTGATGGAAATTAAAGTAGAAAGCCCATAACCATATACCACAGAAAATAAGCAACTTAGGGATGACTCTGAACTACCAAATGTGTACCTTGGCACTTCTGGAAAAATGGTGGAAGCCACAGAATAAAAATGACATTCTACAGAAATCTTGTTGTGTTCATTTTCCGAGTTTTTCTAAAACATTAGATAGAATCTAGAGCACATTGCTGGTAAATTAATTGCTACAATAATTTGTTCTTCTGAGCTATGAGACAGGGCTGAAAATATCCTTCGGGAAATGTAGTATTTGCTTAGCGGAAAATAGCGAATTCTAATGGATTTCAAAGTGCATCCTTTCATACCAGTTTACTGGTTATTTTGCCCGATTCACAAATCTAGGTGCACGTGTAATTTGGGTTTAAATGCAAAATTGCGTTTTTACTAGCATAAAAAGCTTTTTGTATTCACAAAATTTGTGTTTAAGAGGATTTAAAAAGATGGTCTTGTGAGTAAATATATTTACATGAGCGAAGGGTGGAGGTTGTAGGGCTAGAATGCATTGTTTATGTATACCGATAAACTTACACCATCATCCAGTTTTTTCTTAATCCTTCCCATCCTCGAAAAAGTCAGAAATGTAATTGTGACAAGGGCAGTGGTAAGTCTGAAACTCCTACATCGGTGGTGGTGTACAGGGAATTCTCACATGGGAAAGATGACTTCCTCTTGAAGAAAAACTAAGGAAAACAAGTCAGGAAGTGTACTTGCACTTGGTTGATAGATTTTGCAGATCAAATATACACTCGGTTTTTTACGCATGCGTAAACATAGTTCACAAACATTTCATAGGACCATGCTTGTAACCCTGCAATTATATGAAGCTGCAAGGCTTCAGCTGCAAAACTTTTATAAATTCCTGAAATTCATAACCCTGCTACCATGGTACTGCGTAGACTTGCAAATGAACATGTATGGCGAACTTAAAATATCGGGTCTTATGACTTGTTCCCCCCTACATATTTTTTTTTTTTTTTTTGTTTTGTTTTGTAATTTTTTATTAGAAACCGTTGGTACACAATAAAATACAGACAAGGGCCTACAACCACCAGGGCAAAAACTCCCGGCAGTTCGGGAGCACATGTAATAGGCCGTGGCCATAGGCCAGGAGCAATCGGAAGAAACAGTTTCATTTTTTATTAAATATAAAACACACTCAAGGCAATGAGAGTCCGAAATAGCAGCGTGCTCTTCCCAGGACGGAGAACAACTTACAGTATTCAAAGCAGTTCTTGTCCGGAAGCGGTAGAGGGGGGCACCTGGAGAACAAAGCATGGAACACACCTCACACCATCCCGCAGAGTGCGCGGCTAGGGGGACAAAGCAATATCGACCTCCAATGGCAGAGGCGGGGTGCAGATACGTCCACGATATAAATTCCATGGACCCCATACCTTAGTCCATTTCCCTGGCTTGCCTCTCGCCACATACACCGTCTTTTCCCTAAACATACACCAGTCCATATTCTCCTTCCATACCTCGATCGTGGGCGGCCTCGGGGAGCCCCATAGCTGTGCAATGTTACGCTTAGCCACCATGTACCCCAAGGTCACCCACTGCGTCTGTGCCGCGTTACAATCATTCGGTTCCCAGACATTTAACAAACACCTCCTAGCCTCTGGCAACAGAGCAACGTGCGTGACCTCCTCCATTACGGTGTGCATACTGTTCCACAATCGCACAACCTCCGAACATTCTCATAAGATATGAAGAAAGGTACCCGGCAGGCCACATCCACGCTTACACAGTCCATCCATCGAGTAACCCATACGCAGCAAACCGGGCCCCGTGACATACACTCTATGAAGGATCTTCAGCTGTACGAATCGTAAGCGGGCCGGGATCGCCACCTCTTTCGGGGAGGCCACCGCCGATGCCCAGTCCTAATCGTCCAGTTCCAAGCCATCACCCGTCCATGCCTCCCGCAGACGGAGCAGCAAGTCCGCGCGATCATTGATGAGTTTCTTATAAATCAGAGAAATAGTGCTGTCGGGCACGTAGCCATCCAACACTCTATCCTCTAGTGGGGAATACTCGGGGATAGCAGCAGCGTCCGGAAACACCGAACACAGCACATGGTAGACTTGAGCATACCGGAAGTACTCTCTATCGTTTAATTTATATTCAGTTTTAAGCATTTCAAACGTTTTGAAAGACCCT
Organism: Triturus cristatus; assembly: GCF_964204655.1. Classification (NCBI taxonomy): domain Eukaryota; kingdom Metazoa; phylum Chordata; class Amphibia; order Caudata; family Salamandridae; genus Triturus; species Triturus cristatus. The sequence goes on from NC_140593.1 coordinate 228,324,417, forward strand.
TTCGCCCAAAGATCACCCACCTTACATATACCAATCATATCCCATTTCTCAAAGCCTTTCGATCTCCACAAACAGCCCAACCGCCTAGAGGCATACAACGGCGTCGCCCGAGTCAAGCGATCCCTCCACCCCATCGCAGCATTCGCCGCGTGCCACACGCGTACCGCAACCTGCGTGGGTCCTGTCAACCGCGTGTCCGGGGTCACCGAGTACAGCGCCCTATTATAGTCCCCACCCGGGAGCAGAAATGTATCCATCTCGAAGGCCGGATTCAAGGCAGGACCGTATATCCCGTGGTTCACCGCCGCCAACTGAGACGCCCAATAGTATCGTTTAATATCGGGGAGGGCGACCCCCCCCATCGTACCAAGGGAGCGTCAACTTGGCGAGAGCAATCCGCGGCCGCCCGTCCCAAAACAGTTGGCGCTGAAGACCCTCCACCTCCCGGAAATAACGGGCCGGCACGACATCTAGAGTATTTTGCAAAGCGTACAAGAAGCGAGGTAGCGACATCATTTTAAACAATGCCGCCCGTCCGAGCGGCGAAAGCGGAAGTCGTCGCCACCTCGCGACGTCGGCCTTCAATCGCTGAAGGGAAGGGAGAAGGTTTCGCTCATAGCGGACCGCGGAATCCAGTGAGATAAAGATTCCCAAGTATTTGAACCCCAGGGTAGCAATCTGGATAGGGCAATCCCGTGGCAGGAGGGGGGCCTCGCCCGAGAGGACGTAAACACACGACTTGGCCCAGTTGATGACCAGGCCGGAGTTGCGACCAAAGGAATTCAGTACGTCCACCAATACAATTAGCGACTGTCGGGGAGAGGTGAGATACAAAAGGATGTCATCCGCGTAGAGGGAGACACGGTCTTCAAATTCCGGCGTCCATCTAATGCCTCGCAACGACGGCTCCCAACGCAACCAGGCGGCGAGAGGCTCCAGAGAAAGTGCAAAGAGAAGGGGTGATAACGGACATCCCTGCCGCGTACCTCTCCCCAATGCGAAGGGAGTCGACACCCTACCATTCACCACCACCTGAGCCAGTGGGTCAGCATAAAGTAATTTTACCCAACCAATAAACTCAGGGCCGAACCCAAGTTTCGCCAACACGGCCCAAATATATGGCCACTCCAAAGTATCGAACGCCATAGTAGCATCTAAAGATGCCAAGATGGCCGGCTCACGTATAAATTCCGCTCTAGCCAGCACGCCGTGCAACCGCCTCAAATTTAGAGCGGTATTCCGATGGGGTATAAAACCGGACCGGTCCTGATGAATCAAGTCGCCCACGACCCGAACCAGTCGATTAGCCAATACCTTAGCCAGAATTTTGGGTTCTGCGTTCAACAGCGAAATGGGCCTATAGGAGGCGCAGCGGTCTCGCGGCTTCCCCTCTTTGTGTATCACAACTATGTTAGCGAGGCGTTGGTCAGGGGGGAGGAAGCCCGCCGCACGTGCCGCGAAAAACATGTCCCGAAGATACGGCGCTATCTTATCGGGACGCAACTTATATAGTTCGATGGGAAGGCCATTAGGACCCACAGCTTTACCCGATGCGATCGAGCGAATGGCCAGAGCGATCTCATCTGACGACAACTTCGCCTCCATCAATACTGCATCAGCCTCCGATAGGGTTGGCAATGCAATGTCTCTAAGCAACAGATGAGAATCCTCCTCCGAACGCTCAGAAACCGGAGAATATACCCCGCAGAAATGAGCCGCGAAGCAGTCAACGATGTCCACCGGGTCAGTCACACGCACTCCATCCATTCTCTCCACAACGGGCACCACCCTGCTCGCTCTCTCCTTCTTATCCAACCAAGCAATCAACTTTCCGGCCTTATCCCCCACATCATACAGTCGTCCCTGCTGCTCTCTACTCATCCCTTTAGCGGCTTCCGTGACTAGCGCTCTATAATCTCATTGTTAGAGGCTGAGAACATGCAATTTCTCATCAGTAACTCCCCGCTCCAAGTCCTCCTCCGTTTCAGCTATTTCAGTTTCCAAGCGAACCACCTCTGCTCTCTCGCATCTCTTAGTATGGGAGATAAGGGACAAGGCCTGCCCCCTGATCACCACTTTATAGGCCTCCCATAGGGAGACGGCCGACGACACCGACCCCACATTATCATTGAAGTAGTGATCAGTGGACTTGACCAGTTCCATGCGGATCTTAGGGTTACGTAGATACCAGGGGCTAATGGGTGCCACTCTCCCCTCTGCCCCAGGGACAACCCTCAGTTGCAACCATACAGGGGAATGGTCAGAAATACCTCGGGCTAAATGACGCACCTCCCCAATCATCCCAGCTTGGATCGCCGGCATAAGCATGTAATCAAGTCTCGAGAGACTCCCATGGGCCCCCGAGTGGAAGGTATATTGCTCCTGTCCCGGGTGCATCAATCTCCAGCAATCTACAAGTCCCAAAGTATCCAAAAAGCCACCCAACCAGGCCTGAGCCCTAGGGAGATCCCTGGGGGGGTGACGGTCCTCCAACCCGGAGACAACGGCATTAAAGTCACCTCCCAACACCAGAACCCCCCCAGGGAGTCCCAGGACCAAACGCCCCAAATCAGTAGATGTTGCCGTCTGTAGCCCCGGAGGCACATACACAGCCACGAGCGAAATAGTCCTTCCCTCCCATCTCCCCACCAGTGCCACATAGCGCCCCTTATCATCGTGAAGCACCTCGTCCACTTCCAATGGGAGAGAGGCCCTAACCAAAATGCCCACTCCCCTAGAGCCAGAAGTGAAACCAGAGTGAGCGGCAAGGCGATAGCCCCTCCTATTTAGGGCATGGAAGGAGTCCCAATCAAATGTGTCTCCTGCAGGAAAACAATGTCGGGCGAAATCCGCTTCAAAAACTGCAACACCACCCCGCGCTTGATCCTGTCCCCCAGTCCATTCACATTCCACGAAAGGCTTCTCAATCCCCTACCCCCCATCCCACTCCCGTGCAGGATACCCACATCCCGGGAAGCACAACCCGGATAAGTCAGCAGAGAACTTCACATTGCCTTGCGAAACAAACAAACAATCCCCGACAACCCCCCTCCCCCACAATCCCAAAACCACAACTCCCCCCTCCCTGCACCCCTGCTTGAGCCTAAACAGCCCCCCCAACTTGCAGTGTGCCTGTCGCCCTAACATATGCCACAAAAAGAACCCCAGAAGGAGGAAAGGACCCCAATAAGCTCCCCACAACCCCCAAGCATTTGGAGGGCATATTGTGCCAAACAAGGGTCCAGTTGAGCCAAGGTACAAAACGTCACCAGTCCAGTCCATCACCAGGAACCAAGTTCTAGTCCTGCTCCACCAAGTCCCGTCCGCTCTCCGCCATCCGACTGTCTCGATCCTGTCCCCGAGGCAGGGCATCCAACCAGTCTCCAACCGCCTCCGGCCGGTCGAAAAAGTGGGAACGACCCTGGAACTCAACCCGCAGCCTCGCCGGGAATAACAGCGCATATTTCAGCTCCATGTCCCTCAAGCGCCGTTTGACACCCAAAAATCCCAGCCGTTGTGTCTGGACCGCTTGCGTGAAGTCCGGGTAAAAGCTGACATTGGAGTTCTCAAACTTCAGCGGCCCGGCCACCCTCGACGCCTGAAGGATAGCATCCCTATCCCGAAAGTTAAAGAGTCGGGCGATTATAGGCCGCGGGGGAGCACCCACCTTGGGCGCATCACCCGGAATCCTGTGGGCCCGCTCCACCGCGAAGAACTTGCTCAGTCCCTTGGGCGCGAGACGATTGGTCACCAGATCCTCCACAAAAAGATCCGCCGCAGATTCCTCCGATCTTTCCGGCACTCCAATGATACGAACATTGTTCCGTCTAGCCCTGCTTTCGGAGTCCTCAAGTCGACGGTCCGTCAGGTCACTGGCTAGCCGCAACCTACGGACCTCCGTCTGCAGGGCGGCCACGTCCACAGTCAGTCTCGACGCCGCTTGACTCAAGGAGTCGACCCGCTCGTTAGTTTTGGACAGGTCTGCCCTGACCAAATTCACATCGATCAGGACCGCGTCCAGTTTATGAGCCAGGGTATCAAACTGCTGACCCACAGCGGTCTTCATCTCCTCAATGGCGCCTATGACGTCCAGCAGGGTCAACTCCGACGACGGGCCTGAGACCTCCTTAGACCTTTCAGGCGATTTATGCAAGCCACCAGGGGATCCCTTCGCCTGCGCATATCGATCCATGTTATTGATCTGGGTATAGGCACCCCTCCGGGTTGACTTGGGTTTCGACTTGTCTCCGTCTAGTCTCGCCGCCATCGTCCGGAGGCCACCAAGACCGGCACCCGCCCGCACCAGGAAAAAGGGACCAGGTAGCTAATTCAGTTGAACACAGCCGTCGCCGACAGTCAGTCAGATATAGTCCGAGAGTCGGGCCAGACACTTCGCCGTCCGCGCCCCTCTGGAACACCAAAGTCTCTCAGCCGATATCCGAGAACAAGCTTGAAAACGAAAGTGAAAGTGCGGGGTCCGTGGCAGATCAAGCCCAGCCAACCGCTGTTGTTCACTTCGTACCCGGGCACTTCACCAGCTCGAGATCGGGGCCAAGGCAAGAGCAGGCCGCAAACTTCGGAGTGCAACCAGTCCGGGTCCCGGCGTCCTATCCGAATTTGGAAAACGGGTGGCACCTCAGCGCAAGTTCATCTGCAAAAGCCCGTCAAATAAACCAGGATTAAGTCAGGATAGACGTGGGAGGTTGCGGTGGCCCTCGAGAGCCGTAAGCCTACGCGGCCATCTTGGTTGCGCGCTAGGCTCCTCCTCCCCCCCTACATATTTAATGATGGTTCCAATATCTTCAGGCATGAAGAATTGCGCAACAGTAACACTATCACACAATTCGCATACCAAAGATGTGTTTTAGTTAAATAATCAAAGTTTTTTTAATTTAATTACTTTTGTTAGTGGTCTTTATAGAGTGTTGACCTGACTACCTGGAACAGCCGAGCACTGCAAGTAGCAACAGAAACAACAGGCCAACATGTGGGGTTCCAGTAGCATGAGCGAATGTTTACAAAACAAGGAGTGATTTGGATTCACGAGACTATAGGTGGAGCGGAGACAGTTGCGGTGTGGAAAGGGCAGTCTTTGTATGGTTGGGAGGAGGCCAGGAGCGGAGTCATCAGTGATTTCCTTCAACGTCATAGGAAAGGAAGAAATCTTAGTTTTAAGGCTAGATGTTTTGCCGTCTGGGTGTATGACGAGACCCATTTTGAGTGCTTTCCTTATGTTGTTTTCATCTTAAACCTACCCAGAGAGTTATTGCATGTTCTGCAAGTGCTGCTTGACAAATCAATTTGCTGACTATTAACAGGGAGCTAAAAGAGTTGCCTTAATGTAGGTATGTTATGGACAAATTTTCATTGATAGTCGATCTGACTTTAATGGGGGAGTGTGGGGAAAGTTGCATTGCTCACCTCAATTAGTGATAGGAAAAAGGCCAGCACTCCAGAAAGGGGGTTGAAGGTTGGGTGGAAAAGCTTCATTTTGCATAACGGACTGGGGTGAATCAAAGGCATCTATGTTTTTTTTCTTCATACTGCCTTTGGGGACAGGCTAGAGTTAATGCATAAACCTAGGGGTCTATTATGATATAGGGTGGATCACCACCACCCGCATACATCATACCCCGCCTGCCTCCCATTTCCCCCCGCCATGTTATGATGGTGGGGGGACCGCGGCGGACGGAAAGACCATCCACCGCTTTTCCGCCCGGTTGACGGGTCGACCGGGCGGAAAAGGGTTGCATATGGTGGCAGTGTCTGCGGGAAGCAGCCTTTCCGTGGCAGCGTTGCTGCCACGGAAAGGCATGCAGATTCCTGAGTTGAGGCCCGTTGCGGGCCCCCTGGATATTGGGGGGGTGGGGGGGGCACATGGGGGGTACCTATGGTACCCCCCTGCATTTGCATGGATGACGCGGTGCCTGCCACGTTGTGCATGCAAATGCACACAGTGCAGCCACAGCAATGCTGGGAATAGAGGATGCCACTGCCAAGGTGGCGGTGGCATCCTAATTACCGGTGCAGGACCGCCACACCACTGGCGGCTGGTCCCAGCACCGCTAGGGTGTCCGCCCGCCATCCTAATTGGTCCCCTAGTGTCTGGTTCTCCAATGTTTCCATTAGCTACAATGAACCAAAGAAAAACACAAGAATTTACAAACGCAAAATTACAACCCTGATTTCTAGATTCAAACTCATAGAAATGGTGACACTTTTCATGGACGTGGAAAATGGAAATGCAGACATGTCTCTAGTGTGACAGATTGGCTTTATCAAAATGTCAGGGTTAGGGGTGGGAAAGTAAACACTGCCCCTTACCCAATAGTATATCCTTAACCTACTCCCAATAATTGTATAATCCTGGGTGCCATGCCCCCATGTCAGTGCTCTGATTGTCTCCAAAGCTATGTTCATGCTGTTTAAATACCAACACATGCATACATACATTCATGCATGCATACAAAGAAAATCTTGTGACAGGAGGGAGGATCAATCCAGTAGATTGGTAGAGCTGCTCTTGTTACCCGTGAGGTTATCCAGGCGCTGTGGGGGATCTATTGCACAACTGAGTGACTACCCACAAATCCTCAAATTGGTGCCTATTTACCATCATTTGGAAAGTTGTTTCCCATCTTGTGTAAGCATGCAAAACTAGTCTATGTCAAGAAAGTTCTTTCCATGGTGGGAACGGCTTTTGAATACCCCTGCCAGTGAAGGGACGTGAATGAGTAAAATGTGTTCCAAGGAGAAAAAATGTTTTCCTATAAAAACCAACAAAGTTCCATATTGTTGGACTTGGCCCTGCTTGCAGGGTCATCCCAAACTTTTTCGCCTTTCCCCCCTACCCTTTTTGCTATATGTGTGTGATTAAAAGTTGTGCAATGGTGTGTATGAGTTAATTTTCACCATTGCAGAAATGTCACTTTTAAAATGCATGCCATTGCTGTGTGCTTTGTGCCGCCTGACTGTGGTGGGTTGGCGGTCTAGTGTTTCAAGTGACAGGGTGCCCTACCCCTCCCCCACAGTGAGAGTTGGGACTGGAACTGCCAGGAGCCTTCTAGAAGGTTCTAGCCCTTTCTGGTAGTTGGGGTGAGGGGGGTATATATAGGGGGGCTGTGCCTCCATGTGCTCAGACTCAGCGTGGACTTGATTGAGAGGGGACACTCTGCCAGGAGGTACCACCGCAAGGGCCTGTGTGCTGGCCCCTGAGCCCATCTGTACCCCTCTGCTGTCCACAGGGCCAGCGAGAGCCCCCTTGCCGGAGTAAAGACTGCTATGTCAGGAGGAGTGCCATTTTATGGGAGTTGACCGTTTCTAGGAACTGCTGTCCTGTACTGATGAGTGCCCACTGTCTGCTGATCTTGCCCAGCATTGCCTGCCTGCTCTCCTGCCCTAGCACCTCGTGAGCGCTGCCTCCAGCACCTGCCCAGGAGAAGAGGGTGCGTGGGACCTGCAGCGCTGTGCTTCCAGAGCGCTATATTCGCAGGGTTTGTGCTCTGCTTGCCGTATAGCGCCTCGTGAGTGCTACAATTTGATTTTGCCTGCTGTTGGCACCTCTGTGTCCCAGGAGAAGAGAGGCGCTATCTGGTTGTCCCTGGAGCGCTATACTCCACCCAGGACTTTCCCAGCCTGTTTGTAGGAAGAGAAGAAGAGCTGCTGGGGAACCCACGTGCCCTGAGGGAATCCCGGCGTGTGGGATTCCCCCTGTGTCTTGCCTTTCGCGGGTGCCCACCCCGCGTTTTTTGCAGCGGAGCGGGAGCCCGCCCCGCGTTATTGCAGTATTTTTGCTTATTTAAATCAAGCGGGAGCCTACCCCGCGTATTGCTGCCCTCGCGGGAGCCCACCCCGCGTTCTACAGCCTTCCTGCTTATTCGGACCAGCGGGAGCCTACCCTGCGGTCTTTATGCCAGAAGGAGCGGGAGCCTACCCCGCGTTGTCATCTCGTGCGGGTGCCTACCCCGCCTTGTGCATGTGAAGGTAGCGGGAGCCCACCCCGCATGTGTGCTGATACTTAGGAGGGAGCCTACCCCTCCGTGCGGAAAAGAGGAACTTCCGGGAATCACCGCCGCCGGCCCAGGAGCGCCGCGCTGGCTTCCCCGTGACGTCAGGGGAGCCGCTCTGAGATTGGCGCTGGCGGGAGCGCCTAAGGGGAAGTCCCGCCCCGCAACAGGAAGCCGGAGGTCCGAGCCTCGCGGGCTCCACATCAGAGTCCCGGGTCCCAGGAGGGGGCCCGGGTGAAGCCGGAAGAAGCGCTGCGTTGGTGGGGCTCCCACGAGAGAGGGGAGCCCCACATGCTGAGCCTGCCACAGATGAGGCGGGTCCCCCCGAGGCACACTGTCGGTGCCTGGGACCGGCACGGAGGTTGCCAGGAGAGCCCTCGACGAGCCGGTGAATCTGCCGGCTGCCGCAACAGGGAAGAGCCGATTCCACAAGAGGAGTCCGATTCAAAATCCGTAGTTAGACTACATATTCTCTTAAGCCTCAATATCTCACCATAGGGAATGCTAGCTATTAAGTGCTTGGGATGCAAACTAGTTGCATGAAGCGTTACATTTCCTGCCGTGGGTTTTCTGTATAGAGTAGTTTCGATTTGTTTCATCTAAAATGTAAATTTTCACATCTAAAAATTCTGCACTCTCCCTGGTCATACACAGTTCCCACACACTGAGCAAACTTCGGGGGGATTGGGAGGCAGATGTGGGCGCCCTCGAGGAGGAGGACTGGAGGGAGGTGCTTGCGGCACCGCGAGGTGCAGCAATAGCCATGAGGCTCCGTTTGGTCCAGTTTAAGTACCTCCATAGGGTGTACTTCACAAGGACACGGTTGTGGCGGGCGGGACTGATTGCTTCCCCGGAGTGTCTGCGGTGTGGTAGGGAGGAAGGCACATTCCTGCACACTATATGACAGTGCGCATCTTTAGATAATTTTTGGAAGGGAGTGTTGGCGTGCCTCTCGGAAGTGCTGGGGTGGGAGCTCCCCCGATCGCCGCGGCTGGCTATACTTCACATCATGGAGGACATAGGGGGTAACGTATACAAACGTCATCTTATGTTGTTGGAGTTTACCCTGGCCAAACGGGATATTGCAAGGGAGTGGAAGGAGTCACGAGCCCCTTCCATGACGGGATGGAAGAACGGATTGGATTTTTGTATGGAGCTGGAGCAGCCTGTATTTGTGGCCAGGGGGTGCCCACGCAAACATTATAAGATCTGGAAACGGTGGGTAGACTATCGGGGAATTTGGTTAGAGCCCCCGGTAGAGGGGGAGATCAACCCATAGGGGTAGTTGTTCATAGGAGTCAGTGGCCATGGGGGGGGTACGCGGGGGTGTGAGTAATGCAAGGGGGGTACCTGATGGATGGAAGTGGGAGAGTGGGTTTAGGCGGAGGTAGTGCGATCACAGGGTGTTGGGGGGGAGGGGGGAGTTGCGGGAAGGGTAATTGAGGGTGTTTGAATATACAATTGTCATTTGCCTGCATGTAAATGTATAAGAGATATGGCAGACGCCTCTGGATTACAGAGCTCTGCGTGGTGATAGTCAAATTGACACAATAAAATTTGTTTTAAAAAAAAAAAATAATTCTGCACTCATTTTGTTGATGTGTGATGTGAAATGAAGGTTAAGGCAGTTGCAATTAATAGTTTCCACAAAGCTTATGGCTTCTTGTTCATCTCCTTGCCACAGGATAAATATATCATCAATATACCTTAAATAGCATATTATCTTTTCATTTACCCATTCTTTGTGTTCTATATTGAGGACCTGTTCCTCCCACCAGCCTACGTGTAAACACTCGTAGCTGGGGGAGAAACAGAAACCCATCGCAACTCCTCTGAGTTGTCTATACAGTTCCTTCCCAAACAGAAAGAAATTATTGTTTAAACACCACTCAATGAGATTATTATGTTCACGATATTCAACTGTCCTATTGGCCAAAAAATGTTTTACTGCGGCTATTCCTTGTGCGTGATTTATGCTTGTATAAAGAGACTCAACGTCTAAAGTTATAAGCAGCATATCTTCATTCCAATGTTGATCTTTAATCTTTTCCAAAAAGTCACTTGTGTCTCTTACATAACTTGGTAGATTTTTGACTAGATCTTGCAAGAAGAAGTTAATGTATTGGCCCACTTGTTCTCCAACACTTTTGATGGCCGATATAATAGGTCTTCCAGATGTCGGTATTGTTCCTTTATGGATTTTTGGGATTAGGTATAGGACAGGAAGAACCGGGAATTCATTGTTCATGAATTTGAATTCTTCAGATGAAATAAGTCCTTCCCTTCGCCATTGTGAAAGCTGCTTGCAGAGAGTCTCTTTAGCTTTGGTGTATTCCTTGTGTATCGTTTTTTCGTAGCAGCTGCAATCATTTAATTGTCTGTTGGCCTCTTTAATATATTCATTCTTGGGCCAAATAACCATATACATATATATATGTATGTATATATATAAAGTTAGGTGAAATGTTCAGTTTTAGACTCTAAAAACCACTGAAATTCACCAGTTATGTTTAGAGTTATCTCAAGTAACTATAACTCATGCCCTAAGGCAACTATAACTCGCACCCGTGCCATGCACAGTCTTATTATCAATGATGTTAAAGAAGATGGTACGAGTGGTGTAATATGTACGATAATTTGCAGTGCATGGTAAGGGCGCAAGTTGTAGTTACCTTAGGGCACGAGTGATCGTTAACCGAGATAACTATAGCTAATGAATTTCACTGGATTTTGGAATTTAAATCTGAACATTTCACCTAACTATAACGTTACTTTAGCCTTTGTTTTTTTATGAATTTCTAGGTTGTCTTTTTTTTTTTGAACACAAAGTAATATTTAATTACCATACATTAAACCAACCCCCAACATGCAACCCCACCCTGCGCATGGCCTTTGGCCATACCCAATGGGGGTTAGCCACAAGGCCTGGCCTGCCAAAAGCAGCCAAATCGCAAGCCAACACATGGGGTTGTCCACAGGGCCTGGCCCTGGGACCCCAGAGTCTTTCTTTTTTTTTTTTTTTAAAGAGGAGGTTGTCCGTGTTGCCCACCTCCCCAGACCTATTTTGGCCGAAGATCCTTTCCCCGAGAGCCACTAATTAAAATTAAGGGGAAGGGGACACACGGCCCCAACTCCCGTGGCTGGTTTTGACCCCAGGGACGACTTCCCCTGGATTCGACGGGCCCAGTGCCTCTTACGAAGATGGGGGCATGGGGCCCCCTCCCCAGGACTCTTTTGGCACCGGGTCCCCATCCCCCAGGGCTTGCCAACATATTGATGGGGAAGGGGGCCACGCAGCCCCTTCCCAATTTTGGCCCAGGGCAAGCCATCCCCCAGGGCCCGGCTACATCTGCAAAGGAGGAGGGGGGCACACGGCCCACCTCCCCAGGCTGAATTTGGCCCTGGGAACCCCATCTCCTGGGGCCCGGCTAAAAAAGGGTGGGTGCTCATCCAGGGCACCCACCACAATCTCGTTGGGGGCTGCAGGGAGAGGCTCTTGGACCAGGGCCCCTGCTGGCATTGCTCCCACCTGCAGGGAGCAGCGGAAAATACTGCTTCCTGTAAGTGGGTGCAATATTTTCATCTGTTTCCCTTCCCACTTCACTGCATGTTTATAATACATGTGTCATGATCCACATGTAGATAGTTTCATGTTAGCAGTGCAATTTAGAAGCCATTGATATTTACGGACAGGTAGGTTCCCTGTAATTATACAGATCCCAGTTCTAATCCACAAAATTCTATAATGCCTTAAGCAAGACAATTCCACATGAGTCTGTAACAAAAGCGTTTAATGGAAGGAAACTTCACCAAGGGTGAGTACCGAAGATGGATACATCTATTTCTCATGCAGTATCAAGATAACCCATGTTACTGCTTATATGTCGGACATCGGAAATTCATTTTCATTTACATTAAGAAGCACATTATGTAATATTCAAGAACCAAAAGATGAAGTAGGATATTTCATAGTTTAGAGGAAGAGGTAGGCAGTTCCTATTGGGGAGGGAGGTGGAGGCTGGGTCGATCAGCACCCTTATCCTATGGTGGAGACGAGGTGTCTCCCAATTTGGGAAGTGGGGGCCTCACACACCCAGTTGGGTGTCAAGCTTCACCATAGGGCTTGCTCCTCGTCAGGTCGGTGCTGTAATGCAATGCCTGACGGGCACCCTGTGAGGGGCTCTTTGTCGGAGATCTTTTTCCCAACCCGTTAAGCAAGGTGTGGGTGTGGGGTCTCATACCCTTGGGTAGGTTCCTAGCACTGGATTCCAGCTTAACTTAGGACATTAACTTTTGTAATATACACCCTCTGCCTGTAACTGTAGGAAGTCTGACCACCACCCAAATCGGGTCGGTCCATCTCATATATAAGAAAAAGATACCTCAACGTTAGGTTGCGGGGTGCTTGGTTCACCTTCTAGAGCATTACTGAACCAACCACTGTGTAGGAAGTGTAGATTACCCTGTTCTGATCCTGATGACTCGCCATCTGATCTCTTACACAATAGGCGAGTAATATGTTGCCACCTCTGTGCATTATATCAGCGGTGACCCCATTAATGTTTTTAATTGGGACCAGTCGGCTCCCAGATTAAATTCATTTTGCAGCACCACTGCGCTTAATTGTATCACTTCACACACCATTTCACCACACACCCTGTCCACATCTACACCACGAGTCTCTACACCTCACCTCACTTAACAGCTTGGGAAAAAGATCTCCGAAAAAGAGCCCCCCTTGGTCGAATCCTTGGGGGTGAAGGTGCTTTCCTACGCTGACGATACCCAGCTTCTGTTTTCTTTTAAAGAACAATTGGAGGCTGCTTTTATCAACTTTAGAAGCTGTCTAAATCACATCTCAGCTTGGATGACCCAAAATTGTCTAAAGCTGAACTCAGAGAAAACCAAGGTGCTTTTCTTCAACCAACAGGCCTCTCCACCCTCTCAGTTCTGGTGGCCTCATGAATTGAGTCACCCTCCAGTGCCAATAGACTCGGTGGGAAACTTGGGTTTCAGATTTGACTATGATCTTTCTTGTAAGTCCCAGATCAGGCAAGTCTCCTCCTCCAGGAAACTTCGCACCTTGCGTAAGTTCTTCCACTTCCTCCCGATGGACTGCAGGAGGACGGTGGTTCATGCCTTAATTACATCCCATCTGGACTATGCCAATGGCCTTTACCTGGGTCTCCTTGCATATCTGATTCGCAGACTGCAAATGATACAGAATGCAGTGGCTAGACTGATTTGCAAGGTGCCTTACCGTCACTCCATCACTCCCCACCTGAGAAGCCTCCATTGGCTGCCCTTCATATGGAGAATAGAATTCAAGGCACTCACCCTGGCTTACAGAGCAACCAGGGGTCAAGGCCTGGCCTACCTGAGAGTCAGACTCCAAAACTACCATCTTGACCGGGCCTTGAGATCTGAACATCTTCAGCTCCTCACCACTCCCCGCTTCCGCAAGGCGAGGGTTGGCGGTAGAGCTTACGCAGTTAGGACCGCTAAACTGTGGAATGCCATCCCGCTCCGCCTGACTGAACCAGAACCTGCTTTCCGTCGAGCTCTAAAGACCTGGCTCTTCAACCGTCATTAAGCTTGTGTGTGCCGATGTGAGAAGGGAGCGGGTTCCCCCTGTCACTTACCTTCCGGGGACCCCCGTATCCCCAGGTCTCGGGGAGCCAGGAGAGTCGACACCCGACGTCACAGGTCCATCGAACAGATGACGGAAAAGATAACCGCCCCCCCCTTGTCCTTCCCCTTCACAGGGACGAGTCAGCGACGTGGAGAGCGTGGTAGGAGGAGGGGCTAACCCCGGAAGCACTACGGACCAGGTAGTGAAAAGAGACGGTGGACACAGGATCGGGGAGGAAGCGGTCGAAGGACTAGGAGAAGCGAAAGGCGGAAGCAACGGAGAAGAAGGACGCGAGGACAGAGACCGAGTCGGGACAAAGACCGAAGACGAGGGATATACCGAAGACGACGAGACGTGGTGCGAGGAGTGGTGGTCCCCACCGGAGGAGGCTGGAGAGCGGCCGCAACTCAAGGAGAGTTGCGGCGGAGCCTGTGAGTAACCCTGAGCAAGGGCGAAAGAGGAGCGGGTGGAGATTGGGACCGGGTACAAGAGGGGAGGGATTGGATAACGATAGGGAGAACTGTTTATAGTAAAGTCTGCATTTGCCTCCGTAACCTTGGTTTGTCGATAGTGATGATTAGTCACCCCTAGGTCTGCACTCACCTGAAAACCCCTCCCCCTTTTATGTTTGTCGTTTATGGGTTGCCTAGGGGGCGTATACACCGTCGAAGAAGAGAGTACGAGGCCATTTCTTAACGTGCAAAAGGCACTCCTGATCTAAACCTTATTCCTATCACCCCCCCCTTTTAAATCTCTTCACCATTTTCGACCGAGTTCACTTGTAAAGACAAACACCCTCCTTAGAAAAGAGGAAAGCACAATTCACACGTGGTGTTGCGGTGATGGTTTACACCCTTGGCACATCCAGTATAAGTTACTGACAGCCGTCTTTTCCTCTCTCCTATGAGCCTCCCTGGGACGAATGTGGGTCCAGATGTACAACTAGGAGAGGAAGAATCCCCCAAAGAACTAGGAGCGGTCGGAAGAGGCGGAGAACCATCAGTCGAAGGACCAGTAATGGCAGAAGAACCACAGGGGACTGTTGAAACACCTATACAACCCTCGAGTGGCCCAATACCTGTCATTTCTAATAAAACTCGCAAAGCATCTCACTATATACAGCCTCCTCGTCTGATTATCCGACCCGCCCTCCCACAGCCCTGTGTTATTCGACTGCCTTAGCGCCGGGACACCTCAGTTGGAGACAGCTGTGCGCTCTACAAGTGTCAAAATAAAATAATAAAATAAATAATAGGGTGTCTGTCAGGCATTGCAACGCCGACCTGACGAAGAGCAAGACCTATGATGAAGCATGACACCCAGCCGGGTGTGTGAGGGCCCGTCTTCCCAAATTGGGAGACACCCCGTCTCTACCATAGGATAAGGGTGCTTACCGACCCAGCCTCCACCTCCTTCCCCCATAGGAACTCCATACCTCTTCCTCTAAACTGTGCTCTCTGGGGCTCGTATGCTGGACCTACAAGCGCCCCATATCCCTCTTTTGTTATAGTAGGATATAGCATCTCATGAAGTAATTTAATATTAATGTATCTTTCTCCTGAGCCTCATAAACAACATATGTACAAGCGTTCGATTTTGCTAAGGGACTTAGAAGTAAAAAATTATTTTGATACTCGAATCATGTTAGCTGGAATGTTACTTTGTTTAGCCTTTTGTTTACAGATTTTCTGGTGTATGGTTAATGCATCTAGTTTTTCTGATACACCAGTACAGGGATAAAATGAATAGGGATAGCTACAAATTGTAAAGTGTGATTACTTCATGATGGGCCTATTGTGTCACCGTTACAATAATACTTCAGCACTTATGATGCATGCAGCGAGTATTTCCAAGGAACAGCTTTTTGTGCACTAAAACCTAGAAAGAGATACAGCTGTTTTTAATTAACTGATTAGCAACCCATTCACAAAGAGTGCTACAGAGGGTTGCTGGCTTGTCACTATAATTTTCCATTTTGTGGATTATCCCTAAAGATGGCTCCACAGCAGAGACTATATGTTGAAAGTAGTTTTGAGAATATATATATATTTTTAGAAATAGAGCACTATTGGAGAGGATGTAATGCATGTCGCTGGATTCTGTGTGATTTGACATATTGTTCTAGTGTCCTCCGTTGCCCGCTATATCATTTGCCTCTGCCTTATTGCTGCTTCAGCATTTTGGCTGTCGAGTGAAACAGTATTGGATCATAGTGTCAGCCTGGTTGTGTGTTTTTTTTTATGGTTCTATGAAAAGAGCCCATTTTTTTGTAAATGTCATTCACGGGCTTAATGTAAATGAGTGAGTCACAATCGATGGGTGAATTTGGGTTTTGTAATCAGCGCTTGTGAAAGATGTGATATTTTTTGGGGGGTAGGGGGTAGAGTTTTATATAGCCTGAACTCGACCCGAAGGTATCAGGGCGCTTTACAAGAGCACCAGTTGCGTTAGAAATGGACACATTCATTTTTCTAGGCACGGGAGATGAAGTGATTTGCCCAGAATCACTTGATGTTGAGCGTCCCTGACTCCCTGGCAAGACTCGAACCTGGTTCCCCAGCTTCAAGGTCCACCGCTCTAGCCGTTAGGCCACATCCTTTCCCCATGTTGCCTCAGATCTGAAGTCCTACACAGTATTGATGGCTTCAGCTTCTCGGGGTGAGGAACACCGAACAGGCAGCATGAAGGGCCAGATGTGAGAGAACATTAAATCAGAAAACATTTACAGGTACACTTCAGAACAAACATTTTTTCAGAGGTGAGTTTGAAAAGTTAATGCGTTGAGTTGCATGGAGTACAACAAATAAAAGGTTTGAGTGATAAGTGACTGAGTATAGTAATGCAGGGGTGTGCAGAAAAAAGCAAGCATTGTCAAAGCCAATTGGAATAGGAAGTGTAAATTATCTTGCTTTGCCAATTGTGTTTTGTGGGGTTAGACACGTGACATAAATGCTAATGCATCCTTTTTGGCCATCTTGAAATGAGTTTAGAACATTACTAAATTCATTTAAAGACGACTGGTACATATCCAAACACATCATCGACAGCCAACTCCGAATTCATTTGTAATGTTTTAGCATTGAAATTCAAAATGGCTCTGGGGATGCGTGCATATCCACGGTGGCTATCTTTTTTTACTAATATCTCTTATTAGATTTTTATTATACAGACATGAAACATCTTAAACAATGCAGCCAAAGCACTTTATATTTATATACATCTTCATCGTTGCATGCAATAAAACTGTCCAACAACATTTGTGACTGGTGAGCTCTCTTTGTAACCATCATAAGGGCTGATCTTAGCATAGTCTGTCCCACCACGATTCCCATATTTTGATACATTTCCCTGGACAGCCGTTTGCCTTGTAGATTCTTTCTTCCACAACTGCACAGAAGTCCAAGGCCCTGAACCAGCATCCATGGCAGGGGCAGCCGTTTCCCACCATGTACTGCAATCATTAACCTCACTGCAACCAATTTCTATCTTGCCCAGCTTCCATCCCACCCAAACATTATCCCCAGCAGTGCCATCTAAGGTTCCCTCGGAAAGTGGTAACCGGCCACTTGAGTGAGAATATTATTAATTTTGAGCCAATATGCATGAAGCACCGGGCAGTCCCACACCATGGGCCCAATTACAATGGCGGTCGGACCTCAACCGATGGCTTGTCAGTTGCGGTCCGACCGCCATCTCCTGCTGCAGTCCGACTGACGCATTGCAATGCGTGCACTCGGAGTCAGCAACGCTTTTCCGGTGCATTGGAAACCCTTCATAATCCCTTAATGACGGCGGCTCCGCCATCAGGATTATGATTTTGGTTTTTCGACAGCCATTCCATGCCGGCCTTTCTGACAAGAAAAGGCTGTCAGAAAGCGACATTGGGGGCCTAACTGGGCCCCCTTCCCTCCTGGCCCTCGGCTCTGGGGACACCTATGGTGCCCCCCTAAACACCCCCTGCACCGTGTGGCAGTCACATGAGCAGAGATGTCTGAAAACATACATTTTTCAATGGGAAGCTTGTGCTGTGGGCCTTTTCCCCCTGCCGCACAAGCTTCAATTGGAAAATCGATGTTTCCAGCCACCTTTTGGGCGGTCGCATCCAAATATTGCAGTCAGAACTGCCGACCTAAGGTCAGGGGGTTCCCAATCCGCAACGGTGTCACATCCGCCCGACATTATAATAAGGCCCAATGTTAAGAAAGATGCCCTGTTCTCTTTTGCATCCGACACATGTAGGCATTTGGCTTCTAGCTATTTTATGTAGGTGTTCTGTTGCGAGATAGACTCTATGAAAATATTTGAACTACATGAGACGTAGCCCAGCTGGCATCACTAGCTCCATCCATTCTTCCTCCTCCAGGGGGCCCAGGTATATTTTCCATTTTTCCCTAGGGGTTGGCGGTAGGTCTGGCATATTCACCACAAGGTTTCTGTATATTCTAGACGAGGCTTTTTTCCCTACCCGCTCGAGGACTAGCTTCAACTCAAGTTGATTGAACTCCGGGTCATCAACAAGGTGTATTGTTTAAATTTTGAAAGTGTCTAATGTGTAGATATCTCAAATCTAAAGAATTGCAACTTCGGTAACTCAAATTACTCCTGTAATTGTCATGCCCCGCGCTCCAGCCCCTGGGTGCAGTGGGTATTTAAACGACGAAGGGCGTATGGACGCCGCTTCGCGTTCTAGCTCTGAGCCCCAGTTCCGTCTTTCTCTTTGTTGCCTGACTTCCGGTTTCCCGTACTTCCTGCTTGCTAGAGTGAAGCCGTGGACGAGTCGCTTCAGACGCGTCCCGGCTCCGGGATCATTACAGCCATTTCCCGCTGGCGTATTGCAGAAGCGCTCCTTCCATTCTGAGCTGCCAAACTCGTGGGTGCAACTTCCACCAAGGCGTCCATGTTTTGTTTAGCCTTCCCAAGTAAGGTCTAACTGTGTATTAGTAGTGCGGGGTTTTATCCCGTCACTTGTCTCTCCTCACCTCGGAGTTCGAGGTGGGCTGTTTGTTATTTCCTTTAGCCGGCATTACCCCTTTGTTGATTCCCTTCGGCTAAAGTTGTGTGATGTTATATGTAAGTCTGTTAAGCCCTACTCTAGCTTATCCGGCTTGTGTTGTGTCGTGTTGTGTGTCAGCCTGTTATCCCAGACTCAGGCTTGTATTGTGTTTATGCCCCCTGTTGGAGCGACTCCACGTCCTGTGCAGTAGTTGGAGTCATACTCAGTGCTCTCACCCCCATTTCTAGCATCAAGAGCCTCCCTGGCGCATACCTTACTGGTCCCTACCTTATGTTTTCTTTAACCCGCATCAGGCATTCTAGGGTGATTTGTTGCGAGGACCATTGAGCAGGGATTTAGGTTTTCCACCTACCTACTTTAAAGTCACGGTACGCAACCTTCCTACACTTTGTATACGCATATGAGGAATTACACCCTTGCCTCTTTTATATTGTCTATCTTTATTGTTCTCAGCCTAAAAAGGGACTTACACAGTGTACATCTGAATTCTCCTCTGAGAACCGATCATAAGGGGGTTCTGCAGAAGTATACCTACTTATTCTTGTAGGCCATAGTCCAGGAGGCTGACTTCAAATCCGGTAGGTGTGTGGAGGGGAATGCGGTAAAGAAAGCTCCAGGGTGGTGTTGTAGTTGTATTCATTTACCTGCCTTGTGTTACAGCGGAGAGGCTCGTTAATTCCTTCCCAGTAAGAACAACACCTGCCTGCTGTCTCGGCTGCCAGAATCATCCTTCAAGACCTGCCTGTGTTTCCCCACCTATCCTTGTTTTGTTTCCCTGTTTTCCCCAGCGTGTCCTTCGTACTCTAGTGTTTGATAGAGTCAGAGGAGCGTGGGGGACGACTGTGGACTTTCTCCAAGGTTCCAGGCGTTCCTGCAGAACATTCGCAATCATTACAGTAATTGGCTGCATGTTTCAATACAGAATGTCTCCCATACAAGTCCCCCCCTAAATACACTAATGGTATCCCATCTGGAGAAACCTGTCAGCTGTGGCACCACCAGGAGCCACCTATCATGCCACAGGAGGGTTTCTTTAGTTATCTTACAGTGCCACTTTATGTCTCTCAAGGCATAGAGCCGCCATTCAATGGTTATTTTAGTGGCCGAGGACAATTCCCTGAAAGCGGTGTAGCCCTATAGCTGAGGCAGGAGGCACAGTAGCCCTGTGGCAGTGATCTCTAATTTTACTGTGGGATTTGTGTATCCATAAACAACCAGTCATATACTGGATATGCTTGGGTGGCCTCATATTATCATCTGAGATCTGCAAATCCCAACCCATTGTATGGTAATTGTTTGAATTTGTTGACAATCACTCCTGCCTCTTCTTCACCCCCAAGTAGCTTGTTAATAGCTTTTGCAGGGAATAGAAGAAGCCCCCAGGAAGTACATCTGGGTAGTTTTGGAACATATCAATTATTTTGGGGTAAAGCGAATATTTTGAATAGGGCCCCTCTACCCATCATCGGGTTCAGCAAATTGCTCCACATTTCCAATTGTAATTTCAGTTGGTGGAGTAGCAGGAGAGTGATATTTATCTCTTTGGTTCCAGGGATAGGTGAACACACAGGATTTTAATGTCAGCGATGATTTTGAATGTAAATGTTTCCCAAAAATTGCGGAAGACACCATTATCTGTCACTTGCATTAATATTGTTTTCACCCAAATACACTCACCATAGTTTTTTTGGCGAGGGATTGAAAGTTCGGGAATTGCACAAATAGCAAGACTTCATCAGCGTAGAATGCAATATGATCTTCGTGGTCTCCATTCTTATGTATTCCCCAAATCTGATCATCAGCCATCAACAATTTAGCCCATGGTTCTATTATTAAGGCGAACAGAAGAGGCAGAGGGGGCAGCCATCTCTTGTGCCCCATGGCATTTGGAAGGGGTTGATGTGGCTCTGTTCACCCATACCGTAATATAAGGGGAATTGGCTACCAGTTTTACATATATACTTTAAATAGAGGGTCAAAGTTAATATTTTCAAGTACCCCATGCAGAAAAGACTATTCAACTGAATCGAATCCTTCCTCGAAATGGATCGACTGCAGCGCCCCCGGATCTGCTGATTTCTCTGCATAGGTTAGCGTGACCTGGAGGCATCTGTTACAATGTTTTGTTCCCCTGCTGGGCATCTTGGTGGCCATCTTTGAATGCATTTTGGTTTATTTAATTTGAAAGGGTCTGTGAAAATGATACAGAACCACTTAAAGGTGCCCAGTGTGAATGTATGCATGTGGGTCGCCATTTTAAAATTGCCCAAATAATTTAAGATGGCCACCGTCCAACAGCATGCTGGATGGTAAAAGACTGTTAAAAAGAAGGGGAGCTGGGGGACATGAAGACACGGAGTGCATAGGGAGAAGGAGGAACATTTTTAATGAGGAGGTAGGGGGAGGGAGCAGGAGAAACAGTAGACCCTCCCCCAATTCACTGCAAAGCCAGGTGTGATATCAGCAGTTGAGGTATACCTCATTAAAGCACAACACCATGACCTAAATGCTCCTGCATTGGACAAACCAGAATATTTAAAAAAGCCATTCAATCAGTGACATAGACAAATGAGCCATCCAATCAGGAGCAATAAGCTGACCAAAATCCCGCTCTAAGTACATGTAATGTATTGGAAACAATAGGTCTAGCAAGTAGATAATTAATGCTATTAGTAGCCAGGGTGTAAAAACTGAGAACTACCCCACAATTGCATCTTTCTTTTGCCCCTGCAGAAAAGTCACACGTTTAAGCTCTGCGCCATTCCCACAGTCTGTATTAATTTTGAATTGCTGTATCTGTGCTATGAAGGTGTTAGTGAAAAAACAGAACAAGGCCGCATCCACTGCACTCTCCAAGCTTTTAGGAAAGCTAAGCAGCCACATTCCTCAGTAGAGTTAAGAAAATAAATGCATGGATTCAAGGCTTAATGAAGACTGGCAGCCAGGCCTATAGGGTGAGGTGAGAGTTCCACTTCATTTAGGGAAAATGCATTAACTATAAAGCCATTATGTACCAACACGTTTCCCCATAGACACAGAATGGACAAACCCCTTTCATATATCACGTTTTGACAAGCCTCTGACCAACTACACATGTTTATGTACACCCTATCAAGATACAGCTCCTGTCACAGTAAAAAATGTGTGGCCCGCATCACTGATATAATATCTACCCCAACCTTGGAGGGTGTTTGGTATTAAAAAAGCAATGCCACCCTCCCCTCCCCAGAGTCCGCTACTGTTGAACTTAGAGTGTGTACACACACTTGACCGCCTGACTTGGGCTCGTGGTTACCTTTCATAGTCCTTCAAACAGCAAGGCTCGCGGCTTGCCCCTCCGCGTGAATCGCCCCCTTGTACCAAGCGAGCACCTACCAGGAAACGTTAGTCAGATGTTTGCAGACCACTCGGTATGTTGAGCTGCACAGACGATAATGCAACGACTGGACCTCGTTTATCAAACGGCTCAGCTGCAAACAGCCACAAACTCACCACAAACGTGAAAATCCTGCTAATGAGGCTTTGCGGGAGCTCAGGCAGAACAGCACATTTATCAAGTTAGGGGTTCATAAGAGATTTGTTGAAAAAGGTTGGCACTCACCAGAAGCTGTTCGTTGCCACGCTTCGTGCATTTCCCTCCATTGATTCCCACCCAAAACATTGAGTAAAGGTGGCTTGATTCCCAAGTTTGTCTCCCCGGACGTTAAGATAAACCAAAGACTACATTTAAATATAGAAATGAAGCTAAAATGTCTCTATATCCCCTCCTGATATTCATTCTCCTGGAATATTAAACACATCGGTGCCTACAGTTAAATATCGCAAACAAAATCATTAAAACAGTGCTATTCTTCCCAGAATCAGACTTCAAGGTCTTAGAGGAAACTGCATTTGCCTCCCACAGAACTGATTCACAATGGTGTGGTCTTGTTTGTGTATATTAAAGAATACGTAAATTGTACTTACTTCTGTGTAGTTTGTCTTTTAGGGAATTCATACAATGTTCATGTGATTAACAAATTAGGTACGCTTGTCATAATGTACGCTTTGCTACGTAAATGGCCAAGAGAATCACGGTAAATGTTCCTTTCTACTAAGCATATGAGGGCTTAATGTAGGCAATATGTACATTTTGCTTGGATAGGGAGAGGAAAAGTGTAGAATTCGATGTGTCTTATTCCTAATCCCTTTTCATTTTTACTTACGAATATCCTATATGGCACACTTTACAAACCACCGGAAACAACTAAAGTGAATGGTGCTTTTCACCTCAAATTTTGTACTACTTGCTACTGGTATATTTAGGTTTAGGTCCATTGATGAATATGAGAAGTGCCCTCAAAGATGATCGTGAATGCCCCTAGAGTGATTAAATTGTAAGTGGTAACCGGTTGTATTGCGTTTCACTGATCACTCCTCTAAAACTCCTTTAAAATTACCCACTTGTGCACACCTTGACAGAAGACACACTTCCATTACATATACATATGTGATATTTATGAACTTAAGGGCATGATGGGCGGTGGAATATTGCATCTAGTGGAAACTCCTGAGCATCACCTATTGTGATGATGCAAGGCCCATTATAGTTCTCTACACTCCCCTCCTATTGAATTCAGCTCGTTCAGGGGCATATGTATCAAGCCCATTTCCCGTTCGCAAACGGGCCGATTCTCAGAATCGGCCCGTTTGCGAACGGGAAAAGGCCTTTTGGGAGGTATCATCCCAAAAGGGCATCGCAGATTAGAGAATCGCAAATTTGAGATTCTCTATTTTGCGATTGCATTTAAGGAATTGCAAATTGCGATTCCTTAAATGCAATGTAACATGCACCCAAGTTGTGCGATTTCTCCTTAAGAAATTGCAAACTACCACCAACTTCAAGTTGGTGGTAATTTGCGATTTCTTTGAAAGATGCACTTTTTGGTATTTCTCAAAGTGCCATGTGGCGCACATCCATGCCCTTAGGGCATGGATGTGCGCCACATGCGCACACATGCTCATTTCAGGGGTGCATCAGGGTGTCCTTATGACACCCTTGCACCCTTGAAATTATTCTCAATTTGCGGTTCTCTAATTGCGAATCGCTAATTGAGAATGTCTTCTCATTCATTCCTATGGGCCTCCTGGCCCATAGGAATGAATGGGAAGTTATTCCTTAATTGCGATTCGCAATTTACGAATCACAATTAAGGAATGCCAAGGAATCGCTAACAATTTGCGAATTTATACTTACATCTCGTTTGCGATTCCCAAATAGCGATTCTCAAAAAATCGCTATTTGAGAATCGCAAATAGAGAATTTGATACATATGCTCCTCAATGCTGGTACCATCTCTTGCTGCTCTAAATCCACCGCCACATTCTGTTCTCCGCTTACTTCTCACCCCTCAGCTGCAATGAAGGCATCTCAGTGATTTAAAATACTAAGGGCCTTATTCAGAG
Source organism: Triturus cristatus (assembly GCF_964204655.1). Classification (NCBI taxonomy): domain Eukaryota; kingdom Metazoa; phylum Chordata; class Amphibia; order Caudata; family Salamandridae; genus Triturus; species Triturus cristatus. Next base: position 228,348,514 of record NC_140593.1, read on the forward strand.
GTTAGTGTCATGTCCCATCTGTCATATTTGGGGTGTCATTGATATCAATGCATTCTTAATATGACGAACTTGACCTCTGACACTTCTTGTCGGATACCCCACTTCCTCTAACCCCAAGGCCATAAGTCTCTAACGCCGAATCAAAAATCAAACTCGGACATTATTACTATAGGCTTAATGGAATGATTGGCAACTATTTCCTCCAAAACCAAATATGGTTCTAGCGTGCCTGAAAGCTAAAAATGAACTTCAAGTTCCTGGATGGCTGTTCTATGACCTTCGCCATCATGTTTATTTTGTTCTCTCACAATCATCTTCATTTCCAGTATCTTTTCTCTTCTCTCTGTCCATCTTTTCTGTCACTCCCTTTTCTCTTTCCTATGTACCCTCTCCTCAGTCATAATTAATATTTATTTTATTAGCTTTTTGACACATTACAGTGCAAGGGTCTGAGTTCGGCTGATTCATCTTCTCCAAATTGTCTACGTACAGTTGGATGGGTCCCACTTTGGGTGACCTGTTGTATAGAAAACAAAACCATATCTAGTGTATGGCGGAAGGAGGTTGTGGTGCCAGCAGAATGCGGTTTCTTGGCTTTGGCATAAAAGTCCAAGGTGTTGCAACAACAGAGGATCCAGGCACCTTTCAAGGTTTTGAACCTGCTGCCAGCTAGAAAGAACACTGCATCTGAGATATCAATGTAGCGTATGTATTGCAAGTCATGCTCCTGAGTTCTTGGCTGGATTGAAATTATTATGAGCCTGTTAAACCAGAAGGACCTTATTCACAAAGTTTTTTTCCTATAAGTGGGTTTATCATACTCCTATCTTAGACGCGAGTTACCCTCAGGGAACTTCCTTGCTTACCTAGGTTACACCATCCACGGGGAGCCTATATGTTCTGTCCTTCTCCTAGCAGTCCTCCATACTCCCAGAGTAAGAAGGTTCGTGGGTAAGTATAAAGGTCTACACCAGACTCTGAGTTTGCACTTGGAGGTGACCACAAGTGTTGTGCCTCGGGCTCTAAAATGCTTCAAAGCCTTGACCACGAGATAGACATAAAAACAGAGTTCTGCTGCATTCAGGTGGCACAAACAAAAGCTACATTTTCAGAATACTGCGCGGATGTTTCTGATACACAGTTCTAATGCATTTGTCCAAAATCTATAATTCTTACTCTATGGGAAATGTTCCTGACTGTTTGGCAACATGTAGCTTTTTTGTGCACTTATTTGAGCTGAGATGCTGATTATTAATCAAAGACTTACACTAAGATGTCGTTTTTCTTTGACAGCAAATGTTTTAATCCTGCTAATGTGATGGTTTTTTCATATCATTTTAATGAAATGTGATGTTTAGCATCATGTTTTAAGTTCTAAAGAATTTGACCCACGATCTTAACGTGTGGGTCATCTGTGGCCAATGCATTTTCATTTTTTGCGTGCACATGACACCAAACTTTAAAATTATATGTACTCTTTTAAGAAAAATATGCTAGCAAGGTATATGAGATAATCCAGAATCTCCACTTTTAAATACAATATCGTGATAAAAATTAAGGTGGTGCATTGAGTTATTTCATAGCATTGGCGACTTTGACTAAGAAATGTATTTTCGATTTTTTTTGCTATAAATGTAATAGTTTAAAAGTATTAGCGGTCCAAAAAAGTTGCAATTCCAAGGTCGTATTTCATGAAAGAGTATTTCAGTGAGGCTGATGGCTGCCAAAACCTCAAACAGTGACAACATCCACACTGTCCTGAAACGGGGGCCTTCGGAAAATCATTTTCTACCAGATGGTCTGGATTAGGAGTGCCTCAGAACATGTGTACGAATGCAGTGCAGCATTCAGAGGAAACTCGCCAAATGAGAATGTGTTAATTTGTAAAACTATCTTTTTCAAATCAGAAAAACCTTTGAATCCACTACTCCGGAAGTGCTGCTTGTGTTCAGCTGTGCTGTTTCAGATTTTGACACAAACAAGCACCATCAGCTTCCTGTGTTTTTTCAAGAATGCGGCTGCTGCGATCTGTTGTGGACAAGAAAACATAAACTCCAGTATCAGAGAGATGCATGAATTTTAAATGGCTGGAGCAATACCCTCAACAGTGGTGCTGGAAAAATATTGAACATATTTCAACAGCATGTTAAAAATAGTTGAGGCATATTTACAAGAAACTGTCGGAGCGCAGTGTCGGTCCGACAGTTTCAAAATGCAGGGATGTGCCTTATTCACAAGAATGCGGCACACCCCTGTGTTACCCCTAGCGATGGCACTAGAAAAGAACCTAGCTCCAGCTCAGGCACCCTAGAGCCATTTTGCTAGGGTGCCTGGGCCGCAGGTGCAATTGGTTATGTGCAGGAAGGCACACCTTCCTGCACATAAACAATCTTTACAGTTGATTTGCAATAGCTATGTACTGCAGAATGCAGCACATGTGGAAAGAGCAAAATATGAGGAGAAATAAAACATTTCTCCTCTTATCGCCTGCTTAAGACCAGGTATTCTCAGGCGCGTTTTTTGGGCACTGCCCCATACCTTGTAAATATGGGGTAGTGTCTAAAAGCAATGGGTGTTGCGGCGAAACGCCCACTGCGACACCCATTGCACACCCCTTTCAAGAGAAAGTGCTGCGTGAATAAGGGCATTATTTACAAGGTGGCGTTAAGCCAAGTTAAGTAGATTAACACTGCCTTTTAAATAAGGGGAAGGAGTTAACGTCACCAGAACATCGAAAAAAGTGACGTTCAGGTGACCTTTGATTAAATCCTTGAAAATATGCCCCCTAGTGTCTATCAGCCCCTGAACAATTACCCAAATCAGTGATGCAGAGTTTATAAACCTTACAAAGATAATAGGATGAGCCAGCCAATTTGAGCCTTAAACTTATTTTGCACATAGACTATATCGCTCAGACAAACACCTATCAATGTGTGTGTTTAGTGAGTTGTATCTTTGTTATGAATACAGTGAAAGCATTGGTGAAAGTATGTATTTTACCACTTGCAAATTACAATGAAAGAAAAGGAGAGCAACTTTCCCAGTTCTGGCCGCTGAGCTTACTGCACGCCAGAAACCGGCATCTGCACCTCGTCCTCTCTCCTCTCTCAAAAAGGTGACTGTGTGAGTAGCAGAGGGAGGCAGTGTGAATAGCAGAGGCAAGCAGTGTTGGTGGGTGGTTTGCCTGCAGAGTGGGTGGCGAAAACAATCCGAAAAAGGCTCGGAGCGTTGAAGAGACAGGACCTGGGGGCCGTACCACATCATGTCAGCACTGGAAGTGCTAATTTAAGACAGGCATCTACCAAAAGTTTGTGCTGACTGGTGTCTTTAATAGTGAAAGAGCAGGAAAAGCAGCATTTTACCACCATGAACAGTGGTAAATGGTTCTTTGTGACTAGAACTTTAAATTAAAGTACTATTTTTGTCTGGAAATGTAGATCTGTTGACATCTCTAAAGTACACAACAGAATAAAACAAAATAACACAACTTAAAGCAACATAACAGTACTACTAAAATAGAACAATGCACAACATAATGAAACAGTGAACACAGAATCCAGCAACCGTGTTCATCACAAAATTTCAATGCAAAAATGACACACCAAAACACAAAACTCCAAACATCAAAATATTTCACTACAATAACAAAATGCAACAGCAACAAATATTCAAAAACATTCTTGTCACATATTCCTACTTCCAGAAATATGCTTTCATACTACGATAGTAAAACGTGCTTGTACAAAGCACTGTATTACGTACAACCAAGGACATGTAAAAGTACCAGCAAAAATGTTTTGACAACCAGCCTATTACAAAGCATTCAGCACACTTGGGATGTAAAACAATTGAAGTGTATTAACCCCTTGTGTGCCACGCCCTTTCCCCGCCCTGTGCCGGCCGTTGCATTAGCGGGCGGGGTTCATGACGAGCTGGACTCGTCATGGGCACAGCGCAACCGCGGCCCATGACGAGTCCAGCTCGTCATGGGCACAGAAGGGGTTAAAGAAAGTTCCCAGCGTCCAACCTGGCAGTGGCCCAAATGACCACTGTCACAACCTTAGCTAGAATCACAACAACACAGAGGGGCAGATTATGATGTTGTGCGGAAACGTTCTGCCCGACACCATCTCGGAACCGCCCGCCCGACCGACTTGCGGTTCCGCCTGACCAATTACGATGCAACCAAACACTGTTTGGTCAGTTTCCCATTGACTCCTTTGAGAGCCCATGTTCCACTGACAACACAGGCTCCTATGAGAAAATGGGGGGGGTGTGGAAAACTCTGCACCCTGTCGCAGGCACCCCACGGTGCCAGCCACACTGTGCAGGGTTTTACAGGGGGGCCTCTTAGGTGCACCCTTGGCCCAAAACCAGAGGCTGCAGGATGAAGGGGGCCCTGCTAGGGGCCCCAAAAGTCAGTTTCCAATAGACTTTTTGTGTTGGTCATGCTAAATCGGAAAGGCTGTTGGGAACCGACATCGCAATCGGTCAGAAACGCAGTCCGTAGAGCTGTATGATGCGGGTACGACCGAATTTCCTCGAGTGTCAGTCAGAACCGTTTTGGAAAGTCCCTGCAGTTTACAATCCGACCGCTAACATCGTAATCGGTCGGGCAGATTGTAAACTGACCAAGTTGGTCAGAAGGGTTCCAACACGGTCTAGGGGAATACGGCTGTCGGGAAGAGGCTTTCCGCCCAACATCGTGATTGGCCCCAGAGTTCCAGGAATCATAAAGGCACACAGTGTTAGTGGAATAAGAACCCACTCTAGGATTTGAAAAATCCCCTAATATCAAAACATGTATTGATGATATTCTGTGTGCCAATTTGGCTAACTTTTTTCTACAACTAAAACTGAAAGATTTGTCAGTAGTTTTATTCCACTTAGTTTCCTGACGTCTCCTTGCTGAGCTGTTTTGCTGGTGGATTCAGGCACGGTTTCCCATGCCCAAGAGGAATTCTAGTGTATATGAAAAAAAGTGATGGGTGTAATGTTTGAATTAATCTCAGCCACTGGTAATTACTTGGACCGCATCCCAGTTTATCATCATTTTGCACACCAAGCCACCTCAGTTTAGACACATATGCATATCAGTGAACTGCCAAGGTAGCTCCTCCCTGAACAGAACACAAAGAACCCAGGAACAGTTTCTCCCTTTTTATGATCTCATCAGCCAAGTATAGCTTGTTTCCAGTGACAGATTGTGCATGTGACCCATGTCTGAGCATAAAAGCCACACTTAGGGCTAAAGTATACCAAAAAAGTAATCAATGTAACACTTGAATTAATCTCAGCCACTGGTAATTACTTGAGGCCACATCCCAATCCATCATTATTTTGCACACCATGTCACCTCAATTTGGACCCATCAATATCCAAATCAGTCTTGACCTTTGCCCAATGGGAACAGTCCGCATGAAATTGCAAGCCAGGTCCTCAAGGAGTTCTTGGCCAGAGTGGGCAGGAAGACTTCATTGTACACCCAGCTAATCCATCCAGTGTTTCTTGAAGCATTTCCAGGTAGTGGAGAGACAGGATGCCATGCCCAATTATTAGTTACTCGAGGAAACCTGAAGATTGTTATTCGGTAACACCTGTTGGCACCTGGTAAATCTTGGAAATGCCCAATGGAATAACATGGCGAGCAGGCCACTATCTGCAGTTGCACATGAAATTGAGATTGTATTGGGGAATTCACAAGTGTTGGCTCCATCGCTAAAATTATGCACACTTTCATCTCCGTGTCTACATCAAAGACCCCGAGAACAGCCAGATCGAAAGCCTTTTAAAAAGCGGGCGTGCGCACATGCGCAGCTTTCTTAAGCAGTATTTCTAATTGCTAAGAAGGGGAGAAGGGCAGCCCGGGGACATCGCGGTTAAAAGGTAAGTGGTTTTTAATTGTTTTGAGTTAGAGTTAAGCTATATCTTAATAGGGGGGTGGAGGCGGGCAGCGTAGCAGAGCTATGCGGAATTCCACAGAGTTTGTTGCCAACTCTGTGGCACTATGCGTAGCCCCGCTACGCACACTATTCCCCGGGTTATCAATTAGTTGCATTTGCCAAATCAGACAATGGTCTACAATGAGTTTTGTTGGGTCCTGCCAGTCCTGATGCACATATTTACAGATTATGTGTAGCACTTTAAAAACAGACCCAATAGATTATCTATTCAAGAAAATCGTCTGACCATAATATCGTGGTCTCAATATGGTGACTACAAAAATATCAAAGGCTAGTATGTCATTGTTTTAATTTGTAACAATAATATCAAAGTTTAAAATATAGTTTCCAATAATAATGTGTTATTCTGTTTTGTAATGTACTGGTTTATGTTTTCATTTTTTCTGAATTTTTTTAGTTACAATTATTATAAATTAATTTGTATTACAATTATAGTAATGCATAATTTTTCAGGTTGTTGGCTTAATTTGAGGTTTTGGTGGGTAGCATTTTTGAAGAATATATTTGTTAAATGATTGTGTTTTTAAATTAATTATATGTTTAGTGTAATTCTTTTAGTGAATTAAATGTTGGGCTCTGAGATGGACTGGGAAATGGGTGGGTAGATTTGTCGTTACATTATGTATTAATTTGTCTTAAATCATTATGATACAAATGATGTTATAACTGATAATTTAATTTCATGTTTATTTTTTTCAAATTTCTTTTTTTTGTGTGAGGTTTATGGATTGTGTGGATGGGTAGTGTTAATAGGACAAAAATATTAATTGTTAATTCTTTTGTTGATATTTATTCTAATTTTGAAAAATAATTATTTGTTCTCATTTCATATTTTTTAGTTTATTCAAAACCTAATATTTGTATTTATTGGATTTGAATGGTTCAAGGGTGTTTTGGGTGAATGGGTGTGTAGTTTTCCCAATTACTACAAATGAATTCTCTACATTATAATGACATTTTGTTTTAAAAATTTATGGTGTGTATTTTTTCTTCTGGTTTATTTTGGATTGATTTTAGAAATTAATGTTATTGGCTTCTGTGTTTTTGTAAACAATTTCAATAATTAATCATTATAAATGGATTTTAACAGTAAATATATTTATAAATCAGACATAATTGCTTAAATGTTGTACTAACATTATAATGTATTTGTTATTTTATTAATTGCAATTTACGTTTTCCACAAATATTAGCATATTTATTTTTCTTTCTTGGATGAATTACTATCAGATATTTTAATGCTAACTATTAAAATATATATAATTGTTCATGCTGGAGTTACAATAGTAAAACTGCCCCCTTAAATATATGAACGTTCCACAATGTTTTTTAGACTGGAGCTAGAATACTAATCGGACCCTTCCATCTTAATGAATGCATTTTCCTTTGTTTGCTGGAAGTGACTTGCAACAATGCAATATATATTTTTAACTTATACAATTTAATTAATAAATATGTTGGTTTGGAATTAGGTTAGTAAATATTACTTCCTTCTGGGAAAACATTTTAGATATTTTGGTCATATAAAATTATAGTTGATATATTTTAATAGTTTTTTTTACTACAATATTTTACTGCTGCACTTGTTTAATTTTTATCTATTTTATCAAATATTTATGGAGCCTGATTACGAGTTTGCTGGCGTGGGACCTGGGCGTCACTCCCACCACCTTGCTGCCACACCACCAAGCTTGACCACACACTGTCTGCCAGTTATGAGTTGATTTGTGGCCTGGCGGGCTGTGCTTTGGCGGTCCCATGCACCGCAATGGGAGCGCCGAAGCACATTCCTGCACAACATGGACTGTGAAGTCCATGGCTCACAAGAACTTGGGATGCAAGCAGACATGATTCCCTTGGCCCAGAGGCAACAAGGGGCCCCTTTAGTTTCCTCACCACCACAGTTTTCATGACGGGCTCACTGCCATGAAAACTGTGGCTGTGAGAAAAACTCATAATATGTTTGGCGGGGCAGCAGCAGCACCACCAGCATATTACTGGACCAGACCACCGCGCCACAGCCGAGGGATCATGGATCCCCAGCGGTTGCAGCGGGCCTGTGGCAGTGGAACTGCCGCACTCCAAATACGGTGGTCGGACCTTTGTCTTGTGGACTGCCAAACTGGTAATCAGGCCCTAAGTATTTAAACATTTTCTTAATTATAATGACTTAATAGGAAAATATGTGTTTAAATTTTTTTAAATTTCTTATGTATATATTGTTTTCTTTTTGGGAAACCCAGTTTTGTTATTAAAAAATAACTAGTTTTGTATTAAAAAAAAAACCTAAATGTAATATATACATTAAGGTTAAATACAATTTTGTTAACTGTTAAAAAAAAAAAAATTCTATGTATTTGTCAGAATAATTATTTTTATGTTGTGGCTTTCATAAATATATTTTAATGTTGCATATGTTTTTTTAAATAATTACTTTTCTAATAGAAATTATTAAATTAAAAAAATATATTTTTTTAATAATGTTATTTAGTTATAAATGTATATATATGTAGTGATATAAACTCAATATTTTGGACCACATATTTAAAGTCGATATTTTTGATGTTGCCAAATATACATTGATATTATGGTTCCATGATACGTTGGTGGTAGATATTCTAAAATACAACCTTCACAGTCCAACAGTCCTCTCTGGCAAAGGGCAGGCTCCCTCTTAAGACAGCTCCATAAAGCCAGCCATGTGTAGGGAGATGCAGTATCAGTTACCAAAGACTAACGTTGGTTTGAATGGAACTCTGTGGGTGTAAGGTAATTCCTTCAGCCTACTGTTGCTGAATCCTGCATATTCTGGTGTACCTGGTCCCAGGAAACATGACGAACGTCTGGATGAGCAAGATTCAAAGCCGTGAGTCCCAAAATTATCAGGCCCATGGTAACAACAGAGCAGAAGGATTGGTTCCTGCTCCATCTTCTGATAGTACAGGGCACCTGGCGGTGGACCGCAGTATACAGCTTAAATTCACGACATCAAGCCGTGACACTAACGAATTCTGCTCTAATGTTATAATAGTGTTCTTTGAGTTGAGTTTTTGATACTGGAATTGGCAGTCGCAAGATGTTCGGACACTACTGACACTAGCCCATCCTCTTGAATATTCAAAATAATAATGAATATTACATGGTCCATAGGCATGATCACTCAAAACTCTTAATACATATGTACAGATCTCATGCCACAAACTAAATGATATTGGCGCTTAAATAACATTTACTCAACTCTACAGTACTCCTGTTTGTCTGTGAAATATTTTAGAATTGCACCACTGAGTGGGCTGTCTCTAAAAGCTGTTCCCCAGAGTGAGAATCACAAGGTGGGATATACATGCCTTAATTTGGTTGGTGCTGCACAGTTGCATTAGAAGTTCATTAGCATGTATCCATTGCTCTTCCATTAAACTGGTACATCCAAAAAAGTTCACTATAGAATGAAAATTGTTGTGCTGTGAAATTACAAAGCACACCATTGCTGACAACCGTCTCTTTAGACCTCATTAAGGGCTTTATTACGAGTCTCGCAGGGGGGCAGTGGTGGCGGTCTTCTTACTGCCCCATCACATCCAGGGTGGTCTGGCCACACTGTGACCACCGCAACCACCAGGGATCAGAGATCCCTGGTGGTGGCTTGGTGGTATTGAGACCACAATATGCTTGGCGGCCCGCCATGAACAGTGTAATGGTGAGGAAACAAAGGGGGCCCTACAGGACCCCCTTGTCCCTCACGCCATGTGGATGCACACAGGGGGGCACAGAAAGTGCCCCCCTGTGTGAATGCACACCAGTACCTGCACAGCATGGACTGCAGTAGTCCATGCCGTGCAGGCACTGCCTTTGACGTTCCCATTGCGGGGCCTATTTCATGGGAATGCCAGAGAACTGCCCACCTTACAGTAGAAAACTCCTGATCTGGCCGACGGGTCCTACATGTGTTTGGCGGTGCGGGAGCAGGGCGTGTCCACTCCCACACCGCCAAACTCTTAATAAGGCCCTAAGTATTTTAAAAGATAATATCAGTACCATTAAATACCGATACTGAAGGATGTGGTATTTACCAGATACGTTATCACTCCCCTTTTGGTTTCATGCCGCGACATGGGAAAGAAAGCAATAATGCTGCATGTAGTCCCCGTATGGGCTGCAAATCCTGGAATATGTGGGGTTTTCTCCATGCAAATTCTGCCCCTTAAGATATGCCATTGTGATTGTGATTCGTGTTAAAATGTCCTTTTCTGCTCAAATCAGGACACACTACTCAGATTGAAGCCATGTGGATTTATAGTGGAGATGCATTCCTAAGCATGTGACCTATCATACCATCTGGTGAGAACAGTTTTCTTTTTATGCCCTGAAATGTATTCTGTATTTGTGCAGACTACTTTTATCCATGAAATCTCTCCTGCTGAGATATTTATATCCCGACGGTTTAACCAGTGTAAATGCAATAAAATAAATTGAATGTTATTGGTATGTATTAAACATTAAACACTATGTGAGCAAATTATAACTTTATTTTTGAATTTCTAATGTTTGTGTGGTTTGTCTGTTTTGTATGAAAATAATAAATTATGTTTTCCTAACTACAACTAATCTTTAACCTTTTTTTATATTGTATTTGTATGGGAGTTTTTTGGTAAAAAAATTGTTTCATAATCAAATAATGTTGCTAATTATGTTTTTTTAGTACTACTGTACTATCAAGGTAGTTCAAAGGGCTTTAGGAATGCCAGTGTCGTCTGTGTGATTATTTTGAGTTCAATAGTGGTTCCTCTATAGTACTGCAGTACTTCTGCAAAATGTAAAACATATATGTGCACCATAGAATTATTTTCTATTCAAAATATGAATCTAGAGTTTGATGGTGTGTTGTGTTTTTTAATGGCATATGTGTTAGTATTGAAACTGCAGGTTGTGTTTGTGAACTTTATGGGGTACCACAATAGTACTGAGATACTACCACAATACTTTCGCAAAATAACATTTCATTGGCTAAGAACTCTGTCAATTGTAGGAAATATTAAGTGTATACCCATGATCCCCATTCCATTTGATTTATTCCAAGAAGAATGTTGTGGTGCTTGGAAGAGCAAATATTTTTTCTGCAAAAACCACCTTGTGATTGTTCAAGACCTGTGTCTCTAGAAAAAGATCCTGGGGTTTTGGAGCAGGAGGAAAGGAGGAAGAAGATGTGCAGCAGAAAAAGAAGCTGAAGAAGTCGAATGTGTGGGATTTATTCTCACTGCCTCCCAGAAGACAAAAGGTCAGTGTTAAACTAGTAACCTGCAACCTCTGCAACAAAGTCATTTCCCGTGGGAACGTAAAGAAATATTCATTTGGGACCATGGAAATGAGGAAACACCAGCAGGCAATGCATTCAACGAGGTTGGCGCCTGGTGAAAGAAAGTGACAAAAGGAGATTGAAGAGGCTGAAGCACAAAGATCATCTACGGGCACTTCTTTGGTTACTGTGAAACTAGCAACTTCTTATGCATCTTCAGCACCTCCACCAACACTTGCTGCATCTCTCCCTCCAGTAACACCTTCTACTTCTTCAGCTACACCTGCTCCTCCACCACCAGTCGTGCATTTGGACCTGCATCAATTTCTGCTCCGAACCATGGTGCAGAATATTGGAGTTGCATACAGTGGAGTAGCGCAAAGTGAGGGGCGTAGACTGGAGTGTCATCGTATGGAGTGTCATAGAATGTAATAGTGTACAGTGGAATGGTAAAGATTGGAGTGGGATAGAGTGGATTAGTGTAGTGTGGAGTGGTGTATAGTGTATAGCAGAGTGACAAGACATAAACTTTGAGCCTAATTACAATGGCGGTCAGTCAGGCGACAGACCGCCATCGCAGTGGGAATGAGACCGGCCAGCAAGGACTCGGCAGTCCCATCTGCCATATAATGATTAGACCGCCACGTAGGCGGTCGGAAACTGCCTTTTTCTACTGCTGCCCAGGAAAAGGGGCAGCAGCACAAGCTGCAGTGGAAAAAGGCAGTTTATGCACATCCATGCACTGTCTGTGTACCGATGTTTGTTGGGGGCACTATATGTGCCCCCTAGGCGACTTAGCAGTGGCCCACGGGAAACTGGGCCCTGCTTGGTGCCCCCAAAGTCCCATTCCAGCTGCCTTTTCATGGTGGTGGGACCGCCATGAAAAGACAGTCGGAAAGGGATATCCTAATCCCTACGGCAGTGTCTGCACCGGCACTGCTTCCCATTTAGACTTAGAAATCCCACCGCCGTCCCGATGGAATCTTTGATCCTGTCCGAGGTTGTGGTCCTACCCCCCGTCCTCTGAGCTCTGACCACCAGTAATGTAAACCAGCAGTCGGACCGATTCGATGTCGGAGGGATTGCCACCCAGACTCTGTCAGTGGCGGTCTGCTCTACTTCGAAATGACCCCCATAGTTCTATATTGTGCCATGGTATATCGCAGCAAGTTGGCATTATACCACTGTAAATTTAGATGAGAAGTCAGTATGTGATTGGCTAATGGCTGTGTTTACCAAAGGTAAATGGCAGCCATGTAGTTTGTCGCACAGTTTGGCTGCGTTCTGCATTTTGCTGCTTGTGGGTTACGGTCTTAGATATAGGCTAGTAGTATGTTTTTTGTTGTTGTCGACTACCTATTACCACTTTATTAAAGTGTTAAGAGGTAGAGAAATGTATTTATAAATCCTATATATTTTATAGCAGTTTAGGGAGAACTGTTTAAGGTATTGAGGGTTGCATATTAGAACTGGGCGAGGGTCAAATAGAAGTTGAGAATAGGGCGGTATAGCTAATATACTTCTCTCTAGCGTTCTTGAATCTTTGCAGACGTATTTCATGATAACTATTGTCTTAAGTGGGAAGCAGTGGGAGTGGAGAGGTTAGGGGATCTGTTTTATGCTGATCCAGAATAAATCATTTGAGGAACTACAAGCTGAGTTTGGGTTGGTAAAAAGGATCTCTTCAAGTATCTCCAGATAAGGGACTTTAAGTTGAAAATGGACACAGAGTATGACAATGGAGAGGGTACCATTATTGGATAAGCTGGACTGTGATCAGGGTGGCAAGATAAGGCAAATTTATAAAAGGCTAAGTAATTTAATGCCGGATGATTTAGATAAGCACATAGGAAACCGGGAAAGGAGGTTGTGGTCTAATAGGACAAGATTTCTGGAGTCACTGGAGATTGGGCATGAGGTATTGTTATCAGCGGGCCTGAAGGCCCAGCACTATAAGACCCTGTTTAACCTCTATTATACCCCGGCTAAAATAGCGAGCTAGGTAGATCTACGACATATGGTTTGTAGTTTGTGAAGCTGGAACCTTTAAAGGAAGGGATTGCCCGTTACTTAAGGTCGTATCTGCAGATGCGCCTCCGCTTATGCTATTTGGTATAGAGCAGAGGGCAGTGAAGGGCAGAGGAAAACAAGACTTCACTTTTTTGGCTATGTCAGTTACACACCTATGTATCGTCAGAGCTTGGCTTAACTCAGACCGCCCCAATTATCATCAGTGGTTAGCTACACTTCTTTCTGTTTATCTTCTGGAGAGTAACCTGTATCAGTGCAAGGGACGGAAGGCAAGGAAGAGAGCAGCCCAGGTCCGGGCACTGACTATTGAATGAATGCCAAGAATGGACCTCTGTGACAGTAACTGCTCTTAAGGATTTGTGCAATAGGATAATACTCACAATTGAAAGGGGATCGGCTGTTAAATATTTATTTGGGATCCCATCAACTAATGAGATTAGAGGTTGGTAAATGGTTTAATAAGCAGTGCTTGGGGGTAATGAGATACACATTTTGAGAATGGTTTGAGAATGACTTATGTTTGTAATCTGGAAGCTTCTCTTTGAAAATGAATAAATAAAATAATTAAAATATAGTGCATTACAGTGTATTTTAAACTTTTTTAAATTAATTTTTTTTAAGTCATTTTAAGTACTGCGGAACTCACAAGCTAGTACCGTGGTACTCCTTACGTTTATTTTTGTATATAGAAACTTATAAATATTTTTCCCTACCTATTACTGTATTATTAAAATGGTACTTGGTAGGGGAAAAGTATCAGACCTAATACTTACCTATTTCTGCAGGCATAACGCAGAACACAGGCAAAATGTACCTAAAAGCAACTTGGATGCCTTTAACTTTTGTAAAGGCAGTCATTAGGAAATCACATCTTGCCATTGCTATGTACTGCAGTACTTCCGCAAAATGCCTCAACTACAGATTTCACTAGGTCAAAATGGCTTATAACTTTAGAAATACTTATCTTACTACCTGTCCTACCCAAAAGGCTCATCTGTGCACCATAATGTAACACCTTCACACCATAATGTAATATCCTGCAAACTTTCATGGAAATCCGTTCATCTGTTTTTGGACTGCGTCTGTCTTAAAAGTCCAAAAAAGACCATTGAAAATTCTTTGGTGGGAAAAACCCATCTTTGGACCCCCTCTTTTTCTTTGGTCCCCCGTGACAAATCACTGCAAAACTTTGCATCGTCCATCATGTAGAAAAGGCATTAGGTCTGCAAAGTTTCATGGTGATTCCTCAAGCAGGGGCAAAGTTATTAGTGAGCAAAAATCTGAGAAATGCCTATCTCTGGCAACCCTACTTATAACTGCCGCTACTCTGATGTATATATTCAGACATATGTATATAGACATGTTTTTGGACTCCCTGTGAAACTTTCAGGACTCCAAGAATGATGCAGGGGCAACAGGTCTGGGAACTTTCGGGAACATTTGTCAAATGGGTGGAAAGTTAATAAGGGACAAAAATCCCTATCTGTGGTCACCCTAACTATAACTACAGAGTGGCCCTGGGGTCTCTTTAAAGGCTCAGGGAGGGGGGACACGTGTCCCCCTCCTTTTTATTTGAATTTGGCCCTGAGGCTTGGTGTCCCCGGGCCCAATTAAATCTCAGGGAGGGGGCTGCAAGCCCCTTCCCTTAATATATATGTTTTGGCCTCAGTGGATGGAGTCCCTGGGCCCCAAAGGCCAACCCTATGCAGCACACACCAAAGGCTGTGTGTGGCGTGGAGTTGGCATGCTGCTGGGGGGTTGGCCACAGCATGGGCTTGGCTTCCAACTTGGGGATAGCCACAGTTCTGCGGCTTTGGTAGTGCATGGCACTGCATTGACTTTATGTATGGTAATTAGTATAGTTACTGTAAGTAACGTGTTATTGGGACACATTTATTTTCATTGCCATAGCATTAATATTTGTATTGCCAAAATGTGCCCTGTTTTTTGTGTTTGAGGTAACTAAAATACATACATATAACTCGGAAATTCTCAGAGTTAATACGTGAACTTTAGACAGCTCGAGTCGGTAACAGAAAGAGGTAATCCCCCCTTACTGTTTTCAACTTCTATTGTCCTGCATCTCAGGCTTTAAATCATAGAACTTCAGAAGTATATGGTTGAGTTTCAAACTTTTAAAACGCAAAACAGCAGGTGCTCAGGTCAGTGCTAAACTAGTGCAGCTCTTCATGATATGGGCCCAGAGCTTGAAAGATTTGAGATACCAGTCAAACCAAATCTGTAGCAGAGACTGTGTGCGAATTACGATGTCCCGCCCGACACTGTCTTGGTCCTGCGACCAACCTACCTCTGGTCCTGACCGCCTAATTAGGATGCGACCGAACATTGTTTGGTCGCATTCCTACATTTCCCTATGGGACCATGCATTACGGCCATAAACCGGCTGTAAAATATACTCCCATAGGGAAATGGGAGGTGCTGTTAATCTCTGCACCCGTGGCAGGCACCCCGAGGTGCCTGCCACGGGGTGCAGGGATCAACATGTGGGCACCACAGGTGCCCCCTCGGCCTCCAACTGGAGGCCGCACACCCAACACACTTTCTGACATCGTTTCCATGTCGGACAGGCTGGCATGGAAACCATGCCGGAAACCGTGCATCGTATTCCCAAGAGCAGAAAGGCCCACCCTTTGGGACAACTAACAGGTTCCAACTGGCTATGGACTCCTTTAGTTTTAGGCTGCCAGCATTGTGATGCGGCGGGCGGAAAGTAAACTGAGGGGTCAATTGCGATGCGGTCAGAGCCTTTACGGACTGCATCGTAATCGGCCCCTGTGTGTTCACCCAGCACTCAACTTATATGATACGGCCGATTAAGAGGGTTTACCACAGCAATGTTTTGCACTGATTTTAATTAGCGTTACAGTATCCAGCCTACCATTAGGCACGGTTAACTATTGAGCCTTTCACACAAACTGGCATTGGGATCCACAGGTACATTTTCCCAGTGTGAAGGAGGTCACCATCTGCACGTTTATTGCTCAGCCTAGATATCCATAAAACTGATTCCGAAATATCAGCGAATGCTAAAACTGAAGATTATACCATGCAGTCATTTTTAAATGTTCAGAAATACTTAACTTTTTGATTTTGTAACACTCATTAAGGAGTTCCCCACGTGGACAAAACTGAGAAGTAGCTGGCCTCCCTGGAAGGAACCCAGCACTTTTTCAATAAAAGTAAATTTCATTTGTGGCTGCCTATCAAAAGCCTGCTGGCTTGACTGTATCAGTGGAATAAGATCATGGTTACATTTAAGAGCAGTCGTGTGGCTGCTTCTCCTGCCCGCGCTTTCATGTGGTTGGCTGAGACATTCTCAGAAACCCCAAACATTTCAGAAGATCCTGAACTGGAGACTTTCAGGAGTCCCGCTCCCTTCCAGCCATTAATCTAGCCACTGAGGTTACCGCAGGCTGCACCCTTTCCTTGGAGCCGCAAGCCTTTTAAATGCAACTTCCTCTGCCCCACCGTGGGTGTACCATTGTAAATTAAAAACCAAGAGACAGACATAAACAGGGTGTGGGTCCCGAAGTCCGTCTCCCTCGTAAATTGTATTTAAAATGTTTCGATTTAGTGTGTCCTTTATAATGAAAATGTACTGTGTAGATTTTGTAAAACAATGTTTATAAATAAATGGGCCATAAATGCAGTAGACTTACCCCACCCCAGTATTGTAGTTGTGACGTTCCATAGTTCCTTGTTATGTTATAATAATTGTTGACATGCATAGACAGTTCATGTACCCGAGTAACCATCACTCGCACACAGAAACCAAACCAACACGATAGAACATGCAGAGGCCACAGCTCCTCACTGCAGCCCCTTTCTGACATTCTCAATAAACCCTTCATTACCCCCAAAAAGCACCGCACACAAATCTGATTGTTAGATTCACTTAGTTACATGGCTTCAGCTGTATTAACTTACACGAGCTCGCCAGGAATGGCTTGAGCATATTATATTTGCCTTAAAGGAACCCTGGCGTTGGCTGGGCCAGGCTCTTTCTGGAAAGCAATCCTTCAAAGCACTTTAACCACCACTGATCTCAAACCAACCACATTAGCGGCCTGTCCATGGACGAGCGCTGAACCGCCTTGATCAAAGCCGCAAAAGGAAGACAAGTAGGGCAGTGGATTGCATCTCAGAAGGCTGTATTTGTGATACAACTGCAAACTCTGTTTATAACAACCCTTACACAGACATAAGTATCGGCATGTGTGGCTCAATCTATTCTTGGTCTTTCCACAACAGACATTGCTTATGCGCTGTGGAGCCCTACGCGCCCTTCCTCCAAACCTCAAGAGCTGCATGCAACATTCCCCACATTGGCCAAACTACAACCAGCATCAGTTCAGCCATGTACTAAAAGGGCGCCAAGGCCCATAGCAGAGATCCATGGCGTTGTCAGTGCTACATAGAGCTGTTTCCATGATATAAATATGAAATACCAGCATTTGTCATGCGCACACCTACCTCCAGAGAGGTGTCCTGGCACTGGGAGCCCTCAGGAAGATTAAGCGAGCTATTGCCCAGAGTCACATGGTGCCGGGCTAACCTGCCAACGGTGCCCGGGATCGAACCGTGAACTACATGGTCTGGAGTCAGGCACACCTCTTCCACAGTGATACAGACTAGTAGCTACTTAACAATCAATTAATGCCTCCCTTGGGGTATAGAAAGTTGGGCGTAAATACTGTACAAAATGACAGTAAAGTTGTTTAAGAGAAGTACAATCTAGAGAAAGTTATTTTATAAGGAGACTTAAGTGGCTAAATTACTAGCAAAGAGAAGTAGTTGCAATAGATATGTGGACTATCAAAATAGTAAAAGTAGATTACCAAGAAAAGCTATCAGTAAATAATAGAAAGCATTATATAATGAATCATTGTATGTTGTTTTAATATATATAATACAAATAACTAACAAAAATGCAAAGAAAACTTCTTTCCTGACAGAAATAGGATATAACAATTAGGGATCCGATGAAGATGGATCAGTTGAAGAGGGATTTGATAAACAGTAATGATATAAATGCACTGATCCCTAATCACCAAGGTAACTTTTCATGTTTAGATCTCCTTGTGTGTAGATCTACAATTACACATATATCTAGATATACATCTTCTCATTGATAGAATTCACCATTTCCATGCGTAGACTTCTGAATCTCCTTCCCCTCAAATGGAGAGAGAGAATCTTGCGACTGAAATTACCAGTATAAAGTTACCATTTTGTTTTAGTAGTTCAATCCAGCCTGTAACCGTGTACTTAACCGCAGTCTCTCATTTACCCTACATCCAGTGCAGTGACGTGAAATTCCTCCAAGCACCAGTATTGCCCTTTGCAGCCCTCAGCCTATGACAATCCTTTCAGAAAGTGAAATGCAGTCCATTGTTACTCTCTGAACAAGTATTGGCAGCTAGGGAACCTGGTCACTGTACCACCCAAAGTAATAACAAGTTCGATGTGCAAAATGTGTTGCCCACCTCAAGTGACCAGCTACCAGTCAGTCACGGTTTGACCATTATATAACATCAAACTGAGAGGCGACCAAAGTTTTCAATTATTAACAGCTAACACTTTTGCTGGAATATGAAGAGAGAAGACAGACAAGTTGGTTTTGGAAGTCTTGCTTTCTTTTATTATTTTCTTCCTAAGACAAAAAAATGCATGCTCCCAAAGCGTTTTACCTAAACATAGGCTTCTTTAGGGCAGTGTTTATATGTCAATTCAGTCACGTGTGGAGTAAGTAACTGCGTCAGGCTGTAATCGCGACCATCGGTGTCATACTGACGTGTCTTTATATATGATTAAACACTGAAGCACAAGCGTCAACGTCGGATTACAATCCAAGGGTATATGAATTGCTCAAAAATCCTTAGTACTTATAAATTAAATACCATGTTTGTTACAGAATGCATTTGTAAAAACCGCTGCGTATGAGTTCACCCTCTCTCACTCTCTTTCCCTGTTATCCCCAATTCTTACCGCAGGTGTTTCCTTAATTGTTCCACATTCATATGTGTTAAGCGGGTCTGATCCGCACAAATCTATGCTTTCTAACCTGATGAAGTCTTATGTGCAGGAGCTGCTATCTATGGTAGGTTAAGATAGCTGGTTCCGGGGTCACAAATCCTAGCTTGAGAACAAATGGGGCTCAGAAGGGGAAGACAGTGGAACCCCCAGAACATGTTTGCTAAATATTGGGAGCTTTTAAAATCTTGTAACATTCCACGGCAGGAAATAACAATATGGAGGATGAATAAAGCAAAACTGATTCCAAGTATATACAAATGTGTTCGGTGGGCTTAATGAGTTAATGGGGACTCACATTTCTCCAAACACCTTGATGAATTGGACAGGTTATGTGTGAATAGTACATTCTTGTTTAACGCCCTCTGAAAATGCAAGAGTACAATACAAAAAATCAACGTGCTGAAGGCTAGTTCACCTGACACTTGTATGTACTGTGAGGTCTGAGGGATGGCCATTATGAGTGCACTTATCCACTCGATGGACTCCCTCATGCTGAGGCACACCTTTACCACACTGGCACAGTCCTCACTATGCTCTGCAGCACCCTGTAGGATTCCCATCCTCTCTTGCTGATTTTCTGGCTGCAAATATCCTGCTGGAAGTCTTTTCATTGTGTGACATGGGTGGCTAAGGCCTAGTAGTTACAAGTTAATAAGCAGCATGCTTAGTCTTCTGCTATGTATCATCTTCTCTGATTTCCAGGTAAAGCACTAGAGTTGGGCAGAACTCACAGAGGTTTACTCTCCAGACTTCTGAAGAGTTGCCTTAAAATTTTTGCGAGATTCGGCGGAATTCCACAAACAGCAGAATTCCAGTTCATTGCGCTGCTCTTGCTGAATTTTTGCACTGGGAGCTTGTCCCCACTGTAAAAGCGGTATGCCCGAGGGTGCTGCTTCTTTCTGCCACTTAAGTAGATTTTTCACTCAAGTGGTAGCTCTAGCAATGCAAGCGGCAACTTTCTCAATGCAAGCGGTTTCTGCCTGACGTGACCGCCCACGTTGAGAAATTTCACCAGGAGGTGGTTTCGTGCTAATTCCCACTTGTGCTCTCCAACTTAGTGTTGGCGAGCCTCGTATAAGAAAAACTCTGCCACATTACCGTTGTCAGAGCTTTTGCCAATCTCCACACTCCAAGCAGTGCACGAGTGGGCAAAACTCTGCAAACTCCAAAGGCAGAGTAGAGTTTACCACCCACCCCTAGAAGGCACCTTTTCTCTCATTACGTAGCTCAGGAAGCTGGCATATTCTTACAGCTAGCTCTCCAGAGCATACATTTTATGTTAATAAATCTATTAAGCGTGCGAATACCCGGTGGTGTTTTCGCGCTGAGCAATGGATTAAGCCAGTATTTGTAAGGATGAAGTGATTATTTATCAAACAGCCAGGTTTTCACGGCCTTCCTAAAGGCAAGTAAAGTTGGGAGGGTTCTAATGGAGAGAGGGAGTGCATTCCAGAGTTTGGGAGCAGCTGCCCTAAAGCTCCTACCACCCCATGTAGCCTTGAAGACTCTCGGAGTTGCTAGCAGTTTAGCTCCATCGGAGCATAAATACCTTTTTGGAACATACCAGTAAAGTAGGCGCCTCAGAAAAATGGGGCCAGTGTTCTGAAGTGCTCTATAGGTGATGCTGAGGGCTTCGAAAATGATGCGGTTCCTAACTGGGAGTTAATGCAGCTTATGCAAATGATATCGAACTGACGAGTGTCTAGGAATACCTAACAGAAGACACGCAGCTGCATTTTGGATCATTTTCAATTTATTGAGTTGTTTTTCAGGTAGGCCGATATAAAGACCATTACAGTAATCGAGTTTTGCCAGGATAAGGGAAGAAATCACTGTTTTTCTGCTGTCTATTGGGATAAAAGGTAGTATTTTTTTTTATGGTTTTCAGCAAAAAAAGCTCGATGAGAAGACAGCATTTACCTGTGGTTTAAAATTCAATTTGTCATCGATGATCACACTGAGGTTCTTTGCCTTGGTGACTGGAATAGGTGCCGATCCCAGTACGTCCGGCCACCAATTCTGTGACCAGTTAGGCAAAAAAGTTGCCAAAAGTGATTACTTCTGTTTTGTCTGAGTTTAATCTCAGACAATGGGAATTCATCCAGGAACTGACTGCCAACATGCAGTCCTTGAAATTTTGCATTGGTGGTGCGGAGATTTTTTGATAAAGATGATACAATTTGTGTATCATCTGTGTAGGATGTCAACGCTAGGCCGAAAGATCTTATGAGTTTAGGAAAATCTGATACATAAATGTTATATACTGTGGGGCTCAAGGATGAGCCCTGAGGAACTCCACACGGGAGGATGAAAGGCGGAGACTCGTAGCTTCCCAAGGCTACTGATTGTTTTCATCATTTTTGTCAGACAAAATACAGTGTGTTTTATCAGAAACGCCGATGGAAATGAGACGATGAGACATAGGAAAACTGCAGCTTCAAGGTTTTCTCCAGGGAAGCCCAGAAGTCGAGAGAGTGCTGCAAGCCAAGCTGTTGATGGTGCTTACAGGTCTACACCCCTCCCCAAGTATTAGATGTCTGAACACTGTCGCTGGATTACCCTCTAAATGCCAGATTTTTTGAGCAGTCTTTAGAGTAGCAGACAGCTGGATTTGATTCCTTGAAGGTGTGAAAGGTCAAAATCAGAAATGTCTATTCTTATGGAATGCATTTAGATTAGCTCAGGCTGAATATATTTGAAACTCACTAAATTGTGAAGGAATATATGTAACAGAAGTCTAACTTTGGCAATGATCTTCACATCACAGGTTAACTAAACACTTCAAATTGGGGTGCTTTCTATCAAATGTTAGTCAGGTTGGCATTTTTGCAATCTGTAGGTAAAACAGGTGTCCATTTAAAAATACCACATGTTGCAGAAACCACAGCCACTGCATAGGACAAATTCACAAATTTCCCATCGTATAAAAATGGGGTAAGCATTTCAAAAAGATTGGGTTCCTTTCAATCCTCACATTTCAATCATTGTATGAAATGACAAATGCCTCTCAAGAATCCATCACAACAAGCAAGATGGCACACAGAAAGCTGCTTGTTTCCATAACCATCGAGCTAAATGTTGGGTCGGATCTGCTGTGCTACTGAGTGTTCACCCTCAGAATTCTTTTAAGACTTGTGTGTGAACTATCTGTTTAGCAGAGGCACAAAATGAGAGACATGAATATGTAAAAGAGAGAGATAGAAAAGGGTGCATGTTTACATCTTTTTTTTTTTTTTTTTTTACCACCGCTTAAGGCAATCTTCTCAAAACGAAGTGTATTTTCTTTTTCTTTGATATGTCAATGTGTTCACCCATTCTGTGGACCAGGTAGTTTAATATCATGTAAAAATGGCAAATTGTCCTGCAGCAGCCTTGTGTTTTTTTCTGAAGGACTGTGTGACACATAAAAAAATCTTTGCCTATATTTGGCAAGTCCTATTATACAATAAGTCATATTTGACCAACCCGTCAAATACATTCTAAGAAGCCCTTTATAAAACACCTCTCTAATAGTGGTTGTTTAAGTGCCTACATGAAGGAAATGACTGTTGTCAGAATGAAAATATTTCACATTTTATTTCTAAGTGGGGAAACAGAAACTGGACATGCTCCAAAATGTGTAAAACTGCTTCTACTTGATGCACCGACTGTAGTTGTCAATCTCATGTTTTTCATAGTTCCCCGATGTTCATAATTTTGTTACATGAAATTCCTGCTTTTGTTACATGAGGAAAGATTATAATAAATAATAAAAAAGACCCTCTCAAACACTTCAACTTGTTTATAAACAATGATTATTATTTACAGCTTCATAATCTGTCTTGTACCACTTAAATTGAAAATATTAATATTGTATTCCATTTATGAAAACTGAGGTTTTAGGAGCATCATAAGAATGCCAATATATTATATAGTAGTGGTATTAGTCCCAGCGGGCAATGTCTATTTGTGAGAGTCAGATGTGTCCGCGTCACTTCTGTATGTTTCTCACATACAGTAACCCAAAAGCCTCCTAGTCTGGGCAGCTCCACGTCATATGGAGAAAAGTAACCGGCCTTGTGTCACAGTGTGGGCATACTCTGTTTCACAAGAAAAATTCTATGGTGCAGTTAATAAACGTTATCGCGTCTCAGAGTCCCTGCAGAACTTTACCCATGTTCTACCTATATTGGTCCTCAGCAGCATCTGCTATGTGTATGACAAGGTAACAAAACATCTAAGTCTCTCAGGTAAGTTTCACATCAAGTGGGGCCTCTCATTCCCTGCCAGCCAACACGGCAAATGGGAAAAGTAGTCTTATGTTTATTAACCTGTAGGTCCGAGGCTGATCCTAAGGTTGCCATCACCTGTAGGAGGATAGGGATAGTTCTCTTAAGCAAATAAAGGTGTTGTCTGCATCATCGATAAGATATGCATGGTATGTCCCATTCGTATGCCCCAATCTGCAGATGTAGTTCGCAAGGATATTGCCAGCGGCTCCATTGCCAAGGTGAGGAGCATTAGGATAGAGGGCATCCCTGCCTTGTTCCTCTTGTGATGTCAATCCTGTCATACACAATGTCCCCAGTGCAGACACATGTCACGGGTAGTATGTACAATAATTTTACCCACTGTGTCAGCCAAAACCTATTTGATGCAGGTTCATCCACAAATATTCCTGATTCAGGGTATACATTGCTTTCTCAATATCCAGTGATATTAAGGCACCATCCAGCTCTTCCCCCTGTGTCATGTGTATGACATGGGAGAATCTACCCAGGTTTATATATGTTGGCCTGCCTGGAATAAAACTACACTGGTCCTCACTAATCAGATGGCTCACCATCCGACTGAAACGAGTTGCCAGGGCCTTGGAGAATGCTTTAGTGTCAACATTGGTCATAGTTTGCAGGTGGTATGATCCTGGGTTCCTTGGGTCTTTAGCAGGTTTAGGAATCACAATTATTGCAGCTTCTCTCATGGAGGGTGGTAGTATATCTGCACTTCTGGCTTCAAGCAATGCCTCCAGGAGCTTAGGAAGCAGTTGTGCCATGTATAATTGGTAAACCTCTGCTGGCAATCCATCCACGCCAGGGGCCTCTTCTTTGATGGCTTCTGTTTATTTATCTCCCCATAGGTCAGTCTCTAGTGCCTCAGACTGCTCCTCAGTTACTCTGGGAAGAGTCATCAAATCCAAGAAATTAGTCACTAAGCAGCGAGTGAAGTGCTGTTTTCTGGCACAATGTCTGCAAGGGAACCTGAAGCAACTCATTGATTCCCAGTTGTGTAGAGACAATTGTACCATCTGGCTAGGTCAGGGCCACTATCGTAGGGGAAGGATGTTCCCTTTTAAGTAGCCAGGCCAGCAACTACCCCGTCTTATCTCTTTCAGTGTGGAGCTTTTGCCTATACTGTCACCGCATGAAGCAGTCTAACCTATCCCAGATGTCACCTATTCAGTGTTTATGTTAGCAGTTGGGCTGGATCCTTGCCCAAGAAAGATATTTTGTTCTACAGTTGTGCTTAGAGCCTCCCACTCTTTGTCCTGCTCTGTGATAGTGATCAAATTAGCCTTAAAATAGCCTGTCAGGGTATCCCCTAGCTCCGTTCTTGTAGCACCAGAGTGTGCAGCCTCCAGTGAGGGATGCGAGGCCTTATCCTTCCTACATTATACCCCAGTAGGAGTTTTGCATGGTTCAAAATAAATCTCACCAAGCACCTCCCCTCTCCAACCTTATGTGCAATCGTCTTGTGGGTAAAAATCTGTCCAGTTTGCTGTAAGCGTCATCGACCAGTGCATAGCACGAGAATTCCCTACTATGTGGGTGGCAGTCCTTCCAAATGGGATTTGCCCAGAATCACAGAATGTTGAGCGTCCCTGCCAAGACTTGAACTTGGTTCCCCAGCTTCGAGTTCGGCCATTCAAGCCATTAGTTTGTCATTGTTTCCTGTAAGGCAGAGACCATATTAGGTTTTGCCCCCCGTTTTGGGAGGTTGTCTGTCTAATTGTCCATCTTGGATACAATAAAAATCTCCTGCCCAAATAATTGGAATGTCTACCTAGGGGAGCAGTTCCTGACTACTTTTTATGAAGAACTCCTTATCATTGTTGGAGGCATACACTTTTAGGAGACACAATTCACTGCCACTTACTATTCCATAAAGCAGAACATACCCACCCTATTGGCCTTAAGATAACGCATCTGGAAGGGTACATTACGAGCACTCTAGATCAACACCCCATTTGCATAGTCAGAGTAGGTCGAGGAGTACAGTTGGCCCACTGCACTTTTTTTCAATTTCTGCTCCTTCCTTTCAAGTAGGTGTGTTTCTTGATTAAATGCTATACAGACGCCCTGGGGCAACAGGGATGATTGTACTTTATATTGTTTGACAAAACGCGCTCAGGCCGCAAACCTTCCAAGTGACCATTTTAAGAGTGTCATCATATCTCACTGTACCACCTACAGCCGTAACTCCATCCTGCCAGAACAGTCGGCTCCAGCCTGCACCAATTGACCTATTCATCACTTTTCACGCCATGCAATAGTATCCATACCATGGATGACTAGTATCCCTGAGCAATTCAAAAACACTCCGACCACTCTGAGTAAACATATACCTAAAACATCTGTGTCTCCTCAGTCTTACTGAAGTGTATCCTGTCCCATCCCTCCTATTTCAATCCATGCAGTGGATGTTTTTATTTTCTTCCCTTCTCAACCCCTTTAAATCTATCACAGGAGCTATTGCCAACTTTCTAACACTTGCACCACCAGCACCATAGATTGGTGTCACCCGGGATCTTACTACCCCCGATCTGTTTTTACATGCTGCAACATCAAAACCTCCCAAACATCAACAGTCAACCCAGGACGCCGGAATAGGGGTTGGGCGGTCACTATAGCTCTCCATTATATCCCAGAGTACCATCTTTGCTTTCACTTTTCCTCTACCTAGGGACATTTTCCAACATCATCTCTCAGCACTGTCTGTGGTATGCAACCTATAAAGATCCTCAGTCAATGTGATTCATTAAATATGTTCCTGAGCTCGGTCAAGTATAACGTCTATACTACCTGTAACTCATTTTATATGTCATTGCACCTCTGCATCATGATTCATAAAAGCAAAATGGAAGCCACAGCTAAGTACTGAAGAAAATTGTATTCTCCATTTATGTGACTTAAAGGCATCATTTGCCATACTCATTTACTGCTTCCTAATGCAGACAACCAAATTCCATGTCTGCCATACCTCCTCCCTCGATTCATTAAAAGCACACATTGCATTTCAGAATGAGAAAATGGACAAGCTTGCATGAGAAGCAGCATAATGGTGAACTAGGAGTACTTCAATATATGAAAACTAACCTCTCCACCACCTATGTTTGTAGTGTGTATTCCAAATGAAGAGTAGGAACCACCACTATCTCCCATGTCTCATCTGAGGGATCAGAAGCAGCAACATAAGGCACCAATTTTAGTTGCACCCAAAACCATACCCCTGTAAACTCTTGTCCTTTACACATTAGTGTACCGGGTTTACCAAGATGGTTATGGGATGTATCGCTTGCTTTGAAATACTAAACAGAATTCAATGGTACTTTCCATTGAAACATCCCCTTTATATTCTGCCACAATATATTTTTTAATAAGGCTTCCATTACTTCAGTAGGGTTTAAGCTGCTTTTGCAGTGTTCTGTGACACCTAAAATCTGAAGATTAAGTCTACAGGAACAGTTCTTCTAGTCTGCTTGTTAGCATTTAATTGACACCATCTCTTTACTCATTTTATTCACTTTTCATTGGTTGGCTGTTTGCTGATCTTCCCAAACAGAAACTATTTTCTCGAGTGTTATCACTGTTGTGGTGAATCTCTCCAATTTTGGGTACAGCGTCTTAATTTTCAAATTCAGAGGTGAGGCTGTCACTTTGTGCAACTTTAATTTATATCTTTTAAAATTTGGAGCAGTGGCTTCTGTTTATCTTGGCTATTTTGATCTTCTAAAGGTTTATGAGTATATACCATGGGTACTCACAAAGATTTTCCCAGAGTCCACAATGTGTGGTCTGTGGTGTGACCAAGGGCCACATTGATGCCAGCAGGGAGACAGATGGCTGCAGTGGGTGGTGTATGGTGGGAGCAGGGAAAGTGGCTCAATTGCACAATGTGAAACCAGAACACCTGGCATCAATCCCAGCTTTCCAACCTGGCCTAATTGTGTGACCCTGATGCAAGCGTTTTATTTCACATTGCCTCCTTTTTCTTCATTATCACATATAAGAGGATATCAAAATACATGACTTCAAGACTTATGCTGTACAAAACCTTCTCTTGTGTTTCATTAATAAACTATAATGTTGTCCATGTATGACAGCAACCCAAGCCAACTAGAGGGTGAACATAACTGACTTGACTCTTAGCTCACTATTGGCATTGTTGTCAGGGTGTGGGAAGGCATGAATGTTTCTAAATTAATGTTTGAAAACTGTCACTTTTATAAAAAAACCTCTCAATGCACTGATATAATCTGATATATTGAGGTGAAACGCGTCTGCATGTTAATGAAATACACTTTTTTGAGTTTTGTAGGGACTTTATCATATTTTTACATGTTTGTTACACGATGTCTTTAAAAATTAAGGTGTTCTTAAAGTTGTGCAGGTCACCTGTGCTTCTTTTCTTTTACTTCAGTGTGCCTGTAAATACATGCTTGCTGTTTATTTAACATCAACATTTTTATCTTCTGTTAGTGCTCTGTAAACTGTAGCCCACTGTTGTTCTTCACCGGGGCCTGCATGTAAAGGTCAGACGGGCAGCAAGTGGCCCCCGGGCAGTACTTTGAGTATCACTGATATTTACAGTATATCTTTCTAAAATTTCATCTGGCAGGGCAATAGAATGTTACCACGCTTGTGTGTGAATTACCTGAACATTGCTATGCATCCCTGTGATCCTGCAGGCCATACCATGATTCTGTATCCTTTTAAGCTATTTCGAGACTGCTGCATAAAAAGCATTTAGCATTTGACTTGTATCTCGAGTTTTGTTTCTGATGATGAGTCTTAATATGAGTAACAGTTTGTCTCGCTGAAAATTCCTATTTTCAATTTTTCGGCTTTGATAACTGTTGCAAAGTCATCCTGTGCCGTGGGCACCCCCCAACTTTTGGCTGACTGGTACTGGTGATAACTGACTCCGACTGACCCTGGGCTCTGCCTAACTAGGCCCAGGGCCAGTGCTATGCTGAAAACACTTAGAATACAGTGAGAACACCTACATACACTAGGGTACACTAAGGGTTGGGGTACCCCTGTGATTGACATGACCTACTCCATAGGGCCCTAGTACATAATAGAGCAGGGGATTGACACTACCTATCAGTCGCTAGTTTAAATAGGGCATGGCAGTTTAGAGGCCAGTAGACCTTTCTGCACTTGCATGTGTGCACTGCTAAAGCCTGAGGTATTTTTAAAAGTGTCTCTGTGTGGAAGGGCTGCTTTTAAAAAGTAAATTGTGCCCACACTTGACTTTTGTGTTTGGGGCATGTAAAAATGGATAACCTACAATGTTTTGGCATATTCGGAACCCTCATGGTTTCCCCTAGGTATCCCAGGGGTGGGGGGGCAGGCATTTATAAGGTGGACCCTTATAAAATTAGTTTTATATGCCCTGGGTTAAGTGAAATTTCACATTTCACCTCCCACATTGTGATAAAGTGCTGCCCAAATTCAGCTTTGATGCTAGGAGCACTGTGAAGGGGGGATCTGCAATATTTTTACATATTCAGAACCCTCTTGCGTCTCATCTATGTGTTCCTGGGGTGGGGGTCCTGTAGATATATGTAGCGTACTTATAAAATATGTTTTTAATAAGCCCTGGTGCTGGAAAAATGGCCCAATTCAGTTTTCCCTTTGCAAATTCCATGCCACATAGGTTAACATGGCAAGGGGTTATTAACTAATAACTCCTCATAGGAGAATGATAGAACTTCCATTCAAAGACTTCCCAGAATGGTAGTGAGAAATCCAGCAATATGATATTGTTGAATTTCTCCTAAAATGTACAAACAAGAAGTTATAAGACCTTCTTGTTTGTAGGTCCAGATTCAGCCTTCCACTGGTCTGTCCTGATTGGTCAGAGTTAAGTGGGCGAGCCTGGCTGCTTTGCAGAGGTGGTAAAGAGCCCCTGGGGTTAACCAGCTCTGCTGGGAGGGCAGTGTGCTGCTACATAGGAATGCCAGAGCAGGGGAGGAGTCCTAAACAATAGTCTTCAAATGAAAGGGGAAGGCCTCATTGTCCGTTATCACTCTACTCTTTTGACCCCAAGCCAGAGCTAGGATTAAGGCAGAAATGAGCAGATGTAAGGGGGAGCGTCTATGGAAATTAGCCATCCTAGGGGTGTGTTTAGCCAGCTTTTACCTCCCTGCCGGAAAATCAGCCATTATGAATTTGGAGGATTTGGTGCACTCTGGGACAAAATAATGCCACACACTACAGAATGTAGTCATACCCTGGGGGAGTTGCCCTGCTCCCATTGGTCAGGAGTGACCTCCTGCTTGACCCAGAGAACTTGGAATAAGTATCTGAGAGAGGCAGAGCCTAGAGATCTGCTGCTTGAAACTTAAGAGAATCAGAAGGGTCTGTGCTGAAGATTTTGATGTGCATTTCCAAAGGCCAGGACTCTGAGATTGCACCTTTTTTTCACCATTTGAAACTACAGCCCTGTGGATCAAACCTGCTTCAAAAGGACTAAAGAGTGGACTCCCTGCAAGTTACAGGTTAACAGAGCTCACCTGGACATCACCACAAAGAATCCCCAGCCTGGAGTACTACCAGTGGATTTGTAAGGGTTTTGTTCAAGCGGTTTGTAGAATTGAAGTCTCACTTTCAAGGACCCTCTTGGAGATTCCAAAACCTTGGATTGTGTGTTGGATACTTTGGGACCCGCAAGAAGACCTTCAGGAAGGAGTTCTAACTGGGCCCATCCTACTGGAGAAGGCTGCACAACAGTGGTGAAAAATTCTCCAGAACAACTGGTAAAGGGGAATGTGTCCCTGTCAGAGCAAACAAAATGACTAAAAGGGGCACTGTTGTTTTCTAAGCACTAGAAAGTAACTAATCTTTAAACCTTCATATCTCTGGTTCCCTACAGTGGATTTCTTTCTTCGTTTTGGTGTCATTGCAAATATAAAAATATTTCCTATTTTTATAAATTGGTGTTGGATTTTTAATTTGTGTTTTGTCTTAATTATTTACCGAATTGGTGTTTTTAAATGCTTTACATGCCTGTCTTTGAAGTTATGCATGCCTGCTTGCAGCCACGTTACCAAGGGTTGAGCATGAGAATAATTTTCTAAGACCTATTCTGATACCTATAATGTGTTAGTGGACTTATTGCCAGTGGCAGACCTACATTTGCCACTACCAATAATCCACTTTCCAACAGTAACTATCTCTCAAACTTTTTGGGGCATTCTGGGCTGTTACGATTCCTGCCGCAGAATTATCCTTCAGTATTGCCTCTTGTACATGTACTGACATCTTTACTTTACTTTGCTTTCAAGTTTTGATTGATTTTCTTTTCTTCAGCTTTTGTCTCTCTTGGTATTGCTCCAAGTGGAATGCCATGCATTTAAGTCCCACACACAGTAATATTGCAAATCCGTGTCTCTGGAATAACTTTTTTGTTGAATTTAGCTCCTATATTACTGAAAATGACAGCTGTGTTTCATGGGTATGCCACCTAAATATCAAATTAAAAATATTGTTTGACCACAACAGGATAGTTATACATTAATTTGTACTAATTCATTTGTTAAATAATTAATGTATTTTTAATACTTATTTATTTAGAATTTAATATTATTTTTAATTCACTTTCACCTTGGGTTGTTGGTATTAACACAAGATTACATGGGTAAAGTTTTTTACTTGCTAATTAAATATTGATTGATGTTTATTCATACATTTTTTATTTGTTATTTTTATTTATTAGATAATTTAAGTCTTATTTAATTGTTGTTTCATTTTTAAATTCTTTATTCAATTTTTTATCGACATATTTTCTTTTATTAATTGCTAGGCTTGTACTGCAGGGAAAACTGGGCAAACACAATAAGACGATGTATGCAGTGCTGAAACTTTTCAGACACTCACCCCCAGTCACTAATAGATCTGGGTTGAATCCATCATCATTCTTTTGATCACTTTGCCACTCCAATTTAGACCCAGCCATAAGCAAATCAGTCTTGACCCTGTTCTTCAGTTGAACTGTCGGGCCCGAACTGCCAAGCCAAATCTTCGCTGGACCTGAATCAAGCATCCCGGGACCAGTTTCAGGGTAACACCCCTCATCAGCCAGGCTAGCTTGAATCCGGTGGCAAAGTGAACAAGGGACCCACGTCTCATCATACCCACCCAACTAAGGGCAAACAAAGCAAGCAGAATAAGATGATGGACGGAGAGCTGAAACATTTCAGACACTTACCCTCAGAAACTTGGCTTTGTTCTTACTGATAACCTGATGAAACTCATCTGAGATGACAGTGCTCTCAAAGGCACTCTAAATTTGGGCAGGTGATATATAAAGTTAACTACATAAGAATACAAGGCGTGTTCACCGAACACAGTTCCCTGGTCCTCCTGTACAAAATATAGTTGGTATATTTAGAACTAGCACCAGAGTTTGAACTACTTTGACAGCACTTACCCTACATACAAAACGAGAGGGAGATTATCATGAGGGCAGAGCGATGAGTCCTGTGGGAAAAAGTGGTGAGGGATGTGTTTACTAACAATACTGCCCAAAACGATGAACAACGAATAACTGGCATAAGTTCTGGAAATGCAATTCAGTTAAGTAAAAAGCCTGCATCTCAGAATCAAATAAATGGTGGGAGATTAACTCACTCACCAAATATATTGAATGTGGAAGAGTACCAAATGGGCTGAGGATTTTTGTAATGCCAACGTTTGAGGATATCGAACCTGATTTGTATGAAGATGGAGATCACATGCAGAAGGATGTTCCTTTAAGATTATGGGAACCCTCCTCGCACATGCCAAGAATCGTATGGAAGAGCAAACAGCAAAAATAGAAGAATTACAAAAAGAGATCAAGGCAATCAAAGATCAGGAGGATTTCAAAATCTTATTGAGCAAAATGGAGGTACACATTATGAAACACAAAGAGGACACCAGGATGCGTAAAACACACAAATTAAACAGTGATAAAATGGACTATCGGAATGGCAGAATTGACACCTTTGCAAAAAAAGTTGAACCTCTGAGAGCTAAGGAGTCGATGAATGCAATTGGACAGGCCCCGAGAGTCCCAAGTAACATAGATGTCAGTTCAGATCCAGGTTCCTTTGCAGATGAAGGTCCAAAGGATTTTCACAAGGAAATGCATCTACTTAGAATGGCCACAGCACAACATGGCAGAGGAAGGGGCAATGGACGCCGAGGTACAAGACAAGAAGGGGCAAAAGGAAGACACACCAAGGTATAGACAACATTGAAATACTGACACACTACTAAATATGAGTCCTAGAGTCATCAACATTTTTGGGATACCTCTCACTAAAACGCAATAACGAGTTTTGAATTATGGAGTTTTTGTCCCTCATCTGGTCCGGACTTCGTCAACCTTCACATTGAAACTTATACATTTATCAGGAAATCGAAGTTACACAAATATCAAGCTATCAATAAACAAATACACAACACCTACAGTAGTGATTACAGTGCAATTGAAACAGACTTCACCCTGGGGACATTCCAGGGATTCTGGCTTTAAATGATTTTGATACTGTGAGAACTGGTTTCAGGCCACCTGAATCACATGAAAATATGGACATTTTGCAGTTGGAACACATGGGGTTTTCTTAAGACTCCACCAGTGAGAGGGGCTTGAGGCATCGGAGTAAATTCATTCTTTAACTAGCAAGTGGGAATCTCATAGATGTTTCATAAATTAGTTGTCTTAGATATCAACAAACTCATAAGAACATCGAAACACAAAAGTCATACCACCTTCACACCAAAGGAGTGGTGTGAGCTCAACATATTAAAGGCTAACAATTACAACATTACTACACCCTCGAACAAGGGCGGCAATATCATTATCATGGATAAGGCCCAATAACCCAAAGACGCTAATAAGCAATTGAATGTTAAAGATCACTATGAGGTGTTGAAAAATAACCCGATAAATGAACATCAAACAGAGTATCATGGTATGGTGAAAACTTGGTTGGATCTGGGGCTCTTATCATTTGACGAATATGCATATTCCAAGGTTGACCATCCCAGGAACCCGGTCATTTATTTCCTTCCTAAAATACATAAGAATAAACAAAATCTGCCAGGTAGATCTATAGTGAGCCTGGTTGGCTCACTCCTCGAGAATACATCTAGGTTCTTGGATCTCTTCTCTACATGGCACTGCTCGCCCACGTCACCCGACTGCACGACCTCAACATCATCTCCTATGCCGACGACACCCAGCTGATCCTCTCCCTCACCAAGGACCCCCACACCGCCAAAACCAACCTCCACGAAGGAATGAAGGCCATCACCGAATGGATGAGGAGCAGCCGACTAAAGCTGAACTCGGACAAGACGGAGGTCCTCATCCTCGGATCCACCCCTTCGGCCTGGGACGACTCCTGGTGGCCGACCGCACCGGGAACAGCTCCAACACCAACCGACCACGCACGCAACCTAGGGGTCATCCTCGACTCCACCCTCTCCATGACTAAGCAGGTCAACGCCGTCTCTTCCTCCTGCTTCAACACCCTTCGCATGCTCCGCAGGATCTACAAGTGGATCCCCTCTGAAACGCGAAGAACGGTTACCCAGGCCCTCGTCAGCATCAGGTTGGACTATGGAAACGCCCTCTACGCATGGGCCTCGGCCAAACTCCTGAGTCGGCTTCAACGCATCTAGGATGCATCTGCACACCTGATCCTCGACATCCCTCGCCGCAGCCACATCACACCGCACCCGAGAGACCAGCACTGGCTCCCCGTCAACAAGAGGATAACCTTCAAGCTCCTCACCCATGCACACAAGGCGCTCCACAACACCGGACCAGCGTACCTTAACAGACGACTCAGCTTCTACACCCCCACCCGTCAGCTCCGCTCCGCCAACCTCGCCCTCGCCACACTCCCCCGCATCCGAAGAGTGACCTCCGGCGGCAGATCGTTCTACCACCTCGCCGCCAAGACCTGGAACACCCTCCCCATCCACCTACGGCAGACCCAAGACCTGCTGACCTTCATAAGACTCCTCAAGAGCTGGCTTTTCGAGCAGTAGCAGCATTCCCCATTCCCCTCCCCCCAGCGCCTTGAGACCCTCATGGGTAAGTAGTGCGCTTTACAAATGATATGATTGATTGATTGATTGATTGATTCTCCTGTGTGTGACACAATTCTGGTCTATGACCGTGAGGATATATATATCTATATATATATATATATATATATATATATATATATATATACAGAGAACAATGGGTAGTTTGCAAGTTCAGCAGCTCCTTTATATGGAGAACCCTACAACACTCACACCACTCTGAATCTGCTCATCTCAAATGTCTGGTTTTCTAGCAGACCTTCTAAGCATATGATTAGCACTGTGCCCTCCACACTGACCTAGAAAGTTACAAAGCCTTTTGGCAGTTTTACAGGAAAGTCTTTAAGCATAGTATTAGCAACTGCCATCCATGCTGAGCTGAAAAGTGACCAAAGCCTTTTACCACTCCAGGCACAGTAATACATTTTTTGGATTTCTAAAATGCCACCCAAGCCAACCTGAAATGAATAAAAACAAATCCTAATGTGTTTTAGAGTTGGAGCTCATCAGAGAGATATAACTTTGTCAAGACACAAGGGAGCACCCAGTATAAGTGAAGATAATACCCTTTCAGGCTTAGAGTGCTGCATAAATGATGCAAAATAGGAGGTAGGGAACTCTGGGTAGTTCCCAAGCTTCGGTAGAGAGCAGTTCCTTTATATGGCGCACCATATCACTGTCATTCTGATCACCTCAATGTCTGTTTTTCCAGTAGAGTCTTGTCTCATCAAAGGTGCTCGCTTGTGTCTTGACAAAGCTATATCTCTCTGATGAGCTCTTGTTAGATTGCAGTTAGAATTGTAAATATGATTTCAAAATGTATGCACTTTTCCCAATGTTTGTTAGCATGGAGTAAGAATAATAAATGTGGTGACCCCCTCCAATGCATGCACTTTCACAAATGTTTGTTAGGTTGGAGTTAGAATAGCAAACCGGACCCCTGCCCCCCTTATATATGCACTTTCTACACTGTTTATTAGACTGGAGTAAGAATTGCAAATTTGCCTCACCCCTAATGTCTGCACATTCCCCAATGTTGGTTAGGCTGCAGTTAGACTAGGAATTTGATCCCCCAATTTATGCTTTTTCACCACTGTTTATTACTGGGTTTTTTTCTTTCAAGCTTTATTTTATTCTTTGAGGGCATTTAATTTAAAAGTATACATTTTAAAATTACTATTATGCTTTTTCTTAAATTGTGTTTAAGTTTCTTTATTTTGTGTTTTAAACTTTGACGTATAGTAGTTTTAGTAAAAAAAAAATCTGAATAGTTTCATATGGAGAGTTATGTTTTAAATAGTCCACACTTATTTTTTATTTTATGATATAATGTAATTTTTTTTTTTTTAAATTTAAAAAACTTTTTATTGAGCAGAGGAGAGCAGGATAAATAACAATTTTTAAACACTTTAACAATTACTTTCTGATACATGTATGAATCTGAAACAACACATCGTAACATACCAATCTGTAATCGAGGATATAGCCTTATAAAACAACCCCACATAAAGTAGCGTCATGCTTTCTTATGGTACAAGCCATAAAAATAACCTAAAACAAAGTGTAAAGCTACTAAAGTGCAGTGTGCAACACTATTGGACTTTCTACAAAACTTCAATTTTATATTGATAGCAATTTATCTAATGGCCTCCATTCCACAGTAAGAAAAGCATCTGCTTTTCCACCCCCCTCATTCCCGCCAAATTTTAATCTATTTCATCGAATCAACAATAAATTGTGCAAAAATACATATTTTCTTAAAGTGCCATATGCTAAAGTGCTAAGTGCTAAAGTGCTGTACCATTACCATACTGAAATTCTATATAGCTTGATACTGTATGCAACACTATTAGACTTTCTACAAAACTTCAAATTTATATTGCTAGCAATTTATCTAATGGCCTCCAATCCACCGTAGGAAAAGCATTTGCTCCCCACCCTTCTTTCCCGCCATATTTTAATCTATTTAATCGGATCAAAAATAAATTGTGCAAAAATACAAATTTTCATAAAGTGCAGTATGCTAAAGTGCTTAGTGCTAAAGTGCTGGACCAGTACCATACTAAAATTCTATATAGCTTGATACTTATCCAAAAACCTCCAAACCAAAGTACATTTTTTTACTGCCCCTACCCGCTTGGCATATGCTTCTTCATATCTCCTTGTCCTCCACATTTTAATTAACCATTCCGAATAGGAAGGGATCTCTTCTGTTCTCCACTTTTGTAGAATCAATGACCGTGCTATTACAGTGCCAATAGCCACGAACGTCACTTCTACTTTATTTAGGTCAGCTCTTACTCTAGAGATCCCAAACAATGCCACCTCTGTCTCAGGATCAATATTTTTATCAATTGCATAGCTTATAGCTGAAAAAAATGTATTCTAGAAAATTTGGAGTTTTGGGCATGTAAAACAAATATGTAGCCAGTCCCCCTCTCCCAAGGCCTGGCACCGAAAGCAGTTATTTTCAACCCCGGCATGGCGCTTGTTTAATATTGCCGGAGTATAATATGCCATCTACCTTGAAAGAAAGGCCATCCTTTTAAAATTGGCCGTTCTCAATGCTTTACTACCTAATAGTGCAATCTGCTGCCATTCTTTTTTTTTTTTTTTTTTTTTTAAAGGTTTTTATTGAACAATAATTCGATTACAAGCACGGGCCTACAACCACCAGGGCCGGCCGCTAAAGACAGAATGAAATATACATTTATCAAAGCTGCAGTCGGTTCCCGGGGTTCGGCCCCGTAGTGACTCCGGATAGTTCTAAAGGAACAGGAGACTTAAATCCAACAAACACAAAAAAAAAAAAAAAAAAAAAAAACTAAAAGAAAAACAAAAGGCGAGGCATAAAGACAAACAGTGCAGGTCAGGCTTCCTCCGGGGAACTCCAGTTCAGACCATTAAACGGCACGCGAAAGGAAGGAGTACCGGGAGGCTGGGGACGGGGGGGGGGGGCCAAGGGAAATGAACGTCCATATGTAGTCATTCCAAAAGATGCCCGGAACCGTCAAGGGTCAGGGGGACATGGCGATATCGGTGTCCACCAGGGGGGGCGTACAGATACCCCCGCGATATGCATTCCATTGCCCCCAGATTCTGCCCCATGCCCCCGGCTTACCACGGGCAACATACACAGTCTTCTCCCTGAACATACACCAGTCCATATTCTCCTTCCATACTGACACGGTGGGCGGCCGCTGGGCACCCCAAAGCTGCGCTATATCTCTCTTGGCAATCATGTTCCCCAGGGCCGCCCACCGAGTCTGAGCCGCGCTATAATCATTGGGCTCCCACACATTCAGGACACAGCGACGCACCTCCGGCAGTAGCACAACCCCAGTGACCTGTCCCATAACCGTATGTACCCGGCGCCAGTAGTCCGCCACCTCGCGGCACTCCCACAGGATATGGAGAAAGGTGGCGCTGAGCCCACAACCCCGCTTACAGAGCCCATCGTCGGAATACCCCATCGAGACCAAGCGAGGACCCGTCACATACACCCGGTGAAGAATCTTAAGCTGTACCAACCGGAGACGGGCTGGAATGGCGACCTCCTTGGGGGACGACAGTGCAGACTGCCAGTCCTCGTCGTCCAATTCCACCCCATCCCCCGTCCAAGCCTCCCGAAGGCGCACCAAGAGGTCAGCCCGATGATTAATCAGTTTCTTATAAATTAAAGAAATAGTACTGTCAGGGACATGTCCGTCAAGTATGCGGTCCTCGAGGGGCGAGGAAACCGGGATCTTGGTCCCCTCTCCAAAGACCGAGAGCAGGGCGTGTCTAACCTGGGCATAGCGGAAGAACTCCCTGTCCGTAAGCTCATATTCGGCCTGAAGAGCCGCGAAAGTCTTAACCGCGCCCTTATGCCACAGGTCTCCCACTTTGCTGATACCAATCGTGTCCCACTGGTCAAACCCCTTCGTAGTCCAGAGGCTCCCCAGGCGATCGGAGGCAAACAAAGGAGTAGCACATGTCAGTCGCTCACTCCAGCCCGTGGCCGCAGTGGCAGCCCTCCAAGTCCTCACCGCAATCTTAGTAGGACCCGTAAGGGTCCGGCCAGCCGAGCGGGAGTAAAGCGCCCTGTTATAGTCCCCGCCGGGAAGCAGGAACTTGTCCATCTCATACGCCGGATTCAGGCCAGGTGCATACGTGGCATGGTTGATGGCCGAAAGCTGCGCGGCCCAATAATACCTGCGAATGTCGGGAAGCGCGATGCCCCCGTCGTACCAGGGTAGAGTAAGCTTAGCCAGAGCAATACGCGCCCGCCCGTCCCACACCAGTCTCCTCTGCAGGCTCTCTACCTCCCGAAAGTAGGCCACTGGGATGACGTTGAAGGAATTCTGGAGTGCATAGAGGAACCTGGGAAGGGACATCATTTTGAACAGCGCGGCCCGACCCAGGGGGGACAGGGGCAGCCTGCACCACCGGGCCGTGTCCTCTCGCAATCGCCGAAGCGGACGCAGGAGATTCTGCTCATAGCGAGCCACCGGGTCCAGCGAAACGTATATCCCCAGGTACTTAAAGCCGCTCAGAGATACTTGGATCGGAAGCCGAGGCGGCAGGAGAGGAGGACCACCGGAGATCGGATAGACGCAGGATTTAGACCAATTGATCGTGAGACCCGAATTATTCCCAAAGGAAGTCAGAACGTCAAAGAGGACGTTGAGCGACTGCCGCGGCGAGGTGAGATACAGGAGAATATCGTCCGCATACAGCGAAACCCGATCTTCAAAGCCCGGGGCCCACCGGATCCCTCTAAGCGAGGGCTCCCAGCGGAGCCAAGCAGCGAGTGGCTCCAGGGCGAGAGCAAAGAGCAAAGGGGACAATGGGCATCCCTGCCTCGTGCCCCTGCCGAGGGCAAAGGGCCGAGAGACCCGCCCATTCACCACCACCTGAGCCATGGGTCCCGTGTAAAGAAGCTTCACCCAGCCAATAAATCCTTCCCCAAAGCCAAATTTAGCCAAGACAGCCCAGAGGAATGGCCACTCGATGGTGTCAAAAGCCATCGTGGCGTCCAGAGAAACCAGCACGGCCGGTTCGGAGAGGAGCTCCGCCCTGGCAAGGGCGCCGTGAAGACGCCGCAAGTTAAGAGCGGTGTTACGATGCGGGATGAATCCGCATTGGTCCGGATGAATAAGATCGCACACGACGCTCAACAGACGAGTGGCAAGGACTTTCGCCAAGATCTTAGGCTCCGCATTTAGCAGTGAAATAGGCCGGTAAGAAGTACAGCGGTCTCGCGGCTTGCCCTCCTTGGGGATAACGACTATCGTGGCCAAACGCTGGTCGGCCGGGAGGGAACCCGCCGCCAGAGACTCACGGAACATGCGACTGAGGAAGGGCGCAAGCTTGTCAGGGCGCAATTTATATAGCTCAATGGGCAGACCGTTGGGACCCATAGCCTTGCCCGAGCGAAGGGAGCGGATCGCGGTCGCTATTTCATCCGCCGACAAGGGGGCGTCCAGCCGCTCGCGGTCCTCGACGGACAGGCCGGGCAAGGCGATATCCCTCAGAAGAAGGCGAGAGTCGTCCTCATCCCTGTCAGTCACTGGGGAGTACACAGCCCGGAGGTGGTCGGCAAAACATTCCACAATCTCGTCAGGCTCCGTCACACACACACCATCCGCAGCACACAACTCCGGGACCACACGATTCACTCTCTCCTTCCTGTCCAGCCACGCGATCAACTTTCCCGCCTTGTCCCCGGCATCGTACAGTCGACCCTGCTGCTCCCTATGCATAGTTTTGGCCGCGTCAGTGACCAGGGACCTATATTCAAACTGTTTCAGGCTGAGGGCATGGAGCCCGTCCGGAGTGACATTCGCCTCCAAGGCCGACTCCAGCCCCAAGATGTCAGTCTCCAGCCTCACCACTGCCTCACTCTTGACCCTCTTAGCCACCACTATCTGGGAAAGGGCGTGTCCGCGGATCACGGTTTTAAAGGCTTCCCACAGGGACATTGCAGACGACACCGACCCCTCGTTATCCAGGAAGTATTGGTCCATAGCCTTAACCAGGCTGTCACGAGTCGTAGGGTCTCGCAGGTACCATGGGTTAATGGGAGCGATCCGCCCTGCAGACCGCGGCCCGGTGTCAAAAAGAAGCCACAGCGGAGAATGGTCGGAGATACCCCGCGCCAGGTGCCTGACCTCTCGAATCCGACCAGTCTGCGCCGCGGGCATCAGGAAGTAGTCTAACCTAGAGAGACTCCCATGCGCCCCCGAGTGAAAGGTGAATTGACATTGGGTCGGATGCATTAATCTCCAACTATCCACCAGGCCGAAGGTATCCAGCATCCCACCCAGCCATGCCTGGGCAGCGGGGAGGGTCCTTGGTGGGTGACGATCCAGTTCCCCCGAAACCACAGAATTAAAGTCCCCGCCCATAAGCAGGAGGCTGTCCGGAAGGTCAAGCAGCATTCGACCCAAGTCAGTGAAGGTGGAGTTCTGGAGGCCCGGGGGGACGTAAACTGAAACCAGGGCAAGGGGCTGCCCCTCCCACCTCCCAATCAAGCACACATAGCGCCCTCTGTCATCCGAGACTATCTTAGTGATCTCCACCGGAAGTGAGGTTCGCAGGAGAATGCCCACCCCCCTGGAACCAGTTGTGAAACCAGAATGGGCCACGAGGCGGTATCCCCCCCTGTTCATTGCATGACAAACATTGCCAACCAGATGCGTCTCCTGGAGAAACACCACGTCAGGAGTCAAACGACGCAAATATTGCAGTACTACACCCCGCTTGATACGGTCCCCCAACCCATTGACGTTCCATGACATAAGCCTCAACCCGTCCCCCCCCATCCCCCCCAATAGATCAAGGGTCCCCCAGCCTGCAGCACAGTTCCCAAATGTGGACAAAAATCAGTACCTCGCCCTGTAAACAAAAAACACACAACAAAACAACCCCTCCTCCCCCCCAACCCCACCCCAGGACAAACTCCCCCCACCCTGCACCCCTGCGGGCCAAAAAACCCCCCCAACTTGCAGTGTGCCTGTCGCCCCTCTAACCCCATTCTACGAAAAGACCCCTGAGGAGGTAAGGGACCCGTCCCCGCCCGCCCCCCTCACTGGTCCTGGTAAAACACAATATGCAAATGAAATAAGACCCAACTGTACAGTGCAAAACGGCAAAATCAAGGACCAAAAGTCATTCTAAAGGGGACCCGTCACCCGCGGTGCCCGCGGAGGGTCCGGGACGGCCACCTCCGTCCGGCAGAGAGTCCAGCCAGTCACTTGCAGCCACAGGAGAGTCAAAAAAGGCTGTCCGATCCCCATGTTCCACTCGGAGTTTTGCAGGGTAGAGCATCGAATATTTTAGGCCCAGCTCGCGGAGACGACGCTTCACCCCCTGGAATCCCATCCGTTGTTTCTGGACCAGTTGCGTGAAGTCCGGATAAAAATTGATGGTCGAGCTCTCATAGCGAACCGGGCCGTGGGCCCGTGAGGCCTGCAGAATAGCGTCACGGTCCCTGTAGTAGAACAGTTTGGCCACGATAGGCCTCGGGGGGGCCCCCGGCCGTGGCCGACCGCCCGGAACTCGATGGGCCCGCTCCACGGCAAAGAACTTACTTAGGCCAGCCGGGGACAACTGTTTCAGGATAAGTTCCTCGACCACGAGGTCAACCGGGCGGCCGTCGGAGGACTCCGGTACACCTATGACGCGAATGTTGTTGCGTCGGGCCCGTCCCTCGAAGTCCTCAAGCCGCCGGGCCATATGATCGTTAACCACCCTGATGTCTCCAAGCGCGGCCCGCAGATCCGACACCTCCGCACCGAGGGTGGAGGTCCGCGTGTCGAGAGCCTGGACCCTCTCGTTAGTTTTGGAGAGGTCGGCCCGGATCAGGGTGACATCAATCGCGACAGTGTCAATCTTACGGGCCAGGGCCTCATATTGCGTCGCGATGGTTTCCCTAATGCCATCAATGGCGCCCATAATGTCCTGTAGGGATAGTTCCGTAGAGACGGTCGCGCCTCCCTCCGCAGTATCCGAGGGGAGGCCAGCAGCGCCAGAGGGCCCCCTGCCCTGGGTGTAGCGGTCCATGTTATTGCTCTGGACTGGTCCCCCGCGGAGGGAAGCCTTGGTCTTGCGGCCCTCGGGACCCCCTTTACCCCCCATGTGAACACGGTCACTCAAGGGGACCTCCAATCAAGAGGTGTAAGGGCACCAGCAAGAAGACCACAAAATGTCAATATAGGGGGTCCGAGGCGATAGGCACTCTAGTGGCAGTTGAAAGGAAACCTCATGCAGAGGCCCAGGAAGCACCTCGCCACCCCGAGCGCACCCCCCTGCCGGTCTCCTGAAGTGCAAAACCGAAACCGAAAGTGATGGATCGGCAGCTGGCACCGCGCTGAAGCCGCTGTTGTTCAATTGCAGCCCGGCCCCTCGGGTCACCTTCACCCCGGTCACCTCCGTCGAGTGGGTCCCAAAAGTTCCGACAACGACAACTCAGGATTCCCAGGTCCGATTTGAGTTTTGAAAAGAGATATATGCTCAGCTGGTCTTTATCTCCCAGATTACATAAGCCACTTCAGGATATTCTCAGGATAGATTCCGAGGAGCAGAGAGGGTCCGGGGAGCCCTGTGCTCACGCGACCATCTTGGATGCGCGCTAGGCTCCTCCTCCTGCCATTCTTGATGGGAGAACTTGCAATTAGTTTCTTGTATGATTTTTCCCCAAAAGGTTTCAACTATTGGAGCTGACCTTTGTTTTGAGAGTAGAGAGTACCAATTTCCTATGCCTTTCAATCTCATCTTATAAAGCGCATTAGCAAGTCCCCCTGGTACCCGATCTGGTAAAATATCATATTTTTTAAT
Source organism: Triturus cristatus (assembly GCF_964204655.1). NCBI lineage: Eukaryota > Metazoa > Chordata > Amphibia > Caudata > Salamandridae > Triturus > Triturus cristatus. The sequence continues at coordinate 228,392,022 of NC_140593.1, forward strand.
CAGATGCGAGATCTGTAAATATTCCAAGAATCCGGGCTTCTCCAGGTTTCCACATCTGGCTACCACCTGTTCCCAGGACATAAAGGTTTGAGCTATAAAAAAGCTACCCAGCTCGAAAAAGCCGTTGTCCTTCCATCTTGTTAAAAGGCGAGAATGCATCTGCAGCCCTAAAGATCTACTTTCTTCGAGATTTCGAAAAATGTAGCCAGAAGAATTAATTTGTTTAAAAAAGCATAAAAGGCGTTTGGAGAAGTCCCGTAATGTCTTATACTGGGATTTCTTTGGTAGTTTGGTTGTTTTAAGAAAAACTGATCATTGTGTTCCAGACTCACTAAGCATTTTTTCATAGAAAAAGATTTCTGTCAAATCATTACTAACAAGTAGACGGGCAGTTGTATCCAGTAGGGCAGCCTCATATTAGATTTGGATATTGGGTAGAGCCAATCCTCCCTGATCTATTTCTAGTTGTAATGTGGGGAGCTTGACTCTGGAAATCTTATTATTCCATATAAATTCTCAGAACATTGAATCGATTTCTTTAAAAAACTTAACATTTATCTTAAGAGGGACATTGATAAATGAGAAATTTAATAAGGGTAGTATAGACATTTTTAAAAGCCCAACCCGGCCTATCAAAGTCAATGGTATAATAGACCACTTATCCAATAAGCTTTTGATCTTACCTTTCATTGTCATATAATTCAGGCTAAAAAGTTGATCAACTTGGTTGGAAACATATATGCCTAAATACCTTATTGGGTCTGTTTTCAACGCCTGGGGTTTTAAATTCGGGGGTAGAAAGTTATAATCATTATTCAATATTAAAATTTCTGTTTTGTTTTGATTTATTTTATAACCCCCTATTTGTTCAAATCTTCTAAACTCCGCTAGTACCTTGCTCCAGTTCATTTCATCCGGATATAAATACAAAATTATGTCATCTGCAAATAATTTCATTTTTGGCATCCCATCAATGGGAGCTCTAATTAAAAGAATATCCCTAATTCTACATGCCAATGGCTCTATAAAAAATGTAATCAAGATGGGTGACAGAGGGCATCCCTGCCTTGTCCCTCGTTTTATTTCTATTTCCCCAATTGATTCACCATTTATAATCAGCCTGGCGTGAGCTCCTTGATATATATTCTTAAGCATTTTTATAATTTGGCTAGGGAACCCAAACTTTGATAAACCGATAAAAAGAGCTCCCAATTCACTAAGTCGAATGCTTTTTCGGCATCGACCATCGTGATAAAAGTGGATAATTTATTTACAGTGAGAAAGTCTAGGGTCTGAATTAAAAACCGGGTATTCGTTGACATAGATCTACCTAAAATAAACCCAGTCTGATCCGGATGAATTAAAACTTGTGCTATAGGTGTAAAGCGCTGTGCCCAAATTTTCATTAATATTTTAAAATCTGCATTCAAAAGGCTAATTGGTCTATAAGAGTTAACATCTTTTTCACTCTTCCCCTTTTTAACAAAGCTGATCAAGATAGACTCCTTAAAAGTTATGGGAACCTTACCACCCTGCTTAATATAAGTAAATATTTTTCTTAGAAAGGGAGTTAGTGTCTTCTTAAAAGTTTTATACAGCTCAATCGGGAGCCCATCTGCTCCACAAGCTTTTGCCCCTGGAATTAATCCTATGGCCTTTTCTATTTCATCTATGGATATATCCATGTGGAGCTGCTCTACCATTTCTCTTGTAAGACTGGGTACCTCGATCTCCTCATGATTAATCTGCTCTACTCCAACCTGGTATTGGGTTGCATATAATTTAGTATAATGTTCCAAGAATGTTTGTGCAATCTCTCGTTTTTCAGTTAAAAGGCCATTGTTTCTAGGGTCAAAGATTTCAGTGATCATTGCTGACTCTTGCTTAGTTTTAGTAGAGCTAGCAAGCATTTTACCAATCAGCTGGTTTTCTTCATATACTCGTTGCTGGTAAGCTCTAGAACTAGCTATCTCTTCCATGATAAAAAATTCTTTTAATTCATATTTAACTTTGATGAGATGCCTTTTATCCTCCTCTAACGCCACAGACCGATTATTTACTGCCTTTGTTGCCTTTTCGACGTTCTGTTGAAGATTATTGATTTTTTCTCTCCTCTGCTTCGTTTGGGCGGCGGAGTAGGCTATTATTTGGCCCCTTAAGGCAGCCTTGAACCCGCCCCATACAGAGAATATATCTGCCGTGTTCTCATTTCTGTTATAAAATTCCTCGATCCATTCCCCCGTATTATTCCCCCACTGAATGTCTTGCAAGAGGAGTCGATCCATCTGCCACTTGGATCTTGATTTCACCTCCTCATTCATTCTTATCTCCACTTTGATTAGGGAGTGATCCGAAAAAGGGTTTGTCAATATTTCTGTATTATTATACCCCAATGATTTAGTTATTAAGAAAAAGTCAATTCTAGATGCTGTATTATATTTATTAGAGTAACAGGTAAACTCCATCTTAAGGGGATTAGCGTCACGCCAAGGATCTATTAAAACATGTTCTGCTATTAAGCCTTCTATCACTTTTTTTTTCCTATTTGAGGTATCCTTTTTTAAGTTTTGGATAAAATTGAAATCCCCACCCCAAATAATTTTCCCCGGTATCCCCCTTAGTGTTTCCCCTATTTTAAGTAAAACTGCGTTGTCATCCATTACAGGAGCATAATAGTTCACAAAATTGAATGTAACACTCTTTAATCTAGCTTCAACCCAGATCCATCTGCCATGAGGATCTCTTACTATTTGGCCGAATTCCAAAGGGAGGTTTTTACAAAAGTATACAGCGACTCCTCTACAAGCCAGTCCAGCAGAGGCAAAAAAAACATGTGAAAACCAACGAGGAAGGAATAGATTTGGGGAATTTGTTTTTAGATGTGTTTCTTGTAGAAACAAGACTTGAGGTGTCAGGGAGGTAAGCCATCTAATAAGGGCCCCGTATTTCTGTTTATTTAAGATCCCATTAACATTTAGAGAGTATATACTACACAAGTTTGTCATATCTTATACATTTCAATATTCCTTCCACCAACTACTTGAGAAACATATCGTATCCATAGCCTGCCTAACTTAACCAACCATAACCTGACTAATTTTACCTTTTCTACTTCTGCTCTGCTACTGCTCATTTTTATTTTGCTTTTACACCCCCCCTACTGACCTGAGGTCCTCCCTGTCCCCACCACCTACCACTTGCCCTCCCCTTGCATTGTGGGAAACCCCCTAGCTGCCACGCTGCCCACATTGCACCCCTCCCAAAAACCTTATGGCCGTCTTGAAGTTACACCCAAGGTGAGCTTGCCCTTATCCCCAGATCCCGCCCATTCTAATTTCTTTTTGTCATTTTTGTCATTTTTATTCATATATTTATTTATTTTTTATCCTGTATCCTGTCAGTGATATAAAACCCAGTGTGCTCGGCTCCCTACTTAATCTAGCAGTGATATTAAATCCCAGGCCTGTCCTTAAAATCACCAGGTGTATGCAACAACGCTTTTTCGCCTCACACCCAAGATCTATTACATTCCACCTACCAGCTACCATCATCTACTAGATCCTTTTGAAATTTCCTTCAACAGGGCCTGAGCCTCTTCCAGGTCCGAAAACAAAAAAAACTTTCCTTTCACCAGCACTTTGAGTTTAGACTGGTGTGCAATTGTAGCTTGGGCACCATGAGCTTTAAATAGATGGAGAATTTTAACAAATTATTTTCTCCGCCGAGCAGCGGCTGCTGTCATGTCTGAGAATATTCTACATTTAGAAGTCTCTGTAACTGGAAACTGTCTCTGCTGGAACGCCTTTGCTAAAATTCTTTCCTTTATTCTGTAGTCCGCAAAGTTTAGTAATATTGTTCTTGGATATGTAGAGTTGGGAAAGGGTTGTGCTGGGACTCGATGAGCTCTTGTTATTGTGAGATCTCCGTCAAGTTCTGGCAGGACTTGCTTTTTAATGAATGAGCTCACCCACTGGATTGTTTGGGCTCCTTCAAGCCCTTCCGGAACCCCAACAATTCTGAGGTTCGATCTGCGAGAATAATTTTCAAGTTCCTCCAGCTTAGCTTCAACAGTGAGTGTCTTTTTTTTTTACCTCTTTCACCTCTCCCATAACAATAGACACTTGGTCCTCTATCACTGAAACCCGAGACTCCGCCTCCTGCAATCTATTCGGGAGCCCTGCCATTGTCTCTTCCATCTTTCCCAACCTTGCGTGCAGAGCAGCAATCTCTGCTTGCTGTGTATTTTTTATGTCCCGTATTTCTTCGAGGATTAGATTTAGCATATCCTTAATGTCTAGTTGATACTTTTCCTTAATCTCAGCACTCTGGCAAGCGTTGGTAAGTTGATCTTTCATGCCTTTCATGCTAGCATTTACCTCTCCTGCCTTAGGATCTACTTGGCTCAGGAAAGTTGAGGGCAGAGATACGATCTCAGCTGGAACAGCTCTCCTAATTTCCATTGGAGTGACAACCGCTAACCCTATAAGCGGAAGTGCCGGTACCTCTGTCATAAACTCACAGCTTTTATTAAGTAGCTCCTGCAGCGAGTGGTCAGTATTCTGTATTTCTTTACCCATTATATTCGGCGAATTGATGGAACTAGATGTCAACCGATTTTGCTCTGTTTGCTCTGTTCGTGATTGAAGCTGAAGCTGAGCTTGCGGTTGAGGTTGCTTCATTTGAATATTGTGATGTTGATGTGGGAGAGCCACTGCGACAGATATTTCTATAGTCTGTTGCGTTATCCCGGGGAGACTATCAGCTCCGTCCATGCCCTTTTCTGTAGCTAATATAACCGCCGGCCCAAGAGTAGATACACCTAAGGAGGAGGGTGAAGGATGTTGAGGTTTAGGGGTGGCTTTACTAGTGAATAGCGGAAACTCCTTGATTTCCTTTAATTCTGTTTTATCACATCCTAGATTTGAGATCGCCGACATAGAGGCTGATATAGTTGTTTAACAGTATATATTTTAAAATTATTATTATGCTTTTTCTTAAATTGTGTTTAAGTTTCTATATTTTGTGTTTTAAACTTTGACGTATAGTAGTTTTAGTAAAAATAAATTCTGAATAGTTTCATATGGAGAGTTATGTTTTAAATAGTCCACACTTATTTTTTATTTTATGATATAGTGTACTTTATTGCTTGTATCTCTTTTTATTTAAAAAATGTGTTTATTTAATACATGTATTTGCATTAATAAATACATTTAATATGTATGTATATCATTTTAAAAGTTATTTTAAGATTACATGTATTTGTATGAAGTTACATTTTTACAGGGATTAAATTGCTATCAGCATGTTCATTTTATACATATTTTTCATGAATGAATTACGTTGTTTTTTTTTAAATAATTGAACTTTTTTTACAGCTGCTATCATATTAAATGCATTTTAATATATATACAGTTAGCCATGCAATATTAATATTTGGGTGAACAATAATTTTGTATTCAATATTCTTGTATTTTACTTTACAAGTTTGTAAAGTTGATGTTTTTGTCCTTGATATTTTTACTGCAATATTTTTGTGGCACAATATTTTTGCAGTTGAAATTTATCAACTGTATCTTGATGGCTTGTTAATAGCACATCAGTAGATATTAGCAACTGTTGAGTATTTTGAACACCTACGTCCCTCATTTCTTTTGTTTCCTGAGTCTTGGTTTGAGTGAAGTAGTTCCAAATTCACTAATATTCCCTAGTAGGGTGTATGATCCTATTGAATTTTATCTGCCCACATCTACAGCTTTTTTCCACTGCTGTTTCCTCTGGGTGAATTTGGACGTCACTTAAATGCGGCAGGAGAAATAAACTAAGTTCAACATCTCCTTCAAAGGTTTTCCCAACTGGTGGAGCAAGGCTTCCACTTTTCCCCTCTGTTTTTCATGTATCACCAAGCCAAACTCATTGGCATATTGAGGGGTGAATGTATTAGCTCGCTTTTGAATTGCTATCCTTTCATTTAATCCTCGCGGTCCTAGCTGATCATTTCACAGTATGCCTGTCTTCAAAGCTGATACAAGATTTTAGTTTTTTTGTTCATGCAATGATCAGTCTGTCCCACAGGTTTCTTGGGTGGGGTGTGGCGGAGCGGTGTTTGCCTTATTGCTCAGGACCTCATTTAAGTCCTGCACATTTTTAAATTTTAGAAAGTACTTATGTTATTTCTTTATTTTTTTGTGCCTCCTACTTGCATTAGTTAACATTTATTTCCTTCATTCCTTTCTAATGTATAAGCCAGCAATAATCCCAAAATTGTTTGTAAAGACTCTACTCAGTAAAACACACAGGTCATCCCCTGACAAGGAGACAGTTGATTTCACCTCTTTATCCTCGCACAGCCACTAATTCGGCTTCCCAAGAGTGCAGCTGAGCTGAGGACATGAAAGCTTTGACTCCTTCAGCATAAGGTCGCCCCATCCATCTCCACTGAATAGGTAGTTCCGGCCGCCACAGCTGTTTTTTTTTCTCAGTAGGTCAGGCCAAATATCCATCTTAAGTATGCTGTTATGAGGACAGTCAAGTACATTTTGGATCATGGCAGCACTCTGCTCCATCGGTAACTGTAGCCCCCATTAACGGAGACAGTGTTGCCTACGACTCCTCAGGAATGATGCACAGAATCAGAGGAGATACATTCGAGTAGCCACCTCATCTCACCTCATCTCACCTCAGACAGTCCTGAGGTTTTATCAAGGTGCTGTTTTTCAAAACATGTGTCCATTTTGGAAGACATTGGGTGGGGGACGGGGTACTTGATTTACACCTTCCCCTTTGCAAATTGGTTACCATCCCAACTTAGGGGATCAAGTAACTCAGCAATGGCTTGCGAATGCAGTTGCAGTCACAAATGATTCATATTTTCCTTTCCAAATCGCCAATATGAGTGAAACGCCCCTCCTATTATCAATTTGGAAAGGATGCTAAAAGAATTTTACGACTATAAAAGAGCCTTGGTAACCTTAAAAAACTGTGTGCGGGTACATACCCTGTGATTTAGTGAAGACAGATATTGCCTTTCTTCCCATCTAGAGGAGTCAAACTTTTTAGAACCATCCCAAGCCGGTTTCTGTCCCGTGCACGCCACTGAATCAGTAATCCTATCAGTGGTTGATGACATGCGCCTGGAATGTGATAAAGACACTACACGGTCTCTGGTCCTGCTGGACTTATCAGCGGCCTTTGACACGGTTGACCGTGTCGAGGCCACAGGACTTAACTATAGTGCTTTAGACTGTATCAAATTGTTCTTGAAAGAACGCACCCAGTTACTTTTGAAGCATTAGTTCAAGTTGTTATAGAGCTGGTCATATCCCACCTTGACCACGTTAATTCTTTCTACATCGGACTTTAAAAGACCTCTCTTTCTAGGATTCAAATTGTTCAAAACCAAGCAGCTCGTCTGATATACATAGAGCCAAAACTCTGCCATGTTATGCCCTTTCTGACAGACCTCCATTGGCTTCCTGTTGAGCAAAGGATTGCTTTTAAAATGGGATGTATCACTTTTAAAGATCTTGCTGAGATCGGCCCTGCCTTCATAAATTCTAAAGTAATTAAATACACCCTGAGCAGGACACTTTGTTCCTCCTCTCACAATCTCCTTCCTATCCCCAAGTTCAAAAAGAAAAGGATGGGCGGTACCTGATTCTCTGTCTTGCCCCCCTAAACATGGAATTTACTTCCTCTTAGTATACAGATGGCTCTTAACTACAATAACTTTAGGCAGGAACTCAATACCTTTCTTTTCCAGCTAGCCTACATTTAGAGCACCTTTTTGTGCAGCAATTTTCCTGTAATATTTCCTCAGGCTATTTAGCACCATGAAACCTTATGGTGTACACGCGCTTTGCTAATACTTTTAACGTAACAGCCATCCTAGTGATGGTCATTTAGGGGCTTGCTCTTGGCAGCTTGCCAGTGTATGGCCCTTAAAACTTTCCTTGAGTTTGGGGGGGCTGGCATTTTATCCACATAAGAACCTTGGATCCCATGTATCAACAGTGGAAATAGCGATGACCTAATTGCTATTTTCTGCAAATCGCAATTAGGTAATCACTACTCCTGACATATGAAACTATGAGTTTCATTGAGCGATTCCTAGTTGGTCGCTAATCGACCCACTTCATGAATATTAATGAGGACGGTCACAATTTGCGACCCATTGGGAATCGCTAAAATCACATGGATAGATAAATAAATAAAGCATTATCTTTTTTTTTTTTTTTTTTTTAAATGCAAAGTTTCATTTCTTAGGAGCAGGCAGTGGTTTATTGGGGCACTGCCTGCTCTAAAAAAACGTTTTTGCTACCATTCACTAAGGGGTCCCCAGGACCCCTTCCCATTTGCGAATGGGTACAACCTACTTGAAGTAGGTGGTAAAATGAGAATGTTTTGCGACCGCATTTTGGTAGCAAAACATTCTTACCTACCGCTGCAATCCAGTATTAGGAAGGGACGCCCTAAACACACCCTTTCCTAATACCGAATCAGTATGCATTCACAATTCCAAATTACCGAATCGCAAATTGGACTTCATACATGCCAAAATGCATTTTATTTGACGCATCTGTGAATCGGCCCATTTGCGACCTGTAAAATGTGTGATACTTTTTCTGTAAAATGTTACTGAAAGAACCTGCTCTACGGACCTTTTGCCAAAATATGAAACTTCTAACAGATGTTGCCCATATTTCTGTTTACCTGTCCTCTTAAATCATCCTGTCCCATGCATACCTTTAAATTGCATCTTTTTTTTTGTTTTAAATGTAATACACCCTGATACAGCATGGTTTAAATTGTACGTGTTTTTGTTTAAAATAAAAAGCCGTCTAATACTGTATATAGTGCAGCAGCTGTATAGAAAACTTATCCAATAATAAGTATGAATTCAGAAAGACTTAGAAATCCATCATTGCTCTTCTCCGCGTGATTAGTGCGTGTATGCGTTATCAGAATGATGTGCATCTCTGGTGAGGGTCTGGGGAGTAAACGTGATCTTATATTCTTATTTGCGCATTTTAAAGTATACAGAGCTATGTTTAGAGTATGTCAACATATGGTGGTCGGGCCTCATGAATATATTCATGTATCTCCCGTGGAATAGGCTTCTGGCAGCAGACCTCACAAGTTGGAAGTATTATAGAGCAAACTCTGCTGTGTGAGGAGATCGCAAGAGACCACCATAAAACACGTTTAAGTGTATAGAAATGCTGAGTGTAAATAAAAATGGGTCTTTCCCTCGATCTACTTTTTAGTGTGTCAAGTTAAGAATAGAGGGGTCAATTCACGAAATTGGAATATCGTATCTCTGATTTGTGCAGGAATATTTCGTTTTAATTCACAGACCTGATAGACACCCTTTGGAGGTAGGAGGATGCCTGTTATATTTAAGCCTATGGCTTTGGATCCTTCATGGTGTGAAAAATCCTCAGTCGGACTATTAGGAAAAATATGCCAAGGCACATTTTTTCACCATGTAGAAAACACATTCCAGTGTGAAGAAATCCCTCCTTCCTCTATACTCGCACAAAAAGTGGTCGTGTTCCATGACCTTTCCTGGCCTCAAGGCGGTTTATTTAGGCATAAACACACCTGTGTAAAAAGGGTCGTAAGGTCATTGAAAATCTTAGAGACTGCCCAAAGGTCACGATCAGTCGGTGTTCCCATAATTTACAATGGACACTTCCCTGGGAGCACCTATGTTTCAGCAGATCACTAAGATCTTCCAATTCTAGAACAATCCGGGGCAGATTTACAAGTCCCTATCAACAATTTTGCTCCGCCTTTGCATCACTTTTGTGACGCAGCGGCGCCGTAAACAATACGGCCAATTAACAATGTGACGCATCTAGGGAGATGCGTCATGTTGTAAAGCCCTGCATCACATTATACCTGCGTCAGGTATAATGTATGCAGGGTGGGCATTCCCACGCAGGAAAGCTTTGTAGAAGTGACGCAGTGAAATCTACAAGATTTCACTGTGCCACTTCTATGATGCCACTGTGTTAAAACAGGCGTAACAAGTGACGCAGTACATACAATGAGTATAGGCTTCCCCATCTATTGCTGGAGTTGGGTAGTGCTTGTGTTGCGACACGACTCCAGAAATGTGTGACTTTTAGGCCAACATATGCGTCAGAATTTCTGACGCGTCTGTTAATCCTTGCACCATGGTGCGCCGTATTGTAAATACAGTGCATCCAAGGTGGCGCAAGTGTATCGCTGACTGGCACAGGGAAACTGACGCATCTCTACAGATGCGTCAGTTTCTTGTAAATCAGCCCCTCAGTGTTCACAGACCCAGAAGATCCAACAGGGGAGGGGTGGGGGGGGCGCAGAAGCTTAATTCAGACCACAGCTCGTCTCTGGAATAACCTACCAGAACATCTGAGAAGTCAATCTAAGTTTTTGACCTTCAGAAAATGTCTTAAAACCTGTCTGTTTTCCGATTCTTAATATCAAGATTTAATGCTTGTCAGCAAAGATCATTTGTCAGCAGGTTACATCAGCGCTGATTCTTAATATCAAGATTTAATGCTTGTCAGCAAAGATCATTTGACAGCAGGTTATATCAGCGCCAAGACGCCATTGGCATTCGTGCACTTTATAAAACATATCAATATCAATAAATAAAACACACTTAGGTCGGTGAAAATCTCAGCCTCAGGCCAGAGGCTGATTTTTTTTTTTTTTTTTTAACCGGATCTGTCATACGCAGCCACAGATTAAATGTTTTGCTCGACAAAGTGTAATTGAATGGAGCATAAAGTTTCAAACATCGAAGGGTATTGCTTGATGGTCAGAGGGTATTGCTTGATGGTCCGAAGGCGGAATGTGAAATTTCAAACAGAACAAATTTTGTAACTTTCTGGCCTGTCAGTGATTTTATATTTTCAGGTTTTGCAAATGGGCATGAGATTTCTGAATGTAATAGCCAACCTGAATGAAAAAACTGGTGACCCCTTCCTGGTAGATTGTCTCATAAAGTATCATAAAAGTCCCTGCTCAATTGCCTTTCATGCTTTAACCCATTGGGAAAATTCTCATTAGTTCTTAATCTTCATAAAGGTTTTAACTGCCTACTTGCAATCCAACACAGGCGTCCTCAAGCATATTATTGGAGAAGCTGATGGGCCCTTATCAATCTAAAAACAAAACATTGGCTGAAAGAAAAATGGTCTCAAAATGCACACATTGCCTTCATAGTCCTTGGTCACTTATAGGAACTATTTTGTGTGTGAATGTGCTCCTTGAGAAAGGGCCGAATGCCGTCACCTATAACGAAGGTACCCAATGACTGAAATGAGCTGACCCATTACCCTATTCTGTATGCTGTAGAGGACAGAAGAAAAATATGAGACCACTGGATGAAGAGGACTGGCTGTATTCCACTATAAGTAAGTATATTATTCATAAAATCAAAAGGATTTGGCTAATGCCCAACCTAAACAAGGGTGATGGAGCAGAGTTTCAAGAGCTCCACAGACCAAGTGTAACATAAGAGAATGCATAAATCTCCTTCCTCAAAATGCAAGGAGGAATCTCAAACCCATCAGCGCCTTCCAATTTTATTTGCTGTGATAACAATAAGTTATATAAAGTATATCACAACATAAGTAAACTAAGAGTACTGATGAGAAAAAACATAAACTATTTTATTGAAGACTCTTACGACTACAACTTTTGATGATCCCACATCGTTAAACAATTAACTATCTACTCTTACCAACTGTTCATTGCTATTGAGTACTAAAGCCTTCACCGTTTGCACTGGGGAATTAATATACTCTTTCAATATTAGTGCTAATAATGTACCAAGTCCAGTGTGTGATGGTAAAAAACAAACACACAATGAGGACATCAGCAAGATTTCAGGCCAATCTCTAATCTCAAAATTCACAAATCCAGATCAACAACATTTGTACTGCACATAAACAGGTATAAAACTGGTGTATGAAATGTATAAAGGTACTGTACGGAACCAAATATATTTGTCTTAAACCTTTTTTAATAGCGGATTGTGAGAAATGCCCTTTTTGTATGGTCAACCCCATTTATACTGAATTGTATTGTTGTTTTTATACTCTGCTTGCCAGGGCACTGCTGTCTAGTACCCAGTGTGTGTGCTCTGGCCCCTAAAAACATGTTGAAATTTACTTAAGACTTGATTGGCACATTTAACTTTCAAATAGGCCAATAGTATATGGTGCAGAATTACATTCATGACATAGTAAGATAAGTGTTACTTGGGGACTGCAGCACCTATTGTGCTATCCACTGCAGTGACACTCAAAACATGTCTCCAGGCCTACCTTGCATAGCCTGACTACTGCAGTCTAAATACTGTGAAAGTAATCCTTTTTGACTGGTAAATACCTCCTTTTTAGATATTAGTGAGCCATCCCTATGCCCTATGTAGGATTTGTAGCCTACAAGGCAGGATGTATAATACTTAAAATTGGGACATATAGACAATTAATGTTACCATGCCCCTACAATGGCAAGGCCTCAAAAGTCCTTTTCACCTATGTAGAAATCCACAGTGCACATTAAAACCATGATACTGCTTTCTCAGTAATGGGACTAGCTTGAAAAATAATTCAACCACTATTTTTAATAGCTATTAAAAATCCAATTCAATTGTGAAGTCGAATTTTGGGTAAATATTTAGGAAAAGTAACTTTTAGAAAGTTACTTTTCCCCTGGCTGAGCCTTCCGGGGCCTAATTAGCATTAGTCTATACATCTGGTCAGCCTGAATGAGTTGAGACTGAGGTGTGAATTTCCTCCCTTGATTAGCTTATCGGTCTGAATGGGCAAGGATTATTCATCTAACCTCAGCAGAATATTGAAGTTGTGGCCTGTGTATATTTGGTTGGCAGAACAGTCTCAAATACATTCTTTGTGACGGGTCTGTCTAAGGCACATATAGATCTTTTCAATCCTTGAAAGGGATCAACCTTGATTAGACGCAATTCTTCTGCGTTTTGTCTGGTTCCTGAATTACCCTGATTTTCACCCACCAGACTTCTGTCTCCTGTTTTGTTGTGGGTCCACGGTCTGCTTCAAATTGGATTTTAGTTTTAGATGAAGGAAGGCAGTGGTGATTTCCATAGAAACATTTGATTATGCACCCCAGCTCTCTGAGCTCAAGTTTAGTGTGGCTGAAGACTTCAGTCATCTTGGCACTGTCCTGGCACATGATATTTTGGGCCTCCTTGTAGTAAGGCAAACAGGAACTACTGAAACCATAAGTAGGCCAGGAGTGTCTTAAGGAGTCCCCTACTTACAGGCTGGTGAATCTTACAAAGCTGGACCCTCAACCTGCCTTCCTCACTTTCTGGACCTGTGAAAATTCAGAAGAGGCCTAGACCTGCTGTTTATGACCTCAAAGAACCCTAAAGGGCAGGACCTGACCCCTTTTGTACCCAGGACAAAGATGTGGATTCCAAGAGTCAGTTGACAGGCACAAAATAAGCTGCAAGTGGCCTTTTTCTCAGAAGTACCCAGCTGACCAGTGGCAACTGGACCTGAACTGGACTCCGCTATTGGCAACTCCTGGACTCCCAGTGAGTCTCCAAGTGCCTCCCCTGAGATCTGGGGACCTTAGACGGCTACTCCTGTTGTTATTTGGGCACCAGAAGAAAGGTTGGTAACTTCTAAAAACGTTTCCTTCAGTGTTCCAGTGGGAAAAAGTATCTGACCAGCAGTTCCACCGTATCAGATGGAATTTCAGCTTTATCCCGCCCACGACTCACAGCACCTCTGAAAAAAGTCCAATTTCTGCATTGAGACTTAGAAAATGATTAGCATGAAGTTTCAAAAGTTCCAGAGCTTCAATCTGTTTCATGTATCTGGACTGCTTTGGGACTTTCTGAAGTGGGACTTATAAAACATTTTCAAATTTTGACTCCCAGGATTTTTGCTGTTTTGGTTTCAATTTGCTAATTAACTTTTTCTCTATCTTTATAAATTGGAGTGGGATATTTATTGTATTTTGTCTTTGACTTTTTAACTCTTTTGTTATTTCTATATCTTTACACATTTTCTCTCTAAGTTAAGTCTGCCTATTGTGTGCCATAGTTACCAGCAATTGATTTTAAGTTTAAATTATTTAAACTTTTGACTGGACCTAAGAGCTTAACTGACCTTATTACTTGTAGTGGACTACCATCCACCCCAGTTAATAATTCCCTTTCTTGATTGACTGCTTTGCAGTGCAGTGTGTTCTAAAGTTGTGCCTTCACCACCTAAAATCTCTTTTGTCCCAAGGACTTCATCATGAACCATCATACTTTTGCTTCCCCAGAGAATAGGATCTCAAAGTCTTCCTTTTACTGTACCTGTTAATTGTGTCTTTCCAATGTGTCAATTAGGTGAATTGTAATTAGGTACCAGGAGCATGTTTTTAATTCGATTGGGACTCAATCTAATATAATTAGGAATGCTCAAGTGTGGTTGTTTGGTTGTGTCTGACCACCTCTGCCAAGGCCATCCCTGCCAATGTTCTCTATCTGTTGGAAATGTATAATAGGTTTCTTGGCTGCCGTGATAAGGTGTTGTAATGCTTGACATGAGACACTGTGGTTGCTCTTCCAATATTGGCTCGATCCTGAAACTGGCTAAGATTCTAATGCAAAACTCACAATACTTTTTAACTGATTGACCTTCTCCTCCATAGTAAACTACAGGTCTTGAATAAAGTTAACACAATTTGACATCCTTAGTATGGTGACAGGTACCTCATCGATAAAGAGCTGAGCAAAAGCTGGACCGAGCTTGGTGATAGTTTAATGGGACCAAATTAAAATAGGTTCAGTATTATTGCAATTTCAGGAAAGCCAGTTTTTGTCCATCCAACTCTTGTCTGAAAACAATTGATAAATTCCTCTATGTCTTTTTCAATGTCACCCAGGGTGGGAAAAAGCAGTTGACTATCGCTGTTATAAATAAAGCCTTTTACCACAATGTGCCAAAAGTCTCTAGAGGGGCTGATGGTAGATGCTGGAAAATAATGTCTAGAGACCTGTAGCATGCAGTAACTTGCATTTAATTGGAGTGTGATGAATCCAGTACATTGGATTGTTCAATCCTAGTTGCTAAAAATGATCTTAACCAGTAAATAGAGCCATAGGCATGCTTTACGCTGTTTGCATACCATGTAACAAGATGTCCTGTTCAACTGCATTAAACTTGGTAGAAAGAACCAGCAGCACTATGATAGCTACCAAACCCTCATACATTGTCTGCAACTACTTTCACATCAAGGAGAGCAGACTGTCACCATGTTAGGTGTAAACCCAAACTGCCATTCATCCAATAGACCACTGAGCTCCAAATGTCATGAGCGGTTCTTTGGAACTCTTAGCTAAAAAGTGGTGTAAACTCTAGGATGGTAGCTAGCTCAGGCTGCAGGATCAAGACTAAGGGCCTGATTATGAGTGTGGAGGTCCAAAGGACCGCCACACTGGTGGTGGAGGTGCAGTGGCCGTCAGGCCATATTACGAGCACGGCCGTCAGACGTCCACGGGACAGCCGCAACCACCAGGGATCTGTGATCCCTGGCGTTGGCATGGTGGTCTTGAGGCCGCAATATGCTTGGTGGTGCTACCTCGGCATCTGCAAGCATATTACAACTTTCCTCACTGCCAGCGGTCTCATGGCAGTTCTCACGCCATGAAACTGCCTGCGGTGAGGAAATAAAGGGGGCCCTACAGAGCCACCTCTTGCCCCTATGCATGGGGGTGCATGCAGGGGGCACATGTTGTGCCTCCATGTGTGCATGTACCCCTGTTCCTGCACAGCATGGACTGCACAGTCCATGCCATGCAGGAAGGTGCATTAGGGGTCCCGCGGCCATGCAGTTTCAAGGCTCACACATGAGTCTTTGTGCTGTGCTGCTGAGGGACTGCTACACCGCCCGCCCACAAGACCACAAAATGACTGACAGGTGGCCGGGAGGTTTGGTGGTGAAGGAGTGGGGCGGTGGCATAGGGGTCCACTCCCACACCACCAAACTCATAATTTGGTCCTAAGCTTTCTGTCAAAAGAGTTAGACACATCTGTCAAAAACAGAGAATGTTGCTGGCATTCAATTAATGGGAATCAAGTGAGCGTGAGTGCATTTTTTGGCCATATTAGTGGGAGAGGAATATTCAGTGCATTGAGTGGTATTCATGTAATTGATTAAAGATTTTATGAACTCTAGAAACACAAGTATCTGAGAAAATTCTGGTGTCCACCTATTAGTGGATAGACTAAAACCAGGAGCCCTTCTCCACCATGGCACCTCAATCATTGTCTATGCTTTCCTTACAATGTGGAAACAATACCGGAAAGCCGTAAAACACCTTTGGGAGAATTGTTGCCACTGCATGCGTTTCTAAGTGATTTTGGGAGAGAAATTCTGTATTTTTTGTTGAATCTAAATAAGTCTTTACTCAGGAAGACAGCCAACATTTTCTTGGATTCATAAAGATAAAAACCAGAAAATGTGCCACACACATAATTTATTTATATTTTTGCTCTCTGTGCTCCGATGTACATTGTTAAATGCAGGGTGAATACATTTTGTACTTAAATTTGGTTCAAGTGCATGGGTAGTAGCTCCTTTCCCAGGGATATATGGATCAATTGTATTGGTGATTGCTGTTGATTGATCTATATTCTAGATGGAGGTATTTAGGTTTATTTTTTATGTTTGCACTGGATCTTGGTACACATGGACTAGGTGCAAGGGGAACACACTGTGTGCACAGCCTTGACACTGTGCTTTCACCCCCTTGAATGCATGATGCAGGCTCATGAGTGCATGTCATTTTGTCCCGAGATACATGGTTCCTGTCCTTGGGCAATTTCTCCATGTTCTAAGTGAATTAGTGAGTGAGAATTTCAACCTATGCGCCTAGGTCCCTTGTAGTGATTGCTCAGATATAGTGGGTAAGTGTTCGCATGAATACAGGCTGTCCTGGCATGCATGGTTTTCATGTTTAAAGCTGTGTCAAAAGCCATAGATTAAATGCCCAGCAGATTACAATGTGTCCTCGAATGCACAAATCATGTGTACCCGTGATTGCACTGTGCATTGGTCATGCGATCGAGTCCCCGAATCGATGGCTTAGGCACACGGATGACTGCTGTGCCCCGAGTTAGATGGTGTAAATGCATTGTGAAGGTAGTGCGGGACATTACCTGAGTGTTAGCAATGTTGCTGATGTTTTTCAGGCAACGATTTCCATCATTCAGGTTAATAATGTGTGCATGTGTTTATGACTTGCGTGTTTGTGTGTGCTGGTGTATATACTCATGTCTGCATGTATATATTGCCATAAGGTCATGTATGACATTATTTCTGGTATCGTATCCTTGGTCAAACATTGTCAAGCGATGGTCCCTTTTGCTCTCTGCATGGCTAACCCCCACAACGCATTCTTCACAGACGGACACACACTGTTTTTATAGTGGTTATAATAATAATAATCCACATTTGTAAAGCGCGAACAATGACCCGTAAGGGTCTCTAGGCGCTGGGGGCCGTCGGGAAGATTAAGCAAGCTTTTGCCCAGAGTCACACGGTGCTGGGCTGATCTGCCACCGGCGCCGGGGATCGAACCGTGATCCACCAGATTCCGCAGTCAGTCGCCCTGGCCGCGGCGCTACACCACTTCCACTTGCAATATATGACCCTACACGCTAACGTTTTTCAATTGTGTAAGACGAACGCCGGCATGTTTTATTATTACCAGAATGTAATGTTAAATGGATTGCAATGAAACTTAAGTATTCATGTAATATTTGTGTTAAACACACACTACATCATCCAGTTGCCCCACTTGTTTACTCAGAAAGCCGCAGTCCAAAGCTCAAGGTAGCACCTACCATAATAGTAGGTCAATAAAATAAAACTTTATTGGAAACGGGATAATTTATTCTAAACCTGTGATTTGGCGAACATGAGATACTTTTGGCTGTTCATTCTGGCCAGCAGCATGGTTTCCAAGTTGTATACAATGCTCAAAAATAGGCGCTGGCAAATATTATTTGATCCAGTGGCTTGTTAAGGAAAGTATTTTCACATTTGCGTGGGTGGCAACATTCCTTAGTAAATAGTGGCCTAACCTGTCTGTGTGCAATGAAACACTTCAATCTAAAATCTACATTTACAGAGTAAACTTTGGCAAATTAATATAGTGGATAAAGGTGTGTTTTTCTTCTGTCAAAATCCCTTTGTGGCTTCCAAAAAGCTACAGTATTCAGGCTATGCAAATATTGTCAGAGTGTACACCGGGGCTTATTTCCAAGCAGCACACATTTCCATGCTTTATAAACACTTGCTGGATAACTCATGTCACCAACCTATATTAGCCATATCCAGGCTTGGACAGTTTTTAAAGGTTGTACCGAATAGGTCAGGATTCGTATCCAGGGCATCAATATGTAGCAACTGTTACTGTTGTCGCTGATTGTGGCATCTCTGGACTGCTTTGCTACACGTGCTATTTAACAAACGTAATTACTAAGCTTTTGAAAGTAAGTGTGCCATTCAGTGGCATTATTTAGAGGTGACCAGCGGTCGTACTTGTGTGACTTGTAGTAAACCTTTGCTTACAACAGGACAGCATTTTTAGAGCTCTGTTATCTCACTCTGGCTTTTGCCCTCTCCAACCCCCCAAGGACCCTCGCCAGGCTTCTATTGGCAGCTGAGAAGACCAGGCACAGATATTAAGGAGTACATTTTCTTCCTGCCAACATTGGGGCATATTTACAAGCCCCTAGCGCTCTTTTTTTTCGACGCTCCGGTGGCGCTGTGTGCTGGCCCCTATTTACAAGGCCACGCAAAGTCACTTTGCGTGGCTTTACACAGCCTTGTAAATGTGGCCCTCTTTCATGCAGTATTCTGCGTTAAAGGGATGTGTCATGGGTGTTTCTGTGGGTGTTTCCATGCAACACACATGGCTTTTTGATATTGCTCCCGATTTACAAGAATTAGTAAGTCAGAGGCAGCACCAACAACTAACGCCTTTCAAGGGGTGGCGTTAAATTGGCTCAATGAGGAGAAATACTTTTCTTTCTCCTCATTTTTTGCTCTTTCTATGTGTGCTGCATTTTGCATTTTTCGAAGGAGCAAAATGCCATTAATGCTTGTTTTTGTCCAGGAAGGTGTCCCTTCCTGCACAAACAAAATCATCCCTGCAACTCAGGGACCCTTGCACCATTGTGCAAGGGTGCCTGCATTGGCGCATGGTTGCTGTTTTAGTGCTAGCGCAGGGGAGATCACAGGGGTGCGCTGCATTTCTGTAAATACGGATGATCCCTGCGTTTTTGAAATGATGCATCTTGGTGCAGCTAAATTGCTTGCAGAGCCATGCTGCGCCATTTTATTGTAAATATCCCCCACTATGTTTTGAGGAAGTGCTGGGCGTGGTATGGAAGAAAAGCTGCTCTGCCTTCCTAACCCAGACGGTTGTCTCATGTCAGAACTAGTGTGTCTGATGCTCCTCCTAGATATATGAGGATATGCCCAGGAATTACTGCAGGACATTTGGTTGCACACACACAAGTTTTGCAGCTAACAAATGTCCCATCAGGGCATCCCACTCCCACATTTAGTCTGCAACTATCAACACCAACAGGCCACAAAGAACCTTCTCAATCTCCACATTCCCCATCATTGTTTTCATTCACTCAAACATACATACTATCTCAAAAGTACGAGAATGTAACACAAGTCTGTTGACTTGAGTTGTGATTGAGCTCTCATAATGCTCAAACTAAAGAATCCAGTCATACATGTTTTAATAATGCTAGTATTGGGTCATGTTTGGTAGCTTGGCCTCGACAGCAAGAAAATCCTCAAAGAAAATGTATCAGCTGTTGGGTAAAATAAACCAATTGAACAGCAATACCATTAAAGAGAAAACAAACAAGTAAAATTAATATTAAAGGTAAAATAACAATGGAGTAAATCTGTAGGTTACTCAATTGTTAAGTACAAAGAAGCATGTTCTAATCTGTTAATATGGAAATGGATGTGTTCATCTATAAAAATGAAATCTTTTCCTTATTAATAGAATCACCCGTTCTGAACTCCACATCAACCTCGACTCGCAAATATGTAGTCAAGCAGGCCCAGAGACCCAGGCCCGGATTTACTGACTGATAGGTCACAGGTGAGGGGATGCATAGCTGGCAAGCAAACACTTGGTCAGGAAACTTTTGATCAATCCCACCGATAGGTGTGTCAACAATACAATGATCAGGGGTGCTCCTAAAAACACCATAAAAAGTCAGATGCCACGTGAGCTAGGAACACATAGCCAATCAGGACCTAGAACACATAGTGATCCCATACCCCCCATGATGGCCATCTGGACATATTATTCACTGTCCACATCGTATCAATGCAAGGTCGAGACCCACCTGTAGTAACTATTACACCATTAATTTATGACTCTGAAGGCTGCAACCAACATTCCTTGCTACAAATGGTACGCCAGAAACTTTTATTACCTGTCGTGTTTTTGTATAAGAGAATGACCTATACTGGTTGTAAATTGACACAGTCCTCAGATCTAGTGCCTGTAGCTGTTCTCCCGGCTGAACTATTTAATTAAACAAGCTATTTCTGTTTTGCTAAACACCTCTTTTCTTCTGTTTTTCAAAGGATTTTACTCTCGAGCAACAAATCCAAATGCTATGCCTTGAAAATGAAAAAAAAAAAAACATGTAGTTGTAGGGCAAAATGCGTGGTGTCTTCAGCGTCAAATTTATTAGAAGTTTTTCCTTTTATAGTTCCATGCCTCTGTTTGGGATTGTGTATGTGTTTGACAGTGGATAGTGAGGGTTTATTCGACTGCTGAGAATCTGTTCAATCCACCTACCTGGCTCTGTTGGTGTTGACTCCTGCTTTAACATAATTTTGTTGATGAGCTCTGAATAGCCACTTCATGTTACAAAGCTGTGCAGACAGAGATCCAGCCTTCCAGCACTGTGTTTTTTCGAGACATGAGCTGAGAATTGGATTTAATGGGCATTGTTAAGACGCTCATCTGCCTAGTGGAATTTCTCCATTCTTTTTTGCATAGTCAGAGACACATTTGTGCTGTAACAAGAGAGTTAAGCAGAGCAGCGTGTGCACATCATTGCTTACAAAGTTGTTCCCAGCTGTCAGAGGACAAGTGCCACCACCTATAAAAATGACATAGCCCCTTGTGGTGGCAATCTTTAGTTGATGGAACCCTACTTATCGTGCCCTATTTTCTTAAGAAAAGCTCGCAAGCATCTAGTGGTCATCTTCACACATTGGGACTATGGATGGAGAATACATGCCCTATTGCCTACCGAAAGCATGCACAGCACCAAGAGTGATGGCCATCTTTAAAGACTGGACTATCTTGTACGTTATATGTAGAACATCTCAGCTGTCGGAATACACCACTCACAAAACATATTATTTGGTGTTTGTTTCAAGCTGCAGCTGCCTGTCATCAGTGATAGGCACACCTATTTGCCAAATACAACGTTTTACTTAAACAGACGGTCGCAGATTTCACCTAATTTTTAGCAAGCACTTTCCGTGGAATATTACAGGTTAGCCTCCGTGGATGAGTTTCTTTCTCTCGTCAGTTGTCAGTGCAGTTTATATGGTTTCTCAGTTTTAAATGTCTACAAGTCCAGTTGTGGATGACGTTTTGACAACTCACTAAATACTGTACATTCCTGCATTGGAGTACAGTGAACCACAGTGACACACACACCTTCACAATGATCTCAGTAGTATTTTCTTGTGTCAACACAAATGGTGATAGAAGCACATTTATTCACATCAACGTCATAACAGACAGTAACTTGGTTTATTACTCAGTGTGTAATTTTTGTGTCTACATTCCTCTTAGTATTTAGCATGCGGTCTGCAAACCCTCCACCGCCATTCTTAGAAACATCAGGCATACCTTCAATTGAATGGGGACAGTGGGTTGACGCTTTTTAAAATTATTTGGGAGCTATTGTTGCAGTTCGCTTTAGACCAGAGAGAAACAAAATTACTTATTCATTCCTTCGGTTTTTTTAGGGTAGGGAAATGTTTAAACATCTCCCTGAGCTTGTCGCCTTGGAAAGGTAAGAGTTAGAGGAATACCAAAAAGTGGTAAAGAAATTAGAACAAAGGTTTTACATTGACGCCAGTTTAGTTGTCTTGCACCACAAATTCTGAAGAGGTTTGAATTAAAGCTAGTGAAAATGATGAGATTTGCAAAAGTGTAAACACCTATGTTTATGAAGGCTGGCCTACTGAGAAAATTGTACATTCCAGTCTTCAACTTTTTATCAAGATAGTACATAGGTTATCAGTGGAAGATGATATTGTATTGGAAGGTGATAAACTAATACGTCCTTCTAGTATGGACAAAGATTTGATACTCAATTGCCATGAGGGCAACTTAGGGTGTACTATGACCAAGAAGGGGGTAGAGGTGTTATTGGTGGCCTTCCGTGGTTAAGGAAATTGACTCATCAGTCAGAGATTGAATAAAATTGGGATGATTGGCCCATTTCATTTTCTGTCTCCACAATGCCACTATAATTTTGTTCTAATGGAGTATTATGGTAAATAGCCAGAAGAACATTTCATATCTGAGCCAAGTGCAAAAAATCTGCTGATTTATTAAAGAGATGTGTTTTGGGTTCAGATATGAATAGGTTTTTGGTAGAGTCTAGCATGAAACATATTAGGTGCTCTCTCTACCATCCACAAACCAATGGCCTTGTTGTATGAATGAAGAGGGTGTTTAATGATGATATATTGTGAGCCAAAAAGAATGATTGCTCTATTGAAGAATCAGTCAGTTTATTGTTCTGATTTTACTGCATCACTCCATTGGCCAGATGTACAAAGCATTTTACCTGTCGCCGTTTGCGACCGGTAAAGTACATTTTGCCATGCACAGAAGTTAAAATGTGACTTGATAACTTGTTACTGAATGGGGCCGCGCCAGCACCTTCTATTGTCGGAACACTAACCACTCCATTGCCGTGAGGGAAACGGCCAGCAAGGGGGTCCAGCTGCCCTCCTCCTGCACTCCTTAACCCGCCGTGAGGGGAACAGCCACCGTAGACTACATCCCCCAGCAGCCCCTTGGCGCGTGCCATTGACGACAGCAGGCAGAGCCGGGGTTGCTTAAAGTCACTCCCTGTGCCCCGCAGCGCGGGACGCACCAGCACCTTCTATTGTCGGAACACTAACCACTCCATAGCCGTGAGGGAAACGGCCAGCAAGGGGGTCCAGCTGCCCTCCTCCTGCACTCCTTAACCCGCCATGAGGGGAACGGCCAACGTAGACTACATCCCCCAGCAGCCCCGTGGCGCGTGCCATTGACGACAGCAGGCAGCGCCGGGGTTGCTTAAAGTCGCTCCCTGTGCCCCGCAGCGCGGGACGCGCCAGCACCTTCTATTGTCGGAACACTAACCACTCCATAGCCGTGAGGGAAACGGCCAGCAAGGGGGTCCAGCTGCCCTCCTCCTGCACTCCTTAACCCGCCGTGAGGAGAACGGCCAACGTAGACTACATCCCCCAGGAGCCCCGTGGCGCGTGCCATTGACGACAGCAGGCAGCGCCGGGGTTGCTTAAAGTCGCTCCCTGTGCCCCGCAGCGCGGGAGGTGCGCGGGCGGCGCCCCGGCAAAGCCCGGGCCAAGGGCCGGCCCGTCCTTGCCCGTCAGTGACCATTTGAGGCCGGGCCGGGCCCTTTCCCTCTCCCTGTGCTCCTGGTTCCGGTATTCAGTGTGGACGTTGTTGGGTTGTACGTAGTTATTCAGTATTAATTGTGGGGTATCTTTTATATTTTTTATTCTGTTTTTTGCTTGCCTCCATTATAAGCGCAACAGGTGTTAAGCTACTTATTAACATGAGTAAGGCCGAGGGTAGGTTGGTGGGGACTCTTGATGATTACCTAACAAGGGCAGAGACAGTAATTAATCACAAGATATTCGCCGTGGAGCGAAGACTATCTTTAGAACCAGCCCCAATGTTACCTCCTGCACAGCCTCTTGATGTGCAGGTTAACACTAAGAATATTGGGTCTGGTAATTGTTCCCTGGTGGATCCAGTATGTTTTAACATCTAGGTCCGGGTTCACAGATCCTTCTTTAATTGTAAGTAGCCCTTCTAGCCCAGTTATGGTAACAACTCGGGCGAAACATAAAGTTACTGGTCCCAAAGCCAGAGAACCGCCCTGTAAGAAAAAGAAACTACGGGGCCCTAGTAAGTTAAGTGCTCCTAAGGCTGTTCCTGGTA
Organism: Triturus cristatus; assembly: GCF_964204655.1. Lineage (NCBI taxonomy): Eukaryota > Metazoa > Chordata > Amphibia > Caudata > Salamandridae > Triturus > Triturus cristatus. Next base: position 228,416,317 of record NC_140593.1, read on the forward strand.
TCACAGGGGCTCAATCCTGTGGGAATTCTACTGCCTCTGTAAGCACCTCACCATTGCAACCTATGGCCCAGCAGAATTTTGAGCTATTATGTTCTCTTTTTAGGGAACAGTTAGCATCTCTTATTCAACCTGTCCTGGAAAAGTTAGAATCAGTAATGGTAAGGCTTAATTGCATCAAAGCTAATCTGATAAGTAAACATTCATTAGCCGTATCACTACCCGAACAGAATCCTAAGGTAGTGGCTAGCCACATAGGTGAAGGGGCTCTTGATGGTCATTATGACCTAAGTTCTCAAGTAGTTAATTCCCACAACCCCACAGTATCCAGGGATCACTCAAATCGGTCTATGGCCCCTCCCAATACTGTTAGTAGGCCTTCGACCGAACAGCAATCAAGGGGGAATACGCTAAGGCCTGTAGCCCAAGAAACAGAGGATCCTGATGCGTTAATAAGTTTACATCTTCCTCCGGAAGCTACACCGTACACAGTTATCCTAGCTAATGTTCCAACACTTCCAGAAAGGTCTAGGGAGCATTGATCTAATCTCAAAAATAAAGCTCTGTACTGTCTTGGGAACAAATTCGGGGCTAGTAAAAGTTTGTTTGAGGAATTTAAAATGGTTAGGCGGGTAAAATGGGTTGGCCACTCCCAAAAGTCTATGGCAGGGGATTGTGTGGTATTGAGTTTTAGGTCCCCGCTATTGGTAGAACATATTTTAAAGATGGCCTCCCATTATGTTCCTACCCCCAATGAGATCATGATTTTACCCCTAGGTTACTTTTACAGACCAGCAAGGGCCATGCTTAACAGACCGTACCGTGCCCTGCATAATGCCCCCCAGCAGGGCTTGCAGCCTATCGAGTCTATTATGTTAGACAATCGTTTCACCGCCCTATCTACCCTGGAGGATATTGACTGACTGAGGGATAGTAATGCTCTCCCCTGGTCTGGGGTAACAGGAGGTTTAGTACCATCATGTCGGGAGTCATTAGTCCAAACAAACCCATTGGCTCAAGGAGAAGAATCTGTTTTAATTTTAAGCCCCGCATATGAAGGTTTACCCAGTGCCTGTCCTGTTTCCCATTCTAATTTGGCGAACCAGGCGGTGAACAAAAAAATTGGCTCCCATAATGTTATCATTTCCTCTTGGAATATAGCCGGATTACATTCTAGATTGGCTGTACCCGATTGGGTGGTTTTTGCCGACCAGTCAGACATATGGTGTATTCCGTGTAGGGTTTGTGAACTTCTTCAAACCAGCCGTTAAGGGTCCTAGAGGTAGACCGGTGGGAGGCCTGGCTATGTGGGTACGTCAATGCGAGGGCATTTCACTCGTGGAAGTTCCGATTGAAAACCCTGATATTTTGGCCATCAGGGTTACCTCCACAAGGGGCCTTAATATCCTCATTATAAACATCTAAGTGAGGGGTCTTCCAGGTGGTAAATGTTCCCCGACAGTTCTTCTTTTGGAACAATTACTTTGTACAGTGCCCATAGATGGTCATAGGGTGGTGGCAGGTGATTTCAATACATGTTTTGAGCCCCTGGGTGATGATGACGGGAAACTGTCTGAGGTTGAGGACTCCGTGTGGGGAATCCCCCAGCTGGAATTAAATCCCATAAGGAAATGGACCCAAGCAGCCTTATATGTGAAGGGTCTATGCCTTGAAAAGGGTTTGAGGGCTGCCAATGGCAGAACGAAATCGGACATGTCTGGGAAGATGACTTTTAATAATGGTAGAAGTGGGAGCAGAATAGATTTTATCTTGGTTAATTATGGGTTGTGGCCGGCTGTTACCGATATGGTGGTGATTGACAGGTTAGAAAGTGACCACAACCCCTTGACGTTGTTACTATCAGATAGTAGCTTTACTGGCTCCCCTATTGATGATGGTAGTATCGTGCTAGCGCATGCTATGCTGACTAATGACCAGAGAAGGGTTCGTTGGCCAAAGATTGCTTCTAATGCTAATGCACGAGCTGCTATTAGGAATTTGGTTAGTATAGCTATGAACAAACTGACTAGATGTGAGTCGGAGGAAGGGATTAAGTGTAGCATCCCGGATGTTCATAGAGAACTATTTGTGGGGCTCAAATCCCTTTTTATTAAAAGCATCCCTGCCAATGGTAAAACCAAACCTCTGAGGGAAAATTTCTGGTATGATGTAAGTTGTAGAGAGTCTCGTAAAACTTTATTAATAGCTATCAAATCTAGGCTACCAGATAACATTAGGAGTTGTAGAGTTGCGTATAAATCTTCCCAAACAAAAGCCAAGAAAAAATTGGATGAAACTCGTTGGAGCGAGTTATACGAGGCATGTGAGGGTAGAAACATGTGCCAATTTTGGCACCTCCTCAGGAAGGAACCCGCAGGACATGAACCCGGTAACTCATGTTGAACCTGAACAGTGGGTCAGCTTTTTCGAAAATCAGTTTAAGTCCAGGGATAGGCTAGAAAGTGTTACTTGGTCATGTAGCGGTGAAGACGTTTTACAGTTTGCTCCCAGTGAGGTAAAGGCAATCTTGAAATCTCTTCCGAGTGGTAAAGCCCCGGGACCTGACTGTATTCCCGCAGACCTATTTAAGCAGGAGTAGGACCTATGGGTCCCTTATCTGACCATTCTAGCTAATGCCCTGGCTGGTGGAGCAACGGATCCGGATTCTTGGTTCGGGGCAGAGATATTGCCGATCTATAAGAAAGGTGATCGCTCTGCCCCGGCAAACTATCGCCCAATCAGCTTTATAGACGCCGCTCAAAAAATTATAGCTAGTCTGTTATTGGGTCGTATCCAGAGTTGGATTTCCGAAACTGACATTTTAACACCTTTACAGGCGGGCTTTCGGACACATGTCGGAACCATTGACCAAGCTTTCAGGTTTACCCTTTTATATTGGAAGGAAGTACATCTTGGGGGTGGCATGCTTTTTGCAGCCTTTGTGGACCTAAGGTCTGCATTCGATTCTGTCCTAAGGCTCAAACTGTGGGAAGTCCTCTGGGCGATGGCTATGCCACCAGAACTATTGAGGCTGTTGATTAATTTACATGATTACACATATGCCCAGGTTCGTTGGGGAAAACCAGGGGAGGTGACAGCAAGATTTTAGGTGTCGAAGGGGGTAAGACAAGGATGCGTACTGGCCCCCACCCTGTTTTCCTTGTTTATTAATGGGGTTATTAATTATTTTTCAAACTTCCCGACAGACGCACCCTCTTTAGCTGGTATGAATGTCCCCCTGCTCATGTTCGCGGATGACACTCTTTTAATTTCTAAGACGCGACCGGGGCTACAGTTAGCTCTGTCCCGTTTTGAGTTGTTTTGCCGCGAACATGAGCTTGAGGTAAATGTGGGGAAGACCAAGTTTATGGTCCTTCGTGGTGCTAGACCAGTAAAGGCTAGGGTCGAAATGGGAGGAGCCACCTTGGAACAGACATCTACTTTTACCTACTTGGGGGTCACTTTTTGTGACAACCTAAGTTGGAAGCCCCAGATTGATCTCTATACCCTTAAGCACATTCAATTAGGTGGAGCCATACTTCAAGAACATAGGCATTCCATAACTAAACCTATGGCTCCACTGATTAAAATAAATGGGTCTAAAATTCTTCCAGCGGTAATGTATGGTGCTGAATGATGGGGGTTTAGCAATTTGGATTCCCTGAGGGTGGCACAAAATAAATTCTTAGGTCTGCAGTAGGGTCACCACAATCATCCTCACGCATACCCCTCCTATATGACCTAGGCTGTCAGCCTGTTGAGGATATGGTGCGGTATAGGCCGCTGGCGCTATGGCGACGCCTGTGGACTACCCCAGAATTATCCCTATATGCCAAGGCACTGTTAGAAGTCAAAGCCCTAGGGGGTTCTCATAGAATCAGTTGGCTGTCTGAAATCAAAATTATTCTGACTGACATGGGAATGGGTGAGTTGTGGACCAACCCTGAGACGGCTGTTTTCCCCCCGAAAAAGATCTTCAGGGATACTTATTGGCAATGGGTTAAAGTTAAGCGCCTTGCTTCCTTAACTGGTAGTTCTTTGACCATAACATATCTGGCTGTCAAGGATGATTCCTTTTTTGAAGTATATTGGGACATAATAACAAAGCTGCAGGATCGAAAACTCTATCATCAGTTTAGACTTGGCACCCTTCCGTTACGTTGTTTTACAAAAAGTTGGAATACATCTGGTAATGATAAATGTCCCCAATGTGAGGATATGATAGAAACAGTCGATCACTTTCTCTTTGTTTGCCCAGAGTATATCCAACCAAGACGGCTGTGGTTGCGCCCTGTATGCCGCGAACTGGGAGTTAGATCAGCGCAGGCTGCCAGCAGAATATTGAAGTCTGATACATCAAGTCTTGTGGTTACTGGTGTGGCTAAATTTATTAGTTGGGCATGGCTCTTACGGAACCGGAGGATTAGTCCTTAATTATCTGGCCCCAAATAATGCTGAGACTATCATGGTGCAGGTTTTAATATATTCAAGTCGTTGTAAAATTGCACATTTAATATCTTTTTATTATTGCTGTTTTTAACTGTGATATTTATTTAACTGGTTTTTATGCCTATTGTGTCAATTTATATCTGTATTATTTTTAAACTGTATATGATGAAATGTTAGTATGTCTTTTATGATGAAATATTCACAATAAAGACTTTTTGACTTGACTTTACTTGAATCGCATTTTGCTTTTGCGATTCGGTATTAGCAAGGGGGCGTGTTTAGGGTGTCCCTTTCTAATACTGAATAACACTAGTATGTATGAATGTTTTGCGACCGGGAATGCGGTCACAAAACATTTGCAGTAACCACCAGCTTCAAGTTGGTGGTAACCCATTCGCAAACAGGAAGGGGTCCCCAAAGGATCCCTTCCCCTTTATGAATCTGGGCACCAACATTTTTTAGGAGCAGGAAGTGGTCACACGGACCACAGCCTACTCTTAAAAAAATAAAAAGAGAGCTCTTCATTTTTATTTTTGAAATGCATCCCATTTTCTTTAAGGATCGCTCCCTTCCCCTCCCTGGGTTCTCTCAGGAGACCACACCTTCTCCCACTTTTTGGGGGCATCCCTGCTCTGGTATATCATCTTTTCAGTTAGCATACACCAGTCCATGTCATTTTGCCAGTCAATTCTTGCATTTTGTTTCCCATTCTCATACTGGCGATACCAAAACGTTTTTAATAATTGGTCTACTTCTATTCACTGGATTAATCTAATGTGCTTTTCACTAGAAGCTACAGTCCTGTTTTGAAAAGAGAAATTTTTGTTGACTATCCTAGAGTTTTCAAAGGACTCTGAAATAATGTGGATTTTGTCACCAAATTTTGAAATTACTATTCAGCATTTAGATTCTACATCACAACGTTTCAGTCCCAAAAATGTTATCCTGTTCCTGATAAATTCTGCTTAAAGCTTAATTTTAGCAATTTTGAGTGGTAAGCACTTTAATGGACATACTTATTCTGAAAATTGTGGTTTTCATATAGTTGTCCTCTATTGTGATTCATAAAACAATGATAGCGGGCTGAGTTTGATATGAGATCACGAGGTTGTCCTAGATTGTCTTTTAACATATTGATCGATCTGCTCAATCATGTGCATCTTTGAGACTTAATACATACTCAGTTCTTCCAGTGCAACATTCCTTGCTATAGTTTTCTCCCAGTGACCCAAAGTCCGGCCGATAAGGATTGAGTGAAGCAGGGGCTTGTGGCAGTGATATAGACTAAGTCCTGGTCATAAAGCACATAATTGTTATGCGACAATATGAATTTCTTCTTATTTGCCAAGACCACTGTATGCACCCTGGATGAGGAGCTAGAGCACCTAAAAAGTACTTGATGGCTCTAGGAATATCCTCCAGATTGATGCTAATATTAGTATCCATTGTAATTAAGAAAGAAGACAAGGTTTCTACACATGGATAAAGGAATGATTTGATGTAAGTTGACATATCGTCAAGTGAGTTTAACCTTAGCTACACGTATGCACCTTCATGAGAAATATACTAGTGCTATCATTCAAAGTGCATCTATAAGCCCCCTCTTCTTGGCTGATGAGATCATGACCATCCGAACCCTTTGGATAATCATGCGTACGAGACTGGTAGTCAGATGCACGTACGTTCACTGTATAACTGGCAGTAATAGGTCATATAAGACAACCATTGTTCACATTCATGCACATATGCAATAGCATCCTATATCACAATATTTCCCCCTTTGGCGGTTTGGTGGTGATGGGCTCAAATGCTGCCAACCTTTTTAATGGAAATCTCTGTATCCTCTTTAGATATCACAAGGGTAATGATGTTTTTGTGTCTGTGATAAATCGCTCTAAGCTGCATTTCAATGGAATATTACTTAGTTGTAATGGTTAGCTATTTTGCTCAATTTACTTTGATGCAGTCAGTGCAGAAACAATAATCTATATCTGCGTCTAAAAAACCCATAGCTAATCTTGTGATGTAGCTGCCACAATCCACACAGATGGCTCCAAAATAAAATGGAACAAAATAGAAAACCACTTACAAATAAGTAACACGGTGCTAAGCCAAATTCATCAGTGGAAATTAAGGCAGACAAAAGAGCATTTCTCCAGGAAATGTTTTTATTCTGGCTAGTGGAAGCATCCAGCGTGTGTGTTCTTTATTGGTATGCAAAATGTTAGTATTCAAAGTTTTGAGTGCTGCATCTAGGGCCAGATGTACTAAGGCTTTTCGAAAGTCACAAAGGGTGCGATTCACAAAATTGTATGGTTTACAACCCAAAAAATTGCCTTTTGGTATGTACCAAACACAAGTTAAGATTTATTTACAAGTTACAGAATCATGATTTGGGCTTGCCACTACATACCAAATGGGTATTTGGAAGGGGTGTGTTTAGGATGCCACTTCCAAAACGTGATTCGGAATAGGATGTATTAATTTTTTGCAGCAGAAATCTAGTCTGACAACATTAATAGTTTACTGACTACAAAATAGTAGTGGAAATTCATTCGCAAACAGTAAGTGGTCCCTAAGGGATCCCTTCCCATTTGCAAATGTTGACAAAAACATTTTTTTAGTAGTAGGCAGTGGTACTGTAGACCACTGCAGTGTCTTAAAAAAATGCTGTAAAACTTTTCATTTTTAAAAAAATGCATCCTGGGCTTCATTTACAAAACAAATTGTTTTATTCAAAAGCAATCTGAGACATAACCCCAGCAGGCCATCACTGTGATGGTATTGAATCGCAGTGGTCGCTAATTGTGATCTACCTCATTAATATTCATTAGGTAGGTTAAATTACGACCTACTGCAATTTGTTATTTTGCGAACTGACCTATGAGTAGACAAGTTGGTTCACAAAATACCACACTGGTGACAAATTGAAGCCAGTATTTTGCAACCAGAGTTTAGTACATCTGGCCCCTAAGGTGTTACCTTGTGCGCTTATCAGTATGCAGCTCTACAGGTTTTGTTTGTGTAGGTATTTTGCTAAAAAAACGTGTGCTTACGTTCAGAAATAGCACTATTTGAGCAGAGTAGTTGTCCTTCTCACTTCATTCTCTTGCTTCATAACCGTGCTGAATAGATGTTATTTGCGGTCCCTCTTTATCATAGTCAACTGTGAGAATATTCATAATAAACCAAGATACACTAGGTTTCTATTTAAACCAAATACCATGGTTTCATTTTATTGCAGGCCATGTAAGAAAATAGCAAATGTTTTGTAAACAATCGCAATGTATTTCTATTATTAGCACAGAGGCCCTCTGATAATGCACCCTCATATAAATGACACCCGAACACTGAGCATCACTTTTCAGCAGGTATTCCCTTTCTCGAATTCTGTCATATTCTTACTTTTGTATTAAACAAAATGTTTAGAAAACAATAATTTGAAAACTGAACTATACTTTAAACTCTGTAGTACATTGATTGATGTCTTTGCTAATAAAATATAATGTGTGTGCAGATCTGTGTTTATATGTATTTGTGTCTTTATCTACATCATAAACACCAAGCAGTAGCGTAGCAATTATGCCATAGGCCTTTGTGCAATAAAGAAAGATGGCCCTTTTGACTGCTGTTGGGGTAGTAAAATACAGCAATTATCAGGGTTCAATTGGCTCCTCAGGGCTCTGGGCTCTAGTGCCACTGCACCTGCTGAACCAATGGAAGCTATGCCTAATAGGGTCACCATGGGTGTGATTCATAAAGATCTTAACGGGCCATAAACCTCAGTTTCTAACTGAAAATGGATCCATTTACACCTGCAAGGTTTGTATTAAAGAATAGCTGGCAGGTGTAAATGGTTTTAACCCTGCATGATTGACATCATATTGTATGTAATTACACAGTAATAAACTCCTTGCAGATGTTGGGGAGTTGGTGAATCAAAACAGTATTTGCCTTACCAGTTTCTGAATGCCCATAAACAAATGTTTATGGTTCTCCACATCTCTCTACGATGAAACTGATGTAAATTCTCTTCCGGGTGGCAAGAGGAACGGAATACCTCAAAGATTCTGGGAGAAAGGGTTTCTACCTGGCAGTGCCCCCCCCCCCCCATAAAGAATGTTTAGTGGGGGCCCCTGAGTCTCCAATATCACTCGGCTATTCACTGGGTGTGGGTGAATGTAGGCCCCCTGGAGCCTTGGGGGGTGGTGGGGGCTAAAGGGTTGGGGGTCTTCCTGCCCTGCTGGGTCTGCAAGGGCCGAGCTTTGTACCTGCTACCACAGAAAAGTGGTTTGCCCATTGAGAAAAGGCCCAAAAATGTGCGTTTCTTGAATGTGCATTTACACTGTAGTTTTACGTCCAAATTGGCCGGTTTAGGTTTCCAGACATGCAGCTGGAAATGTTTGTGAATTACCAGAAGGCACACTTAAAAACAAGTGAACAGGGGAATATATATATATAATGAGACAAGGAAGACTCTCCCTCCACACGACCTGTATTCCTTCTATATTAACTTTATAGTTTCTCGTATCTATGGTCCAACAATAACCCATATTCTCATTTTTATTTTGTTTAAAAAATCATTAGTTATTAGAAAATGTACAAATTTATTTTACAAACATTTCGATTTCATAATCTTATATTAACCACCGCCTGAACTTCCACCAACCGTCGAGATGACTACACTCCGCCTCCCTTTCATAAGCCAACTCTCCCCGTATCTACCGAAGCAGAAGTGGATGACGCTGCTCCTCCCACATCACAGCAAAGACCTGGAAAAGCCTCGACATGCAACTCTGGACCATCACCTCACTTCCAGAATTCTGAATGGCCCTTAAGACCTAGCTGTTCAAATAACCCCCCCCCCCCCCGGGAACTACAAGCTCCTGGATACCCTATCGGGTGAATAGCCGCACTGTATAAATTCTGATTGATTGATCATCAATAATACAAAATTATCTAACTTAACATGACTCAAGATTATTATATAATACATCATATTTTGAATGTAGTTGAGCACAGATAATTAATCACATTCAATATAACTTGAACAGTGACCCCCTGCTCCCCTTCACTCATCCAACCATACATACCTACAGACTCATTTGCACATTAAAAAATAAATGACCCCTAACTTTCAGACTAATCCCAAAAAAATCGTAGTGCATGTTTCCTACAACATCTCATTTTGCACTTTTGTTTAACTTTTGGTAGGTGTAAAACCTAGTTGACACACATTTTAGTGGTTCTTTTATTTTTAGTCTCACCTTCCTGATGACCAAACTCAGAAACTGGTGTAAGGATCAAAAGCTGTGGGCATAGAGGCAACCGTTTCATCTGAAACTATAAAGGGAGCTTGATTGATCAAAACCAGTGCTTAATTTGAGCCGGTGGTTTCCGGTGATCAGCACCGTCACTTAATTGTCAACAGTATGCCACAAGTTGCCACTGTCTGGCTAATTTAAAGATGACCAAAACTAAAGTTCATTATTAATTAAATATACATTAAAAAACTACTATCACCTGTAGCCCAAGTCATTGTTATATCTTTGGGGACCTGAAATACTCTGAATTGTCACACTTGTAGGAGTTGATAGTAGTTGTGTTGTTTCTGTCATTGGCAGCATGGCAGGGGCAATGTGTGGTGCAAGCTGCAGTGGCCTCCTGATGAGAGCCCTGACACTTATTTTTCTACAAATGAAGCACTGATCAAAACTAAGGGAAAACCTCAGGCATCGGGGAAGCTTTGAGAATTCACAGAAGTCACACTTATGAGTGAACAGGAGTATATGTGTAGGTATAAATATAGACCTTTTTTTGTGAATTGAACCCTATGTAATTTATTTCAAGGGTAATTTCACCTGTTGAACTCCTTCTCCATTGTAATTTTACTAAAACCTTGGAACGGCTTTTAACAGCTGTATAACACCACTTATTTAGTATCAGGTGCCATCCTTTAGATGAAGAAAAATGAGTTTCTATTAAACCAGAACTCGCATTAAGAAGTAAACAGTTTCCAAAAATTCTGGCAAAAATAAGAACATGAATGTATAATCTTCAATCCAGATGTAGAATTCCTGCATGAATATTGTCCTTTCACAACGTATTCCATGTTTTCCAAACGCACACTCAGAACATACAATTCAAGGATGAGTTCACAAAGTTTCACTATTCTTTCATTCTCAAATAATACTAAGCCACAAGTACTTCTATTCCTAAGGGATATCAGGCTGTTTTAATGGTGGGAACAGGAATTTGAATACGTATGTCGGGGTAAACTATCACAACAGTACATTCTAAGAGCGTCATACGGTACCAGTCAATTGTGTGACCTTATAGCTTATAGAGGAATGAGGCTTCAAGCCGAGTGCCCTTATAAAGTCCAGGATCTCCAAAGTAACATGTAATATCCTTTAAATGAATCATTCTTGGTACTGTGTTTTGTACACAATATGGATTTGTGGCCTCAACAACTTTACCAAAAGACTTGCAATAAAAGCTACAAATAATCTATAAACAGTGGCAATACATTTTTTTAGATCCTGCCTTTTGCTAAGGGCCACAGTGCTGTTTTTCTTTTTGTTATGTTATGCCTTGGTGACTTCAGAGGACAGCCTGTATGGAAATAAATAGTTTTGGATAAAGGAAGAACCTCCTCATTCAAAGACGAGGTTTCCACACATTGAAGTTGTTGTTTACTACTTCTAATTTTTTCTTTTGGGTGTAAGTCCTGACACACTGTTTTCCATAAGGAGGGTGGGCTGATATGGAATGCTGCATTATGAGCTAATTATGTATTCTTGGGAAATGCCCTTTCTGACAGTCACCCCAATTTCTGCTAGATTTTATTGCTGGTTTTCGCGATCTGCACACTTGGACACTGCTGTCCGGTGTATGCACTCTGACCCCTAAAAACATGTTGAATTGGTATACACATAATACTCATATTTAACTTATCTATAAGTTTTTAGTTTATGGTACAAAGTAAGTTAAATGTCACTAGTGTACTTCATTAACCATTGTGTCACCCACTGCTAGGACAGTGCAACCATGACTGCAGGCCTAACATTATAGGCTAGCTGTTCAATTTTTAAACTGAAAATTCAACCTGTCTAAATAACCCCTTCTGACAAGCCTAAATCCTGCTTTTAAAACTTAAGTCACTCCTAAGTAGGCCTTACTTGCCATAAGGATGGGTGCATGATATTTAAAAGTAGGACATGTAAATGTTTAAGGTTAAACATGTCCTTACATTGAAAAGACCCCAAAAGCTATTGTCAATGAAGCATGGTTAGCTGTTCAATAAGAACACATTGGGATACAGTATTGCATTGAAAAATGCTATTTCCGGCTAGGAACAGCTACAAAATTAATGTTTGGGCTGTTTAAAATATTTAATGAAAGCCCAATTCACTGGTGAAGTCAGATTTGTAATAGTTATTTTGGAAATGGACATTTTAGAAAGTTATTTATTCTTTGTTTATAGCCTTTAGGAGCCCATTTGCATGAGCTTCAACTGTCTTAGGGCAGGTGAATAGCCCCCTTGATGAAATGTGAACTTGCTCCCAGAGCTATTACAAAGGTCTTGGGTGGGAAGAGGTGTCTGTTCCTCTGGAAGGATTACCATCTGGGCAGTGCCCAGGAACTTGATTAACTTCAAAGAGGACTACCCTGCCACAGGTAAATGTTCGCTGACATCTGGGTAAGGACCTCTTTTGTACTCCTCTTCAGGCAGGCACCATTCCCAGTGGGAGAGAAGCTGTCTTGAGAACTGGTTTGAGTGACCACAGGAGAGGGGTTGCTCATTTCCACATCTCTGAGAAGGGCACAGTAGCTCTGCATAGGGATAGACATGTCTGTCATCTTGGTGTTATCTAGAATGGGGCACTGTGGGGTTGTTTGCAGTAGGACACCCATAAACTGCTGCAAAGGTGGGTAGGGTTAGCCTTGGGATCCTTTTTACGATTTGTAAGGGAGAGGGCAGGAGTCACCCTATCCGCAGGCTAGTGCCAGGCATAAATGTGGCACCCCCGGGCACCCTCTTCAGAAGTCTGTGGGAGACAGAAGAACTGTACCTGATGTTGAGACCTGTCAGGAAACCTGATAGACTGGACCTGCTCTCACGTGTACCCATGGCAAAGAAGTGGATATCAAGGGTCAGCTGGCTGACTCCTGTCAAGGTACAGGGATGGAACAAGCTACTAGAAGCCTTTTTCCTCCAAATCCCAGCTACTCAATCTCAACTGGACCTGCCGTAGACCCCACTGCTAGCTTCTGCGGGAATGAATCTTGACACCCCCCCCCCCCCCCGCTTCTGAGTGCTGTTCCTGAGGTCTTGACGCGTAACTGTGTCACAGTGTTCTTCTCCTCACATCCTGAGAAACTTGCAACATAGAAACTTTTTGCCTCCAAAGACCTCCAGAGGATTAGGACAACCATGCGTGTCAATCCGATGAAGGTGTGGTGACGCTGGGCCAAAGATTCACGTTGCTCCTGCTCGGAGATTTTATACAGCAGCAAATCCAATTCAGCAGAATGTCGCGCAGAGAGTCTTCAGCCTTGTGGGGTCCTGTTCAGCTGCAGCTTGCAGTCTTGCCCCAATGGAGAAATCTGAGCTCTAGAAAAGTATAAGTCCAAAGAAGAAATCTTCACCAGACAAAGGCGCCAAAAGTGTCTTATTAGCGAGGTACCTTCCTTGGGCGCAAATTTTTAATTTCTCCTACTCGGATCATTCCTAACAAAAGTCAACAGCTTTGCCGTCACCTTGTCTGACAGCTGTCTGACCCTGTGGTGGCCTTTTCAACTACAGCCTGCTGCCTTATCCCGCTTAGGATTTTTTACTTCAAATTCAGAGACTAAGTGACAAGGTATAACTTCTAACCTGGCAACCCTGATTTCTGTATCTAACCCGTGCTCATTCGTGGTCAGCCTTCCATCACACCTAGGTAGCAGTCAAGAGCAATCAGATGACCATGGTTGGTGCTCAAAGCAGTTTGGTGCTATTTTTATTTTAAAAAAATTTAAAATCATGTCTGCGGTTCCTCTTATGGCATTTTTGTCATTTTTGTGCCATTTTGTTCATTACATTCTTATATAGTATTAACAATTGAAGATGCATTTTGATTTTGTTGTGTTCTTGACTTTAAACAGTTTTTGCCCTTCGAAATGCTTTATACATTTTTTTAAGTTAAGTCTGCTCTGTGCTGTTGGTAGACTCCTATCCACCCCAACTAATAATCCGCTTTCTCATGTATATGAAGAGGGAGGACTCCCAAAAAGCTTAAACAGCTGTCGGATGCTCAACATTTGTCAGGGGCTCAGATACCATCAGGCTGTCTTTATGCTCCTAAAGGGGTAGGAGTGGGTGATTAAGGTACAACATGGAAATTAAAAAACCTCCAAGAGAGAAAAGGCAGGTTATAGACACAAATTAGAAGATATATCTATGCAGGTGCTACAATTTCGCATCGAGAGCCAATTACATGTATTAAAAAAATATAAGGAGTTATTACTTAAGGGGTAAACCATATGCATTTCTACCCACATTGATCAGACATTAAAGGAAAAATCAATTCCAGCATCAACAAATGGAGTGTACTGTGATTCGCTACTCTAAGTTAAAACCAGACCACAGACAATACTCTTAAAACTAAATGTCAATTCCATGGGCATCAAACTGTAACAAAGGTGCCCTACTGACAAAAATAACATTGATAACATTGTGATTATGTATGTGACTGGAGTGCCCAGGAAGGAACCTTGGAAGACCCCTTAAAATTAACTATTAACCTAGCTTATGGACAATGTTAGCCTGACAGGGTACAGCAGCGTGCCCCAAAGAGTTTTGAAAGACTCCACATACCCGAAAATTATTGCATTGCATTGTCATTGGGTGCTGAGAAGGGAATAGTAACCCTCAGAAACACTTTATAACAGTACAGAACCAAGAAATGACAGCTCAGACCTCAAGGTCATTGTTTGTCCCTTTCTGCCCTAGTAAGGAATGTAGAATTTAAGAACAAGTATATCCTACCCCATTACGTACCTACTTCTTGTCACATGATCACAGGATTCATATGGACATATCAAAATACAGCATCTACATACATTCATGATTAACCTTAGGCTAATGTCCTTGGCTTATCAAATAAAACAGGTACATTAGACTGGGAGGTCTTCTTTGATTGCAATGATTATTACATTCCTGCATACCCTTGCAGCGATGTGAAATTTGCACCAAATTAAAACATTCATAGAGTAATTTGAGTGCTCTTTCAATTTTATCGTTTTTATGATTCATCGCTTCCGGAACAAGATGGTATTAGCACTAATATTGCGAAAAATATCTCATTCAATTACAAAAACATTTACTTACGCATATGTTAGGAAGTGTTATTACTAGAACTATATTTCGTATCTTTAAGAATGTGTGTGCTATCTCACAGTACTTGGTACTCTGGGATCCCATCATTGGTGTTGTATCTGAACATGTATGTAACCTGTCAATTTTACATTTAGATTTTAGAAGGGCAATAACTTTGTCCTTTTTTCTTTTGTTTCAGTCCTCTGTGATGTCAGCATGCTTTGCCCGCTTCCATCCAAACCTTGTTGTTGGAGGGACCTACTCTGGCCAGATTGTAATTTGGGATAATCGCAGTCATAGAAGAACGCCTGTGCAACGGACCCCTCTTTCTGCTGCTGCCCACACTGTAAGGAAAACTCTGATTCTCATTTCTAGATATACAATGAGAGAAAGGGGTGTCTGAACAATGCAAACATGTAAATTGACCGGCTTATTAACATAATGTCCTGATTGTTTCACAAATGAACCTCTGATCTTCTGAATACGCAGTTGTCCATTCATTGACTCCACAAGATGGAAACGGCCAGCCCCAGGAGTAAGAAGCCATCCACAAAAAACTCCAGGATCATTCCAAGTTCTCATAAAGCAGCCAGAGCACGCCTTTTGGACCGCCAGGCCTCAATGCTGTTCAACCGATGTAGACCTTAAGAGTCCCAGTGTGCCAGGACTGTTGGATACAAAGGGCAATATTATGGGATCAATCAAGTGCCTAACAGCCCGATATCTCAAGTTTCAGATGATCAGGGATTGTGGTTCCATGAAGCAGCAAAGACGCTTATTCAAGATCAAAACAACAGCTCTGAACTGATAATAAATGCCTCACAACTACCAAAGCCATGAAATACAAACACCACGAGTCGGCCTGTCATGTACCAGTTTTTCCACTGATACATTTTGAGTCTGATTCACAAAGAATGTTAGAACCCTCATAGTAGAAAATACTTGTAATTATTATTTGTAATGTCCAACCTTTCTTTGCTGTTTCCCCAAAAGACCATCAGGCCTAGAAAATTACATTCCCAGCCTTTAAAGCGTAACTACCAATTACACCTTGAAGATTGCGCTTTGTGGACAACCAGCAGGTTTAAAGTTATTGCATGAATTTCAGTTTTCTCATCAGTTAAAACGGCTTCTCATACAAATTTGCACATTTATTATTTCTAAGTGTAAATGTGAACCTGCATTTTACGTGACAAACTACCATCAACCTTTTTGCGTATCTCTACAATGTAAAACATTGTCAGTGTGCACAAAGTATATTCATGGACACTCTTCTATACCTCCTGCACTTTATTGAATCTACTCCGATGACACACTTTTTTTTACATGAATAAATTAATTGACATCCACATATCCTATTTTTCTGAATTATGATATCTCATTTATATGCAGATATCCAACATTTTATGCTCGTAGGTGAAATCTGCGAACAAGACAATATCTGCGAATTGGACGCTCATTTCTACATGAAGCTGGGACTGGTCTGGGATCCTGCTCATGTCGCTCTCTCAGCCTTGCAGTTGCCTATGGGGACTATTTGATGAGCGCCTAGTGGTAGTCTGTTTTAGTAGACAGTCTGTGCTGCACAGCAGAGTGCAATATGTTTACTGTGAGATGTACAACATTACCCTCATACTTGGGTCCTCATACTGGGACAAACTAGAGATCCGTCTGCCAGCTGCTGCATGGCAGTCTGAAGATGGATGGCAGTTTAGCCCTATCAGGTCTACCCTCCAGCTGTAATAATTTGGTGAGCTGGAACCTGAAGGACGGTCTTGGTCCCTAGTAGTTTGCATGAAAGTTCATGAAAGCAGAATTGTGTTTTCAAGCACACTACCAATGAAGACTAGGTCAACGTTCGATTTTGAGCAAGCCATTGGCAGGATGTGACTGCTCACAAGTAGTAGGGTACAATCCCACTGCCCCTGTTGATGAGCTTCCACTGACCTTTACCAAAGTACTGCTGTTTTCTGGTTGGAAATTGAGTATGTGTAATAGACCCAGACACATACCCAAAACCAGCCACCCTATGCATGATGGAGAAACAGACTCCATTGGGCCTAAAGACAATCTAACGTCCCTGTGAAATATTGTAGCTGAACCACATCACCATGGAACAGCAGATGGACTTGGAGGGAACATAGTATCTGCAAGGTTTGGTGCCTTGCTCACAGTTGTTCTCTCTCCATGTGACTATCATTGGAACTATGCTTGTAATCAAGGGTTAGAAATCTGTAGCGCAGAAAGTAAACATTACAAAAAATGCTTAACAAAACACTACACATGCAAATCAAGTTAAGAGACACATTATCATTCTTTTAACAAATGATGGGCTCCTACTTCTTTAGATATGCCCATACATTACATTAATTAGTGTGTAGAGCTGCACACATATGACTTGCTCCTCATCACAATTCCTGGAAATTTAGACATTTTTAAGATAACCATTTGCAAAGGGAGACTTGAAGGTTTCTTCCAGTAAACAATTTCAGAAAAGTTGTACTGGTGCATGCTAAAACCATTGTTTGTCCCTGTTGTTTTCTTCAAAATCAAGATCTAATTTAAATTTACCTCTATAACGGATGGTGTAAGAGATTAGATTCAAAATATTAAAGAAAGCATCAGTGCCAACTTCATTCAAATCATCTTCTTATTAGAAACCTCAGTGTGGTACTCTATTAGATGTTAGTACCATCTGTTGGGTGGTATCTTATTGTTTAGAGACAGTATCACACAAGTGACTTGTTTGAGTGTTTGAGGAGCCACATTATATATCCTTAACAAATAAGGAGACACCTGGTACATAGTTAAGGGACGTCTGTCTAATGTTTTTGGCTAAACATTATACAAGCAATAGAAACAATTGCAAAGCAGGTTATAGAATAGCCATACTCAACAGCAAATGTGTCATAACGTTATATTTTTAACGAAAGGTCAGCCCAGTAATGCCCTGAATATTGAAATAAAGTGACAACTTAGTAACCAGTGAAATAATTATCATTTTGAAAAATAATAAGGGCACTTAAAGACTAGTTTTTTTCACTTCTTTCTACCCTAGCCATGCAATTTCAAACAATTCTAAAATGTAAGGGGTATTATTAGCCTACTCGCGCCATCATTTAAATTACTATGGTAATCAAGAAAGGTTCTCATACGTCATAAGCTATATAAATGCAAAGTGTAATTTTGTCAGGTTTAAACTGATTCAATAAAACATCAAACTGGTAATAACACTCCAAGAAATGCACACTAACCAAAAGCACCTTGCAAATTAATGCTAATCCAAAGGAAATCAGCAGAGAAGATCCTCATCACATGTAGTAACTGCCTGCCCGCGGAAAATGTCCCTACTACTGCTCCTCCAAATCTGTTTATTGAATAAGTGAACTTTTCATATTTTTTTGACTGACTGTCATCGCTCATTTTTGTAACCAAGTATCAAAATAGGAAGCAACAAACTTTTTGGCATTCACAACCAAGGATATCTTAAGAATTTGGGGCACCTTGCTCAGAACAGCTCTGACTTTTTTATCCATTTTCAGCTCATTCACAACCTCAGTACTTTGGTCGGATCATTGACAGTGCTTTTCCTTGGCCAGGCTATATCTGGGCCCAACCATGAAGCAAACAGTCTCTCTCCGGGTGGTCAGCACCAGAGAAACAGAAAGACTAGCAGGCTGAACAAGCCTGCTGCATGTGGTGCGGTGGACTGGTGTCTCACATTTTGGGCCTCTGCATACAGAAGGTGTAGGTAGGCTGTTATAGCACCGGTCCAGGATCGGCTCCACAGGGATGGTGCAGAAATGGAGGAAGCATATAATGCCGCTCTGCACCGCACATTGACTCATCGCGTACATGCAAGAAAAGGAGAAAGACAAGTGGTCCGATCAAGCCTTCTACCCACAGTTGATGTTGTTACACTGTAACTAATTTGTCAAACCCGTTCAAGCATACATTGCTGACGGGTTCTTTTGTTTTCTGCACTGCCTGTGCAGCGAGTGACAGTATTCAGACTTAGTAGGCAATGGGCTGTGATCTCACCACCTGCCATAAGCTCTAAAAGGATGATGAAGTCACAGAGGGACTAAAGCATGCCGATTATTACTTCACAATAAGTGTCACATGCTGAATAAAGGCAAAGGCCTGTGCAGCAAGGCTAGGCCTATGTACTTTAAATAGTTAGTACCCTTGCTAAATCTAACAAGAATCTAATAGGTATTTTCTTTAATTCTCTCTTCCTCTGAGGCAGGAGCCAGACTGGCCAGACAGCCTGAGCTGGCTGAAAATAAAGAACACTATTGGGCTGCCTGGAAAGGTTAACTAAGGGGTCCCGGGACAGATGAGGACCCTGAGCCCACTTTGCGAATTCCTTTATATGTATCTGGTTAAGATACAGTGTGCTGCCATCATGGACTTGTTATCTTGTCATTGATATCATGTGTGTCAGGGTAGATTATCACTCAGGCAGTGTCCTTGTGGTAATCAATAAATATAGTGGTATTACCACAACTTCTTAATACAGTAGCAGTGTTATTGTATTAGGCTATTTGTCCTGGTATTATCACTAAGCATAAAGAGAACTTTAGTGGCACTTCTGTCAACACCAAATGATGAATTCAAACATATGCATCTGCAGCAGGCTCAATAATACACGGTACTATATTGAGCATAAGCCATCACAGTGAAATTGTGTTACAGTTGCATAGGATTATATTCATTTGCCCAAAATTAATCCACATTCATTAAAGAATTGCTTATTATTTAATCTGAATAAAATAAAAATGAGAAAGGAATGCCTCTGTTTTGACATATAATTGCCATCACGATGGATATGGCATTACCTTTGCAATAAGTAAAAAATAACAGGAAAAAAGAACCTTAATGCCAACAAAAATGGGTTCAGAAACCGAAGGCAAAAATTGGGGGTGACCCTGTAAAAAAGAGCCAGGTCCAACAATGACCTTGCTCAAACAATCAGAATGACATTCTCCCAAGAAAGGTTCTCCCTAAAAAGCAGGTCTCTCCAAAGACACAGTCCCTCCTTATGCATCCTAATCCCACCCATGCAGAGTTGAACACAGCTGAGCTCCCTCTGGGCAGTCCCTAACCTGGAATTTGTCCTTTGCCTCTTTGGAGGTTTTACCCTACAGGTTCATCTTGAGTCTAGAGAGAGGAGTGTTGACACTGTTCTAGGAAAATGGCTAGTCAAGATATCCCTCATTAATCCATATTCATATCTAATATCCATTATTCATCTTAAAAGTCCACAATATACTTAGCCCGAGATTCCTTCAGGGCTACCCAAGCTCTTTTCACTGTGTGAAGATTAGCCTTTTGTGGCTTTCTAAGAAAAGATGAATTCAAAAAGAGTGGATTACTGAGCATTGTAACATATTCAATTTTAGGATCCTGTGCCCTGGTTGAAACACCTTCCTCCTGTAAGTTTCCTAGTCCTCGGACAACAATGGAGTACCTGTTAGCAGAGGCAGGGCCAGACTAGCTATAGCATGTTTTAGTGGGCTAGCTGGATAGTGGCAGTTTCACTTCCGTGGGGGATAGTTTTGTTGCTGGGAACCTGCCATTCACATTCCCACTTGCAGCACTTCTAAATAAACAATGTAAAAACAAATGGTTTTGAAGCATGCTTAAAGTGTACTTTAAAACCATTTACTTTTGCATTGTTTAACTTTTCAACTGTTTGCAAACACACTTGTGGTCACAAACGATTGATAGATCTCATTGCAAATCGTAAATCGGAGGTTGTAGTGTCTTGTGAGTTAGTGATGACTGTACCCTTTTGGTTCCTTATGGATTCCATAGAACTAAGACGTAAGTGTTCGGATGTAGTAAGTAAAGTTCATGTTTAGAGTGTTGTATTCACAGTTACACGCTGAGGAATAAATATGTGTAATAATAAGCTCTGTGTGTGGCACATAGATTTATGAGTACCCAGGCTGGGGAGGACTCTGCAACTGGCAACGAGATAGAGGATACGTAACACAAAGATACAGTGCCGTGCTCCAGCAAACTGGTCGTGTGTGCCACATGTGTCTCAGTCGAAGTGAAGATCTATGTTTGGTAGTATGTGGGGTCAGAGTGCCACTCCAGCCATGTTGAATTATTTGAAGGTAACGAAAGCCTCACTGAGAAGTTTACTCATTGTTCGCCAGAAACTTGCTTTTAAGGCCGCGAAAGAGGTACAGCGCCACCTCACTGCACAGAGCCATAAGACATACAGAATGTTAACGTTAAAGGCAGCAACCACCGGGTACAGAGAAGTTCTAGAAGCAGCAATGGAGAAGAGCAATAAAGCGCTATCGGCTAGAAAGCCAAATACAGAAAAGCGCTAAAGGCAGGGAAAACCAGGTTGAGAAATTATTGCGTTACTTACCAAAAGCTAACTAAAGAGAGTCATCATACCACCACTGTGGGCACCGTGACCCAAGTAGAATACCCCGGGTTGTGAATATGAACCTGTTGAACCCTGAAGCGGACACCATCGGAAGTGCAAGGTGCGTCCCGCACAACTCAAAAGTCCTTAAAGAGTTGAAAAGCTCTGATGGCCACGTGAAAAGAAGTTTTATCCATTCTGACTAGCCATAACAACCCTGAAGCAAGCTCATGGTATGAATGGTGCAAGTCCAGGTGAGCATTACAGACTCTCAACATCAGTAAGGTCCACAACTGTTTATGCAGCCGCCACCTTCCTAAAACTACAACCTCCATTTGATACTGTTAAAAAGCCGAAATATGGTGACTGATGGGCTGCCTGAATAGAAACATTTGATGATTATATCGATGCACTGGAAAAAACAGATGACAAAAAGATTGTCAAATTCTTTGAAAACCTCGCTGGTGAAAGAGTAAAAGAGGTAATAAAGAAACTGACGCAAACTGACGAAGTCACATACCGTCATATCAAAGAAGCGTTAAATCTTAATTTCAATCCAATACCGAATGTTGATAACAAAAGATATATTTGAAGTCAGGAACAAGAGAAAGCTGGTGAAACAATCAACAAATTTGTTGTGAGACTTTATTTGCTCATCAAACACTGTAAGTTCAGTTAATGCAATGATGAAGAAGCTGTATGTCTCTGAGTTATCGACGGATGTCTGTCAGATTCATTCAAACGTCGAATGCTGAGAGAAACCCTAACTTCATCTGGAGCGTATTCTCATGGCTGCCAGAGCTGAGTAATGGGCTGATCGACAAGCTGCTGACATGGAGGCCAGAGGTGCCCAGAATGAGTCAGTCACAGTCATGAACATGAAAAGTAAGCAGGAAAACAAAGCTTGCGGATACAAAGTCATATCTTGAACGAAAAAGAAACTGTGCTTTAGATGTGATTTTCATTTCTATATGAAGGTAAATGTCCCATCACTGGACAAGTTTGCAAAGGCTGTGGGAAAGAAAACCATTTTGTAACAGTTTGCAAGGCAAGCTAAAGCTAAGTGCGTCACGCATAAAAAACAAAATGGACGCCCGAATGTTCCGAAAGTGACTTTCAACACACACCCAATCGACACTAAATGAAGTCGATCGTCATCTAAATATTCATCCAAGAGTTCTTCAGTTTCATTGTCAAGCAACAGTGAGGAAGACGGATGTCGATGTTTACCTCAGAAAAGCGTGCATATGTGGGACTGAACACATGCCAAGAAGAATTTGAGTCAAAGAAAAGCCCGCAGGTAAAATCACAAAAGTCATTCAACCATTGTCCTATATTTACACTAAAAGTAAACAGTTGCTCCATACTTTTTATTATTGACAGTGGTGCATCAATCAGCATCATGCCTGAGGAGAAATACAATGAACTGTCTCCATTGCCCTGTCTTATACTATCGGAGAGTAAAGTGTATACATGGGCTGCATCACCGCCATTAAAGAGTCAAGGTTCATTTGTAGCAACCATGAAACACAAAAGGACAAAAGTACAAGCATCCATTCATTTCCTGCAAGTTACTGTGCTGATATGGGACTGAAATCTGTGAACTACAACATGAATGCTCACCGTGAAATAGTAAGTGACTTCCTGTCATTGTTTCGTGGATTGGGAAAACTTAAGACCATGAAAGTGCAACTGCATATCAATGAGAATGTTCATCCTGTTGCCCAAATACATAGACTAATTTGCATTTCATTTACAAGAAACTTTTGAGAAAGAGCTTGATAAGTTACTAAAACATGATATCATTGAGCAATCTACTGGTCCAACTCTGTGGGTTTTGCCTATTGTGGTAGTGCCCAAAAAAGACAGGGAAGGAGCTGTACAAATCTGTGTTGATATGCGTGAAGCCAACAAGGCAATTGAAAGAGAACGACATCAATCCTCACATTGCGAACATGAACACACAGCTAAATGGTGCCAATGTCTTCTCTAGCTGTGACGTGAACAAAGGGTATAATCAATTGGAACTCGAAGAAAATTGTAGATACATTACTACCTTTTCTACCCATATTGGTTTGTTCAGATATAAGCAATCACATTTTGGTGTGTCGTCAGCTGCCGAACTTTTTCAAGATGTCATTTGACGTATCATACAACCCGTCATGAATGTCTTCACTTACAGTGATGACATATTACATATCAGAGCTACACAAAAGGAACATAAGTGTGTCATTTACTTGCTAATGCAGGTTTTAAGTTTGAATGCTGTGGAATGTGAGGTCCACAAAACAAAACACAAATTGATTGGCTAGATCTTTTCTGATGGGGGCATGACACCGGATCCAGCTAAAGTACAAGCTTTGTCAGCCACCAATCCCCCTGCAAGATGTTACCATGTTACGTTCATTCCTTGGCATGGCCAGTTATTGTTCCAGATACATATGTGATTTTACCACAGTAACTGGTAATTTAAGAAACGTAACCAAAAGAAATGCTTC
Organism: Triturus cristatus; assembly: GCF_964204655.1. Classification (NCBI taxonomy): domain Eukaryota; kingdom Metazoa; phylum Chordata; class Amphibia; order Caudata; family Salamandridae; genus Triturus; species Triturus cristatus. Next base: position 228,440,015 of record NC_140593.1, read on the forward strand.
ACTTTACTAGTCACACAAATGTGAACAAAGTTTTAAGAAAATCAAGCATGCAATTAAGAGCGCCACTGAAATGGCCTACTTTGATCCAATGTGCCATACAGAGGTTGTTATTGATGCAAGCCCAGTTGGGTTGGGCGCGATCCTTGCCCAACACAGTGACACCCAAATGCTCGAAGGCATATTGTGGCATATGCAAGCAGACGTTTGTCACAAGCTGAACGCGCCTGTTCAAAACCAGGGAAAGAAAGTTTAGAAGTGGTGTGGGCTTGTGAACATTTCTATTTATTCCTATATGGAGAACCTTTCTCTCTTGTAACAGATAATCAAACATTGCTTACGATCTTGGGCAACCCAAAACCCAAGATGCTGCCTAGAATTTAACATTTGGGCGTTTGCAACTACAGAAATATGACTACATGATCGTGCCCTGACCAGAGAAAGATCAAAACTAAGGGTGGGCGGAATTAGCCAAAGTGCCATTCGCGAAATGGCAAAACATCTTCGCGATCACGTGAAATTTCGCATGATCGCGGAGATTTTGATGTGCTGATTAATGCGTTACTGAATTTCACCTTCAACTCGGGCACCTGCTTTATTTATAATTATATCTGTAAGACTTACAGATATAAATAAAGCAGGTGCCCGAGTTGAAGGTCAAATAAAAGTGCTTCCTGTTGGGGTTTAATTTTTGTGACAGGAGCATCGTGCCAGAATGAATCCTGCCCTGCATATTTACCCAAGAAGATGCCACCGTTTTGTGCAATACCTCTACTCAACTGGAGTACTTTCTACTGGCTAATCAGTAAGTGCTACCTCGTTGGGTAAATGTATGTGCTTTTCCTACACTACAGCTGCATAAAGGGCCAGAAGAGTTGTCTACAGCGACCATGTGTGTCTGTAATGTTGCCACCGCGCCAACGGGCGCCCAAGAAGATGCCACCGTTTTGTGTAATACCTCTACTCAACTGGAGTACTTTCTACTGGCTAATCAGTAAGTGCTACCTCGTTGGGTAAATGTATGTGCTTTTCCTACACTACAGCTGCGTAAAGGGCCAGAAGAGTTGTCTACAGCGACCATGTGTGTCTGTAACGTTGCCACCGCGCCAACGGGCGCCGGGGTCCCTCGAGTGAGCTGTCCATCATACTGGGGAAAAGGCCGGGAAGACGTTGCACACCACTGGTATGTGGGGTGGGGCCAAACGGGCAGGGCTTCCATTCAGTTCACATGCCTCTTGTTTATAAAGGGCCAGAGATGGATCGGAGCAGTAGATGAGGAGACAGAACCTCCTGGTATCAGGAACTACACGGGGATTGCACTCGAGAAACTCCTGGATGCATAGAGCTCCATCAAGGATGACAGCAAATTGCTGATGGTAAATATGGGGAGACAGCAGCACATCTGCCTAGGTGACAATTTCCGTTCCCTCGCGGATCGCGGAAGTTTCGTCATTTTCGCGTTCCGCGCAGAACGCGGAAATGTTGAATTTTCGCAATTTCCGCGAGCGGAACAGAAATGGTCACCCACCCTTAATCAAAACCCTGCTGACTACTTTTCACAAGTGTCCGTACAGTGCCTAGTTAACTCTTCCAAAGTGACAAAGCCTGCATTAACTTCATTGTCAGTTCCAATAAATATATAGCTGTTTCATTAGAACTAATCATTGCTGCAACGAGCAAAGATAGTGACATGTTGATGCTAAAAGACATTATTGCACATAAGATAATGTGTATTTGTAAAGCACACATTCACCCAGGGGTATCTTGGCACTGAATAGCAGATGTTTATTGTTACCCAACTCAATAGTACTAATTTTATCGACCTCAGAAGGATGAAAGGCTGAGTGGACCCACCAGGATTTGAAACTGACACTGCGGTCGAACACATGCCCCTACAGTAGACATCAATCCTATAAACAGCACATTCAATCTCTCACACGTGACAATGAATATCAAAAGTGCAAAAATGTGAAAGATGAAATATCCTTTACTCAAGAAGGTATTGTCTTACGAGGTTTAAGAATTGTCATACCTGAGTATGTGACAACAAGTGATTGAAATGGCCCATGAAGGACATTGTTGAATTGTTGCCACTAAACAAGCTTTCCAAGAATGAGTTTAGTTTCCTTATCTTGACAAGAGTGGAAGTTCTGACATTTGTGCAATTGCTTATCTCCCAAAACCACTTAACATGGCTTCAATATGTCTGATTTATACCAAAACATGTATGGGAGAGAACTGCAGCTGATATCTTTGGTCCTCTTGACAATGGACATCACCTGATGGTGGTCATCAATGAATATTCCTGTTTTCCAATGGTAGGAGCACTCTCATCTACAACCCAAGAAAGAGTCATCGAGAGTTTAGATGGCATTAGTGCAATATGGGTGTTTCTTCAATTGTAAAGTCTGACAATGGCTCACCATTCAACAATTGAGGATTCATAAACTTTATTAATCTTCTCAATGTGAAGCATCAGAATTGCACATTTCTTTGGCCACAAGCAAATGGTGTTGTCGAATACGTTATGAGCACACATAAAAAGACTGTCCAGTATGCTACATTGGAGAAGCTTGATTTAAAGTCCACTCTCCATGCTGCTCTTTGAGCTTACCGGTCGACTCCTCACTCAGCAGACATAAGTCCTGCCACCCTAATGTTCGGCAGAGCCATGTCAACCAAACTACTATAATGGACCAACAGAAGATCTATAACAGATGGTGAACTTCGTGAAACAGACTCGTGCTGTAACCAAAAGATGAAAGTATATGCGGCCATGCGTCGATGTGCCAAAAACATTACTTTCAATAAAGGTGATAGAGTATTGGTGCAACAACCGAGAATAAGCAAATCTGATGTTCCCTTTGATGCTGAACCCTTCAAAGTAGTGACTAGAAAAGGACACATGGTGACTACTTACTGTCCTGGAAAGTCCATTATGCAAGATTCTACACACTTCAGGCATCTGTATCATCATTCGCTAGTACCTGAAGTCACAGATGAGACTGATTAGCTTGAGACTGTAGAGAGCGCCTTGACTGCATCTGTCTCCACATCACCAGTGCCAGTCAGGGACGCTTCTCTTCTCTCTTCCCAGCTTCAAAGGACAAGATCTGGGAATTTAGTCAGAGCTCCAAGAAAACTTATAGAGGAGTTGTAAGGTATGTGTGTATATATATATATATATATGTCTGTAAAAAATGTATTTTTTATTTAACAAAGGGGGAGATGTGGTGTCTTGTGAGTTAGCAATGACGATACGCTTTTGGCCCATGATGGACTCCGTAGAACTATGACGTAAGTGTTCGGGTGTGGTGAAAATAGTGATGTGTGGAAATTTGGTTTCGCAGTTACACACTGAGGACTAAAGATGTGTTATACTAAACTGTGTGTGTAGGCTTGGAACGACGCTGCAGAGGTAATGCCCATTTTACTTCCGCTTCTAATTGCAGTACAAAATGAGTCTCAAAACATCTTTTGTGATTCGGAAAGGTTTGTCCACATTGTGAAATATGTTTAATACACTTGGATATATTTGACCTACTATCAGATGAGCAGCTGGATTTACTCTTTGTGACTGAGACATGACTCAATGAGTCTTCTACCCCAGCTATTGAGCTGGCTATACCTAGGGGGTACAAAATAGCCAGGGCGGACCGTAAAGTGGGTAGAGGTTGAGGAATAGCGGTGGTGTTTAGGGACACCTGGGTCTTCACCTGAGAGGAGTCTCAGGTTATTGGTGACGGTGAGGCACTTGATTTTTCCATCATCATTTCCCCCCATTTTACACTGGGTGACACATTGGTGTATAGACCCCCTGACCCAACGGGAGCTTTTTTTGAAAGCTCTGGATGAGGTAATTGTCCCCAGGGCTTTGCGTTTCTCGAACTTCCTACTCCTTGGAGACTTTAATATTCATTGGGATCGAGTGGAGGCAAGCGATGCGAAGTACTTATGTGACTCTCTTAACTTGGCCCAACTCACTCAATGGATTAGCTCTCCGTCACATAGTGGGGGGCATATTTTAGACTTGGTCTGTTCCAACTTTCCTTTAAGGGTCAAAGAACCTCTCCAAATAGCCTATTCAGATCAATTTTTGATCCAATTCTCATGGACCATTCAGAGGCCGCATTCCAACAAGGGACATCCCAAAATAGACCCTCTCCAAGAATTGACTCTTCTGCTTTGTGTAGGGTTCTGTTAGACACACGCCCCACCGCTGCTATAAATCTGGACGGCGCTCTAGAGAGTCTCTCTAACTGGATCTCTCAGGCAGTTGAATACCTATCTCCCGCCTCTCACTAATAAGCGAGCAAGAAACGTCCCTTCGAAACCTTGGTACTCCAGCAAGCTTAAGGAGTTAAAACAGTTCTGTAAAAAACTAGAACGTAACTGGAGACCGGCCTACTGCCCTCTGGCTAAAACAGCCTTAAGGAAGGCCCAGAGAGAATACTACACTGCTATTAGGGAGGCTAAAAGCAGCTCCTACACGGAACGGATCGCTATGTCCAAAAACAACTCCAAGGAAATTTCGTTCAGAGTTTATGAACTCCTGGCCTCTGCGGCATGGTGCGAAAAGCTGTCTTGTTTCTTTATTGATTAGATTCAGGAGATCCAGGACAACTTTGAGTCTAGTGCACCTGGGCAGGCAGAGTCCTCCTGTAGGAATTTTCCAGCTTCCAATCCTTTTGTCTCCCCCCGTGTGAGTTCTCTCCTATTGGCTCGAATCTGACTATCCTTAAATCCTGGAAATCCGGTTCCCCGGCTGACCCATGTTTGGCAAGGCTGCTAGCGGCGGCAGCCGAGGTGGTTAAAGCGGAAGTTAACACTATTATAAGCATGTCACTTCAGACTGCCACAGTTCCACCTGAGTGGAAGAAGGCTAAACTACTACCGTTATTAAAAAGGGCTTCCCTAGACCCTAACACACCAGCTATCTACCGACCCATATCTCTTCTCCCGGCTGTGGCAAAGGTGTGTGAGAAAGCAGTCTACAAACAGTTGATCACCTTTGTTGAGACATCCGGAGCCATTCATCCTGCCCAATCGGGATTTAGGGCAACGTATAGCACTGAGACGGTCCTTGTCAAAATATCGGAGGCGATAAGAGAATGTTTGGATGCTGACGGCAGAGCGGCCCTGATTTTGCTGGATCTCTCTGCCGCCTTCGATACGGTGCCCCACCGTCAATTACTTGCTGGCCTTTCAAGTATTGGTGTATCTGGTCTAGCTTGGGGTTGGCTCAAATCATTTCTTGAGGATAGAACTCAGCAGGTATGGCTGCCGCCGTTCTCCTCGTCTCCCAGAAGGGTGACCACGGGTGTTCCACAGAGCTCTACTTTGAGTCCCCTACTCTTTAATCTTTACGTTACTCCCCTGATCTATTTAGCAGAGGAATTGAGAGCTAAGATCATAGCTTATGCTGATGATACTCAGCTCCTGTTTACCTGAAAGAAAAACGACCAAGCTAAAAACTGTCTTTCAGCCATTTTTAAATGGCTTGCACTTTCGCAGCTTAAGTGCAATGAGGACAAGTCGGAGATACTTCTGTATGGGCTCCTTTCCCCCTCATTTTAGGGAGGCACTCTGGCCTACAGAGTTCCCCCTGCCAAAGTCTATTGGCAACCCGGCTAAGAATTTGAGGGGTGTGGTTCGGTGAGGACCTCCGGTTCTCCCCACAGATAAAGAGACTTGCTGGCATGTGCTTCGGCACACTGAAATCGCTCAAAGTTCCTTCCTCTGCTCCCCAGACCAGCTAAGGAAATGGTGACACAAGCCCTCTTCCTGTCACGCATTGACTATGTCAATGCATTGTACATCGGCTTGCCCGGCTATCAGCTAAAAAAACTACAAACAATACAAGAAGCTGCTGCTAGAGTTCTGCTTGGCATTCCTGGAAGATCTAGTATGAAACAACACCTTCGGGACCTACATTGGCTTCCTGTGGCCCAACGTGTTCAGTTCAAAGCCCTCCTTCTCGCTCATGGAGCTCTGCTTGGATCGGGCCACCCTATCTTAGGAGACGCTTTAGCTTCTACGAGCCCAGGAGACAATTGCGCTCAGCTGCGCAGCGTCTAGTAGTGGTTCCCCACTTTCTCCTTACTAGAATGGGGGGGCAGCTCTCTATCTTTTAAGGCCGCAGTAGCCTGGAATGCCCTACCTTTTGAATTACGGAACATCCAAGACCTCAGCTTGTTTAAGAAGCAACTAAAGACTGTTTTTTTTGTTAAGCTGCGCCACTTTCAGTTTCACTGCTTTTCAGATGGCTTCCGCGCCGGGACACTCTTGAGTAGCCGTGCGCGATACAAATGCCAATAACATAACAAAACACTTGAAAATAGTATTTTGCATTCGCAAACCCTGTGATTTTATGAATTTCAGGCTTTGGGACCATAAAATGCCTTTCTACATCTGGCCCCAAATCTGGTTGTTAACTTTCTCCATCTCTGTCACTTTTACAGCTAATTCTTGCTTTTCAAAATATGCTGGTTGTTTGAATATAAATGTATGACGTATATGTAAAGTTACAAATAGGCAGTAAATGGTTGTACAAAATAACTTCCTACATCAATTTAAGCAGGCTATGAATCAATGTTTTTAAGTGATGTAACAAAATTTTATGTAACTTTGCAAATCCCTGTTTTAGTTTTGTCTGATCATTGCCCTTCTTTTTTTCAGCATCCAGTTTATTGTGTAAATGTAGTTGGAACACAAAATGCCCATAACCTCATTACAGTATCAACCGATGGAAAAATGTGTTCTTGGAGCTTAGATATGCTTTCAACACCACAGGTACGTCTGATATCACTGCCACAAGAAAATCTGACTTACAAGTTTAGTCTAGAGACTCATGGACCATTTGTGAAATAAACAGAATCCCCTTTAAAAAATAGCTTCTTTTGTATCTTTTTTTTGCCAAAAATTTAGCAATCATTATATTTTAAGACTCTGTGCCATACTGTCCTGAACTGTAGATATTGCCGATTGTAGCTCTAAGAAGTGAATTGTGGCATATATAATAGTCTGGGAACAAACTGGAGGGCCTCTTCAAAAAGGGACAGATTAAATCCGAAAATGTAAGAGAGATTTGCTTCAAGACATTGAGATCAATTTAGGGTGCATTCTAGATTGTACTTAATGTTAGAGAAAAATGGTCTCTCTTCAACAAATGGCTGTCAATCTGTGAGAGCTTGAAAAGGATTTCGATGTTGCAGAGGGCGCCAGGAAAAGTTTTTATGGATTGTATGACACTCTTAATCGTTGGTAGTATTATCATTGTTCCTTATTGAAAAAAGTAGCAAGGCAATGTAGAGTTGAATTTAGCCGTCACTGAATTTTGGGAAAAAATTATTATAAAATATAGATCTACAAATATTAGATTTAAATAGATACCCTTTAGAATACAACAAAGGATTTATAGGAGTCTGTTTTTAAGCTATGCAGGAAAGAGGCTGAGGTCCCACCACACCCAAACAATTGATTCCTGAAATGTAAGCAGGTTGATTGGATGATGATCCATCGTTTGTATCGTGGATCAGGCATCAAGGTGTTTGGAATATAAATGTGTGATACATTTACAATAACACCAGTTAAGAAATAAATAACTTATTGTTTTTAAACCAAGTTCTATATTAAGAGAAAACTAAATGAGTAAGATGCCATACAAATTAAACAAATTGGATGGAGGGATCAATGCTTATACAGAAACCCAAATCACTCCATAATAACAGAGTGAAAGCTAAGAACCAATATTAGTATATCATGAAAGGGACCAAAATACCCTTTGTGGCAGACTTGCACTGGACCACAGTTGCGTAAACGCACATGACAATGGACATCATCTACTATTAATTGGTGATGAATATTCCTGTTTTCCCCTTGTCGTCTGTAGTCAACTACTCATGAGAGATTCATTGAGAGATTAGAAGGTATGTTTTTAACATAGGGTGTTCTGACAATGGCCCACCTTTCAATAGTCGAGGATTTAAAGATTTTCTCACTCATCTAAATGTGAAGCATCAGAAAGCATACCTCTCAAGCCACAGGCGAATAGTGTGGTCGAGAGATTTGAGAGCACCCTCAAGAAGACTGTTCAGCGAGCTATGCTGGAGAAGCTTGACCTCAAATCAGTTCTTCAGTCTTCATGCATACAGGTCACCTCCGCATTCTACCACAAGTGAAAGCCCTGCCACCTCAATGTTTGGGAGAGCCATAGGCACCAAATTGCCACAGTGAACCAATGGGAGATCTATTGATAAAATATGCGCTACTGACTCATCTCACCGATGTCAAAGGAAGACCTATGCAAATAGACGCCACTGTGCTCAGATCACTGTGTTCAATAGAGGATACCAAGTTACTGTCAGGGAGAGACAGAAATGCAAGTCTGATACTCCTTTTGATACTGACCTACTGAGGGTTCTTACTAGTAAAGGACACATCGGGGACTGCTCACTGCCCTGGCAAGTCCATCACTTGAAAATCTTCACATTTCATTCACTTGCCTCAAACTTCACCAACTCTAGATGTCAGGAGGGAGACTTGTCCACCTGAAAATCCAGAGAGCCCATTGACTGTACCAATGTCTCTACACCAATGCCAGTCATGGGTACTTCTCCGGATTCTCCGCAGCCTCACATGACCAGATTTGGGTGATTGATTCAAGCATCTAAATGACATTTTGAAGAGTTGTAATGTGTATATGTGTTATTGGTACTTTTTATTTAACAAAGGGGGAGATTGGGGCAGATGGTCGCCAAAAGGAACATTGCAAGGAATTGGGGAGCGGCAGCGCCACCAAAGGTCAGTGCCTGGAAACAGGACATGGACTGGTGTATGGCGAGGGAAAAAACGGTGTATGTGGCCCGTGGATGTCCCCGAAAATGGACACAGTTATGGACTAAGTGGAATGTATACCGTGGGAATATATGTGAGCCCTCACTGGCCCCCTCCCTGGAAGAACTAGCAATGCTTAGCAGTCCCAGAACCGAGACAGAACAATAGTGTGAACACGATGTTACATAACTGCTATAATTCTGTGACCTAAACTGTACCTTGCGGAAAGAAATTTACACTTGTATGCCACTGTCTTTTGTTATTTGTTTAATAAAAAAGATTTAATAAAAAAAAACAAAGGGGGAGATGCAGTGTCTTGTGAGTTAGAGATGACAGGACCCTTTTGGTTCCTGACTGACTCCATAGGACAGTGAGGTGAGTGCATGCATGTGGATGATAGAATTCATGTGGTAGAATGTTCAGTTAACAGTTACAAGCTGAGGAATAAAGACGTGTAATACCAAGCTCAATGTGTGGCATGTACCTGGGTTGGGGAGGGCGCTACACATAATTTGCAAAATACTTATACAGTGTTTTTTTACAAGTTAAAAGCTATCCTACTTTGCAAACATGGACCACCTTTTTAGCTATCCGATTCACTAATGAAGGCCACTTTTATTTTGATGCCCGGACTGCTCTTTGAGAAATGGAAAACTTGCAGTATTACATCAATATTTGCCATTCCTACCCTCAGAACTTGAAATGTGAGGGTACTACTGCACTAGGGAAAAACCAAACCCTGCTTCAGCAATATTTCCCTTAGAGGCAATACCTACCAGCAATAACATGGGACATGAAATGATGCATGTAGTTGCAGGTGACCTGAGCATGAAAGATTAGACAGGACACAAACATTACAGGTAGAAAAATAGGAATTTCACAGTTCAGCCACTTGTACAGCCCACTCCCATCCAATCAAAACTGTTGCATTTGTCTAACGAGGTTTGTCTTTAAATGTGTTTTTCCAGTGGACTAAAAGTGGCCAGGTAAGTGTCTTTAGTTTCTTTCTGGCTATATAGAAGCAGATCTATGTACTGCTCTATTATTCATCTGTAATATTAAATTTCTGAAGTGGTTCATGGAATTCCGCCAGCGAGGATACTTCTGCCAGGTTTTCTACCACACACTATCACCTTCTGCCAACAATACCCGCTGTTTATTTTGATTGGCTTTCATATTTATAAATGTGCTTGTTGAGGCTGTGAGTACATGCATTTCCCGTCAGACAATGGATTTTAAGAATGTTTGTAAATATATGGGTATTGTGTGTTTTATTAGAGCCTGGGGCTGACATGTGTAACCATTAAGGTATTATCTTTAGTTTCTGCACCATTCGTTTCTAAATTCTCACCTGTCATCTCTGTCTGACTTAAGGCGCAAGGCAGACAGATGAATTCCAGCCAGTCTGAAAGCGCCACAGTATAAATGTCAGCCTCACACCTTGTGGCTTTTCTCTCTCTCTTCTGCTATTGCTGTGCATTGAAAAATGATATTGCCGCATTTATCTATGGCACCTTTGTTCGTAGAAATACGGAAGTTAATCGTTTATGTATTTTGCAGGAAAGCATGGAGCTCGTTTACAATAAAACCAAGCCAGTGGCGGTTACCGGAATGGCCTTCCCAACAGGGGACGTGAACAATTTCGTTGTTGGCTGCGAAGAGGGTACAGTTTACACTGCCTGCCGACACGGAAGGTGATTTTTGTTTGTATCTGCATATGTATGGCAGCCATTTTCTCGAATAGCATTGATATCCAAATAACCAATATTGTATGGATCGTATACTAGTTTACACAGCTTGACCACATGCAAGGTGATTTTTAGGTCTCACGTACCAGACACCACAAACTATCTGTTGGCCAAAAACCTATTGTCAGCATACAGTGGGCTCAGAGCCCACCAATGTTTACCATTGGTTGGCTTTACTAATGCTTGCTTTTTATGTCTTAGCTTGCCGGGGCTTCCATTGCTCTTCTTGTGTTTGTCCCTCCCCTTGTGCATGGAGACACTACTTGTCTCCTTCCAGAGTGCTTATGTTTTTGCAGCTGTATTCCTCATTTACTTCTCTCCGAACGCGGTGTTGCTCTCTGTTGTTCGTGTGCTTCTCCCCGGGGCCAGACTGGGACAGAAAATAGGGCCCCGCCTGAAAATAGAAGTGGTCCCCCATTAACTAAATAGAAAGTTAAAAATGTGGCTCACATTTGTAAATTGAAAAGACAGAGTGCCTAGGTATAAGTCAGACTCGCGGGGGTGGCGGTCGGACTGCCCAATTACAACTTTGGCAGTTGGACCGCCATTGCACACCGTTCTCTGGTGGTGGTGAGGGGCTCAGCAATATTCTGGTGGTGCCGCTGCAACACTGCCATGCATATTACAAGTTTCAGGACCACCAGCGATGTCATGGAGGTCTTTACTCCATAAAAAGGCTGGCAGGCCTGAAACAAAGGGGACTCTAGAGGGCCCCCTGTTGCCCATGTGCATGGTGATGCATGCAGGGGCACAACATGTTCCCCCCCGTGTGCAGGAACTGTTTTTGGCATTCCCATTGCTGTACTCATTTTCACAGGCATTGCCATGGGTTTGCCCAAAAAAAATGCCAGACACGAGGAAACTGGTAATCTGGCGGGCGGTGTGCACACTGGTTTGGCGGTGCAGGAGAGGGCCGCCAGCATGGTGGTCCACTCCTCAATGGCCAAACTCGTAATCAGGGCCAAACTGTATTAGGTGTTTTGCAAGGTATGGGAGACTGCATGATTTTTTCTTGCTGGAAGAAATGTTTGTGGTAATATCAGATATATCAATAGTAGAAACCTGTTCACCAGGCAATTAAACATGCCCACAAACAGCCCGAAAAACAGCACACACAATGACCTGCCAGACCACCCCTTATGGCACTGCTAGATTTTCTTATCGTGCATTCCCACCCTGCTTCTCCCTCGCTCCTTCCTCGCTCCTTCCTTGTTGCACTTGCCCTTGTGTACTTCTCCCCCTTTGCTTTCTCACTAATGTGATTCTCCCCTGTCCAGTCCACCTTGCTCTCTCTTGCCTGTTGCTTCTTCACACCAACCGCGATGTCCGTGTTGCTTCCATCCCCCACTCTCCGTGTTGCCTCCCGCCATCCATGCTCTCCATGTTGTTACCCCACCTGTGTTGTTTCCCCACTTCCATCTTTTTTTATGCTTCCCCCAACTGAATCTTTTGTGACATTTCACCACACCCATGCCCTTTGTGTTGCTTCTACTTATTTTTTTTATTTACCGATCCAACTTTTGCTATTTCTAGACCTATGGGTTGATAGCACGAACTTGTGGGTTGAAGTATTTTATGCTGCAGGTGGATGGCAAGACAGTCATGTTCAAAAGCCTATGTGTTGTTACGGTCCCTGTTTTGTGTGATGAGGGAAGCTTTCATTGCTGCTGCCCATGTTATGCGCTATTTGGGACTCTGAAAGGTGTACAATGATATTGCCTATATTGTTACTAATGTGTGCCTGAGGTACTTTTCCAATTGTATTTGGGCTTGGGCATGTGGCTGGCATTTGAAGCTGTTATTAGGCTTAGCATGACTGCCACATAGTTGGTTGCCCTTAAGGTCTGTGACTGACGCATCTCTGACATAATATGGCAGACACCTAATTAGTAAATGCTTGGTGAATAAAATAGGTATATTTAGTTTAACCATTTTTTTTATTATGCTAATCACATTTAGGTTATGGTTTAAGTTTGCACTTATTTTCGTTTTTTATTTTCTTTAGTGGGGTTATTTTATGCATGTCATCAGAGTAAAAGGATAAATGACATCAATTCCTATAATGCACCGGGCCTGATGTTCTGTAATGTAATTTCTTGTGATATTATTGTGGATAGGTCAAAGGGCATGTGATGTCACTTCCCCTATCCCTAACATTTTGAGAAATTGACGTCCATGGATTATAGATGCTCAGTCAGAAACATATGCATTAGGGTTATTAATCTGAGCTCTGCAAGGCTGACGCCTGCAACATAACTCAAAAACAACAGTTGATGGACAGAATGCAGAACAATGTCATACATTCACCCCAGTACAGAGATCTGGGCCTAAATCCATCGTTTTTTCGCTCACCATGGCGTTCCAGTTTGAACCCAGCCATATGCAAATCAGTCTTGACCCTGTGCCTCATGGGAACAGTCCAGCCCGAACTGCCACGCCAGGTCCTCCCTGGACTGGAACCAAGCATCCTAGGAACGGTTTCGGGGTTTCACCCCTCTTCAGCCAGGATAGCTTGATTCCAGTGGCATGGAGAGCACGGGACTCACATCTGAGCATACCCGTTCCACTTGGGGTGACAAATGCAAAAACAACAATTGATGGACAGAATGCAGAACAATGTCATACATTCACCCCAGTACAGAGATCTGGGCCTAAATCCATTGTTTTTTTGCTCACCATACCATTCTAGTTTGTACCCAGCCATATGTATATTAAAGGGACAGGGAGCATTTGGTGGTATCTGACATAAATGTCAACCCCGCATTCGACAGCACTGGTAACAAGCTTTTGAGAAAATGAGCCCCGGCACTTATTATTTTACAAACTAAGCACTGGCGTGGAGACCCTCATTGTCGATACCTGCTCCATACAAATTCATTGATTGATTGATTGGCTCTTTCGGCTGCCACCTAATGGCAGTGCAGAATTATTGCAAAAAGACCCAAATTAGCATTTTTTTAAACAATTTAACAAAGAATCAGGGTCTTCCAGGAAGCTAATTTCTACATTGCGATGCAGACTGAAAAAGTATACTTTACGCATGCATACACTCTTAATTCTAGCTGGAAAAACGCTTTATGAAAGAGTCTGCAAAGGATAACAGGGAAATATATTGGACTATTCTTTTTACCAGAGGTTTGACTTTTAGCGTGCCAAATGAGGAAAGAATTCCTTTGCATTGACTCATTCTTTTTTATTAATCCCTCTGCAGCAAGGCTGGCATTGGAGAGATTTTCGAGGGCCACCAGGGGCCCGTGACTGGCATCAGCTGTCAGATGGCGCTGGGGCCCGTCGACTTCTCGCATCTCTTCCTGACCTCCTCTTTCGACTGGACCGTCAAGCTGTGGACGACAAAGGTGAGGCGTCCGGGCCGAAAGCTCACAGGGTGGACATTTGTCTTTCATTATCTCAAACGTGAACGTTCAGGTTTAATCGGAGCCAGATTTGTTAACATTTTTGGTCGCTTCAGATGTTATGTGCTGGCCGGAGAGCTTTGAAGCCGTAAAAACTTTGTTTCCATTCTTGGCCCAGTTTCATTTTTCACCAGTCGCAAAATTATACATAGCGTGGGCGCGAGTGTTATTGTAAGACCGCATTCTGAAGAGCTCGAGCCGAAAAGTCGGGGATCATTTTTTGAGAAGATATATATATATATATATATATATATCCTTGCTGGTCGAGTTGAATAAAAGATGCCGTTTAATGGGATGCGTGCGCACACGGACACAAAGAAATGCACAATCATTGGCCCCGGTTTGGCTTTGTCTAATGAGGGTGTGTGCTTCATTTACGGGTCTGTGTCTGTGTTCATTTGATTTGGAGCACCAGGGGTAGTGAGTGCTCTGGGAGTGGAACGCATTTACAGAAACATCTGGAGGCAGAACTTCAGTGGGACTTTTTTATGCCCTCTTAAATGTCTTTGTGAATCGGGCTAGACACGCTCAACTCTCTGAGTAAAAGTGTAAAGAGGGTACAGTCCTTTGACTGTCTTCTTGAATGTCGAGTACAAGAATATCGTGACACTAACATACTGGACAAAATTGCGAGGGAAGAATATCGACAGGTATGTGCACAGAGGAAAGTACAGATTCACTATTCTAAACTCTACATCTGTCTGCCTTGAAGATATGTCTTTATCTTCATGGTAGACAGATGTGTAGTTAGGCAGAGAAAATCTATACGTCCCTACCTTTCCATATTTTGCCCCTTTACATCATCCGTGGCCTGTACAGGTAAGAGTGGTAGGGCAGGGCGGAGCGGGGTAGGACTCGATGTATGATGGTATGGGAAAATAAAATACATTTAAAATAAAACACCTTGAGCTCACCACAACGCCGAGTCGGCGATACTGCGAGCGCGAAGTAAGTGGTTTTATTTATTTATTTATTTTCCCTATCCCATCGTATGTCGTCGACTTCCCCCTCGCCGCACCGCCCACCGCTCTTACCTGTACTGGCCGCGCCTGGTACCGGCCACGTGCCACGATACCCTGGAAACAATGTTGCAGAGTCACACCCAGTCCTTTCTGTATAAAAGTTCCCTGAACATTGCTTTTCTTTTCAATTGTAAGGGTTTTGGGGATGAATTCGCAAGTGCCCTTAAGAGTACATAAAAGGGTAATAGTGGAGGACTGCTTTACAATTTCCAAATTGCCTTTGCGAAAAGGTCTCGCTGTTTTTAAATCTGTTTACATTCTCTGAAATATTTAGTAAGCATAAAACTCATTTAGTAAGAAAATAGCAATTTATAGACTCAGCAAAGATAATTTAATTCTGGTAGTGTCGTAATAAGAGTTCCCTGGCAGCAAGGAAGATAGGCCAGAATGATTTACATTTCTGAAGTGCCATGGGGAAGCTCCCCCCAATATTCAATTGCAGAACTTCGAATAAAGCGCTACTGCTGCATCTGGAAAATCCTGCATCATGCAGTATTGGTATTTACCAGGTGTGGGGTTGTTGGTATTACCACATTTAATTTAGGAAAACTTGTAGAGAGGTGTGAAGTTGGTGAGCATTTGAAACAGAAAATTGAGCACATAGGGGGAGTGGACCGGCGTGTCTGCCAGGATTGGGGGAGGCTAGGAAGATGGGTACAAATGTTCTTATTGCCCGCACACTAGCAGGTGTTAACAGCTGCTAATTGCCCTGCCCCTCCCTTAGTTTGCACTCTCACATTTGCCTGATGCCTATGATTGTGGAACATGCAATTGCTAAGGCCCTGAGATAAAGGAATGAATCACAATTGAGCCTCTGAGCAGAGGGACACAAGCTTCTAGAAACAGATGAAGTACAAACATGTCCTTGTGCTTTCAGTTGTTGCAAGGATGCTGTTCGCTCTGCTGAGGCGGTCCAACTTGCTAGTGGTCATCCTGGTTTAATAAAGGGGAGTCCAGCAGACAGGGAGCTGGCTATTTTTTCTTGTGTATGGTTGCAATGACCTATTGGTAAATGCTGATATTGAATATAGAGTTCACTAAAACGGTGACCTCATAATACCTTCTGCAAGCACCTGGTGGAATAGGGAGCATTGCAGAAGCACAGTGTCTCGTGCTGGCCTTTGCCAACAGTGTTACATTATGAAAATGGCTTTAACTGGGTGGAGCTAGTCAACATCTGACGTGGCCATCTTTCACTGGAGCTCACGCTAAGCTTCCTTTCCTGCCAGCCCAGTGCATCCGGAGGTGGCATTGGGGCTTTCATTGACTGACAGAGACGGGGGGGGGGCTGTGATACTGTCTCTGAGTGACTGTGGCATAGTCATTCAGTCCATGCCCTGCAGGTGTGGAATAGTGTAAATCAGATTATCATATATGGCAATATCATGAGACAGAAAAACATGTTCTATTTCGTTTACAAAAAATATCGACCTATTGGGTGTAGAATTTTTAACTCCAATGGGGCAATCTTTTTATAAATTATAATTAGTTCATATATTTATGTCTGAGACAATATTCTGAGAACAGTATTCTTGAATAACACACGTGTACCATGGCTCTTTCCTGCAGGTGTGAGGGAACAAATGGAATCAATTACTGGAGCTCACAGCCATTTGGGCACAAACAGACTAGAAGTCATTTGGATCAATAAGTTGGGCATCCTAGTGGCGTAAC
This sequence comes from Triturus cristatus, assembly GCF_964204655.1. Lineage (NCBI taxonomy): Eukaryota > Metazoa > Chordata > Amphibia > Caudata > Salamandridae > Triturus > Triturus cristatus. The sequence continues at coordinate 228,456,704 of NC_140593.1, forward strand.
GAAACTTGAGGGGGGGCTCCTGCAAAGCAGTGGCGTAACGAAACTTGAGGGGGGGGGGGCTCCTGCAAAGCAGTGGCGTAACGAAACTTGAGGGGGGGGCTCCTGCAAAGCAATGGCGTAACAAAACTTGAGGGGGGGCTCCTGCAAAGCAGTGGCGTAACGAAACTTGAGGGGGGGGCTCCTGCAAAGCAGTGGCGTATTTTATTTATTTATTTATTTATTTTAGCAACTTGTAGAGCGCCTGGTGACCCGAGGGCATCCCCGCGCTGTGAAGATTAAAACCTGCTGAGGGGGATAAGGGCGAAGGGTTTATTTAGGAAACAGGAGGGTTTTAAGTTTTTTCCTGAACGTCAGGTAGTTGGGCTCCAGTCTGAGGGAGCGTGGGAGGGAGTTCCAACCAGTGGACGCTTTTACAGAGAAACGTCGGCCTCCGGTACGTGTTCTCTTGAATTTGGGGATGTTGGCCAGGTGCTCGTTCTCAGACCGTAGAGCTCTCGGTGCTGTGTAGGGGGTGACCAAGCCGCTGAGAATCGCAGGTCCCGATCCATTGATTAGTTTATGGGCCGTGCACATGGCTTTAAATTCCACCCTTTGGCGGACTGGGAGCCAGTGCAGAGCCTTAATAGCGGGTTTGGCGGATACTCTGGGAGGTACGCTCATGATTAGGCGAGCTGCTGCGTTCTGGGCTCTTTGCAGTCTCGCTAAGGTAGCTTCCGGCGCACCTAGGTAGACCATATTGCTGTAGTCTAACCGCAACATTATGAGGCCCTGAACTAGTAGTTTCCTGGACACGGGCGGTAGGAGAGGGAAGATTTTGCGGATAGTCCGCAGAAGCCCAAGACAGGTCCCGGCTGTTTTGGCGTAACAAACCTTGAGGGGGGCCTCCTGCAAAGCAGTGGCGTAACAAAACTTGAGGGGGTCCCCCTGCAAGGTACATGGAGGGGCCCTCGCTCTGGATTTAATCAGGAGCTCTCAGGCCAGAGTACTAGTTCCTGCAGCTCAGAGTCCCCCTCGCACTTCGGGGCTGTGGGCGCCTGTGTTATTCCACTGCTGCAAAATACATAGAGCCCCCCCCCACCAACGCCCCTTGACCCAGTAAGGATCTCTCAGGCCAGGGGCCAGCCACCCATGCACAATGCCAGAGGGGGATCCCTGGAGCTTGGCCTCGTCCCCCACCAGCCACCCGTACACAGTGCTGGAAGGAGCCCCCTGGAGCTCCGGGGCCCCCGCAACACAGGGGCTGCGGAGGCTAATGTTATGCCACTGGGGCATTCCTCTTCTAGTTCTCGAGCAGACCAGATGCTCTTGTCATCGAGGACCTAGGCCTGGAGGGGCATGGGAGATAAAATCTCTATCAGCTAGACCGAGTGCCGATGATTGTTTCTCACAGGCCACCCACTGAATGAAGGTTAACTGTGACATGTGGCAGAATCGGCAGAATCGGTACGCGGATTTCGTGCCACTTTTATTTTGCCAGCGGACATTTTGCCACCTGCACTCCGTCACCTAGTTAAACAGTGCTACAGTTGGAAGTGGTATAATATCCATTGGCAGGATGGAAAGTGGAGTGGGGGCGAGGAGCACCTCCCTTAGAAAAAACAGCAATCAATCAATTCATTTTATTCAATGCTGAGCCTCATAAAACACACCATAAGACAGTAAACACAAACAATTGGAAACATCTCTACAGATTAAAACTTTGCATGAAGAATGGATCAATAAATACAACTAATACAGTACAAGGTCTACTAAGACTACTAATTATGAATAATATTACAAATCCATTCCTGCACTTTTCCTCCTAGTCTGCACACAATATAAATATGTACTCGGCCCACAAGGGCGGTCAAAGTGTCTGTATGTACTATTCTTAATCCGGGTCTAAAAGTTCTAAAACCCAAAGGAAGGCATACCAGGAGAATCCATCTTTTCCTAGTCAAATGGTGTGCAGAACAAAAGGATAAAACAAGGCCTATGGTTTCCGCAACACTCTCAGTGCACATAGTGCAGATATTCCTGTGCTCAATGGATTTGTCCCACTTACTTGAGAAACTCCTCAATCGTAAAGTGTCAAATCAAAACTTCATAAATGCGTTTTGGTCTGAATCAGATAGATTTTGTCAAGATGTGGTTCTTATAATGGAAATGATTTCACTTCCAGATACTGGGCAGACAGACTGCCCTTCAGGCCATTTATTTGGATAAGGCCGCTATGTAATCCCAAAAACATTGCTTCAGTTTAGGATTGGAAGCTTGGGCAATCGTGCCTGGATCCAGCCACAAGGATTCCAGTCCCAGAATTGTCAGCCAGGTTTTTACGTGGCGTACCCATGGTAAAGAGTTGGTGGGTTCAAGCCCCAACAACTCCTGAAGGCCCTCTTTATATATGGCAAGCTGTGGCATTGCCCATACCCTTAGCCAGTAAAAGTGTCAATCATAGTGGGGCGAACACCTGCGTCAAGAGAGTGTTGGTGTTCTCCACAGCGGTACAATGTCTGCAATATCATGGATCAGTGGCTTCGAGCTCTCCCTGAGTATCTTACCTTGCTGACAATACTGGAGGTGGAGAAGCTAGAGCAGCCTTCGGCACTTTGACCCTATTCTCGTATGGCCACCTCTGAGTCTAAGGGATCAGTATGTAATGACCATGGGCAAAGATATTAAGAGCAAGGTGAAAAAGGCAATAATAAATCTCCCGCTTCAAATACTGACCACTGTGTGGGTGTAGCAGGGACAGAATTGACTCATGGAGAAACTCTTTTGACAGCAGCGCTCAAAGATCTACAGAATAACACCCACAATATAGGCAACACTCACTGTGTCATTGGTACAAAGCAAGATGAAGGTCATACAGCCATGGCTTGTGACAAAAAAGAAACAGGAAGAAGAAAAGGTGGGAGCAAATACCTCTAAACTGGCAGACTTGTGCAAAAATCAAAATACATTCAGGAACGTAAGACGTGCATTTTATTCATAACATAGCTCTAATTTCTAATTAGAAGTAGAGAGATTGGAAGACCAATAACGAGCCCCAGAACTATGCAGCCAACTGTTCAAAACATTTCAGTGAGGAAAATTGCTGTGAGGAGGAAGTGATTTGATTCTTAGAAAGAGAGGTACTTAGAGACGACCAGTCTAGGGCTGCTATTGAGACCAAGGTGGTGAGGCTGTCTAGAGACAGGGACGCCTAAGGGAAAAAGAGCACTTCTTATGGCGATGAAGAGTGCTGCTTTGGTGGGGAAGGTGGCAAGAGAGAGCAAAAACATACCGTTCACACAGAAAAGGTTTTACTCTTCCCCAAACTTAGTAGTGGGACTCTTTGGACGATATAGAAACTACTATTGCTCTGTCAAGGTTTTGTAAAGAGGGGCATCAAAGTATTGGTCTGCTCTCCAGCCGGATTTACAGATGACACATGCAGGAAGGACACATGTTTTCTGAAGCTAAAGCAGCCTGAACCTACTTAGTGGACATAATTTTATATTTCAGTACTCATCCTATGCAAAAATTGACAATCAAATTACAACTATATCCCAGTGCATAATTCATCGTTCTACTTTTCAGTTTTTGCAACGCCTTCTATAGAGCAGCATGCTAACAATTCCTCTTTCAAAATGGCAGATATTCGTGGTCATACCAATGGTCTTGAACACTCTTACTTCCTTCCTCTTAGTGTCTTGTGAGCTGCTATGCTGTGACCGTAGTGAAGGGGTCGCGTACCTCGTCTGGGTCCTGCAGTTAAGAATTTGGGCATCTCCATCATTTGCAATATTTACACTGATGCCCACAGACAGAGTTGGTTGAATCAACTTTATAACCCTGAGACTCCTGTTCTTCTTTGCTTAGTTGCCAGATACTTGTGCTCTAAAAGGGGTGTTAAATGAAATGCAAGTACATTTTTTACTTGCATGTCAGTGACAGTTTCCTGTACTAGAATCTAGCGTTGCTTGATGTCCATCTATTGCTCCATCTAACAGCATCTCGTCCGGAAAAATAAATTTTTTCATTCTCACTGCAGTGCCTTAGTGACCTGTTTGATAGTCCTTGGCAGTTTGGTTTCGGTTCATTCTATAGAAAATGCGCCACAATCCATTTTTTCACAGAATAAGACATTTCCCTGGTTTGTGGTGGTTCATTGGGAACTGTGATGGTTTCTGAATTTGCAAGCAGAGCAGGAAGGTGAAAACATTCTGAAAACACTACTAATTTCCAAGGCATTGGCACGCATTCCACCTAGCAGAACACATTCGCAAAAATGTGGTGAATTTAGTTCTGCAAGCGAAATATTTCCAGAAACAGATTTTGTATTTCTGTAAAAGATTTATCCCGCTACCACTGTTTTATAGTGATGCTAACATCAACTAATTCAAACAGAGGTGTTTATGTATTAACCAAGTCACTGTTAAATGTATTTGGTCAAAGGGGCAATTGCATCAATTTTTAGGTCTCGCTGAGCCAGCGCATTCGCTGCGAGACATTTAGTTAGTGGCTTTTCAAAGTGCTACCATAATCTTTTCCTGGCCTCAAGCTTGCGTTCACGAGCGTGTGCACGCGCGCGGCCGCCATGTGGCTTTCATGGCTCATTAAGCCTTGCTCTCCCAAGCGCCTCGCTCTGCCCCTCCCCCACCGAAATGAAAACATTGATTACGGGTACCCACATTGCTTCAAAAAGACCTATAACCTTCCGAAGTAAAGGAATGCATATTTATATTGTCTCTCTGCGAGTGTTACCAAGATTTTCTTAGAGCTAACACTGACCTCCAGTGTTCATTTTGTGAATTGTTTTTCTGTTATTGTAAAATTAATTGCCAGCCACGGGAAGTCCGAGAATTCTAGTCCACACACAGTTTAAGAAGTACGAAGTGAATGAAAGTGTCAGAAAACCGTCCCTGCCTAGCAAGAAATGAACAGAGGTGGCTTATTTCTGCATACCTTTTTTATTAGAATGCCCTTCCTGGACGAGACCTAAATAGTCAATGTACTGGTGAATAGCTAGCTTGTAAATAAAATACTTAGATTTCCGCCTTTTTTTTCTTCTCTTTTTAATGTCATTTATATTAGGGATTCCTTTACAATCCGTATTTGAGGCGCATGTCCACCAGTTACCCTTTTAAAGAAAGGAATTCTGTACATAACTATGTTGTACGGTCTTCGAATACCTTAAACAAGCATACACGAACACCTAGCTTCTGTTTTTATCGTTACAGACTATTTCTGACATTACGAATCAACTGTAATAAGAAAATGTGGCATTCCATTTTGCTGCATTCTGCTATTCCTTGCTGCGCCATTTAAGATGACGTATGCTTGTTTAAACAGAGGAGTCGTTTACAAATGTCTACACTTGGCATTGTCTTCCTTGTGCGCAAGTTCCCAAATAGGTTGAGCCATATTTGAAGCTCTGGGCCCAGAGACTGCCCTTTATTTGCATAGACGTTGCAGCGCTCGGGTGGTCAGCTCAGCAGGTGCTGCTCACTCAGGCAGAAGGACCTGCCAAGGAGCTTTCACGTCGGCCGTTCCCTGAATAGCATGAGTTCTCGGCGATCTAAGACGCGTTATGAGTCAGCGTGAAAATATTACACTTACATTTGTTTTTGTTTAGGTAGCAAGTACAAAATTCAAATGTTGGCTATGCTGGCTGGACGTGTTCCTTGGGGTTTAGATGGGAGTGTCTCTCTTGTGTCTTTTTTTTATGCATCTGCTGCAATTTCTTGGTGATTTTTGGCACCTCGATGTACTGCAGACTGTAATTATTTATGTGGACAGCATCACTCTGGGATTCCGTTCAACTTGTATTTGATTTAACGTTGTGTATTTCTAACACTGGTGCCGGAAGTCTCTGAAATGCTTTCAATTTGAGATTCCTGTATTCATATTAACCATTATCAAGGGAGAAATAACATCACACCCATTAGAATATTTAGTTTTCTTTTATTTTCTCAATGTAAAAAAACTCTTATTATATAATCCCAATGCATAATGTGCTTATAGAATAATTTAAAGATTGGCACCGTGCTGGCTCCTTTGTCCATAGTGGTATTAGCTTCGGGAGAAACAAGCATTGGCATAGCCAATAGGTCTCGCCTTTGGGACCGTATAAGTGTTTAGCCATGCAACACTTGAAGTTGTTGCACCAAGGATATTGTGCTGCATAACTCAAAACTTATAAAGTCCCAAAGGCGAGACCTATTAGCTATGCCAGTGCTTGTTTAGAATACCTTTAAATGTAGCTAGGTTTATGATCACTTATGAACCTATTTCTAGTAGGTGTCAATGCTATGCGTTTTGTATATCTATGTTGCATGCAGAGGTGGGTGAGCTGCAGTCACCTACTGAATGTTGTAGGTCTGTGCTGTTATCAAGCTGAGTACTCATGGGGGTTGACCTGTAATAACGTGGTGTATTACATGGGAGGTTCACATATAATCAAATATGATGTATTACGCAAGGTTTAACTGCAATGAGGTTGTGTAGATCATGGGCTTCAGCTATTATCACGGTGTCTTTGATCTGAGTTTTCTGCTCTTATTAGGGAGTATATGTTGTGGAGCCTCAGCTATAATGAAAATAAGCCTGTTTTGGTTTTCAGTTGTAGTTGCACTGTATACCATGGGATTCAATCTTCTATCGTCGTTTTGTTTTATTTGAAGTATGTGTGCCTGTGTATTTGAGTGATGAGGATTCTGTTGCAATCAAGTTGTAAATGCTATCATGGTCAGCTGTGATGACAATATGTATTTTATGGAGTTAACTTGTAATTAAATTGTATAGATTGTGTTGCTTTCATTGTAATTAAAGGGTCTGATTCACAAAGCCTGATATATTTGTAGATGTGACTTAAGTTTGTGGTTCTCATGGCTTACTCATTAAATTCAGGAATAAGAGATGTGTGTTCTTGGCTTGCTGGAGGTCATAGCAAATCTCTGTGAATTCGGCTCCTCGTGTGTTATCCAAGGGGGTCACCAGCTGTGGTTATGTCTGTGTATGTGATTTGTGCTCAGGTTTGAAAAGTCTGTTATTTGATGCAAGAGAGAGCAGCTTAAACCAAATTACGTTGAATATTCAGATTTGGATTTCAATATTGCCAGCTGTGATCCCACCTTTCCAGTTAATGGCCTTTGTAAAAGATGTGCAGCTTGGACAAAAGAGTAAATAGCAGTCACTGCCCCTTACTCTGCTGCCTGATTAAGGTTGTTGTTGCCCTTATTGTAAGTGCTGTGTAATAAGGCAATACCTATAAAACCGGCGACTAAGAAATGGCCCACTCTGCCTAACAAATGAGTGATGAGAGCTAGTGTACTGAAGCCAGGTGGTAAGCTGCATGACGACTGGCCACCCAGTGCTAACTTATAGCCAATGGTTGTCAGGGGGGGGGCACCAGCACTTATTGTTGGGGACCAGCACTTATTTTTCCTATCAGATATTTACTGAGTGCAATGGAGGAAACATTCACAGATCGGAAAGACAGAAGAAGAAAAAGATAGCAAACCCGCCAGCATCAGAAAGCAAGAAACCTGCAAGCGTTAGAAAAAGGGTCAGCGAGTGTCTGGTGGAGGATGAAAGGCTACTTGGCTTGGTAGTCGGCATGCCAACTTTTAACCACACCAGCCGCCGGCTTCTGAGCAGAGTTTTGGCACCTGCACTCTTTCTCTAAAGTTAGCACTAAGGCCGCCATCTTGATGTAAGCTGTAACCAAAGAACATGAATATAAGAAACCATAGTGATCAAAAGATTTGACCACGGGTAACCTTTGTTCATATTGCTTTGCTTGGCCTGAACAGTTAGGCATTCATCAGAGTAATCTGTGAGGTGTTGTGTGCCATGAATCCAGCTGGCAGGAGGATAGCTGAAGAAATCGAAGATATAAAGGCCCTAACAAAGTTTAAAATAAAAGGAAAAAACATCAAGGGAAAAATGAAAAGAGAAAAATCATGATTGGCAAGACATTCCAAACGTTTCCAGAAACAATCTCCAAATGCTGGCATCAGAAAATGTCCACTATGCTACAATAGTGCACCAGGAAAATGCATTAGAGAGCATCAGTTCTACTGCCAGATGGCGAAGTTGGGATGAAGTGAATTACTTTGGTTAATGCTCTGTAATTGTATGTGTTTATATGGCCGGCTTTCGGCTATAGCTTTTCAATGGAGTTGCATGCTTGTCTCTTCAGATTTGGTTTCAGTGAACCTGTTTGACTTGCGAAAGGTTGTAAATCAGCCTCTGCAGCTGGAAGTAACTCCACGAAGTCCAACAATACTTTAATTAATTAGGTGTGGTTGAAATTTGCTACACACGTCTTCTAGTCCGAGAGTACCTTTCCAGAGTTTGATCACTCTTCCAAGAGGCAAGTTCCAGAGAAGGCCTCAACAGGCCAGTTCCCCCATACAACTGGAAGGAATCTATCACATTTTCACAGTACCTCATCAGTCAATTGCCTATTCTCCACAGGTTAGTAGCCACAGTGTGGGCCACTTTCAGCTTACAAGGATAATGGGTGGCCTGAAGGCATGTTCCTCAGTAAGAAAAGAAAAGAGACTAGTGAAGACCAAAACCCAAATATTATTAAAGTGGATCTGCTCAGTGAAATGCCTATAACTGTTCTTAAAGCAAGTCCTTGAAGCAGGGATTCCGGATGAAAGTTGAAACAGGTTCAACATCCAAACAGGTCCTTCCTTCTGCAGGCAATGCAGAATTTCATCTTAGCGGAGGCTTGGAAGTTCTTCTGGTTTCTTCTTCTTTAAGTCTTTGCCTGCCTGAATGTGGGTTCTGCATGTGTTCTTAACATGTACAACTAGTATGCCATTGGTAGGCACATCTCAGCTGATCCCTAACCTTCACTGAGGTGTCTCCACTTCCACTTTCCTAGCAGTATGGTGTACATGGGTAATCTCCCATATGCCTATTTAGACCAAATGTAATATGGTAGAGGCATGTTATACAGGTCAGCGCTCCCCATATACCTCTAGGCACTTTCCATAGTTATTATGCCAACCCCCTTTCCCCATCAAAGCAATGGAACATCTTCCACCAACATTAATAACAGCATCTCTAACAGAGAAGGACGTTGCTGGCCCTGGAATGAACGTGCTACTGAATAGGACAGTGTTGGAAAACAAGTAACGCTTTTCTAGTGAGAAAGATCAGCCAGGGTTGTTCAGTCCAGTAATCACATATTTTTGTTAAAATACTTAAAGTTTGGAACAAGGAAAGTTGTCTTTCTAGTGTTACTAGTTTATATTAGCATGACATATTTGGATTTCTCTCCAACGCAAACTGTATGTGTGAGAATGTGGATTATTAATTGGAGGGGATGCGAGTCCTCACCAAGTCATAATGCCACATTTCTGTACTAGGTCCAGTTAGGTCTCAATAATTTAGATCTGAGCTCAACCCCTGGTAGCTATAGCACAGAGCAGACAGACTTAACTTAGGAGAAATGTGCAAAGCATTTTTCAGTACCAAAACAGTTACAAATTAGAACTCACAATGCAATAAAAATCCCCCTTACATTTATAAAAATAGAGATTTTTAATGAACGTATAAATACCAAAATAACAAAAATCCAATAAGGGGCAGTGGCGGCCCTACACTAAAGCGGAGGAGCGTCATCCCACTGCTTTGAAGCAGTGAAAGAAAGGGAAAATAAATTGATAATAACTTGCTGTTATAATAATTTTATATTGTCCTGGTTCTGCAGCTTTGTGGGGCGGGGCTGCTCTGCTGACAGAGCAGGGCACGGGCGGAGTAGTGGGCACACTGAATGTGCATGACTCTTTGAATGGCCCCCTCGGGCCGGTCAAACAGTCATGCGCACTTAGCTTGTTCTCCACCCAGGCTGCATTACAGCCTGGGTAAAGAACATGGCCAGACCCCCAGTCCCCATCTGAGCACCGAACCACGGCGCTCCGACCAATCAGTACGCTGCATTACACACAACAACACTGCATTACAGCGTTGTGATTGACTCTGGGGAGCCTGGATGTGCTTCCTGTTCGGGGACTTAGGCCCGACGGAGGAGAGACGGCATGGGAGAGACGTGGCAGGAGGTAAGTGTGTTTTTAGTTATCTAAGCCCCCTTTGCCCCCCCCCACCCCAGATGCATGCCGGCTGGCACTGTTAAGGGGAACTGTAGATATGAATTATAAAATTTGAATTAAGTTTTAGTGCGAAAAAGCGCAAATCGCCAACTGCGGGCATCTGGCCTTACTAGAGCGTGCCATAGTGAAAAGATGGGGCTGACTGCGATGGAGTGTGGGTCAGATACAGAGACCAGGTTCGACCCAGTCAGAAGTTTTGCCTTCAGAAGCAGCCTCTGAAATGGAAGTCAAAAGTCCTTACCAGGGCAAGCCAGCAGGCTGTGGTCAATAAGGATTCTATGAGGTCGGATAGCCTTCAGACGAAGTACCAGTGAAGCAATTGATTTTTAGCAAGAGAAATTTAAAATTAGCACTCAAGGAAGGTCCTTTGTAGGCTTGATGCTTTTGCCACCTTATCCCAGTGAAGATTTTTACCTTTGGACGTAGTCACTTTTTTAGAGCTCTGGTTCCTCCAGCAAGGCAAGGCTGCAAGCTGTGGACGAACAGGGCTCCATGAGGCTGAATACCTTCTCAACGGCATCCTGCTAAAACCGATTTGCTGCTGTGGAAAAGGTTCAAGCTGGATCAGCCTGAATTATTTGGCTCAGTGCAGTGCACCTTTGTTGGATTGACTTAGCAGGTTGGTTCTGGTCTTCTGTGGGCTCCCTGGGCAAAAATCCTTGAAAACGTTTTTAAGTCCCAACTTTTGGGGTTAGGCAAGAGGAGTACATTCTGACACTTATTAAAGAGCCACAGGACCTAAAACACCACATGGGGGACAAAACTCACTCCAAGGGAAGCCACTAGCAGCGTCCAGAGCAGGTCCAGTTGGAACTAGTCAGCTGGGCTCTTCAGAAAGATGGATTTATCGGTACGTTAAATGTGCCAGTCAGGGTATTTTTGCGCATTTGTCAAGCTTTATGGGGTCACAGCACATAGACTAGTGCCTGGTAAACAGGGTCCCAGTGTGCAGAGTCCAAAACCCAGCAGCACCAGTCCAAAAAAAATATGGATGATCATGTAAAAAGAGTCATATACTTACAGTTGAATTTGCATTAATTCACTATGGCTGGAGAAAAGTTTATAATAATCCATAATTCGTATCTATTATACTGTAAGCCGCAATTAAATTGTGTGCTTGTGGAAGCTTTTCACTGAAGTCATTGTTCTGTAAAATGCTCCTCGATTCAGCTGAGAGGGAAGGAGGCTGTGCCGGATCAAGCTTTGCGGAGGCCTAACATGTGTTGGGTGTTCATGGTCCACATGCGCTATACCCAAGGCAGATCTACTGGCTTTAGGGATGTTATTTAGCTATATCAAGACAATAGATACTTATTCAAAAAGTGCATAAGTATTAGTGCTTTAAATGGGCCGGTACTGAGTCCTCGCACTTGTTTACTTTGAGAGGGAGAGTAGCTGCACTTTTCAGCTGAGTTGGATTACTGTTAATCCCTGTCGTGAACCGTGTTATACATTTTGCCTGTGTGTATACTGGATTTCTCCCCTGTATAGATACTGCCATAAGGTGGATGTGTCGTTTTTATGCTGACTCATAGGTATCAGCCCTCTGTTTTTTTAAAATAAATAAATAAATAATGAAGTGGTCTGAGCAATATACAATTAATGTCTATTATTTTTCTTAGATAGCATCAATTTGCTGTATGCTACAACAGTGATTTATTTTTTTGTGTGCAAGTGGCACATGTAAGCACCTGTTCATCAAATGCTGCATCTTTTAGCAATTTGCACACACTTGGATTGTTAAAAATGGCAATTTATCTTGTTGCTGGGAACTGCTAGTTGTCCAATTTACAAGAATGGGATCTCTGGTCATAATGGCCCCACTTAAGTAAAGCAACGCTGTAGATGTCCATGGCCTATTTCATGACGGCTAAGTACCATGTTAATGGGCATCACATTTGTATGCGCAAATGCAAGTTCACATAAACAATGTGCTTTGATAAGGTCTGCGGACCACCATCTTACACTAGTCAACGGCAAAACTGCGGGTGTTTCCGGTTGTTGTATAATCTTTTCAGTAGGCCTTGGCGGTAAATTACCTTCCGCTCGCGGAATTTGGGTAACTTCGCGTTCCGCGGAGAACGCGGAATTGCCCGAAATTCTGCATCCTGCGCGGAAATTTTTGCTTGTTCGCGTTCTCAACATGCGTGTTAGCAAGATATTTCCCCCCGAGCATGCAAACAGCGATCTCGAACAGGAAAAAAGCATCGCAAAAAAGCAATTCTGCGTGTTCGCGGAGATTTTTTACCGTTTCGCAGAGCTTTGCGTAGCGCGACTACGCAAATTCCGCCCACCCCTACTTTTCAGTGTTTGCCCAAAAGTCTCAGTACGCTGCATATTTGAATGCCACCCACGGAAAAGGAATCTTTATTCAATAAATTAAAATGTTAATGTGCTGCGTATTGATAGAGCTGTAACAGCAAAATGTCTTAATGTCTATGTAACAAATCAGAGCAACAAGAATTTAGAAAGAGTAAAAGTTTTTTGTTTTTTTTAAAAATGGAAACAAAAATGCCATTCTCACACTGTTTGCTTTAACAACCCATATGATCACGCGGCATATTGGCGCGCTGCGCGAGACCTGTAATTACTAAGTAATTAGGAGAATATCATTTTCGACTACAAACCAAAAATGAAAAAAAATGAATGCTGCATGCATTTCTGGATAATTAACGAAGAGATGCACATTTTGCTGTCTAAATAGCATTATAGTACGAGTACCATCCCGAGACCCTAAGTTAAATTAATTAGGGCTGATGTGTTCTGTCAGGGCACGTGGGAGCACATATACATAGCAAAATAAATTATAAATTTGGTTTGGGGTGATGGTGGCAGCTGGTACACTTGAAACTCGGGCCACACATACATTAGTGACTGAATTGTTTGTTATGACCGAGCTGGCCTTGTCTCACAGAAAGGTGAGTAATACGCAGTAGCATTCATTTTTTTTAATATTCACCACTGGTTATACGGCACAATTGCACAGCAATATACAAGATTTTTTCAAGCAGTTCAAACACGCTGGGTAAGCAGTTTAATATCTTTGTTTCAAAAACTGTCTAGTATGTTTGGGATATTAATTATTATTTTCATAAAGTGGCTGAGAACCTACAGGAAAGGAACATACGAGTTTGAGCATTCACAATTTGGCGTAACGGCCAGAGCTGCCGGATTTGAAGCTCCGTTCAGGGTTTGGCGTAATGGCCAGAGCTGCGGAATTTGGAGCTGGGGAACCAGGTTCGAGTCTCGGTGTGGCTCAACATCCTGTGATTCTGAGCAAATCACTAAACTCCCGTGCCTACAAAAAACTAATGTGTCATTGTGTGACTGGTGCACCAATCCCTTCGCGTCGAGTTCGTGCTTCATAAAAGTGCCAAAAAAAAAAAAATACTGAGGAGAGCAGAGCTATCTTTCATGAAAGACAGATCTTACAATCTCAGACAACAGAGCTACACCTCAGGTTACACAGATATTAAAGAAGCAGAGAAAATACCTATTTCTTACACTGCTCTTAGAAACACAAACCTCGGACAGCAGTTGTGTGTACTGACAATAAAATCATAAAACATGACCATATGAGTCACAACAGCAAGAAAATGCCCTGCGCCACCAATGCAGCGCCGACAGAAATAATCATACCCTTTGATCCCAAAAATCTAGCTTTTCATCTCAGAAAAGTACTCGGTTATCAACAAATATACAAATAGTACAATAATAATAATAATGCAGCTTGTAGAGCGCGAGGCTACCTCAGCGGAGGTGTCCCGGCGCTGGTCGCGGTTTGGGTGAGGGGGCGTCAGCGCGTCAATTAAGAGTGATTGAAAAGCCAGGTTTTTAACGTTTTCCAAACAGCCTGTTCTGAGTCCAACATGCAGAGGTGGACAGGCAAAGTATAATAATAACCTTTTTATAAAGTGTCTCAGACTTGTGTATGGCACCCTAACCTAGACCGAGCTATGTATTTTGGGGAGGTGATGCTTTCTTTTTTGTAAAGTTTTTTTGTTGATTTTCACACGAAATCAAAAACAGAAACAAAAGCAGGTCAGTAGATCTGATGACGCAGTGATCAATGCAGCATGGGATACAAATAGAGGCTCCTTTATGAGCTTGTGATGCGTTGCAGTGCAGCATGTCACCTTGTTGCACTGCACTGCGTGACAGGGAAAGGGAAGGAATGCACTGTATTTAAGGCAATACAGCTCATTCCTGTCCTTTCCTTTTGGCACCCTAGCGCCAATGCAGGCACCCTTGCACCATGGTGCAAGGGTGCCTGTGTTGCATGCAGGATTGTTTTTGTGCAGGAAGGTTCACCTTCCTGCACAAAGGAAAATCCTGGGGGGCATATTCCTCTTTCTGTGTGGGCTGCAGGATGCAGCACAAATAGAAAGAGGACAAAACAAGGAGAAATATAGATATTTCTCGTCATTACGCCTCCCTGGGGAAGGTGTAAGATTTTTGCCCATCCCCACGTTTACAAGTTCTTGTAAATCAGGGGATGCGTCATAATCCATGGGAATTGCGTTGGATAACCACTCACAACACTGCTGTAAGGCAGCGTCGTGATTGGCTAGGGGATCCTGGGAGGCTGTGTGCTTCCTGCTGCAGAGAAGGGGATGGAGGAGAGGCGGCGGCCGGCCGTTTTTAGGTAAGTGCTTTTATTTTATATTTATTCCCCCCTCTCTGCTTTCTCACCGCCACCACCCCTGTGCGGTAGCAGCCGCTACTGAAAAAAGGTCATATGTTTGGGTCAAATCAGTTGCTATGCTTTACAGAATTTTCTTTCCCAGTAGAAGTGGATAAAATAGGACTGTTCCTATTGGAGGAAGACGAAGACTAAATTTGCATATGGCCGGGTCTAATCTGAGGTGGCATGGTGGCCAAAAGTACAATGGGTTTGAATGCTACCCCGAGTGATTGCCCGTGGTAGACTTATTGTAAGCATTCCTCCCATCACCTTTTGTGTATTTGATGTAATTCCCTTAGTGGCTGGGGGTAAGCTCAGATGTGGGTCCCTTGCTCACTGTGCCACTAGAACCAAACTACACCTGACTGAAGAGGTCCAATCAGGCTGAACTCAATCTTTAGTTGCTTGTGTTTTGGTTCAGAAAGTACATGGCTTGGCAGTTTGGTCTGCACTGTTCCTATTGGAGCAGGAACAATGCAATGGGTTTGAATGATGCCCTTAACGATTGCCAGTGATTAGACTTATTGCATGAATTCCTCCCATCACCTTCTGTGTGTTTGATGTAATGCCCTAACTAGCCGGGATATTTCCAGACATGGGTCCCTTGGAGCAGGAACAAGACTGATTTGCATATGGATCGATCTAATTTGAGATGGCATGGTGGGCAAAAGAACAATGGATTGGAATGCTACCCCAATTGATTGCCAATGGTTAGACTTATTGCAAGCATTTCTCCCATCACCTTTTGTATGTTTGATGTAACTTTGTAATTGGCCGGGGGTATGCCCAGACGTGAGTCCATCTCCCACTGTGCCACTGACACCTGACTGAAGAGGCCCAATCGAGCTGAAACTGGTCTTGGTTTGCTTGTTTCCCAGGTCACAGAGGACCTGGCTTGGCAGTTCGGGCATGATTATTCCTATTGGCGCAGGACCAAGACTGATTTGCATATGTCTGGGTCTAATCTGAAGTGGCATGTTGGGCAAAAGAACGATGGGTTGGCATGTTATCCTGTGCAATTGCCAGTGGTTAGCTTATTGCAAGCATTTCTTCCAACTTTTGTGTGTTGAAGCATTTCTAGCATGGCCCAGAAACCTGAAAATAATTTAGGGCCACATGTATGTACAATGGATTTGGTAAAAGTAGTGGCAATTGGTGCACTAGCTTTTACTGAATGCATAGGTATTTTGCAAACCAAACTACGTACTAATAGATCAGGTTCACAAAATACAGAATCGTATAGAGTTACAGTTCGACCAACTTGATCAATATTAACTAGGTGGATTGCAAACAGCGACCCTCTATGATTCATTGCCATCACAGGCATTTCCGCCAGCTGGAGTCAGAAGACCACCATGTCTGTGATTGCTTTTAAATAAAGTAACCATTTAATAAAAAAATTGATTTTGTTTTCCTTAAAGGAAAACGGGATGTGTTTAAAAAGAAGATTAAAAGATCATACTTTTTTCATCATTCAGCAAAGGGGGCCATTTACCATTTACAAATGTTTAACCACCTCCTTTGAGGTGTTTGTAAAACGTAAATGTTTTGCAAGTAGATTAAACTGTCAAAACCTTAATACATACAATAAGGATTGGTTATACGGCAGTGAAGATATTCATGGCCAGGATGCAGCCATAGTGGACTCCATAACCTCGAAAACAAACAATTGCAAGAAAAGGAGCGTATATCAAATGTTGCTACAGGCTCAATATGTCAACGGGCAATACATTAAATAAAGCCTTTTGGGCAGAAATAGCACGAGGCCCAGGTACATCAGCAAGGCTTTACTTAGACTTGGCTATAGAAGGTCTTAGGATACAACCACTCTGGAAACTTACAAAGTCCTATGTGCTTTTAAAAGATCCAGCAGTAGTTTAAAGAAGAAGCTGTGTATTGTCGAGGATAAGGCGGCCACATCAAACAAATCACACGCTTGGGTGGTATTAACCATAAAATCCTCAAACCTCCGCAAAAACCAGAGCCTGGATACGTTGCGTTTCTAAAACAAAAAATTTACGACATCGATTTGAACACTTGCCCTCACTCATGCACAACCTGCCATGGCTTTGAAACAAGGAATCAACAATCTGTCCCCTATGAATGTTAGCCAAAGAGGACCTTGTTCACCTACATTGTATTTGTCCCGAACTCTTAAAGGACAGGACAGAGCTTCTGAGCATGCTCTTTAACCAGCGTGGCATCTGCTCCTGGAGAGAAGGAAACGCAATTCTTGCTTGTTTTAACTCTGCTGGCACGATCCTGAATTGACGGTTTATAAAATAGTAAGAGTTTATCTAACACCACAGAGACTGTAATGCTGTAAGACCAAGACCACAGAGCCCCTGCAAAACTATGAGTCTGGGCAGCTCTGAATTTCTTTTTAGCTAACAAGTGTTTTTAAGTATTTCTACCTAGTAAACCAGGGATGGTGTTTTAAAACTTTATTTTGTACATCAATGTGGTACTGTATGCAATTATTTTAATTAATCATTTCATAAAAAACTTTTCATTATAGGGTATATTGCCTTTATTATTGTAATATACTTTATTTGTTGACATGATTTTGATTTAAAAAAACATTTTATTGAAATTATAGTTTGACAGATTTTTCAACATGTCAGATTCACAACGATGTGCTGCCAATAGCATTCCCATCGAGCAAATAAGGGCCTCAACATTCTCCATTAGGTAGTAACAATAGTTAATAAACATTTCCCAATACAATTATTCGAATAAATTGTACACTAGCCATACAGGCGTTCATAATTGTTCTCATCAATATGTGAGAAAGTTGAAGCTTTCATTATCCAGACTGATGGATGATGGAGGCAGCATCATATTAAATGCTGGATGGATCAAGACATTTCTTTTCAACTAAACAGCTATTTAAACAGCAGAAAAACACCTAAAACTCAACTACCTTTTCAATCGTTTTTTTGATGTAGGCTCCGCTGCCTTTTGACCAAGTTTCAATGTACATATGTATGTATACATACATACATATTTATATACATTCAGTGCAAAAAAATAGCAACTGTATAAAGATCGATAAGACACACCAAAAATTAATGTGGTTCACAAAGGTTTGAAACACAATGAGATTGACCCACCATGCTGTGACCCAAAATGATCACACAGGAAAATTTAATCAGCTCAATCAATCAATCAGGGATTTGTGAAGCGCACTACTCACCCGTGAGGGTCTCAAGGCGCTGGGGCGTAGGGTGTTTCGCAGCTCTGGCTCATACGAAGAGCCAGGTCTTGAGGCTCTTCCTGAATGCTTGCAGTGTGAGGGTTTGTCTGATGATGAGGGGGAGTTTGTTCCAGGTCTTGGCTGCGATGTAGGAGAAGGATCTTCCTCCCGCTCTGTGGATGTGGGGAATTTCGGCCAGTACAAGGTCAGCGGAGCGGAGGTTTCTCTTGGGGGTGTAGGAGGAGATTCTTTTGTTGAGGTATTGGGGTCTGGTGTTGTGGAGGGCTTTGTAGGTGTGTGTGAGCAGCTTGAAGGTCAGTCTTTTTTCGACCGGGAGCCAGTGGAGGTCTCGTAGGTCCTGGGTGATGTGGTCTTGTCGTGGGATGCTGAGGACAAGTCTGGCTGCGGCGTTCTGGATGGTCTGGAGTTGGTGGAGTAGGGATTTGATACAATCCATGGTACCAAGACTTTTTGGGCCGTTTTCACAAACTGCTTGAGTCCACTGTTCATACTTCAAATAGAGTTAAAAAATGCCCAGTCTTTTCTTCTGTCTTTTCTGTATTGAGTTCCCTGGTGGCGGAGAGCTCTGCACCTGCAAGTATACGATTCAATTTTGTAATAAATGGGGAAAGGAATAAAGGGAGAACTGGAGTGCTGGGAAAATGTGCAATAATTACTCCTAAAAGTGTGGGGCCTGAGCTAAGGGGGGATTAAAGAGGGGAGGAATTGAGAGAGGGGCATGCTAATACCAAACATACACCTACAAAACAGCAAGACCATTGAAATAAAAAAAAAACACTCCTAAATTTACTGCAGCCTAAATAGTTTCAAAAACTGCATTCCCCAATGGTGGCTGTCACTGGGTAGTTATAGTTAGGATTGTGTTTCCATAGGACATGCCCTTTTTGTGTTGCTAATAACTTTGGTGCATTTCACAAAACTTTGCAAAAAAGTACTACTTTTTTGTCAGGTTTGAGCATTTAAAGTTTTAGGGTAATTTGTCAAGTGGGGGCTGAGAAAAAGGGTGGGATCCAAAACATGTTTTCCCTATTCATTTTTCCATAGGAAGTTCAGACACACCTACAGTCCAAACTCCTGAATGAATTTACACCAACTTTGGCAGATAGCTAGATCCTGGTCCACAAAGAGTACTTTTGGTGATTTGCTGTAAATCCATTCAGTAGTTTTTGAACAATTAGGGCTCAGAAACTTTGTATATATCATGCCGCCAAGGATCAGCAAAGCTGACCGATGTCATTCTAAGATCTGATTGGCTGCCATCACATCAACAAAAATGTGGCAGCAGCCATCTTATGCCTTGGGACTCTGAGAAGAACAGAAAAAATACATAAGGGGGCATAGTAGGAATACCCTGACCCCTAGGCCTGGAGGTGAGGTCCCAGAGGGACTCCACCTGGGGCCTAAAGCATACTTTTTTAAGGACCCGTGAGGTGGTGCATCTTTATATGTAGGAGGGTGTGGCCATTATTAGTTTTATTTAATTTCTATTTTGTATCATATTATAAATTGAACATGCACCCCTGAGGCAACTAGCATCCAAGGCCCCTGCTGTGCAAGATGCCATGTGCAGAGGGCATGGCTGCAGGAGTAGACTTCTAGCTTTGTCTTCAGCTGTGAACGGCAGAGGTGGGTCGCACCTCCCTTTAGGCATGGCGTGATTGCGAGCAGGGCCTGACCATTGAACAGGCCATGTGCTCAGCTCCCTACGGACACACAACCCTCCGTGGGCAGAAAGTCCCTAGCAATGCACAGCCTCTGGCCATGTGCAGTGCAGATTTTCCCCAAGGGCCTAGCATCTGACCAGAACCAACAGTCAATCTCATGCAGATGCTCATCGCCCCAGGCACCCAAACCCCCATGGGCACCCAACACCCTGCTATGCACATAACATATTAAAGCAATTTAGGAAGTATTGTGGTACTCAGTAAATGTTCTTGAAAATATTTAGACGCTATATAAGTTTATAAGAAACTAATAAATACTTTTCTCTACCTATTAACACTTTACTAAAGTGGTAATAGGTGTGGAAAAAATATAAAACCTAATACTTACCTATATCTAGAGGTGTAACAGAATGCATCCAAAGTTTACTTAAAGTAACAAGGCTGCCTTTGACTTTGGTAAAGGCTGTAATTAGCCAATCACATAATGTCTTGTTGTCGCTATGTACCACAGTAGTTTCACAAAATACCACAAAATTACTGCAACAGCAAATATCACCAAGTTTAAATATTATAACTTTAAAAATACTTACCTGTACTGACCAATAGGATCACCTATACACCATAATCTATATTACTGCCAACTTTCATTCAAATCCGTTAAGCCGTTTTTTGTGCAATACCTGAGTACAAAGTCTATAGAAAATGAATTGGTGCCAAAACATGTTTTTGGACCCCCCTTTTTCTTTTCGCCTCCTCGACAAATCTTCTCAAATCTTTGCATAATCCACACATGTAGAAAAAGAAATACATTTGTAAAGATTCATGGAGAGTCTTCAAACAAGCGCAAGGTTATTAGTGACCAAGCATCTGAGGCAGTCCTATCTATAGGAATCCTTACTATAACTACAGAGTGTAATATCTGTGCAAATGGAGAGCTACTCCCTTTTGAGAAACTCACTGA
Organism: Triturus cristatus; assembly: GCF_964204655.1. Lineage (NCBI taxonomy): Eukaryota > Metazoa > Chordata > Amphibia > Caudata > Salamandridae > Triturus > Triturus cristatus. Next base: position 228,477,327 of record NC_140593.1, read on the forward strand.
GTCGCATGGGATCCCACAGGGCACTTTCTGACTTACAGAGCACTAATGCACACATTTAGTGATGGACATATCACCCATACATGAACTGCTACAATCGCTGCACACCATAGGCACTGGGCGGCACCTTGTTGGATGGATTGCCAAAGCACTACTGACCCACAGCCTGATTTCCCTTGAGGCACTGCATTTCAAATTGGAGGCAGACTTCAACAGAGAACTTCAAAATGCTGAATGGAACAATGCTCTCTCCAGCCCATTCATGCTTTCTTGAAGCGCCCTGTTAAAACTCATATAGTTTTATATCTTACATGGGGCTTACCTAACACCAGGGAAAATTAACATTTTATTTGCAGGTGCCAACACCTCCTGCCCTCTCTGAGCATATGTTCTGGTTGTGTCCGGAGCTTAACAGCTTCTGGAATGCAGTCACTAACAGTCTACAAAAATTATCCAGGCTCGAAAATGTGCACCAATGGGAGGTCTGTGTATTGGAACCCTTTCCACATCCCAAAAAAAAGAAGACTCTCTCCCATGTTCTCACCTACTGTAGTCTCACTGTGCCTCATTAAGTGAATGTACCTAACGCTCACCTTCAACGTTTCAGTGTTACTTGTATTCCTCTTTCCCTCTTATGTATTCCGCCTGATGTACTGCAATGCACATAGTGTTGATTATTAATAATGGCATGAGGCGTACCTTCTTGTTCTAACTGATAGCCTTATTTTGACCTTCTAATATTGTGTACTATATGTACCTGCATACTACATCATATTGTAATCTTCAGAAATGCCCAGTAGCATTATACATTAAAATGTATATTACAGAATGGTGGTAGTCACTCAGTAGTTTATAGTTAGGATCATGCTGAGATAGAAATGCCTCTGATTTGTGTCCCTTAATAGCTTTGCATCAGTTTGACTAATCTTTCGTTACATTGCTGAAGGATTGAAAGTTTGGTGGCATTTGGTCAAGGGAGTGCAAAAAAAAGTGGGGGGGGGGTCCCAAAACACACTTGGACTCCCACACATTTTACATATACCATTGAATTTCATGTACCACAAACACGGTCCATCTGAGTTTGATTAAATTTGGCAGGATTGACGATTATGGTGTGCAGATTATTCATTTTGTCGTTTTGACTGAAAAGAGTAGGTATTTTGACAGTTAATAGTATTTTAAACTCGGTGATATCTGTTAATGTGGTATTTTCAAGGTGGTATTGCAGTACATAGGGCAGACAAGTCATTATCTGATTTGATAATGACTGTCTTTACAAAAATTGCGGGCAACCATGTAGTTTTAAGGCCACTTTTGATCGTGTTGTAGATTAGGGTGTTAAATATAGGTAAGTATTAGGTTTCATATGCTTTTCCCACCGATTACATCTTACTTTAAGTGATAATAGGTAGCAAAATATAATCATGTTTGTATATATTTAAAAATATTTTGGAGTAATGAGGTACTAACTAGTTCCTACAAAGGTAGTAGTAATACACTGCAATACAAAATATTTCACAAATACACTGTACTACAGCATTTTTACAATTTTTTAATGCCAAACAAATGCGCATTATCGTGGTAATGCCTACAAATTACATCGTTACTTAAAAAAAATTATACAAAAAGGTGCATTTTGTAAAGCACATGGTACATGCTAGGTACTACTGTGGGATTGCTTCAACTGTTTAAATAAATGTATAGAAAATTATTAAACAAATCCCATGCCTATTTGCACTTTAAAAAAATGGTAATAGGTTGGGAACTTACATTTTAACACAATACACCACCTTCAAATTACTATGTCATGCACCTCCGTACACAGCGTTCTACTTCACTTGATGTACCACATTAACTATAAATCGTGCCTTCTCAATGCACTGGTTATACCTTTGCATATGACATCAGTTACACCATTTAAAATATTAGCTTTCATAACAACTTTTATGACTTCCCAATTGAGATAATGTTTCAGAACACAGTGCATGTTACAGTTGCCAATTATAATTATTGTAGTATGGTGAGTGAGGTGAGAACACAGTGTGCAGAGGTGCATGGCTTTTAGTAATTTGAAGGTGATGTATTATGTTCAAATGTAAGTTATAAGTAACTCTCTGTATGTAGGTGCACGACTTATAGTACTTAGAAGGTAGTGTGTACATTCTGAATTTGTTAGAACTATAAATTTAGAATTTCTAATGTTTGTGTAGTTTGGATTTTTCATGGATATATATATTAAGTATATTATTACATTAAAAAAGTAATCAATTATACTTAATTTATACTTTATTTTTATACTTAATTTTTCATCACTATATATACATAGATATATATAGTGATGAAAAATTAAGTAAAATTGGTTACTTTTTTCATGTAATAATATGTTTAACTTCAAATTGTTAACTTATTTAAAAAATCAAACACGTAAATAAATTCATTAAATGCATAACTGTTATGTTAACTATGTTTACTATAAATTAAATGTTCGGTTGGGTAATTATATTTTTAACTTAATATTTCAAAATGAATATTTATAAATTAAATCAATATGCTAACATTATTTTATAATATAATACACAGTTAATTTGAGGACGTAATGTGTTGTAACATATCTATATTAATTATATCCAGTGAAATATTAATTACTTCAAATGATTTTACATATATAATTTATATTAAAATATGTTTAATCATTTTTTAAAAATGAACTTCATTAAACTTTCCTATAGGGAGAACTCCACCTTGGTGGTTAAAATCTCATTGTACAAGTGGAAAGCTCATAACAGTGACTTTAAACTCGTAAACTAAGCCATATGAGCCTCCACCCCCTCATTTGAGTCTGTAGAGATTCTTAAGTCTACGCATGTGTGTAAATCTCCATTCAGAAATTGCGATTAGCAAAATAGTGGAGACACCTAGGTGTAGGAGTAAATTTACACATGAGTAGATCAACATGTGCAAACCTACCTCTCTGAATCGAACCCACTCTATTTGGCTGTTCAAACTGTGAGCTTTTCTGCCTCATGAGACAGAGGACAATACATCAATTGGTGAAGATGGAAGCGTTCCTTTTCTATGAGTTAGACGGTCGAAGAAGCCCTTTGTTTTTAGAGCTTCATAATTTGCTTAGACGGTTGAAGAAGCCCTTTATTTTTAGACCTTCATGATTTGCTATGTATTTTTTATGTTTAGGACCTAATGTTGTTTATTGGAAGAAGCAACCTGCGTCTACTGTTTTCCCACACATTGAGGTGGAAAGGAATGGTGTGGTGAGTAGTAGGGGATAGTTCAAACACTGCACACATTTGGAGCTAGGGTGGATGCCTCCACCCATTGATTGGAGAACCCACTGCTAAAAGGAAGCTGACACCTTTTCATGCAATGACTAGCAGTGCTCTGCAGGGAAACACCCATAGGCATCAGTCCCAGTCAAGCACTGCAAGCATGGGATATTTCCCTTCACTAATAGTATTGACCCTCCCATATATATGCAATGGTTTGCAATGGTAAACCTGAGATGCAAAAGCAACCGACTAATGCGGCACATCTCTAAAAACAAGCATTTTGCTGGTCGAGCCATGTCCATTTTGAGCTACAATAGAAAATACCTAAAAATGTCATTGATCAAACAGGGTTGTGGTGAAGAATTGTCTGCTGGAACAAAAAATAGCAGCTCCAACCAACTTTAATTTGCAGAGTTCATGGACCCCTTTGAATTTAGATTTTCATTTCCTAACTTTCACTGCTTTGACCAGCTGTGCACTCTAGGGAATAGCTTTCCATATTTTCGTAGGCACTGCTGAGACATGAACTCTACAAAAGCTCATTTTAGATAATTACAGAGAAACCTTTAGCGCTTGTGCTGTGGCCCAGTCGCTTGTTTGCTGGGATTGACTAGCACAAGTTCATAAATCCTGGCGTGTGGCTCGTCTACATAGGTGTGGATGCATTAAAAATGTAAGAAGTAAGAAAGGTACCACAATAATAATACAATAGATTCCCAAAAATGCACTTAGGTTCATTTACGTCTTCGTGAATGTCTTGGACCTATGAGTGAAAGACATATGCACAGTATTATTGCACTAAGGCATATAGATGGATGCGTCTCTTAAATTTTGTGTGTTCAAAATCCCTTTTTATTGTCTTAGCCATAAGTACAAGTAGATTATTAGTTTCAATAACAAAAGCCATTAATCATTGGCAACATACCAATTTTAATTTCTTTTCGATAGCAAAGGGCGATAAATAAGGTTCAGTTTTTGTGTGCAAATGCTCTGCTTGCCATGCAAGTATTTTGAGCTGGGTCCAAGTGCATGGTAATGAATGAATTTACTTTAGAACTTGCTTTTTGTCAGAAGGCCAAACCCGCTGGGGGAAGAGGGTGGAGTTGCCTGTTCAGACAAGATCTCTCGTTTTTTTGCCCTTTACCTCTGGAGCCAGAGGTCTGGCTGACATCCAGCCACACGAAAAGAAGATTATGGTATTTTCTATGTAATTTCAAATAGCAAAAATATAGTCATGTGGTTTTTCAAGTCCACCACTGCATTTTTGCAGAGTTTGACTGCTTTCTCGTTTTTTGCTTCCTCTGTCACATATGAGGAAGGAAAACGCTTTTGGACTGAAGAAGGACAGAGTACCCCGGATCTCTTTCAATCAAGGCCCATTCAACATGATAGGGTTCTGTTCAGAGCCCTATTACTGAGCCGCACATGTAAGAGCTCTGTAACTCAGCCAAGTACAGATTAATTTCATTCCATCAAGATGTCCGGGAGGTTAATGTTTGCATGATGCTTGTATTGAGACTTAGATCCTGGCCTTGGATGCCTGTGCGCTCCCCCTCCTTGCCTCCCCTTACCCCCCCCCCCCCCCCACTTTCTTGCATAACCTCCAAGGGCTGTCAGCATACTGCTTCCTTGGCTGTCAGTATTATACCTGGCACCGAATTAGCCACCATTCCAAAGGCCTCACATTTATTTATTTAGGCGTTTTATAGTGCTTTCCTGTACCCATTAGGTCATTTCAGACACTTCCATGTGTCTGAGGCAAATGTATTATGTTAAATTCTGAAATAGTCAGTGCTGGAGCGCCCAGTATAATTGGGTGGTGCAACGAATGTATAAAATCTGTAAGTGTGACATGAGTGTATTTTGAGGTGGCTTTGAAAAAAGTTGAAAGGCGTTTGAAGAAAATGAGATATTCGTATATTGTTTATTTAGAATGACATTCAGAGGGAGTTTTGCAGCCCAATCCAAGATGGCCTTTCTGCTGTGAAGCTCAGAGCACCCTGAATGAATGACAACACAGTATGATGATATACGACTGTAGTATTACTTTATGCTATAACAATTGTAATCACATTGCCTCCTGCCTTGAAAAGTGTTAATCTCAACCAATTTCATTTTTTCAGAGGAAACACATAAGCATAAAAATCTCACACAAATCTCACACCTTATTGCAAATGTCAGTTTTGGAAGGAAGATGAGTGTGTCACAGTACTAAACGCTAAACTATCAGAAAATGACAATGCTTGAAAAAAACCTTATACGATTTAAAGAAACATAGTTGTTCAAGTGATGCATTTAGTTCAATTCAATCGAAGTATCGCATGGTGCTTCCTAATGGAGACACAGGGTCTCATTTTGAGGAATGTGGTAATGGGATTTGTGGGTTTTCCTCCATTCTAAGGGCTAGATCTACGAAAATACGAATATCGATAATCTAATTGTGTTTTTTTGCGTACCGCAATTAGGAAATCGCTATTCCTATTGTATTAAACTCTTCTGAGTTTCATTGGTGATTCGTAGTGGGTTGCAATTAGACCTACCTCATAAATATTCATGAGATAGGTCGCAATTTGCCACCCACTACATTTCTCTGTCATCCCAGGGATAGTAGCCGCTGGGGTCAAAAGACCACTATGTCTGTGATTGCTTTTAAATAAGGAAATCTTTTTATTTTTTAAACACAGTACGTTTTCCCTAAAGAAAAATGAGATCTGTTTAAAAAGAAAAAAGTGAAACTTTGAAGTTTCATTTTTTAAGAGTAGGCACTTGTCTGTGGGATCTCTGCCTACTAGCAGCAAATTGCAAATGAATTGCAACTACATTTCATTTGCAAAACCTTTGTACATACCATTTCAATCTGGTATGAGGAAGGGACACCCTCAACACGCACCTTCCATAGACCGAATTGCAGAACGCAAATTACGATTCGGTAGCAAGTTACTGAATCGGAATCTGGCCTCTGTACATCCCAAATTTGAGGTGGCAAACAGCCCGATTCTGTGAATCGGGCCATTTGTGACTTTAAAAATGCTTTGTACATGTAGCTCTAAAATCTAGCATTCAGGTGGTTTGTGGTATTCCAGATTTTAAAGGAGTCGCTGGATTTGCCATCAGGAATGCATTTTAATGGTCCTGGTGCCGATCGATAAGACACAGGAGGGACTATCCAATTAATGGTGCCCTGTCTGACGTCATATCTGTTGACTTCTGTTCTGTTTGAGACCACCACTGAAATCATTGCAGTCCTGAGCAAAAAAAATGTTTCAAAGTTCTGCCCGGCCACTGTGGGAAAAACTGCGTCTATCATGAACATTCTGTGTGTAGGTCTTGGAAATGGACCCTTGGCTCGGGAGGAACCTTTAGGCCTCATATACAAGACCACGTAGACCATCTTTTTATTTTTTTTAACAATGAAGCAGACCGTGTCAATCGAAAATACCGCACTACAACACCCAGCATATTTTAGTTTGGTTTACAGTGAGCCCGATATCGCAGAGGCCGCTCCCGAAGGGGGCCTAGAGGGCCGGCGCCATAATGGCCGCCCGTGCCCACAAGGAAAGGATCCGGTTTGCGCTAGTCAGCGCCGCCGGGGAAGTGCCTCGCTGCAAAAGCGCCTGAGGCCCTGCTCCTCCCCCTCCCCAGGAACAAAAGGAAGAAGGAAAGGGGGAAGGGGATATAAGGCAACGCTCCCCCTGTGCAGCTCACCTTTTACATCAGGGAGCTGGGGGAGCGGCACCAACGGTTTTTGAGCAGCGGCGGTATCCACCATCATGACCCATGCGATGAAGGATCCAAACCAGCAGGAGAGAACAGGAGGTGCCAGAGGACGACGTGCCCGAAGTGTCCCCACCCCTGCCGGGGCACAGAAGGGCGGGAGGGAATGGACCGAAGCCGAGACACGCGGACACAACCCCCAGCTCCCCAGGCAGTATGACGAGGCTTGCAGCGCCGGAAGCGATGGCAGGGTAAGGGCTCGAGGAACGAGGAGTGGCGGCGTCTCTGCCGGTCACCATGGCAATATTGTGATAAGTTGTCCTGCCCTGCCTTTGTTCTATGGCGTAATGGCGATGTGCGAGCTATGCAAGTGTAGGCAAAAATGTGGCGTTACTACAGAAGGTGGCTCAGCGAGCGGAGGGCTGTTATGTGGAAACATTGCGCTATCATGCACAGCGGCTGCCGGACACGTGTTTGCTGTGCGTAATTTTGAGTAGAAATATAAGTGTCTGGGCCCTTTCCGGGAGGACACTACGTCCTGTACCATCGATTGCCCCACCAGTACTGCCAAGACCAGTACAAACCATATGGAGTAACC